>NC_134399.1:101744816-102443359 GCF_050003625.1 Haematobia irritans | reverse complement strand
ATATATATATATATATATATATATATATATATATATATATATATATATATATATATATATATATATATATATATATATATATATATATATATATATATATATATATATATATATATATATATATATATATATATATATATATATATATATATATATATATATATATATATATATATATATATATATATATATATAATATATATATTATATATATATATATATATATATATATATATATATATATATATATATATATAATATATATATATATATATATATATATATATATATTATATATATATATATATATATATATATATATATATATATATATATATATATATATAGATATATATTTATTGATGACCATAACAGGTACATAGCTCAGTGGTTAGTGTGTTGGCTTACAAAGTGCATGGTCCGCGGTTTGATTCTCCGTCCAGGCGAAAGGTAAAAAAAAAAATAAAAATTTGTAAAATCGTATAATTCTTCTACATTGTTTGTATTACAGAAAAAGGTGCTAAGAACCAAAAAACTTCGTGGAAGTGAGAAAGATGTGAGGGAAAATGCAATTAGCCAGAAAAAAAAATTTTTTTTTTGAGTTTTTATGAAATTGTTTTTACATCCTGGAAAAGAATAAACGTTTATCACAAAAAGTATATACTTTTCTTCTAAATACACTTCTTTTCAACGAAAAGCAAATGAGAAACGAACTTTGTTTGTCTAAAATTTCGTTTGGGAGGAAAGAATTATTTTTTTGCGTGTACATTCAAATGTGTATCAAATGGGTTAAGATTTAGATATAGCTCCCATACATAACGTTCGCCCGATATGCACTTATATGACCACAGAGGCCATAGTTTCGATTTACGTGAAATTTTGACAGAAAGTAACTGTATATACCAAGCATGATGTAAATAATTCCCATATACAGCTTTCGCCCGATTTACACTCATATGACCCCAGAGCACGGTTGCCACTCGTGGCAATAAGAATCTACCAAAATTTGAAGAAAATTTTACCAAAAATTTACCAAATTAAACAAATTCAAATTAAAATCAAATTAAAATCAAAATTTTGTCAATAAAATTTCAAATTAAAATCAAAATTTTGTCAATAAAATTTCTATCGAAAATTTTGTCAAAATTTTATTTCAATAGAAAAATTTGTCAAAATTTTATTTCTATAGAAAATTTTGTCAAAATTTTATTTCTATAGAAAATTTTGTCAAAATTTTATTTCTATAGAAAATTTTGTCAAAATTTTATTTCAATAGAAAATTTTTTCAAAATTTTATTTCTATAGAAAATTTTTCCATAGAAGAATTATTTCTATAGAAGATTTTTGTCAAAATGTTATTTCTATCGAAAATTTTGTCAAAATTTTATTTCTATAGAAAATATTTACAAAATTTTATTTCTATAGAAAATTTTGTCAAAATTTTATTTCAATACAAAATTTTGTCAATTTTTTTTTTTGTTATAGAAAAATTTGTCAACATTTTATTTTTGTAGAAAATTTTGTCAAAATTGTATTTATACAGAAAATTTTGTCAAAATTTTATTTCTATAGAAAACATTGTCAAAATTTTATTTCTATAAAAAATTTTGTCAAAATTTTATTGTTATAGAAAATTTTGTCAAAATTTTATTTCTATAGAAAATGGTATCAAAATATTATTTCTGTACAAAGTTTTGTCAAAATTTTATTTCTATAGAAAATTTTATTTCTATAGAAAATTTTGTCAAAATTTTATTTCTAAAGAAAATTTTGTCAAAATTTTATTTCTATAGAAAACTTTGTCAAAATTTTATTTCTATAGAAAATTTTTACAAAATTTTATTTCTATAGAAAATTTTGTTAAATTGTATCTCTATAGAAAATTTTGTCAAAATTTTATTTCTATAGAAATTTTTGCAAAATTTTATTTCTATAAGAAAATTTTGTCAAAATTTTATCTCTATAGAAAATTTTGTTAAATTGTATCTCTATAGAAAATTTTATTAAATTGTATCCCTATAGAAAATTTTGTCAAAATTGTATTTCTATAGAACATTTTGTAAACATTTTATTTCTATAGAAAATTTTGTCAAATTTTTTTCTTTAGAAAATTTTGTCAAAATTTTTTTTTCTATAGAGAATTGAAGATCCTCCTAGTTGGAGAGGAATGTTTCGAAAAATTTACAAAAACATCAAGAATTCTACCAATCTATCAAACAGTAAAAAATCTACCAGTTTTTGGTGAATTCTACCAACTGTGGAAACCGTGCCCCAGAGGCCAGAGGGGGTCGTAGGGTGCACGGAAGAAAAAGTTTTGATGTTCTGAAATTGTCTTCGGATATGCTACAAAACTGGGGGGTGACCGCATCAACTTTTTTCGTAACCCTATCTAGGGCACAATATAGTAGGCCCCGCTCGACTTTAGACCAGAGATGGTCTGTATCAAACTTTTTTAGGTTTGCGACTGTCGGTCGCAAAGTTGTAAACGCGTCAAAAATGTAGAAAAAGTAGTAAACGTCGGAAACTCAAACTACTTCAGTCCCTTCAGCTACACACACAAAAATTTCACGAACATTTTTCCAATTAAAATTTTAATTGAGTTTTAAAAAATATTCAATTAAAAATTTAATTGATTCAACAAATTGTTTAATTGGAACAAAAATCAATCACAAAAATAATAGTATCAATTAAGTTTTTAATTGGATCAATTAACTGTTTAATTGACCTTCAATTAATTTTTTAATTGATACTATCATTTCTGTGATTGAAGACATTTCAATTAAAAATTAATTGGATCAATTAATTTCGTGATTGAATCAGAAAAAAATTTTTTTGTGTGTAGGCAGCGAATAATATCTAAGATGAAGAAGTTTCAATTCTCAGGAATGTTCATAAAATTATTAACGAGACTAAAAAACTTGAGAATAGAGTTATTTCTATTGGAGACTCCAAGCCAAAACTATTATGAACTATTCGATGGTGCAGTAAACGTGACGGTCGGTACTCGCTCATAATTAACCTTTCACAAATTTCTGCAGAAACTGGGAGGAAGGAAAACTACTTAAGTCTTGCATAAGTGAATTGCTGTTTAAAGAGAATTTTATAAAATTACTTTTGGCTTATTAGAGCCAATTTCCATACTAATTAACATTTTTCAAAATTGTAGCTAGTCATTCGCACATGCAACTAAAGCTTTGACGGACATTATGCACCACGCAAACCAAGAATAATTTGAAGTTGCGAATGAGAGATATAAAACTAGTACAGTTTTGAATAAATACAATGTAAAGCAACTTTTTACATCACCTTTTATTTAACTAAATTAAATTAACAAATACTCACAATTTCTTTAATTCAAAATTAGGTTTTCCATATTAGGTTTACGACTTTTGCGACATACGTTTTATACCGTTGTAAACGTATGTCGCAAAAGTCACAGTTTGTGACAGGCCATCCCTGCTTTAGACTTCCCTTACTTGTTTTCCTTCAAAATATTTTCTTTAAAAATTCAAAAAAAATAATAATAATAATAATTATGTCTGATTAACGTTGTTGTTTGTCTATGTTCTTAAAATTGTTGAGAAAGCTTAGTTTTTTCTTTCTGGGTTGGTTCTCTTTTTTGAGTGTATGTTACAGAGTATAAAAAACCTCCACTCACTATGGCGATTCGCAATCTATAATATAGAATAAAACAAAACTTAAAATTTCTTATTGAATTATAATAAACAATAATATCAAATTATTTTCTTCTTCTACCTTATTTTTCTTCGTTCTAGCTTTTGAGAGAAAAGTTCACCATTGCACAAATCAAGGTAATATATATTCCACATTTATTACAAAGGGAAAAAGAACGCCAAAAGAAAATCTAATATAAAATAAAATTATTATTTTTTTTAACAACTTCCCTATAAAAATGGCATCGTGGGAGTGAAATACTGACAGAATGAAAATAAAGCGTATTGTTCGTTTTTTCCCTCTGTTTTGATTCGTCTAAAAAACCATCGTAACCGTTTTTATTTTTATTGTGAATATGAAACGGAAGTTCTTTGATACTTTTGTATTTAATATATTCACAATATGGATATAATATCTGTGGAGATCGAGTGCCAGGCAAATACTTCAAAATCCATTAGCTGCATCTTCGTCAGGTGGTTGGTTGTTGGATGGTGCCTCCCACCTACGGTGAAATGTGAGGGCTACACAGAATATGAGAAACCATGCGTGCCTTGATTATCTCCTCACGTTGGATGATTTCTGTTTTCCATGCTTATTCATGGCAGACTAGTCCTTATGCACAATCACATTACGCCCATGGCAATGACAGCTGTTAAACTCGATTGTCATTTCAAACCTTAGTAAGTCCACAAGAACATAGATACCTACTTGCAATTGTTCGAGCCATAGAGATAGAGGGAAAGAGAGAACGAGAACTAACTGAACTGAATTTCATTCAACCATGCTAGTGTCCTTATCAAAAGCTAAACATTTATGGCCTTGGCAAGTGTCCATGTACATTTAAAGCTGTCTATTTTCGTAAAGTTAAGCACGATATACTATATTGGATAAGTAAAAAAATTAAATTTTTTTACTTCAATAAACTATTATGAAGAATATCTAAAAAAGTAACCAAATCTTCTGTATGTAGTGTTATTAATAAATAAAAATTTTAATTCTTTCAATAATGAATATGAAAGATTATGAAATCTTACGTCATACACGCAGAGAAGGAATATGATCACCTCAAACATGTTTCAAGAGCAAAATGTTATTTTTGTATGGTTTGTTACTAAAATATTATTTTCCCGTGAAATATAACCTGCTTGCCGAAATCAAATACATGATTTCCGAGAAAATAACATGGTTGCGAAAACCATGTTACATGGTCACCACCCAAAAATAACATGTTGCTCTTAAAACATGTTTGAGGTGGTCATATTCCTTCTCTGGGTGTAAACAATGGAATTTACACTATATTAAGGAAAATTAATTAAGACAAAGTCCATAATCATATACAGATGACTGTTTTTCATAAGTTTCGGTGTAACAACTATATGTTTGGAACTCAAAGATTTAGCACATTATTTTTAAGTGCAATCATATAATGTTCATAAACTAGTATAACATATTTGTTATACATGTATACCACGACTTTTGGTATAAAAAATATTTTTGGTTTTTTTTATAAATTGATCAAGTGGCTTATATATGTATTTAATCTGCCTTTTGTGAATTGGCATAGACTCCATAAAAAAAGAAACAACCAAAAACAAGTTATTCGATATTGGATGTTAGTTTTTAGTTAATTGGATTCGTTATCCATGGTGGTGAGTACATAAGATTCGGCTTAAACTACCTTCTCTAGACTCCACCACTTCGGTGGTGAAAGAAACTTTTTGACACAATTTTCTATTGAAATACAATTTTGAGAAAATTGTCTACAGAAATTAAATTTTGAAAAATAAAATTATATAAAATGAAAATTTTGTGAGAATTTTCTATAGAAATAAAATTAAAAAAAAAAAAATTATATAAAACTAAAATTTTGAAAACATTTTCATTTTGTACAAAATTTTCTATAGAAATTAAATTTTAACAAAATTTCCCAAAGAAATAACATTTTGACAATATTTTTTTAGAAATATTAATTTGACAAAATTTTCTATAGAAATAAAATTTGACACATCTTTTTGGAAATAATGTTTTGTTTTAAATTTTCTTTTGAAATAAAATTTTGACAACATTTTCTATAGAAATAAAATTTAGGCAAAATTTTCTATAGTAATAAAACTGTGAAAAAAATTTTCTATAGCAATAAAATCTTTACAAAATTCTCTATAAAAATTGTTAAAATTTAATTTCTATAGAAATTAAACTTTAACAAAATTTTCCAAAGAAATAAAATTTAATATATTTTTTTATAGGGCTTTGCCCAAATAAATTTGACAAACATTATTTTCCTCTGTTGGTTAAGCTACACCTAAAGTTTAGTCAATGCATGGTGTTAACATTTTATTTTTTGACAAAATAAAATGTTGACAACATTTTCTATAGAAATAAAATTTTAACAAATTTTTCTATAGAAATAAAATTTTAACAAAATTTTCTATAGAAATAAAATTTTGTCAAAATTTTCTATAGAAATAAAATTTTGACAAAATTTTCTATAAAAATAACATTTTGACAAAATTTTCTATAGAAAGAAAATTTTGACAACATTCTCTATAGGATTAATATTTTGACATTTTCTATAGAAATAAAATTTGACAAAATTTTCTATAGAAATAAAATTTGACAAAATTTTCTATAGAAATAAAATTTGACAAAATTTTCTATGGGAATAAAATTTTGACAAAATTTTCCATAAAAATAAAATTTTGACAAAATTTTCTATAAAAATAAAATTTTGGTAGATTATTTTTGGCTCGAGTGGCAACAATGATTATGAACCGATATGGACCAATTTTTGTGTTATTGGGGATCGGCTATATATACCTATAGACCTATATGGACCAATTCTGGCATGGTTATTAGCGGCCATATACTAACACCACGTTGCAAATTTCAACCGGATCGGATGTATTTTGCTTCTCCCAGAGGCTCCGGAGATCAAATCTTGGGAACGGTTTATATGGAGGCTATAAATAATTATGAACCGATATGGACCAATTTTTGCATAGTTATTAGAGACCATATAACACCAGGTACCAAATTTCAACCGAATCGGATGAATTTTGCTCCTCCAAGAGGTTCCGGAGGTCAAATCTGAGGATAGATTTATATGGTGGCTGTATATAATTATGGACCGATATGGACCAATTCATGCGTGTTTGTTAGAAACCACATACTAACACCACGTTCCAAATTTCAAACGTATCGGATAAATTTTGACCCTCCAAGAGGCTCGGAGGACAAATCTAGGGATCGGTTTATATGGGGGCTATATATAATTATGGTCCGATATGGACAAATTCTTGCATGGTTGTTAGAGACCATATACTAACACCACGTACCAAATTTCAACCGCATCGGATGAATTTTGCTCCTCTAAGAGGCTCCGGAGTTCAAATCTGGGGATCGGTTTAAATGGGGGCTATATATAATTATGAACCGGTATGGACCAATTATTGCATGGTTGTTAAAGCCCATATACTAACGCCATGTACCAAATTTCAGCCGGATCGGATGAAATTTGCTGCTCTTAGAGGATCCGCAAACCAAATCTGGGGATCGGTTTATATGGGTGCTATATATAATTATGGACCAATTTTTGCATGGTTGTTAGAGACCATATACTTACACTATGTCCCAAATTTCAGCCAGATCGGATGAAACATTTACATACCTCACGTACCAAATTTCAAATGGATCGGATAAAATTTACTATTCCAAGAAGCTCCCAAAATTGCCTATAGAACACAATAACAATAAATAAAAGTGTGCCGACTATTTCCCGGTTGACGTGGAGTTTGTATTATTCAAAAAAGTAGCACAAAATATTTTTTTTTTTTAATTTTTGCCAATTTTTTTTATGAAACCCGAAATACTGAAAATTTTAAAAACTAACTAATCCGTGCAGGGAATTATTAAAAGGATGATTTCCACCCAATGACAAGCCTATGTAAAATTTATTGCTTCTGAGCCAAATTTGCACTACTTCCAGATATAGAAAAAAATTTTCATTGCACTTGAGTTGCTGGGTTGTTATGATGAAAATATACCAATTTTTTATAATGAGTGTACCACATTTTATGAGCATTGCTACTTATGTCACGTAAACTGCGTCCTGGAGTGAAAAGGAGGTTAATACACCCCGACCGTATGGTGCAGTGTGACATACAATTTGAAAAATTGATCTTTAGCTCTAATCTAATGGAAAGTCTTTATTATAGTACATTTACATTTTTTTTTTTCAAAGAAACGTACGTAGTCTTCATCCATCGACTTGCCATTGCAGATGTTTCGAAATTAAATTACCACTGTTCTTCCTAATCAGCAATTGATAGCTGAGGTAGTTACGCTAATTCTTCCATTTACTTAATTTAAATCATATTTAATCCTGATTATAATTAACATCATTACCTCTGTGTTTGTCTTTGTAATTGTGTTCGCAATGAAAGGTGTGAGCTCAATTTAACTTCATGTTTGCTTTTCATGCCTGATGTAATTCAAACAAATCGACCCCTTACTGCTCCTCTCTCTCTTTCTCTCTCACGCACACACAAACCCCTGCATTAGGATTGATGTTTCATTTATTCGTGGCTTTGTATCAGGCATCGAGAATGGATGTATACAAGGGACTTTTAACTGCTGGTTTCACATTTATTACAATTAAATTAATTAAATATTTTTAGCATAAAATGTATTTTAGGGTAGGTTAGGTGGGTATATTGGTAGCTCATTATTTTAGGCTCAGACTATTCATTGTGATGCCACACTTGGCGAACTTGCTCTTGCAATGAATGCTGTCCGATTGTCAAAATCGAGCCCGCAAGGCGTTTTAGAGAAGCTTTGAAATCCTCATAAATATCAGAAGATTTACTAAGAAAGGATAAATCACCGCTACAAAAACTGTTGGTGCACTGAAAAAACACATGCCCGGATTTTATCTCTACATTAATGACTTTGGTATTGATTCCGAGCTAACGAAGTGGAGAATTGAAGAAAGGATAAATTTAAGAGAAAATTATTTTTTAAATTTGAATTTGGCATACTTGATTCAAGGAAACAAGTTTTAATTTATTCATTTTTTATATTCCATTCCAAAGAGTTTGGAATTCCCTTTAAGGATTTTGGTATTGGTTCCGAGCCAAAAGCGTGGCTTCTTTAAAATAGATACATTTTAGCGACCTATAGGCTTTAATTCTAGGATCAATAAAATTAAAATTAGAATACACATTTCATTTATTTTCATTTTCTTTTCGCGGTCTAATAATAAAGCTATTCACGTGCAAACAAATGCCACTTTAAAAATCAAAATAATAAAGTATACTACGTAAAAAATGTTTTTTTTTATTCCACAAAAACTTTAAACCAAAGATGCTAAATCCTCAAAATCAGTCCTAGTCTATTTTTGAAGGGTTTTTATTTTAAATCCAAAGATACCATATTTCAGTTAATTTAAGGACGATTTCTTTAAAATGTATCTCTTTAGTTTAAGGAAGATTTTCCTTAGTTCAAAGACATACGGTTTTAACGGAGGGATGCAAATTTCCAAAATTTGTGTCCTAAATTTAATATTTTTTTTTTTGGATGAAAAGATTATAAACTTTATATTAAATAAAATTTTCTTATTTTAAAGAAAGTTGTACTTAATAATCTTTAATACCACGTAAATATTTTTTTCAGTGTAGGATGGTGATATATTAACTTTGTCATTCCGTTTGTAACTCATTGAAATATTGTTCTAAGACCCCTAAAGTGTATAGTCATTCTGGATCGTGGCAAAATTTTGAGTCGGCCTATCGATGTCCGTCCGTCTTTTGAAATCACGCTAACTCCGAACGAAACAAACTATCGACTTGAAACTTGGCACAAGTAGTTTTTATTGATGTCGGATGGTATAGAAAACGGGCCATATTTGATCACTTTTACGTATAGCCCCCATATAAACCAACCACCTGACATGGATTGCGGAGAAGCAAATTTCATCCGATCCGATTGAAATTTGGTATCCCCAGATTTGGCTTGCTGGCCCTCTTTGAGAAGCACATTTTATCCGATACAGTTGAAATTTGGTACGTACGCGGTGAAAGTATATGGCCTCTAACACTAATGCAAAAATTGGTCCATATTGGTCTATAATTCTATATAGGCCCTATATATATACCGATCCCCAGATTTGACCTCAGGAGCCTCTTAGAAGAGCAAATTTCATCCGATCAGGTTGAAACCTCCTAACATCGTCTTCTAAATTGTAAGTAAGCCCATACGTGGTATATATTAAATTAAAAAAGACCGATTAAATACGTACATAATTCAGTTTGACAAAATTTTCTATAGAAATAAAATTTTGACAAAATTCTCCATAGAAATTAAATTTTAACCAAATTTATTATAGAAATAAAATTTTGACAAAATTTTCTATAGAAATAAAGTTTTGACAAAATTTTCTATAGAAATAAAATTTTGACAAAATTTTCTATAGAAATAAAGTATTGACAAAATTTTCTAAAGAAATAAAATTTTAACAAAATTTTCTATAGAAATAAAATTTTGGTAGATTATTTTTGGCTGGTAGATTATTTTTGTGTGATGGGGGATCGGCTATATAACCATAGACCAATATGGACCAATTTTGGTATGGTTGCTAGCGGCCATATACTAACACCACCTTCCAAATTTGAATCGGATGAATTTGCCCCTCCAAGAGACTCCGGAGTTCAAATCTGGAGAACGGTTTATTTGTGTGCTATATATAGTTATGGACTGATATGGACCAATTCTCGCACGTTTGTTAGAGACCATATACCAACACCATGTTCCAAATTTCAACCGGATCGGATGAAATTTGCTACTCTTAAAGGCTGCGCAAGCCAAATCAGGGGATCGGTTTATATGGGGGCTATATATAATAATGGACCGATGTGGACCAATTTTTGCATGGTTGTTAGAGACCATATACCAACATCATGTACAAAATTTCAGACGGATCGGATGAAATTTGTTTCTCTTTGAGAACCGATCCCCAAATCTGGGGATCGGTTCATCTGGGGGCTATATATAATTATGGACCGATGTGGACCAATTTTAGCATGGTTGTTAGAAACCATATACCAACACCATGGATCAAATGTCAGCCGGATCGGATGAAATTTGCTTCTCATTGAGGTTCCGCAAGCCAAATCTGGGGATCGGTTTATATGGAGGCTATATATAATTATGGACCGATGAGGACCAATTTTTGCATGGTTGTTAGGGACCATATATCAACACCATGTACCAAATTTCAGCAGAATCGGATGAAATTTGCTTATTTTTGAGGCTCCGCAAGCCAAATCTGGGGATCTGTTTATATGGGGGCTATATATAATTCTTCTCCGCAATCCAAATCTGCGGGTCCGTTTATATGAGGGCTATACGTAAAAGTGGACCGATATGGCCCATTTGCAATACCATCTGACCTACATCAATAACAACTACTTGTGCCAAGTTTTAAGTCGATAGCTTGTTTCGTTCGGAAGTTAGCGTGATTTCAACAGACGGACGGACATGCTTAGTTCGACTCAGAATTTCACCACGACCCAGAATATATATACTTTATGCTGTCTTGAGCAATATTTCGATGTGTTACAAACGGAATGACAAAGATAATATACCCCCCCCCCCTTTTTTCTATGGTGGAGGGTATAAAAAAATGGTGTTCCGTCGGAGCAGGGATTGAACCCACGGCCCTGTGCATGCAAGGCAGACATGCTAACCACTGCTTCATGTGGCCAACAAATGTATGTTTCTGTTAAATAATGTTATGTTTGCATGGGCTCGTGGGCGCTGCAAACTATGCTATATAAATGTAACTTATAACGATATTTGTCTACTGGTGACTATAACAGCTACGTAGCTCGGTGGATACTGTGTTGGCTTGCAAACTGTATTGTCCTCGGTTCGATTCTCCGTTCAGGCGAAAGGTAAAATTTAAAAAATTGAACAATTTCTTCAACATTATTTGTATTACAGAAAAAGGTGCCAAGAACTAACAAATTTCGTGGAAGTGAAAATTATGTGAGGGGATGAGCACAATCTTCTTTGGGGAAAATTCTTCCAAGCATATAATATTTTTGGGCTCAAAATGCTTCCAAACATATAATATGTTCACATAAAACAAACATATGTTCTTCCTGCAAAATATGTTTGGAACATAGGTTAGAGAAACGATTTTTTTTTGAGGGTGTAGTAATTATGCTATGTTTCAAGTAAAAACGTCTTTAAAATAAATTATTGAAAAATATCTGCTATTTTCCAAGTTACCACACGCTCACAAAAAATCGCTTCTGTAACATATACTCCCAAACATATTTTGCTTCAAGCATATATATTTTTGGGTATTGCCCAAACATTTATATGTTTGATCTCTTCCTATATATAATATGTTTGAAAGCATATTGGTCTAAACAATATATGTTTGGGTAATCTAAGTTCCAAACATTTTGTATTTTTGCATCCAAATTCAATAATGTTGTCTTCCAAAAAACAATATGTTATTATGTGAACATATAATATGTTTGGAAGCATTTTGCACCCAAAAATATTATATGCTTATAAAAATCCTCCCAAACAATATTGTGCTCAAAATTTTATTTATTTATTTATATATTTACAATCATAATGAATTATGAAAATAAACAGGTAATATAGGTGATAACAACATAGGTTTTCAACCTGAATGCTCAAAATTTTGTTTCTGCCCAATTGTATATTCCCCCACATCTTTCTCACTTCCACGAAATTTTTTAGTTCTTATCACCTTTTTCTGTAATACAAACATTGTAGAAGAAATTATTCAATTGTATGATTTTTTTTATTTTAATTTTACCTTTTGCCGGACGGGGATTCGAACAGCGGACCACACAGTTTGTAAGGATCGAAGAAGTAGCTGATCAATTGCCCAAGGAAAAATAAAATGTTAATTTTGTAATAACAAGCAACAACCACCAACTTAATTCAATATCGCTCCCTGTTAAATAGCGCTCCAAGCTACTAAACACATATATGTTTATAGGCTATTTCTAAATTAATATATGTTTGCATCCAAGCATATTATATTTACAAACATTTTATGTCCCAAACATAATATGTTCTAACATATTAACATATATGTCCCAAACATGTTATGCTAGTTTATGAACATTATATGCTTGCACTCAAAAATATGGTGTTTAACAATTTGTGTTCCAAACATATAATGTTTATAGCCAAACATATGAAAAACAGTCTTTTTCATCCGTGCACAAATCAACTAATTTGCTGGATAAATCGATAGCTTAAGTTTTGGCGACCTTACGTCTTGACCAGTTCTATGGCCCTCCTAAGACTCGATCCGTTTTACATAGAATCTGTTAGGATCCATCCAGGATCGCCTGCGATTTAAACCCCTCCCCTTTGATTAGAAACCTTAGTTGGCGTTGGTATAGTAGTCATCAAATCTCATAGACTACTATATGAAACAAGAAATATAAAAAATCACTTTATCTAAAAATTGACTATCCTTGGATAAATCATTTTGGTCCAATTAGCTTTATTGTCTCTTATTTCCACTTAAGAAAATAAGAACATTGATGAAGTTTCTTAAACCTAAGTCTAGTAGAGAAGAATCTTTGTTAACAATGATTGGTGGTTGGTAAAAGTTCACAAGTGAAAGTTATCCCAAGTGAGGAAATATGATTATGGTCATGTACACTGAACTTATTTCCATTAAATTGGAGTATGATTTTTTTTCTGCACTAAATTAGACATGACCCCAAGTAAGCGGTCATATGGACAATTTCTTCTATTTTCTTGCCAAGACCAGAGGCAAAAACGACCTCTAGCCCTTCATTATGGACAACGTAATTGTGTAAATCTTATTTATAAACTTATTAAACAGCAGCTAATAAAAATATAAGAGACACATGCCACATTTATTGACTTGCAACTGTTGGTACTGTTGGCCAAAATTTAGATGAAAAAAACAAAATCCAACGACTTAGACGACCCAGAACTCCCAGAGAAAAAATGACAAGCAAAAAATAACAAATCTCCCAGTAAATACTATGGCCTCTTTCGTATAACGTATTTGCTAAGTAGAGAAATTTAGTGGGCTGTTGAACTTCCCATGCCAGTCATGCCGTAGTCATATTAGCCAGCTTAAAAAAAGAGCAATTGGTAAGGGAATTCGAAGACATGCCTCTAGGGGGGGAGGGAATGTTTCCAGAGTAAATAAAGATAATAAAATTGGTGTGATATATACCAGCATAATCCAGCTCTTTCAGCTTTGTCAGTCAACAGGCAGATAGAAATTTAGTCAGCTACTTAAAGATAGGGTATGGTGAGGTTGATGGTGTAGGCATACAGTTCGCCTTCAGTCTCTAGGGTGGAGGTTGGCAGATGGAAGGGAAAGTGTCTTTAAAAGCCCATAATAAAGTAAAATTATGATGAGTGGATATGATGAGCTTGTCTATCAAACATCTTCAATGGTAATGACCAAATATGAGACAGCACTGTGGAGAATCTTCCCAAGAATATGTGTTTAATAATTTAATCAAAAAATGTATAGCCTTGAATGAGTGATCTTGATGATGTATTAATATGAATTGTCATTGAAGGAGAACTAGTGACTGTTGCGACATTACACTTGCTTCATGGAAAATTAGAAGAAATCTATAGGGATTTCCACCAGACATGGAGAGCTGAAACAGGAAAAAGGGGAATATAATTTTCTCCACTTCATGTCGACAGACACATATTTTGAAAAAGTAATGAGTAATTCAAAGTGTACTTGCATGTGAAATCTACGAAATTTAGTACACTTGTAGTTACACTAACAATGTCTTTTTATACCCACCACCATAGAATGGTGACGGGGGTATAATAAGTTTGTCATTCCATTTGTAACACATCGAAATATCGATTGCCGACTATATGAAGTATATATATTCTTGATCGGGGAGAAATTCTAAGACCATATAACCATGTCCGTCTATCTGTTGTACAGATTCGTTTTTTGTTTCCAGGAAGATCAATTTCGACGATGGGCTATATCGGTCCCAGTTTTGATATAGTCCCCATATAGACCGATCTCCCGATTTTACTTCTTGGGCTTATAAAAACTGTAGTTTGCCTGAAATTGGAAATCTAGAGGTATTCTAGGACCTTAAGAATGTGTTTCTTTACTTTAATGAAAATTAGCCTTGGTTCAAAGATATATGACTTTAACGGAGGGACGCAAATTTACAAAATTTGTATCCTAAATTTAATAAAAAAATTTTTGAAGCAAAGATTATGAACTTTATTTTAATTAAAATTTCATTATTTTAAAGAAATTTGTCCTTAAAATTTTGTAAATATCGCATCCTAAAATTTAGGTTGCGTATTCTTTAATATCACGTAAATATTTTTTTCAGTGTAGAGACTGAGTTGAAGTTGAAAAAAAATATTTTTTTTCTTCAATTCTTCCTTATTTTTTTGTTTTTTTTTTTATACCCTCCACCATAGGATGGGGGTATATTAACTTTGTCATTCCGTTTGTAACACATCGAAATATTGCTCTAAGACCCCATAAAGTATATATATTCGATCTCAGCATGTCCGTCCGTCCGTCCGTCTGTTGAAATCACGCTAACCATGCAAAAATTGGTCCATATCGGTTCACTTTTACGTATAGCCCCCATATAAACGGAGCCCCAAATTTGGCTTGCGATTGCTCTAAGAGAAGCAAATTTCATTCGATCCGGAAATTTGGTACATGGTGTTAGTATATGGTCTCTAACAACCATGCAAAAATTGGTCCATATCGGTCTATAATTACATATAGTCCCCATATAAAACCGATCCCCCGATTTGGCTTGCGATTGCTCTAAGAGAAGCAAATTTCATTCGATCCGGAAATTTGGTACATGGTGATAGTATATGGTCTCTAACAACCATGCAAAAATTGGTCCATATCGGTCTATAATTACATATAGTCCCCATATAAACCGATCCCCCGATTTGGCTTGCGGAGCTTCTCAGAGAAGCAAATTTCATCCGATCCGGCTGAAATTTTGTACATGGTCTTAGTATGTGGTCTCTAATGACCATGCAAAAATTGGTCCACATCGTCCATAATTATATATAGCCCCCATATAAACCGATCCCCCGATTTGGCTTGCGGAGCCTCTAAGAGAAGCAAATTTCATCCGATCCGGCTGAAATTTGGTACATGGTATTGGTATATGTTCTCTAATGACCATGCAAAAATTGTTCCACATCGGTCCATAATTATATATAACCCCCATATAAACCGATCCCCCGATTTGGCTTGCGGAGCCTCTAAGAAACGAAAATTTCATCCGATCCGGCCCCATATAAATCGATTCCCAGATTTGTCCTCCGGACCATCTTGGAGGAGCAAAATTCATCCGATCCGGTTGAAATTTGGAACATGGTGTTAGAATGTGGTCTCTAACAAACACGCAAGAATTGGTCCATATCGGTCCATAATTATATGTAGCCCCCATATAAACCGTTCCCCAGATTTGATCTCCGGAGCCTCTTGGAGGAGCAAAATTCATCCGAACCGGTTGAGCATCGGTCCATGTTTTGGTATGGTCCCCATATAAACCGACCTCCCGATTTGGGGTCTTGGGCTTACAGAAACCGAAGTTTTTATCCAATTTGCCTGAAATTTAACATCTAGAGGTACTTGAGGACCATCAAAAGGTGTGCCGAAAATTGTGAGTATCGTTCCATGTTTTGGTATAGCCCCCATATAGACCGATCTCCCGATTTTACATCTTGGGTTTATAGAATCCGTAGTTTATATACAACTTGCCTGAAATTGGAAATTTATAGGTATTTTAAATCTATAAAGAGGTGTGCCACAAATGGTGAGTATCGGTCCATGTTTTGGTATGGTCCCCATATAAAACGACCTCCCGGTTTGGAGTCTTGGGCTTATAGAAACCGTAGATTTTATCCAAATTGGAAATCTAGAGGTATTTTAGGACCTTAAAGAGGTGTGCCGAAAATGGTGAGTATCGGTCCATACTTTTGTATAGCCCCCATATAGACCGATTTGCCGATTTTACTTCTTGGGCTTCTAGAATCCGAAGTTTTCATCCTATTTGCCTGAAATTGGAAATCTAGAGCTATTTTCGGGCCATAAAGAGGTGAGTATCGGTCCATATTTTAGTATAGCCCCCATAAGAACGATCTCCCGATGTAACTCCTTGGGTTTCTAGAAACCGTCGTTTTTATCCGATTTGCCTGAAATTGTAAATATTCTGGTATTTTAGGCTCACAAAAACGTGTATCGCATTAAGTTTTTAGCGGTCCATTTGGTAATGCCTTCATATAGACCGACTTCACTTCATGAGGGCGAACTGATCATGAAAATTGCTTGAAACTCAATGTAAAATTTCCAGATTTTACTACTCAGCTGAAAATCTACAGATTTAAGATTTCAAATCAAGACGTTATTTTATAATTTTCTTGCACATTTACAAGAGATGTTAATGATTCCTCTAAACTCAAACAAAAATGGTCTTATAAATCCTGAATCTGATATAGTCCCCATAGGTGAAATCTTTAAATTTATCTTCGGGAAGTGTCCTCAAGTCCTCAAGCCCTCCTGAAATTTCAAAGGAAACCCTAATATTTGGTTCATGGTGGTGGGTATTTAAGATTCGGCCCGGCCGAACTTACTGCTGTATATACTTGTTTTGACTGTTTGTCAATAGATTCATTTTAATTCAGATCAAAATTATTAGTCCTTGCCCATAATTTGTATACCTATTGCTCACCACAACTTAAAGCATACTTGGAATTTTTGATAGTTCCTAGAGTGTACTACACATTTTATAGTGAAGATGGAAGTACAATAACACCCGCAGAAGTTTACATTTGCTATAGCACTCAATTCAGCCTATGGGTGTCACCAAATATCTTAAGTTTACCACTGGCCATGCAGAGCGTATAATTAACAAACTGAAAAAGCCATGGAGGTACATGGAAATTAGCACAACTCATCGCACACAGATGACATTGCATAAATTAGCAAAAATTATCGTAACTGGATTGTGTCTCCCCTATAATTGGCAAAGTCAGAGGCTTAATTTTTGTCGGCATGCAGAATATCAAGTACCTACTTCTGTTGGTTTTTGTATTCAGTTTACTACACGAATGTATACAAAAGTTTTTGCCAAGTCTACTCATCTGAATTCAATGGCCAGCACTTAGTAATTTCGACAGCAAAACTGGAGTGGTGAGTGTTGTATAGATAAAAGCCAATGGCCATGTAATAAAATGCGAGAGTGTGGTGATGTCTCACATGAACATTTTCCAAAAGTTTATTTTTTTTTTTTTTGTTTTATTCATTCAAAGCCTGAAATTCTAAGCCTTTTTGGCCAAATAAAGTAATTACAATGGACTACTCTTTGGACTACTCCTTTCTTTAATTCATTATACACTGAAAAATAAAGCAAGCACTGTTCCAAAGATTTTGTCTTTAAACTCATGATTTTGGTATTAAATCAGGGCCAAAGAAGCGGAGAATTGACATAAGGATACATTTAAAACACAATTCTCCTTTAGCTTTGAGTTTTGCGTACTTTAGTCTATGAAACGAATTTTAATTTAATCCTTTAAAAATATGTCAACGGCAACTTAAATTCAGAGAGAACATCAAGTAGCAATTATGCTGTATTTCAAGTAAGAACAAGTATATACGGCCGTAAGTTCGGCCAGGCCGAATCTTATGTAACCTCCACCATGGATTGCATAGAAACTTCTACTACAGACTTTCATCCACAATCGAATTACTTGGGTTGCGGTAACACTTGCCGATGGCGATGTATCTTAAAACTTCTTAACACCGTGTTCTAAATCGTAAGTTAGTCCATACGGGGTATATATTAAACAAAAACAAGTATATACGGTCGTAAGTTCGGCCTGGCCGAAGCTTATGTATCCTCCACCATGGACTGTGTAGAAACTTCTCCTAAACATTGCCATCCACAATCAAATTTCTTAAGTTGCGGTAACGCTTGCCCATGGCAAGGTATCTTAAAACCTCCTACCACCGTCTTCTAAATTGTAGGTAAATCCATAAGTGATATATATTATATAATTCAGTTTGACAAAATTTTCTATTTTGACAAAATCTTCTATAGAAAAAAAATTTTCACAAAATTTTCTATAGAAATAAATTTTGACAAAATTTTCTATAGAAAACAAATTTTAACAAAATTTTCTATACAAATAAAATTTTAACTGAACAAATGTGGGAGTAGTTTCTAAAAGTGGACTGCAGTTAATTTTTGTTAACTCCCAGAGTTGTTAATGTAGAAGCCAAGACCAGTAACCAAAAAGTAAAGAAACAGAAACAAACAACAGTTTTCAAGATTCAGTATACAGACTTATTGTTGTGGCTCTCAATGCTTCTTACCGTCCTCGATGAAAATGTACAAGTGAAGTTGAGAATTTTAACAATAGTCTAGTTGAGCAATGTTAATTAAACAATTCAGTAATGAAAAGGACATCTATTTTAATTCATTTGAGCAAAACTATTGTTGTAGAACGGATAAAAAATAGGGTTGCCGTTTTGGCTGAATTTAAAGTTAATTCATTATAATTCAGTAATTCGTTATAATACTAGATAATGCAGTTCAATTCAATACTAAATTTAAATAATTCATAATTTTAATAAAAATAATAAAATTGTTGAACTAGATTCAACATTCCGGCCGCCTTGCAGGAGTGCAACTTTAGTATTGATGAGCCCCAGAAATCGTCCATCCAAAGATGGTGCTTTGTGCAATCGGCATATTGGACGAGCTCTGAATAAGTCCAGCTTTCAGAACCTTAGGGAGCTGATCGTTGCCGACTAGTATTTCAATATCCTTGGGCTGATAATAGTGAGGGTCTGCCAGATCGGCGAGGTGAGTGTATATGTTGCGTAGCTTTGGTTCGTTAGTACACTTCGATAGAGAGGCGAGGAAACTCGATTGAATACGGCAAGTCATCTGTATTTTTATCAACGGATCATGATAGGATTCTAGATTCACAGTACAGTACTCTTGGTGGTTACGCTTTGTAGTGTGAAGGCGTAGTCGATCGACCAATGACGGAAGAGCCAAAGTTTCAGCCAGACCTGAGCTTAAAAGTAAACAAAGGTCCGTCCCCTCCTTTAACGAAAAGAAAAATTTTGTCGATAATTGCAAAGATATTTGACCCAGCTGGCTGGTTGGCACCGATAATTGTCGTAGCTAAAGTGCTAATGCAACAGCTCTGGATTGATGGTGCTGATTGGGACGAAGAAGTTAAACCGCATTCGTTCGAGAATCGAATCAAATCTTCCAAACATTGAAAATATCAAGATTCCGCGCTGGTTGAACTATTCGCCCGGAAATCAAATACAAATTCACGGATTTTGGGACGCCTCAGAAAAGGCGTACTGCGCATGTCTTTATATCTGTACCAAATCAACTGGTAATACTGTTACATCAAATTTACTTGTATCAAAAAGCAAAGTGGCTCCATTGAAAACTGTAAGCTTGCCTAAATTGGAGCTATGTGGAGACGCACTGTTATCTAAACTTTTGTAAACTGTCTGTAAAAATTTGAGCCTCACTGTTTCCGATATTTTTCTATGGACTGATTCTACTATTACTTTGGCATGGCTGGACAAACCACCGTTTCACTGGAAGACATTTGTTGCCAATAAAGTTTCTGAAATTCTTGAAAATGTTGGAAATGCTACCTGGAAGCACGTCTCATCTAACGAAAATCCCGCGGACATTGGCACTCGTGGTTGCACAGCATCAGAATTGAATGATAACTCGTTATGGTGGCACGGTCCAAAATGGCTAAACAGTCCCTCTGAATTTTAACCTAAATCTGTTACATTTAAAGAACCTAGTCTTGAACGGAAAATCGTAACTTTTCATACTGACACTCAGATTGAAGATATTCTAGATCGATTTTCATCTTTTGATCCAGCGCTACGCGTGTTATGCTATTTTCTATAGAAATAAAATGTTGACAAAATCGTCTATAGAAATAATATTTTGATAGATTATTTTTGGCTCGAGTGGCAACCATGATTATGAACCGATATGGACCACTTTTGGGTGATTGGAGATTGGCTATATATAACTATAGACAGAGATGGTCTGTATCAAACTTTTTTAGGTTTGCGACTGTCGCAAAGTTGTAAACGTCGTAAACGTCACATACGCGTCGTAAATGTAGAAAAAGTAACAAAAGTCGCAAACTGAAAATACTTTAGTCGCGTCAGCTAGGCAGCGAATACGATGATATCCAAGACGATGGTATGTGCGAAGAAGTTTCAATTCTTAGGAATGTTCACAATTTTCGGTTTTAGTCCCCCAGTTCCCTATTGCCTTTTGCACGAGTACAGGGTAACCGTGGATTTTCTCGTCCTTTCTTAGCTTTAAGTTCAGTCTCCTGTCCAATATAACCCCAAGGTATTTTGCACACTCACCAACGGGAATTTCGATACCACCTAAGAAAATAGGCTTGACCATGGGAAAACTTTCACAAATTTCTGCAGAAACTCACAGCGAATGCTGTCAAACTAAATTAAAAAATGTTCAGGATTTCTTCTATTCAAAATTTGGTTTTCTACAGTAGGTTTACGACTTTTGCGACATACGTATTATACCGTCGCAAATGTATGTCGCAAAAGTCACAGTTTGTGACAGGCCAACCCTGACTATAGCCGATATGGACCAATTTTGGTATGGTTGTTAGCGGCCATATACTAACACCACGTACCAAATTTCAACCGGATCGGATGAATTTTGCTCCTCTAAGAGGCTCCGGAGGTCAAATCTGGGGATCGGTTTATATGGGGGTTATATATAATTATGGACCGATATGGACCAACTTTTGCATGGTTGTTAGAGACCATATACTAACACCACATACCAAATTTCAGCCGGATCGGATGAAATTTGCTGCTCTTAGAGGATCCGCAAACCAAATCTGGGGATCGGTTTATATGGGGGATATATAACATATATAGTTATGGGCCGATGTGGACCATTTTTTGCATGGTTGTTAGAGACCATATACTAACACCATGTGTCAAATTTCAGCCAGATCGGATGAAATATGCTTCTCTTAGAGGCTCCGCAAGTCAAATTTGGGGGTCCGTTTATATGGGGACTATACGTAAAAATGAACCGATATGGCCATTTGCGATACCATCCGTCCACCGTGGTGCAATGGTTAGCATGCCCGCAATGCATACACAAGGTTATTATGGAGTCTGAGAACAATATTTCGATGTGTTACGAACGGAATGACAAAGTTAATGTACCCCCATCCTATGGTGTAGGGTATAAAAAAGGCCGATTAAATATGTATATAATTCAGTTTGACAAAATTTTCTATAAAAATAAAATTTTGACAAAATTTTCTATTGAAATAAAATTTTGACAAAATTTTCTGTAGAAATAAAGTTTTTTTTATAGAAATATATATTGACCAAATTTTTTATAGAAATAAATGTTTTACAAAATTTTCTATAGAAATAAAATTAGAAAAAAAATCTATAGAAATAAAATTTTGACAAAATTTTCTATAGAAAAAAAATTTGCAAAATTTTTTATAGAAATATAATTTTGACAAAATTTTCTATAGAAATAAAATTTTGAAAAAAGTTTCTATAGAATAAAATTTTTGAAAAAAATTTCTGCCAATATTCGAAATATGTATAAAGATATATGGTCTCAAAATAAAATTAAAAAAAAAAATAAAATCGATTGTTCGAAATATTTCAAATAAATTGTTATGGTGGTGGGCATTAAAATGCATCGATTCTGCTAGTCTAACATTATAGGAAACATAAAATGATCTCCGTAATTGGAAGTTGCTTTTCAGTTACTGTCATACTAATTTGCGTAAAATCTTGGTTAGTTACAAAAATTTGAAATGTTTTAAAAAATTTTGTTTAGCCGGAGTCGGAGTCGAGCAAAATTTTTTCGACTCCGACTCCAGCAAAATGTTCAGACTCCAACTCCATAGGCCTGGTCCTAACATTTGGCATATATCTGCTTTTTGTTTCTTAGTAAGTCAAGTTCGAAGATGAATTATAGCGCCCATACACATCGCTGTTAATATCTGAATTGTCTAAAATTATTTAGAAATCCAGAGGTAGCTTCGAT
This sequence comes from Haematobia irritans, assembly GCF_050003625.1. Lineage (NCBI taxonomy): Eukaryota > Metazoa > Arthropoda > Insecta > Diptera > Muscidae > Haematobia > Haematobia irritans. The sequence continues at coordinate 102,420,497 of NC_134399.1, read as the reverse complement.
TCCCACAGAAATGTATCAAATTTGGTTGATATCCCTTGATGGTTTAGCCTCCATATGGATCGTTTTTCCGATTTGATTTCTTAAGGAAAATTGAAATTGTAGTATAGACTTAGGCCCATCATTGCAATCCGTTACGAGGAAATTTCCTAAAAGGAAATATGTTACATTTTTGTGACCATGACGTGTATATTTAAGATTCGGTCTGGCTTGTGGTATTATAGTGAATTGAATGTCTAAATAGGTCTGAAGTATCGTGGCATAATTTTACCATGGTTGTAACTTGAACAGGAATTTTGTGTTGACATTAGCACTTCACCCTCGCACTTTTGTCCATTGGGCTATGAAATGATGCGGTGTTGGACAAGAATAAGTTTTGTGAAATTTTCTGCCAGTTGATTATTGTTATCGCCAACAATTCTATTGCAGTCACTTAGGGGCAAATTGTTATTATGTGTGTTCCAAAAAAAAAAACACACCCACACACATAAGAGATGGTTGAAAAACCCCTAAACCGGACGAATGCTAAGACAAATCTCCATTACCTTCCCCTTTGGGTTACAATAACAATTTTTCGGTACTTGACTTTCCCCATCCAACCATTAAGGTCATCTTTTCTCTGAGGCATTCATTTTTACCATAAGCGGGAAGTGTATCCTACACTGAAATCCTACCAATAAATTGCTTAAGGGTAATTGCTAGTTCGCGACTCGGATGAAGAGAATTTTGTTTTGTATCAATGAAGTTGATGAGAGAAACTTTCATTGCATTGATGTCGTATGTTACAGTGCACAGTGGTCGGTGCTATATGGAGTTAGCGGCCAAAAATACTTCCAGTATAGGTATCATCGTGAAACTTCGGTCATGGCTTTATAATTATGCCAGGACAATTTAATGATAAAACGGGATTGATTGATGACGTTTTGGTATAGCCCCCATATAGACCGATCTTCCGATTTTATTTCTTGGGCTTCTAGAAACTATATTTTCTATCCGATTTGGCTGAAAATTGAAATGTAAAAGTATATTAGAACCAGACGTAGGTGTGCTAAAAATGGTGTGTATCGGTCCATGTTTTGGTATAGCCCCCATATAGACCGATCTCCCAATTTTACTTCTTGATCTTCTAGGAACCATAGTTTATATCCGATTTCCCTGAAATTGGAAATCTAGAGGTATTTTAGGGCCGCAAATAGTGGCAAAAATTGTGTCTATCGGTCCATATGTTTATGTAGCCCCCATATCGACCGATATCCCGATTTTACTCCTTGGGCTTCTAGAAACCGTATTTTCTATCCGATTTGCCTTAAACTTGAAATACAGAGGTATTTTAGGACCACAAATAGGTGTGAAGAAAATGATGGCTATAGGTTCTTGTGTTGGTTTAGCCCCTATATATACAGATCTTCCAATTTTATTTTTTGGGCTTCTAGAAAACGTACTTTCTATCCGATTTGCCTAAATTTAAAATCTAGAATTATTTTAAGATCATAAATAGATGTAACGGAAATGAGGTGAATCAGCCCATTTGTTGGTATAGCCCACGTGTAGACCGATCTCACGATTTTACTCCAAGGGCAGTAGTTTTTATCCGATTTTTCATGAAGTTGTAAAACAAGATTGTTTTGAAAATTCGCCCTATTTTCTTCTATATATTTTGAAGCACTTAACTTATCATATCATAGGGAGCCACCGTGGTGCAATGGTTAGCATGCCCGCCTTGCATACACAAGGTCGTGGGTTCGATTCCTGCTTCGACCGAACACCAAAAAGTTTTTCAGCGGTGGATTATCCCACCTCAGTAATGCTGGTGACATTTCTGAGGGTTTCAAAACTTCTCAAAGTGGTTTCACTGCAATGTGGAACGCCGTTCGGACTCGGCGATAAAAAGGAGGTCCCTTGTCATTGAGCTTAACATGGAATCGGGCAGCACTCAGTGATAAGAGAGAAGTTCACCAATGTGGTATCACAATGGACTGAATAGTCTAAGTGAGCCTGATACATCGGGCTGCCACCTAACCTAACCTAACCTAACCTATCATAGATCTTATTAAAAACGTTTGTTCGACATCTCAATACCTTGCATTCAAGTACAAACAATGATATAATCGGACATTTCTAGCTCGAGGTATAATTTTTTTAGCGAAAAAAGTCAGAAAAACTAAAAATAACGGGATATTTCAAAAAAGTTTTCATAAAAAATTTTTTAAACTTCATTTTCAAATTCAGCAGATCAAAATATATAAGAAAATTCATCAAATGTACATTTTCAGTGTAAAATAGTGTTAACAAACACCACACAAAAATTCATATTTGGATATAAAGAACAACACCACTTCGGTATTAGGGAGATAACACAAAGGGGGGCAAAAGAAAGCAGCTGATTTTTATCAATTTGGAATCTTGAAATATTAACTAATAAACCACAAAAAACCCATTGGAGACTTCAGGAGGGAACACAACTAAAACTCTACATAAAATTTACATATAAGAACGAACGAACACGGAACAATGAGACTGACAAAAATTGATTTTATAACAACTTTAGAACAAGTTTTATACATTTTTTTTATTTTAAAATATAGTTAATACCATTTAATGCAATATTCATTTCGATTTATTTCGATATAATTTTTCTTTCTTTTGTTTTATTTATTTAAAAGTGCACTTAATTGTATACTTTTTTCACACTTCAAAAACCAAGTGCTTACTTGCTCTCTTTTTTGAAGCCATTCTTAAAGAGTACAGATGGAATAAAACAAAAACAAATACACATTGTAAAACCTTGTTTCCATAAGAAACAGTGATGCCACACTTTTTGAAAAATTTCTGACTTTGATTTTTTATTTTTGGCCAAAGGGATCGACCACTGTGCAGTGGTCCGAAATTCAAAACAATAACCCGCAATGATAAAGGACGGAATAGTCTACAAAAAATGGCCCGTTTTAACAAAAAATCGGGGAGTTGGTTATCATTTTCCGCAATTATTTTAATTTATATTCTGTATTCAAGTCGTTGGACCATTTTCCATATTTCCTATAAATTTCAAGTGTCAAGGGAAGATATCCTTCTCCTCCACATACCGGAAAATTAAGTATCACATTTCAACTACATACAAAGAATGTTTAATGCCCAAAAACAGTAAAAATTTTTATACCCTCCACCACAGAATGGGGGTGTAACTTAATTATGAACCGATGTGGACCAATTTTTGCATGGTTATACTAACACTATGTACCAAATTTCAAACGGATCGGATGAAGTTTGCTCCTCCAAGAGGCTCCGCAAGCCAAATCTGAGCGTCGGTTGATATGGGGGCTATACGTAAAAGTGGTCCGATATAGACCATTTGCAATACCATCCGACCTACATCAATAACAACTACTTGTTGCAAGTTTCAAGTCGATAGCTTGTTTCGTTCGGAAGTTAGCGTGATTTCAACAGACGGACGGACGGACATGCATAGATCGACTCAGAATTTCACCACGACCCAAAATATATATACTTTATGGGGTCTTAGAGCAATATTTCGATGTGTTACAAACGGAATGACAAAGTTAATATACCTCCCATCCTTTGGTGGAGGGTATAAAAATTATGATGATATTTTTTTTCGTGGAACATAATGCTCCCAAGCAATCGACTTATTCAAGATATTTCCATACCACAATGCTCCACAGTATTATGTAGCTCATAATGAACTTCTTTGCATGCTGGCAATGTCAAATTATAACCTTAGGTTTTCTTCTAAATCCATAAAAGCCACATAATATAAGAATAATAATATTGTAATAATACCAATATTGCATGCATGTGTCTCTAATATTCTAACCCATATAAAAATAAGAACTAATGTACAATTGAAAGAGGCATATGTTAACGATTACTTTGGTTGCTTAGGTCAAAGTTGTAAAAATCTGGGTTCTCTTTATTTTAGTACGAAGATGATATTAGCCGTGTAAACTTAGTTCATCCTTTTTACGATTATTCTTTTGTTGCAATCTTTGTAAAGTAACATTCGCATATTTTTTATGTGAATCGCTTTACGACTTGGCCAATGGCTAAACTAAAATTTCGCATTTTTTTATGGCTGGGGTAGGAGGAAAACGTGAAACCGTCGATATAAACTAACTTCGAAAATGTATTCCATAGAAAGTAGGCTTTTGTTATATGGTAGGGAAATTTTCTAATAAATATTTTCCATTGGGAGAGAATATAGCCATCAATTTTAAATATATTGAATAATAGTAGAGAAACCATGATTACAACTTAGAAATATGAAATCAAAATATTGTCTAGGGACAATTTAGTAGGACCATTCTATAGGCAAGATTCCATGAACAAATGTTGGACCAACTTTTAAGAATGTTAGGAACTCAAGCATCTACACCCAGAGAAGGAATATGATCACCCCTACACTGAAAAAAATATTGTCATGAGGTCAAAGATTTCATGTCTTTAAAATACGAATACAAATTTTACTTAGCATAGAAGACGCATTTCTCTAAAATAACGTTATTTTCCTTGTCCAAAAGTCGATAAACTTTTCAATGAAGTCGTATTGTTCTTATAATTAAGTGATTTGACTTAAAAATGGGTATCTTAACATGAAAGAAAAAATTTATAGGCTAAGGTCAACTTGACTTTAATAATTCAGAAAAATTCTTTAAATTTAATGAAATTGTCTTTAAGTTTGTTGTCTTTTTGCATCTTGACTACAAAGCAAAAAATCGTTCAAATATAGGACATGTTTTTCAAAACTTTATTTTAAAGAAATTTTTTACTTCAAACATAGCATAATTTCTACTGGAAGTCGAGTCGTAATTTGGAAAATAAAGTTGCCTTTAACTCGTTTTTAAAGGACTTTGATAGCATATGAAGAAAAAAATCTGATAAAGCGAAAAATTAAAATTTGCTTCCTAGAAGCAAGTACACAAAACCCGCTTCTTTGGCTCGGAATCAATACCAAATTTTTTAAAGTAAAGACAAAATCTTTGGAACCGAGTATGCTTTTTTTCAGTGTAATATGTTTCAAGAGCAAAACGTTATTTTTGGACGGTGAACATAGAAACGAATAAATTAAAAATTTAAAAGAAAATTCCGTCTTAAAAGTATCCTTACTCCAATTCTCCCCATCTTTGGCTCGCAATCAATACCGGGCAAGCTTTTCAGTACATATACATATAAACCGATCCCCAGATTTATCTTATGGAGCCTCTTGGAGGACCAAATTTCATCCGATTTCGTACGCGATTGGTGCACGGTGTAAGGCAATAGTGCCTAATAACCATATAAAAACTGGTCCATGTCGGTCCATAATTTATCTTGCGGATCCTCTTGGTGGAGCAAAATTCATCCGACCATGCAAAAATCGGTCCATAATAGCCCGCATATATACCGATCCCCAGATTTGACTTGCAGAGCCTCCTGGATGAGAAAAATTCACCCGATACTCTTTTTTTTAAGTATTTTTCAATCATTTTATGAACTAAACATTGGTATAAAGTTCAACGATCGTACACATAAGTTCATTATGAACTAAAGCTAAAGAACATTTTCGCACAATTCCCAAAAAAGAGTAAGAATGAACTACTGTATGGTTAAAATGGTCATGATTTGGTGCCAATGATTTTCTTCTTTACTTTTAATTCATTTTTTCTTCTATGAGAGAATGTAATGTCGTGAACTGTAGATAAAAAGTACAACAGGGCATTCAAATTTCCAAGTTTAACCAACGCTTTGGGGAAATCTCCAAATGTGGAGTACAATTTAGTTCATTTTTCACACCAGGTAGATCATTCTTCCTATAAAACAGAAAACTCTTTGTCAGGTTACTTGAAAATACATATATAGAATCTCGGGTGGATTTGATGACAGATACTCTGCCAAGCAAACATATAACCAACATAAAAATCGGGCTACTTAACACATGGGAGCTATACCAAAACATGGACCGATCCACACTATATTCGCTACACCTATTTACGGACCGAAAATACCTCTAAATTTTGAATTTCCAGCAAATCGGATAAAAATTGAGGTGCCTCGAAGACAAATCGGTATATGTGAGGTATACCAAAATCGATCGATACGCCCCATATTCGTCTTACTTATGTGTGGACCCAAAATACCACTTGATTTTGAATTTCAGGCAAATCGCATAAAGATTGGGATGCCTACACACTTAAGAGGTCAAATCTGGAGATCGGTCCACATGAGGTAAATACGAAAACATGAACCGATACATACCATATTCGGCGTACTTATGCGTAGACCCATAATATCTCCACAATTTGAACTTCAGGTAAATTATGGGATAAAAATTGCGGTGTCTAGAAGCCCAAGAAGTCAAATCGGGAGATCTACATGGGGGATACACACCATATTCGGCACACTTATTTGTGAACCCACGGTTAGGTTAGGTTAGGTTAGGTGGCAGCCCGATGTATCAGGCTCACTTAGACTATTCAGTCCATTGTGATACCACATTGGTGAACTTCTCTTTTATCACTGAGTGCTGCCCGATTCTATGTTAAGCTCAATGACAAGGGACCTCCTTTTTATAGCCGAGTTCGAACGGCGTTCCACATTGCAGTGAAACCATTTAGAGAAGCTTTGTAACCCTCAGAAATGTCACCAGTATTACTGTGGTAGAATAATCCACCGCTGAAAAACTGTTGGTGTTCGGTCGAAGCAGGGATCGAACCCACGACCTTGTGTATGCAAGGCGGGCATGCTAACCATTGCACCACAGTGGCTCCCACGGTGTGAACCCAAGATAGCTGTCGATTTTGAATTTCAGGCAGATCGGATAAAAGTTCGGATGTCTCCATTGCTCAAGAACTCAAATGGGGAGAAAGGGGCTATATGAAGGCTAAACTAACCCTTGAACCGATACACGCCATATGCCGCACACCTTTTTTATACCCTCCACCATAGGGTGGGGGGTATATTAAATTTGTCATTCCGTTTGTAAAACTTCGAAATATTGCTCTAAGATCCCATAAAGTATATATATATTCTCGGTAGTGGTGAAATTCTGAGTCGATCTAAGCATATCCGTCCGTCTGTTAAAATCACGCTAACTCCGAACGAAACAAGCTATCGACTTGAAACTCGGCACAAGAAGTTGTCCTTGATGTAGGTCGGGTGATATTGCAAATGGGCCATATCGGACTACTTTTACGTATAGTCCCCATATAAACCGACCCACAGATTTGACCTCCGGAACCTCTTGAAGGAGCAAAATTCATCCGATCCGTTTGAAATTTGGTACGTGATGTTAGTATATGGTCTCTAATAACCATGCAAAAATTGGTCCATATCGGTTCATAATTATATATAGCTCCCATATAAACCGATTACCAGATTTGACCTCCAGAGCCCCTTGGAGAAGCAAATTTCATCCGATCCGGTTGATATTTGGTACGTGGTGTTAGTATATGGTCTCTAACAACCACGCAAAAATTGGTCCATATCGGTCCATAATTATATAGCCCCCATATAAATCGATACCTAGATTTGACCTCCGGAACCTCTTGTAGGAGCAAAATTCATCCGATTCGGTTGAAATTTGGTACATTGTGCTAGTATAGGGCCGCTAACAGCCATGCAAAAATTGGTCCATACCGGTCTATAGTTATATGTTGCCGATGGCCAATCATACAAAAATTGGTCCAAATCGCCAAAAATAATTTACCATAATTTTATATCTATATGAAATTTTGTCAAAATTTTATTACTGTAAAAAGTTGCGTCAAAATTTTATTTCTATAGAAAATTTTGTCTAAATTTTATTTCTATAGAAAATTTTGTCTAAATTTTATTTATATAGGATATTTTATCAAAATTTTGTCAAAATTTTATTACTGTAAAAAGTTGTGTCAAAATTTTATTTCTATAGAACATTTTATCAAAATTTTATTTTTATAGAAAATTTTGCCAAACTGAATTATATACGTATTTAATCGGCCTTTTTATACCCTCCATCATAGGATGGGGGTATATTAACTTTGTCATTCCGTTTGTAACACATCGAAATATTGTTCTAAGACCCCATAAAGTATATATATTCTGGGTCGTGGTGAAATTCTAAGTCGATCTAAGCATGTCCGTCCGTCTGTTGAAATCACGTTAACTTCCGAACTAAACAAGCTATCGACTTGAAACTTGGCACAAGTAGTTGTTATCGATGTAGGTCAGATGGTATTGAAAATGGGTCATATCGGTCCACTTTTACGTATAGCCCCCATATAAAGGGACCCTCAGATTTGGCTTGTGGAGCCTCTAACAGAAGCATATTTCATCCGATCCGGCTGAAATTTGGTATATGGTGTTGGTATATGGTCTCTAACAACCATGCAAAAATTGGTCCACATCAGTCCATAATTATATATAGCCCCCATATAAACCGATCCCCAGATTTGGCTTGCGGAGCCTAAAAGAGAAGCAAATTTCATCCGATCTGGCTGAAATTTGGTACATGGTGTTGGTACATGGTCTCTAAAAACCGTGCAAAAATTGGTTCACATCGGTCCATAACTATATATAGCCCCCATATAAACCGATCCCCAGATTTGGCTTGCCGAGCCTCAAAGAGAAGAAAATTTCATCCGATCCGGCTGAAATTTGGTACATGATGTTGGTATACGGTCTCTAACAACCATGCAAAAATTGGTCCATATCGGTCCTTAATTATATATAGCCCCCATATAAACCGATCCCCAGATTTGGCTTGTGGAGCCTCTAAGAGAAGCATATTTCATCCGATCCGGCTGAAATTTGGTACATGGTGTTGGTATATGGTCTCTAATAATCATGCAAAAATTGGTCCACATCGGTTCATAATTATATATAGCCCCCATATAAACCGATCCCCAGATTTGGTTTGCGGAGCCTCAAAAAGAAGCAAATTTCATCCGATCCGACTGATATTTGGTACATGGTGTTGGTATATGGTCTCTAACAATCATGCAAAAATTGGTCCACATCGGTCCATAATTATATATAGCCCCCATATAAACAGATCCCCAGATTTGGCTTGCGGATCCTAAAAGAGAAGCAAATTTCATCCGATCCGGCTGAAATTTGGTACATGATGTTGGTATATGGTCTCTAACAACCATGCAAAAATTGGTCCACATCGGTCCATAATTATATATAGACCCCATATAAACCGATCTCCAGATTTGGCTTGCGAAGCCTCAAAGAGAAGCAAATTGCATCCGATCCGGGTGAAATTTGGTACTTGGTATTGGTATATGGTCTCTAACAACCGTGCAAAAATTGGTCCACATCGGTCCATAATTATATATAGCGCCCATATAAACCGGTCCCCAGATTTGGGTTGCGGAGCCTCAAAGAGAAGCAAATTTCATCCGATCCGCCTGAAATTTGGTACATGATATTGGTATATGGTCTCTAACTACCATGCAAAAATTGGTCCACATCGGTCCATAATTATATATAGCTCCCATATAAACCGATCCCCAGATTTGGCTTGCGAAGTCTCCAAGAGAAGCAAATTTCATCCAATCCGTTGTAATTTGGAACATGATGTTAGTATATGATCTTTAACAACCGTGGCAGAATTGGTCCATATCGGTCCATAATTATATATAGCCCCCATATAAAGCGTTCTCCAGAATTGACCTCAGGAGCCTCTTGGAGGAGCAAAATTCATCCGATCCGGTTCAAATTAGGAACGTGGTGTTAGTATATGGTCGCTAACAACCATACCAAAATTGGTTCAATCACACAAAAATTGGTCCATATCGGTCCATAATCATGGTTGCCACTAGAGCCAAAAATGATCTACCAAAATTTTATTTCCATAGAAAATTTTTTCAAAATTTTATTTCTATAGAAAATTTTGTCAAAATTTTATTTCTATAGAAAATTTTGTCAAAATTTTATTTCTATAGAAAATTTTGTCAAAATTTTATTTCTATAGAAAATTTTGTTCAAATTTTATTCGGTTCATAATCATGGTTGCCACTCGAGCCAAAAATAATCTACCAAGATTTTATTTCTATAGAAAATTTTGTCAAAAGTTTATTTCTATAGAAAATTTTGTTAAAATTTTATTTCTGTAGAAATTTTTGCCAAAATTTTCTTTCTATAGAAAATTTTGTCAAAATTTTTATTTCTATAGAAAATTTTGTGAAAATTTTATTTCTATAGAAAATTTTGTTAAAATTTTATTTCTGTAGAAAATTTTGTAAAAATTTTATGTCTACTTTGTCAAACTGAATTATATACGTATTGGATCGATCTTTTTTGATTTAATATATACCACGTATGGACTTACATACAATTTAGAAGATGGTGTTATGATGTACCTTAGTACCTTGCCATCGGCAAGCGTTACCGCAACTTAAGTAATTCGATTCTGGATGGCCGTGTTTAGAAGAAGTTTCTACGCAATCCATGATGGAGGGTACATAAGCTTCGGCCTGGCCCCACATGGACTAATTTACAATTTAGAAGACGATGTTAAGAAGTTTTAAGATACCTTGTCATCGGCAAGTGTTACCGCAACCCAAGTAATTCGGTTGTGGATGACAGTCTTTAGTAGAAGTTTCTACGCAATCCATGGTGGAGGGTACAAAAGATTCGGCCTAGCCAAACTTAAGGCCGTATTTATGTTACTTGTTATACCCTTAGATTTTTAATTTCAGGTAAATCGGATAAAAATTGCGGTGTCTAGAAGCCCAAGAAGTAAAATCGGGAGATCGGTCTATATGGGGGCTATATCAAACATGGACCAATACATATCATTTTTGGCACAGGTATTTGTGGTCCTAAAATTCCTCTAGATTTCCAATTTCAGACAAATCGGACGAAAACTAGGGTTTCTAGTAGCCCAAGAAGTAAAATCGGGAGATCGGTCTATATGGGGCTATACCCAAACATGAGACGATGCACACCATTTTCAACACACCTATTTGTGGTCCTCAAATACTTCCAGGTTTCAAATTTTTGGCAAATTGAATCAAAACTACGGTTTCTAGCAGCCCAAGACCCCAAATCGGGGGATCGGTTTATATGGGAGCTATATTAAAACCTGGACCAATATAGCCCATCTTCGAACTTAACCTGCGTGCAGACAAAAGAGTCTGCGCCAAATTTCAGGACGATAGCGCCATTATTGAAGACTGTAGCGTGATTACAACAGACAGGCAGACGGCCAGACGGACATGCTTATATCATCTTACAATTGCTCCCTGATCAAGAATTTATCTTTATATATGTGTTACAAACGGAATGACAAACTTATTATACCCCCATCACCATTCTATGCTGGATATAACTAGAGGCTTTAATCTAAATTAGCCATAAATATTTTCCATATTGGTGAGCACTAAAATGTATTTTTATAAACTTCTTTAACAATAAAAGAAAAATACGAAATTTTGAGACCATTTTTCTATTGTATGTCTCTAGCAAATGGACATTCATAAAAAACTATAGCTGTGATTTGTTCAGTTTCTATTTTGTATTTTTTCTCACACTTCAAAAGATACCATAGACCACATTGCGCTTATTTTCGTAAAGCTATTTGGTCACAATTCAAAATTTTATTTTTAAGAACAAACTCTTATAACTTTTGAAGTAATTGTGGTAGGTCCTCTAAATTACAATTTTTGTTCTACATGCTGCTAGGACAAGTAAAAACAGAAGAAAAATGAAAGTTTTCAAAATTAAGTTTATTTCGGTAGTGAAAGGGTTAAGAAAATAACTTGCCATCGGCAAATTTTACTAATTCAATTGTGGTATTCAGTCGAACTTGGAGGGGGTATTTCCAAGTAGGGACCGATATATACAAAATTTATTGCCGCTTTTTAGTCACTTAAAGTACTTTTAGATTTCAAATTTCAAACAAATCGGATGAAAATTTCGGCTTCCATGCTCTCAAGAAGTCTAATCGAGAGATAGGTCAATATGTTGCTATATCCAAATTTCGAACGATATATGGCAAATTTACCACAGATATTTACTGACTCAAAATACATCCCGATGTATCAGGATCACTTAGACTATTCAGTCCATTGTGATACCACATTGGTGAACTTCTCTCTTATCACTGAGTTCTGCCCGATTCCATGTTGAGCTCATTGACAAGGGACCTACTTTTTATAGCCGAGTCCGAACGGCGTTCCATATTACAGTGAAAGCACTTAGAGAAGCATTGAATGCCTCAGAAATGTCACCAGCATTACTGAGGTGGGATAATCCACCGCTGAAAAACTTTTTGGTGTTCGGTCTAAGCAGGAATCGATCCCACGACCTTGTGTATACAAGGCGGACATGCTAACCCTTGCACCACGGTGGCACCACGGTGGCAAATCATATAAAGAAATGAAATCGGGTGATTGGTCAATATGGGACTACATTTATCTAACCGTGGATGTATACAGCCCATCTTGGAAAATTACCTGCTTCCAGACCAAAAAACAAGTGTTCCAGCACGGTAGCTTTATTATTGAAGGCTCTAGTGGGATTAGGTTTTAGAATTTCAATTTGATCATTCACCATATATTTTATATAGACGGAAATCGATATTTCTATGTGTTACAAACGGAATGGCAAAATTATGCTCCATCACCATTCTATGATGGTGGCTATAAAATTAATTAAATAAATCTATTAACATCCAAAGGCAAGTTTATATTTATAAAATTCCATTATTTAATTTTAGATTACATTTCTTATGAAGTGCTTAAGATTTCAATCACAGTTATTACGAGCAATAGACATTAAAAGAAAATTCAAATAATATAAATTTTGTGTAATATTTAAAGAGAAAATGTTATTCTTCGAATACTTGTCTGAGGGTTTATATTTTTAATCCAATACTTAGAAAGCCCATTGTCTCATTGTCATTAGAATCCAATGTATATACATATTTGTTTATATGCATGTATGTATGCATACATGTACATATCTACACAGATGTATATATGTTTGAACATTTTCAAATGGAAACCATTGTAAGAACCACAGGACATCTTAGAGAACATTATGTTGATTTGAAATTTAAGTAAATACCAGCATATCTTAATGGCATTCTCGATGAGGAAAAAAAAAACAAATAAAAAAATATATAATATTAAAAAACCAAAATGTTTACCATTGTACTTAACATAATTGTTTGGTTTGGCAATTTTTTAGCTGTTTCCCACAGTTCACCAGAAATGCTCTCGATGGTCTCTTTAAAAATCCACAAATCCACAAGTGAAACAAATTTGCCATTAAACACGTTTTTGGGTCTTAATAATCGTAATGAAAAAAATCCCATATCTATAAATCAAATTTATTTATATGAGTCTTTCCACATAGAGGGGTCATCCAGTACCGAAGAAATGACAGGATATGAATTGGAAATAGTGAAAATATGTTGCAATGTGGTATATGTGATATACCACTATGGGTAATGGAAATAAAAAATATATTTCCCACTTTTTCAAAATTTAGATATGTCAACTTTTGGATTTTTTTTTTTCGAAATATATTCACTCTTGTCGGTCTAGACAAGACTGATGATATTTGACAGTGAAATAAAAAAACACAAAGAAAGAAAACTTTAAACCAATGTTCTGTTTATAGCACACCGAAATATCAATTTCCTACTATATAATGTATACACGCAAAAAAATAATTCTTTCCTCCCAAACGAAATTTTAGACAAACAAAGTTCGTTTCTCATTTGCTTTTCGCTGTAAGGAAGTGTATTTGGAAGAAAAGTATATACTTTTTGTGATAAACGTTTATTCTTTTCCAGGATGTAAAAACAATTTCATAAAGACTAGCTCAAAAAAAAAACATTATTTTCTTGCTAATTGCATTGTCCCTCACATCTTTCTCACATCCACGAGGATTTTTAGTTCTTAACACCTTTTCCTGTAATACCAACAATGTAGAAGAAATTATACAATTTTATAAATTTTTAAAATTTTTTTTACCTTTCGCCTGGACGGAGAATCGAACCGCGGACCATGCACATTGTAAGCCAACACACTAACCACTGAGCTATGTACCTGTTATGGTCATCAATAGATAAATATCCATATAAGTTATATTTATATAGCATAGCTTGCGGCGCCCACGAACCGAATAAACAAAGTTTATTTAACAGAAACAAACATTTAGTTTGGCACCGTGGATCAGTGGTTGCTACGTCTGACTCTCATGCCAAGGGTCGTGGGTTCGATCCCTGCTTCGACCAAAGTTTTTTTTTTTTTTTACATACATCCTACATATGTTCGGAAGATTCCGAAAAAAATGTTCAACATTACATTGTACTATATTAAATTTTGAACTGTAAAATGTGTTTTATTAAAGACCAAAATTCAGAAAAGAACAGTGTTTGATATAAACGAAATGGACTCTGTTGTTGTTTCAAAAATAACTTTTTTATTGAAAAAATAAAAACTTTGTAACAAACGAATTTTTTTGGTGATAAAAGTTTAAAATTTTCGAAGGAATTCAAAAAACTCTAACAAAAGAAAAACGTTTTCGGTACACGTTTTCCAAACGTTTTTTTTCTTTGCGTGTATATATTCTTGATCAGGCTGAAATTCTAAGTAGACCTAACAATATCCGTCTGACTGTTTGTCTGTTACAATCACGTCTTCCATAACGAAACTATTGTGCTGAAATTTTCCAGAAAATCGCTTTTCATCTACTTCCAGGTCAAGCTCGAATATCGCCTTTATCCATGTTTCAATATACCGATCCTCCTATTTAATTTCTTGAACATATAGACGCCGCTACTTTCCTGTTCCTGAAATATGATAACATCTGTAAGAAGTTGTGTTAAATTTGGTATATTTACATCAGTCAATGTTTTGAAATAGCCCCCATATAGAGTGATTTTCCGATTTACCGTCTTGAGAGCAATTTACGCCCTAATGGCTTGAAATTTGGAATCTCTAGATATTTTAAGTGTTTGAAAACCTGTGCTTTATTTGTCCCCAAAGAGACCAGTCTTCAAAATTGTTTTTTTGACTCCTACAGGCACTCGAGCCAAAAATACTATACGATGACTTGGAAAAAAAAACTTACCAAAATACCACCAAACAAAAAATCCTATTCTGAAAAGTTTTATTTCTAATGGAAACTTTCTTAATTTTGTTCTATAGAAAATTTTGTCAATAGTTTATTTCTAAAGCAAAAGTTGTATTTCTATAGAAAAATTTGTCAAACTTTTATTTCTATAGAAAATTTTGTTAAAATTTTATTTCTACAAAATATAGTGTAAAAATTTTATTTCTGTAGAAAATTTTGTCAAAACTTTATTGCGATAGAAAATTTTGTCAAAAGTTTATTTCTAAAGATAATTTTGTGAAAATTTTATTTCTACAGAATTTTTTTTTCAAAATTTTATTTCGATAGAAGACTTTGTCAAAATTTTATTTCTATAGAAAATTTTATTTCGATAGAAAATTTTGCTACAATTTTATTTCTATAGAAAATAATGTTCAAAATTATATCTTTTTTTTCAAAATTTTATTTCTATAGAATTTTTTTCAAATTTTTATTTCTATAGAAAGTTTTGTCAAAATTTTATTTCTACAGAAAATTTTGTCAAAATTTTATTATTATAGAAAATTTTATTTCTAAAAACAAATTTTAAATATTTTATTTCTATAGATTTTTTATACCCCCCACCATAGGATGGGAGTATATTAACTTTGTCATTCCGTTTGTAACACATCGAAAATTTGCTCTAAGACCCCATAAAGTATATATATTCTGGGTCGTTGTGAAATTCTGAATCGATTTAAGCATGTCCGTCCATCTGTTAAAATCACGCTAACTTCCGAACGAAACAAGATATCGACTTGAAACTGGGCCATATCGGACCACTTTTACGTATAGCCCCCATATAAACCGACCCCTAGATTTGACCTCCGGAGCTACGTGGAGGAGCAAAATTCATCCGATCCGGTTAAAATTTGGTACGTGGTGTTAGTATATGGTCTGTAATAACCATGCAAAAATTGGTCCATATCGGTGCATAATTATATATATCTCCCATATAAACCGATCCCCAGATTTGACCTCCAGAGCCTCTTGGAGGAGCAAATTTAATCGAATCCAGTTGAAATTTGATACGTGGTGTTAGTATATGGTCTCTAATAACCATGCACAAATTGGTCCATATAGGCCAATAATTATATATATATAAAGGGTGATTTGTTAAGAGCTTGATAACTTTTTTTTTTAAAAAAACGCATAAAATTTGCAAAATCTCATCGGTTCTTTATTTGAAACGTTAGATTGGTCCATGACATTTACTTTTTGAAGATAATTTCATTTAAATGTTGACCGCGGCTGCGTCTTAGGTGGTCCATTCGGAAAGTCCAATTTTGGGCAACTTTTTCGAGCATTTCGGCCGGAATAGCCCGAATTTCTTCGGAAATGTTGTCTTCCAAAGCTGGAATAGTTGCTGGCTTATTTCTGTAGACTTTAGACTTGACGTAGCCCCACAAAAAATAGTCTAAAGGCGTCAAATCGCATGATCTTGGTGGCCAACTTACCGGTCCATTTCTTGAGATGAATTGTTCTCCGAAGTTTTCCCTCAAAATGGCCATAGAATCGCGAGCTGTGTGGCATGTAGCGCCATCTTGTTGAAACCACATGTCAACCAAGTTCAGTTCTTCCATTTTTGGCAACAAAAAGTTTGTTAGCATCGAACGATAGCGATCGCCATTCACCGTAACGTTGCGTCCAACAGCATCTTTGAAAAAATACGGTCCAATGATTCCACCAGCGTACAAACCACACCAAACAGTGCATTTTTCGGGATGCATGGGCAGTTCTTGAACGGCTTCTGGTTGCTCTTCACTCCAAATGCGGCAATTTTGCTTATTTACGTAGCCATTCAACCAGAAATGAGCCTCATCGCTGAACAAAATTTGTCGATAAAAAAGCGGATTTTCTGCCACTGATTTTGGTAATAAAATTCAATGATTTGCAAGCGTTGCTCGTTAGTAAGTCTATTCATGATGAAATGTCAAAGCATACTGAGCATCTTTCTCTTTGACACCATGTCTGAAATCCCACGTGATCTGTCAAATACTAATGCATGAAAATCCTAACCTCAAAAGAATCACCCTTTATATATATATATATATATATATATATATATATATATATATATATATATATATATATATATATATATATATATATATATATATATATATATATATATATATATATATATATATATATATATATATATATATATATATATATATATATATATATATATATATATATATATATATATATATATATATATATATATATATATATATAACCGATTTCCCCCGATCCAGACTTCCTGGCTATCGACAAACGTTCCCCAAACACTTTAATTACATTTGTAACGGTTGATTTGGCTTTTAACGATTTTGCCAGTTTTGCGTGCGAGTAGCTCGGATTTTCGCGATGCGCGAGCAAAATTTTGATACGCTGCTCTTCTTGCTTGGACGGCATTTTGACAACTGAAGAGTGGATTCCAAAATCAAAATAGAAGCAACATTCTACACACACACCTTCGAAATGAGGGGTGTTCAGGTTTTTTAAATGCAAAATTGAAAGAAATACGTCAAGTTTATATTGACCAAAGTTTGACCGTATCACCCTTTATATATAGCCCCCATATAAATCGATACCCAGATTTTAACTCCGGAACCTCTTGGAGGAGCAAAATTAATCCGATTCGGTTGAAATTTGGTACATTGCGCTAGTATAGGGCCGCTAACAGCCATGCAAAAATTGGGGTATATGTTACAGAAGCGATTTTTTTTTGAGGGTGTATATATAAATCTAAACCGATTGTTTTTGTGCCAAACTAAAACTCTGTGCCAAATTTGAGGATGATCGGACTTAAACTGCGGGCTATACTTTCCACACAAAATTACATATACCGACAGACAGACGGACATCGCTAAATCGACTCGGAATTTATTTCTCAGACGATCGGTATAATAAACGATGGGTCTCAGACTTTTCCTTCTTGGCTTTACATACAAACTTATAATATCCTGTACCACAGTAATGATGAAGGGTATATAAAGCCCTATAGACTTCAAGATGGTTGGATGGGCAGCCGTTTCGGAAATACAAAAAACTATCAACCAATTATCAGAATAAATTCGGGTAATTCACAAAACCCAATGTAAATTATACTCGAACCTCTCGAAACAAGGTTTTCGATAGTCGGATTTGCCTAAAATAAATTTTGTACTAATATTCACTTTTCCTTTGCCAAAGTCAAGTCATCGAATTGAGAGCAGTTGGCTGGGTTCATTTTGAGCGTGCTTCCTCTTTTTTAATTTGTTTTGTCTTTTTATTATTGGTTTGTTTTTCAATCATATTTGTTATTTTTATTTCAATTTAATATAGAAAATAGTGTCAAAATTTTTTTTCTATAGGAAATTTTGTCAATATTTTCTTACTATAGAAAATTTTGTCAAAATTTTATTTCTATAGAATATTTTATCAACATTTTATTTCTATAGAAAAATTTATAAAACTTTCATTTCTATAGAAAATTTTGTCAAAATTTTATTTCTATAAAAATTTTTTTCAAAATTTTATTTTTATAGAAAATTTTGTCAAAATTTTATTTCTATAGAAAATTTTGTCAAAATTTTATTTCTATAGAAAATTTTGTCGAAATTTTATTTTGAAAAATTTATAAAACTTTTATTTCTATAGAAAATTTTGTCAAAATTTTATTTCTATAGAACATTTTGTCAAAATTTTTTTTCGATTGAAAATTTTGTTAAAATTTAATTCCATAGAAATAATAATAAAATCGTATTTTGTCAAAAAATTATTTCTATAAAAATTTTGTCAATTTTTTTTCTATAGAAAATTCTGTCAAAAATTGTATTTCTATAGAAAAATTTTGTCAAAAATTTTATTTCTATAGAAAAATTTTGTCAAAAAGTTTATTTCTATATTTTCTAAAGTACATAGACTTACAGTTCGAAAATTGTATTTCTGTAGAAAATAGAGTCAACATTTTATTTTTAGAAAAATGCTATAATTTTAAAATCCAATGTTACAAATTTCAAATGTACAGCGTACCATTTGAACTGATTGCCTTGAGGAAGGAGTGTGATCCAATAAATTCACTTGGAAATTTAATATTAAATGACAATAAAAAATGTTCCTATGAACACAGAAAGAAGAGTTTATAGGAACGAATTTTAGACAAGCAAAGTTTTCTTTGATGCTAAAAAATTTTCTTTAAAGGTAAATAAAAAGATTTAAAGACAATCGTTATCATAAATTTGGGTTTGTTTGGTCCATGCTAACCATGGCATCACGGGAGCCACCGTGGTGCAATGGTTAGCATACCCGCATTGCATACACAAGGTCGTGGGTTCTTCGACCGACCCACCTCAGTAATGCTGGTGACATTTCTGAGGGTTTCAAAGCTTCTCTAAGTGGTTTCACTGCAATGTGGAATGCCGTTCGGACTCGGCTATAAAAAGGAGGTCCCTTGTCATTGAGCTTAACACGGAATCGGGCAGCACTCAGTGATAAGAGAGAAGTTCACCAATGTGGTATTACAATGGACTGAATAGTCTAAGTGAGCCTGATACATCGGGCTGCCACCTAACCTAACCTAACCTAACCTTGGTCCAAAAAAAAAAATACTTTTTAAGAAAGGGGAATTTGGTTTGTCTAAAATTTCTTTCGTAAGAAAAGTACTTTTTCTTTGGGCGTATTGACACTTTACTATAGATCCAATGTTAACCGAATTGTCATATTATATATGGGTATTTGAGATTCGGAACTTTTGGCCGTTATATACTTGTTCAAGCTTGAAAAATCTTTCACTCGGCAACAATGTAAATTGAACGAAAAGGTGCCTTATTTTGCAGGCCTCTGCACACCTGATTTTTCAGATGCATTAAAAAAGTTGAAGCAACCTATTAAATAAATTGGCACTTTTATAAAATGATTGCACTTTTTGGAGGTTGGTACTATGATTAGTACTTCAGCACCATTCAATGAAATATAATTATAATCTGGTTATGGAATGTCTCCTATGTTCCCATCTCAATATCTGTCAACCGAAAATTCAAGTATTATATTGAATATGGATAAAACACCAATAAGTAACAAGTACTTTGAAGAAACCCATAATCCATCAACCATAAATGAAGTAAAAGGACGAACTTTTCAGAAATGTGCAAAATGCGACCGTTTGACTGTGAAGTGAGAACGAAAACGAACATTTGTAAAATATGTTTCTAAAGTATTCTGTATAAATTCGAACGATATTGGTATTCCACAAGAATGAAATCAAAACTGAAAGTAATAAAAACAACGACCCAACATAAATAAATCAAAAGAAAAACAAAATATTTCAAGCAAATTAAAACAAATTGTTATTCATTTATTGAATTTTACATTACCATACAAAATGAGCGATATCCTCATAAAAGTTTTGCAAAGAAGACAAGAAGTCATTTTTAAGGTCCCACATGTTGAATAATAATGTTTAAATTCTTACAGAGTATTTCATTTAAAATTATTCAAGGAAAGACAATATATTTAAAATTGATTTTAATTCTAACGAATTTCAGAATTATTAAAGTCAAGTTGGTCTTAGTCAAACAAAATTTTTGTATCAGAGAAATGCGTTTTCTATGCTAGGCAAATTTTGCATTCGTTTTTAAAGAAAATGAACTCTTAGTGCTGCCCGATTCCCTGTTAAGCTCAATGACAAGGGACCTCCTTTTTATAGCCGAGTCCGAACGGCGTTCCACATTGCAATAAAACCACCTAGAGAAGCTTTGAAACCCTCAGAAATGTAACCAGCATTACTGAGGTGGGATAATCCACCGCTCAAAAACTTTTTGGTGTTCGGTCGAAGCAGGAATCGAACCCACGACCTTGTGTATGCAAGGCGGGCATGCTAACCATTGCACCACGGTGGCTCCTTCTATTGATGTAGGTCGGATTGTATTGCAAATGGGCCATCAGTTCACTTTTACGTATAGCCCCCATATAAACGGACCCCCAGATTTGGCTTGCGGAGCCTCTAAGAGAAGCATATTTCATCCGATCAGGCTGAAATTTGGTACATGGTGTTAGGTTTGGTTAGGTTAGGTTATGTGGCAGCCCGATATATCAGGCTCACTGAGACTATTCAGTCCATTGTGATAATACAGTGGTGATCTTCTCTCTTATCACTGAGTGCTGCCCGATTCCATGTTAAGCTCAATGGCAAGGGACCTCTTTTTTATAGCCGAGTCCGAACGGCGTTCCAAATTGCAGTGAAACCACTTAGAGAAGCTTTGAGACCCTCAGAAATGTCACCAGCATTACTGAGGTGGGATAATCCACCGCTGAAAAACTTTTTGGTGCTCGGTCGAAGTAGGAATCGAACCCACGACCTTGTGTATGCAAGGCGGGCATGCTAACCAAGGTGGCTCCCTACATGGTGTTAGTATAGGGTTTGAACAAACATGCTAAATTTGTCCATATCGGCTCATAATTATATATAGCATCCATATAAACCGATCCCCAGATTTAGTTGCGGAGCCTCAAAGAGTACTTGATGTATGTTACGTATATAGTCTCTAATAACCATTGGTCCATATCAGTCCATAATTGTATATAGCACCCATATAAACCCATCCCCAGATTTAACCTCCGAACCCTCTTGGAGGAGCCAAATTCATCCGATCCGGTTGAAACTTAGTCGGTGGTGTCTATGGTCTCTAACAACCATGCAAAAATTGGTCCATATTGGTTCATATTTGTATATAGCCCCCATATAAATCGATCCCCATATTAGGATTCCAGAGCCTCAAAGGGAAGCAAATTTCATCCGATCCGGCTTAAATTTGGTACATGGTGTTGGTATACGGTCTCTAACAACCATACAAAAATTGGTCCACATCGGTCCATAATAATATTAGCCCCCATATAAACTCATCCCCAGATTTGATCTCCGGAGCCTCTTGGAGGAGCAAAATTAATCCGATCCGGTTGAAACTTAGTAGGTGGTGTTAGTCTATAGTCTCTAACAACCATGCACAAATTGGTCCATATCGGTCCATAATTATATATAGCCCCCTTATAAACCCATCCCCAGATTTGGCTTGCGGAGCCTAAAAGAGAAGCAAATTTCATCCGATACATTCATTTGGTACATTGCGCTAATATAATAGGTTGGCTGATAAGTCCCCGGTCTAACAAAGAAAAACGCATTTTTTTGTCAAAATTCGTTTTTATACCCACCACCATAGAATGGTGACGGGGTATAATAAGTTTGTCATTCCGTTTGTAACACATCGAAATATCGATTTCCGACTAAATAAACTATATATATTCTTGATCAGGGAGAAATTCTAAGACGATATAACGATGTCCGCCTGTCTGTCTGTCTGTTGTAATCACGCTACAGTCTTCAATAATGAAGCTATCGTGCTAAAATTTTGTACAAACTCGTCTTTTGTCTGCAGGCAGGTCAAGTTCGAAGATGGGCTATATCGGTCCAGGTTTTGAAATAATCCCCATATAAACCGACCTCCCGATTTGGGTCTTGGGCTTATAGAAATCGTAGTTTTTGTCCAATTTGCCTGAAATTTGAAATCTAGAGGTATTTTATGACCATAAAGAGGTGTGCCAAAAATGGTGAGTATCGGCCCATGTTTTGGTATAGCCCCCATATAGACCGATCTCCCGATTTTACTTCTTGGGCTTATAAAAATCGCAGTTTTTATTCAATTTACCTGAAATTGGAAATCTAGAGGTATTGTAGGACCACAAATACGTGTGCCAAAAATTGTGAGTATCGGTCCTTATTTTGGTAGAGCCCCCATATAGACCGATCTCCAGATTTTACTTCTTGAGCTTATGGAAACCGCAGTTTTTATTCAATTTACCTGAAATTGGAAATCTAAAGGTATTGTAGGACGACAAATACGTGTACCAACAATTGTGAGTATCGGTCCATGTTTTGGTATGGTCCCCATATAAAACGACCTCCCGATTTAGGGTCTTGGGCTTATAGAAACCGTAGTTTTTATCCAATTTGTCTGAAATTGGAAATCTAGAGGTATTTTAGGACCATAAAGAGGTGTGCCGAAAATGGTGAGTATCGGTCCATATTTTGGTATAGCTCCCATATAGACCGATTTCCCGATTTTATTGCTTGGGCTTCTAGAATCCGAAGTTTTTATCCTATTTGCCTGAAATTGGACATCTAGAGGTATTTTCGGGTCATAAAGAGGTGTGCCGAAAACGATGAGTATCGGTCCTTGGGTTTCTAGAAACCGTAGTTTTTATCAAAAATGGTTCTTATAAATCCAGAATCTGATATAGTCCTCATAGGTGAAATCTTTAAATTTATCTTCGGGAAGTGTCCTCAAGCCCTCCTGAAATTTCAAAGGAAACCCTAATATTTGGTTCATGGTGGTGGGTATTTAAGATTCGGCCCGACCGAACTTAGTGCTGTATATACTTGTTATTATTCAACATAGTTCCCTTCAAGAGCGATACAACGATTATA
Source organism: Haematobia irritans (assembly GCF_050003625.1). Lineage (NCBI taxonomy): Eukaryota > Metazoa > Arthropoda > Insecta > Diptera > Muscidae > Haematobia > Haematobia irritans. The sequence goes on along the minus strand of NC_134399.1, from coordinate 102,396,943 downwards.
ACGACCTTACAATTTTTTAATACCATTTTGGTAGTACTCCTTCGGTTTTGCCTCAAAATAAGCCTCATTTTCGGCGATCACCTCTTCATTGCAGCCAATTTTTTTCCCTGCGAGCATCCTTTTGAGGTCTGAGAAAAAGAAAAATCGCTGGGGGCCAGATCTGGAGAATACGGTGGGTGGGGAAGCAATTCGATGCTCATTTCATGAATTTATGCCATCGTTCTCAATGACTTATGGCACTGTGCGTTGTCTTGGTGGAACAACACTTTTTTCTTTTTCATATGGGGCCGTTTTGCCGCGATTTCGACCTTCAAACGCTCCAATAACGCCATATAATAAAGGGTGATACGGTCAAAATTTGGTCAAGGGAAAACGCGTGTAAATCGGTGAAATCGTTTATTTAAAAAATCAAATTAAATTTCTTTCTCAAGTTCAATTAGTATAAAATTCAGGGAAAATATTCAGTTAGGCTTTCGCTTTTCCAAATCCGAATTTCCGGGCCTCACGCTTGACACCTGCCATCAGATTTTGTACAGCCACCTTGTCCACCTTCTTCGCCGCAGAAAGCCAGCTTGTCTTGAACTGCTGCTCGTCCTTAGCAGTTTTTTTGGTCTTCTTTAGGTTCCACTAGACAATAGCCCAGTATTTCTCAATTGGGCGGAGCTCTGGCGTGTTGGGAGGGTTCTTGTCCTTGGGAACCACCTGCACGTTGTTGGCGGCGTGCCACTCCATGGTCTTTTTACCGTAATGGCAAGATGCCAAATCTGGCCAAAACAGTACGGAACAACCGTGTTTCTTCAGGAAAGGCAGCAGACGTTTATTCAAACACTCTTTCACGTAAATTTCTTGGTTGACAGTCCCGGAAGCTATGAAAATGCTGCTTTTCAAGCCACAGGTACAGATGGCTTGACAAACCAGATATTTCTTTGCGAACTTTGACAGTTTTATGTGCTTGAAAATATCTGCTACCTTTCCCCTTCCTTTTGCCGTATAAAACTCCTGTCCCGGAAGCTGCTTGTAGTCGGCTTTGACGTAGGTTTCGTCGTCCATTACCACGCAGTCAAACTTCGTCAGCATCGTCGTGTACAGCCTCCGGGATCGCGCTTTGGCCGTCGTATTTTGTTTATCATCGCGATTTGGAGTCACTACCTTCTTGTAAGTCGATAGTCCGGCTCGTTTTTTGGATCGATGTACGGTTGTAGACGATACGCCCAGCTTATTTGCGGCATCTCGGAGAGAGAGGTTAGGGTTTCGCTTGAAACTACCGGCAACTCTCTTTGTTGTCCCAGCGGCTTCCGGTTTTCGATTTCCCCCCGATCCAGACTTCCTGGCTGTCGACAAACGTTCCCCAAACACTTTAATTACATTTGTAACGGTTGATTTGGCAACTTTTAGCGATTTTGCCAGATTTGCGTGCGAGTAGCTCGGATTTTCGCGATGTGCGAGCAAAATTTTGATACACTGCTCTTCTTGCTTTGACGGCATTTTGACAACTGAAGAGTGAATTCCAAAATCAAAATAGGAGCAACATTCTACACACACACACCTTCAAAATGAGGGGTGTTCAGGTTTTTTAAATGCAAAATTGAAAGAAATACATCAAGTTTATATTGACCAAATTTTGACCGTATCACCCTTTACTCACTGTTGATGGTTTTTCCCTTCTCAAGATAATCGATAAAAATTATTCCATGCGCATCCTAAAAAACAGAGGCCATTACTTTGCCAGCGGACTTTTGAGTCTTTCCACGCTTCGGAGACGGTTCACCGGTCGCGGTCCACTCAGCCGACTGTCGATTGGTCTCAGGAGTGTAGTGATGGAGCCATGTTTCATCCATTGTCACATATCGAAGGAAAAACTCGGGTGTATTACGAGTTAACAGCTGCAAACACCACTCACACTACTGTCGAATGGACTCAGGAGTGTAGTGATGGAGCCATGTTTCACCCATTGTCACATATCGACGGAAAAACTCGGGTGTATTACGAGTTATCAGCTGCAATCACCGCTCAGAATAATCAACACGTTGTTGTCTTTGGTCAAATGTGAGCTCGCGCGGCACCCATTTTGCACAGAGCTTCCGCATATCCAAATATTGATGAATGATGTGAACAACACGTTCCTCTGCTATCTGGATCAACTTCATTTTACGGTCATTCAAAATCATTTTGTGGATGATTTGATGTTTTCGTCGGTAACCACCTCTTTCGGGCGTCCACTGCGTTCACCGTCCTTCGTGCTCATTTCACCACGCTTGAATTTTGCATACCAATCAATTATTGTTGATTTCCCTGGGGCAGAGTCCGCAAACTCATTATCAAGCCAATTTTTTCAAAAGTTTATTTCCATAAAAAATTATTTCTTTAGAAAATTTTGTCAGAATTTTATTTCTGTAGAAAATTTTGTCAAAATGTTATTTCTATAGAAAATTTATGAAGCACCTCTTAGTTGGAGAGTAATATTTTGCAAAATCTTCCAAAACATCAAAAATTCTACCAAACAGTAAAAAATCTGCCATTTTTGGTAGACTCGTGTGCATAATTGTATATAGCCCCCATATAAAGCGACCTTCCTATTTCAATTCTGACTCTATAATTACCGCACAAATATCGGTTCTTAATTATTTCTTCCCTATATATACCGTTCGAGAACTGAATATATACGTATTTAATCGACATTTCTTTTGCCTAACATATATGCCGCATGGACTAAATTACAATTTAGAAGATGATGTTAAGAAGTTTAAAGATCCCTTGCCATCGGCCGCAACCCAAGTAATTCAATTGTGGATGACCGTCTTTAGTAGAAGTTTCTACGCAATCCATGGTGGAGGATACATAAGATTCGGCCTGGCCGAACTTACGTACTTGTTTCAGTGTAATAATTGCACATTAACCAACGATTGTCTCATACTATCTACATAACAATAATGAAATTTTCCTTAAAATTGAATGCATGAAATTACGAGCGAGTAATTTCATTGGTTATATTTTTGAGTGCATATGGATTTCTACAGCCGTTAAAAATTCTTCCATTTTATAGCAGTAATAATATCAATAAATGCGCACAATAATGTGTATGTTTTTATAGAGCTATGATAATTCAATTATCATCCCCTAGCATGACATAACTTCTTTTGTGTTTATCTGTATTTGAGCCAGCGTAGTCATTCTCCAGTATTTTTTTTTTCACGACTCTTTGGCATTTGTATTTGCAAGGCTCATTTGTACTTCGTTACATCTGGAATCCACATCTGTTCTAGACGTAGTCTCTCTCCAGACCCAGAGGTCATGGTATCATCAGTACATCGATTACTTCTGCGAAAACTTCTAACCCATTCCCCTCACACTTTGCAAATCAAATAATGCTAATGCCCTTAGTGAAATACAAAATCATAGACAGACGAACATTTCCATAGAAATTTACATATAGTTTCGCAAACTAAAAATCAAGCCACAATTTCTTTTTGTGGCCATTGCGAATGAAGTAACCCTAGCTGATGGGTAAACGAAAATCCAATGGAAACCAATTAAAAGAAGAGACTAGTAAACAAATTTCATGTGGTCAATTAAAAGGCTGTATATTGCACCACATGAATTAATGCTGGAAATTTTTTTGCTAGCCTAAACGAACAACATTTTAAATAAAAAGGAAATTTCTAAACATACACAGGAAAAATTTCACTTAAAATTTTAATTGAGTATTAAAAATATTCAATTAAAATTTTAATTGATTCAACAAATTTCTTAATTGAAAGAAAAATCAATAACAAAAATTACTAGTATCAATTACTTTTTTAATTTGGAACATTTCATTTTTTAATTGATCTTCAACTCATTTTTTTAATCATTTTTGTGATTGAAGACATTTCAATTAAACAATTAATTGGATTAATTAATTTTGTGATTGAATCGGAAAAAAATATATTTTGTGTGATACATTGAATATGAATTTCTACATGCGTTGAAGGGAATGGACTTTATTAACATATTAGATTTTCCAAATAAAATAAAGAATTTTCTATTTCTATATTTGTCTCATTTTTTCAATTTGTTGTGTAAAAGCAAAAAATGTCGGAAATAACATCAAATTGTGGATTAGTATAAATTTATTCGAATTGGCTAGCATTGGCATGAATTATTACCATCAACCGCCTGACGCACATTGCATTCCCTGCAAAAGCGACATCTTGAGATGGTTGACACTTTGATAGTTTTTAGTACCAGCCTTACTCTCCAAAACCTCTAGGTGGAAAAGACAAAAGGAATAATATCAAGGTTGACACTCGTGCCGAAAATAGTCAAAATTCTATTTCTATAGACAATTTTGTCAAAATTTTATTTCTATAGACAATTTTGTCAAAATTTTATTTCTATAGAAAATTATGTCAACATTTTATTTCTATTGAAAATTTTGTAAACATTTTATTTCTATAGAAAATTTTGTTAAATTTTTTTTGCTAAAACTTTATTTCTATAGAAAATTTTATCAAAATTTTATTTCTGTAGAAAATTTTGTCAAAATTTTATGTCTATGGCAAATTTTGTCAACATTTTATTTCTATAGCAAATTTTGTCGAAATTTTATTTCTATGGGGAATTTTGTCAAAATTTTATGTCTATAGAATTTTTTTTTCAAAATTTTATTTCTACTTAAAATCTTATTAAAATTTTATTTTAATAGAAAATTTTGTAAAAATTTTTTTATTTCTATTGAAATTTTTGTCAAAATTTTATTTCTATAGAAAATTTTGTCAAAATTCTTTTTTTTATTGAAAATTTTGTTAAAACTTTATTTCTATAGAAAATTTTGTTAAAATTTTATTTCTGTAGAAAATTTTGTCAAAATTTTATTTCTATACAAAATTTTGGTAAAGGTTTACTTCTATAGGAAATTTTGTCGAAATTTTATTTCTATAGAAAATTTTGTCGAAATGTTATTTCTATAGAAATTTTTGTCGAAATGTTATTTCTATAGAAATTTTTGTCGAAATTTTATTTCTGTAGAAAATTTTGTCAAAATTTTATTTCTATAGAAAATTTTGTCAAAATTTTACTCCTATTTTGTCAAAATTTTATTTCTATAGAAAATTTTGTCAACATTTTATTTCTATAGAAAATTTTGTTAAAATTTTATTTCTATAGAAAATTTTGTCAAAATTTCTATAGACAATTTTGTCAACATTTTATTTCTATAGAAAATTTTGTTAATTTTTTTCCAAAACTTTATTTCTATCTATAGAAGATTTTAACAAAATTTTATTTTTATAGAAAATTTTGTCAAAATTTTATTTCTATGGAAAATTTTGTCAAACTTTTATTTCTATAGGGAATTTTGTCAAAATTTTATTTCTATAGAAATTTTTGTCAAAATTTTATTTCTACAGAAAATTTTATCAAAATTTTATTTCTATTCAAAATTTTGTCAAAATTTTACTTCTTTAGAAAATTTTGTCGAAATTTCATTTCTGTAGAAAATTTTGTTGAAATTTTATTTCTATAGAAATTTTTGTCGAAATGTTATTTCTATAGAAAATTTTGTCGAAATTTTATTTCTGTAGAAAATTTTGTCAAAATTTTACTTCTATAGAAAATTTTGTCAAAATTTTATTTCTATAGAAAATTTTGTCAAAATTTTATTTCTATAGAAAATTTTGTCAAAATTTTATTTCATAGAAAATTTTGTCAACATTTTATTTCTATAGAAAATTTTGTCAAAATTTTATTTCTATAGAAAATTTTTTCAAAATTTTATTTCTATAGAAAATTTTGTCAAAATTTTATTTCAATAGGAAATTTTATGAAAATTTTATTTCTATGGAAATTTTTGTCAACATTTTATTTTTATAGAAAATTTTGTTAATTTTTTTTCTAAAACTTTATTTCTATAGAAAATTTTGTCAAAATTTTATTTCTATAGAAAATTTTGTCAAAATTTTATTTCTATAGAAAATTTTGTCAACATTTTATTTTTATAGAATATTTTGTCAACATTTTCTTTCTATAGAAAATTTTGTCAAAATTTTATTTCTATAGAAAATTTTGTTAAATTTTTTTGCTAAAACTATATTTTTATAGAAAATTTTATTTTTATAGAAAATTTTGTCAAAATTTTATTTCTATTGAAAATTTTGTCAACATTTTATTTCTTTAGTAAATTTTATCGCAATTTTATTTCTATAGGGAATTTTGCCAAATTTTATTTCTATAGAAATTTTTGTCAAATTTTATTTTTACAGAAAATTTTATCAAAATTTTATTTTGAAAGAAAATTTTGTCAAAATTTTATTTCTATAGGAAATTTTGTCAAAATTTTATTTCTATAGAAAATTTTGTCGAAATTTTATTTCTGTAGAAAATTTTGTGGAAATTTTATTTCTATTGAACATTTTGTCGAAACTCTCTCTTTGATTTATAGAAAAAAATTATTCGAGCACAGGTAAATTTGATTTTTTTTCAACTGGCACGAAGAAAGAGTTGCAAAAATAAAACTGATCTTTGATTGCTTCATTCTCTGACAGCCACAATCTATTCAGCTTGATTTAGTTATTCGTATGTTGTTAGGTGGAGAAAAGCTTACAAACCCATTACCAGCATGTTCCACATTTGCCGCACTTACTCTAATCATAAAATCGTAATTTGTCAAATTTTTATTTCTGTAGCAGATTTTGTCCAAATTTTATTTCTATAAAAATTTTGCCAAAATTTTATTTCTATAGAAAATTTTGTCAAAATTGTATTTCTATAAAAAAGTTTGTTAAAATTTTATTTTCATAGAAAATTTTGTCATAATTTTATTTCTATAGAAATTTTTGTCACCATTTTTTTTCTATAAACAATTTTGTCAAAATTTTATTTCTATAGAAATTTGTGTCAAAATTTTATTTCTATAGAAACTTTTGTAAAATCTTATTTCTACAGAAAAATTTTTCAACATTTTATTTCTTTAGAAAATTTTGTCAAAATTTTATTTCTAAAGAAATTTTTGTCAAAATTTTATTTCTATAGAAATTTTTGTCAAGATTTTATTTCTATAAAACATTTTATCGAAATATTATTTATTTCTATAGAAAATTTTGTCAATATTTTACTTCTATAGGAAATTTTGTCAACATTTTATTTCTATAGAAAATTATGTCAAAATTTATTTTATAGAAAATTTTATTTCTATAGAAACAATTGTGAAAATTATATTTCTATAGTAAATTTTGTCCAAATTAAATAAAATTGTATTTCTATTGAAAATTTTGTCAAAATTTTATTTCTATAGAAAATGTTGTTTGATAGAAATAAATGTTGCTGTTGTTTTTTTGCAAAATTTTTTTATATAGAACATTTTTTCAAAATTTTTATAGAAAGTTATGTCAAAATAATATTTTTATAGAAAATTTTTTCAAAATTTTATTTTTATAAAAATTTTGTCAAAATTTTATTTCCATAGAAAAATTTTCAAAATTGTATATCTATAGAAAAGTTAAGTACCTCTTAGTTAGAGAGGATTGTGATGCAAAGTTCAAATGCGACTTTTGCTTAGCATAGAAGACGCATTTCTCTGGTACAAAGTTTTTTGTTTCCTTTTTCTTTGTTTTAAAATATTTTTGCATTGCTTTCCCTTCTTTTTTTTTCTTCTAAATTTTCTTGAATTTATCGACAAACAGTTATCAATTTTGATGAAATCGTCATTTGTAATTAAATTTTAATTCAAAATTGTTTAAAATTAACATTCTGTTGTGGAAGCTACATTAGTGCACAGGGTAGTATGGCCGCCTTACATAGTCATGGGTTTAGTCCCAGATTCGACCAAACACCAAAAAGTTTTCCATCATTAACATTTCAGAGTGTTCCAAGCTTCTCTACGTGGTTTCACCATCATTTTATTTCTACCGAAAATTTTGTCAAAATTTAATTTATATAGAAAATTTTCCAAAATTTTATTTGTATAGAAAACAGTGTCAAAATTGTATATCTATTATTTGATTATTTTATAATTATGTCATTTGATTTCTACAGAAAATTTTGCCATTTTATTTCTATAGAAAATTTTGTCAAAATTTTATTTCTATAAGAAATTTTGTCAATATTTTATCTCTACAGAAAATTTTGTCAACATTTTATCTCTGTAGAAAATTTTGTTAAAAAATAAAAAAAAACACGAAACCAACAATTTCAAGTTTAATTTGTAGAACAATAGCCGAGATTATGAGATAAAAAATGATAAAAATTTAAATAAAAAGGTCAACAATATGAACAAAAAACACGAAATTTTATTTCTATAGAAAATTTATTTCTATAGTAAATTTTGTCAAAATGTTATTTCTTGTTATTTTTTTTTTATTTCAGCTTAAAACCATGCATTGACTAAACTACAAGTGTAGCTTAACCAACAGAGGAAAAGAGTGTTTGTCAAATTTATTTGGACAAAGCCCTATAGGCTGCAAGATGGTTGGATGGACGCACGTTTCGGAATTACCACAAAAAAACTAAAACAAATAAAATTGACAAACATTATTTTCCTCTGTTGGTTAAGCTACACTTGTAGTTTAGTCAATGCATGGTTTTAAGCTGAAATAAAAAAAACAACAACAATGCTTAAAGAACAAAACCAACAATAACAAACCAACAATAACAAAAAAATTTTGTCAAAATTTTATTTTAATAGAAAATTTTGTCAAAATTTTATTTTATGTAAGTTTGTTGTTTTTGTTTTTTGACCTTTTTATTTATTACCATTTTCTGTGGTAACAGAAACATGAGAGGACAACACCAGTGACATAGGTTTTAATTTGATTTATTTATTTTATTCCCGTCGATGATTTCCGAAGGAGATCGAAATATCGAATTAAAAAAATAATAAAACAGAAAAAGAACTCTGACCTCGAGCTTGTATTTACAAAAAGAAAACAGAAGGTAAAATTTTATTTTAATAGAACATTTTGTCAAAATTTTATTTCTATAAAAAAAATTTGTCAAAATAAACTTAGTCAAAAAAAGATTTTATTTGATTTTATTCTGCTTTTACAGATTTATTTTCAATTTTAGTGTCTAAGCTTAAAATTAATACCCACATTCAGGCTTAAAATTGGTTTGCTTTAAATTTATTTTAAAGAAATCGCTTATTTTTACATGTTCTTTGAGAGTTTTCAACAATCTAAATGCAATTGATGTAATATGGCATTACAGGCATCTGTACCTGTACTAAGATATTCCAAATTGGCATTCTTACTTTTAGGCAACATTGTACAATCACCATCAGTTAAGACTTTAGATTTCAATCTAAATGTTCTTATTACCCAGTGTTCTTAATTAGCTATACTTCCCCTTACCTAAATCAGAGTTACTGTTACGCTTTTCCACTGGTACAGGCTTTGTCTAAAGGCATATTCTAATTTCTTGATGTTTTGCTTGACTTTTTGGTTGTTAATTTAAGCTTTCATTGTTTTGAGTTTTTTTTTAGATTTTCCGTATCTTAAAGCAATGCAACACATTAGAAATGAAAATTTTTGAAGAGTGAATACACAAACTCACACAACACTGTACTGAGTACACATTTATTCTGATGAAAAACTGAAGGCGACCCATTGAAGAACACAGTTACCTACATACCCGTTTATAGCCTGTAGTCGAATTGTTATTCGTTATCTTCTTCTTCTTTCTTCTAAATTTCTACTTGGTTCATTCATATCTCATTGGACCAAATGGCAACGAAAAAGCCAAGGACGAGAAGGAGTACAAAGCATTGTTCTTTGTAAAGATGTTTGCTAGCTATGATGCTAAGCCATCATCTCCCTGAATGTGAACAAAAGAAAACAACACCAAAGGCAAGATAAAACATACCATGAGAATTGATGATGATAAGGCTGGAGAGGGGAAGGGGGGCGGGTGCGGAATAAATACCCTCGCCAAAAAACAAAACACACACCAAAAAAAACGAGCGATTGCCCAAATTGGATTACTATTAACATAAGCTAATAAATTGAATAACCTAGGGCAAGTCTAACAATGCAACGGAGAATATATATCGGCATTTATGAGACTTATTTTTATCATTTTTATTGGAAATGTGTTTGATAAGAGCCCCTGCCATCGAGCAAAGCAACACAAAATGTTGTGATATTAAAGCCAAAACGAAATACGCAATTGCCAATTATTTATTGGGAAAATTCAATTTGATGTTAACAGCGATTTTTGATTTCGAAATAAAAGCTAATGCATAATCTGGAATATTAATTCCGTTTGCATATTTTAAAATTTTAATTTACATAATAACATATTCAAATAAATTCGATTTGCACATAAATCAAAGAAATTAAATATTCATGAGAATATTTATAGACTTTAGAGAAAAAACAATTTTATGGTAATTAATTCTTGTTTTATAAGTACATTTTTATATTGGCCACCATAGGGTGGGAGGTATACTAACATTACTTTCGATTTGTAACACATTGAAATATTGGTCTATATATTCTGGGTCGTGGTGAAATTCTGAGTCGATGTAACAATGTCCGTCCGTCTACTAAAATCACTCATTGTTGCGAACGAAGTATACTCATAGAAAAAATCGTGAACAAATGAAAGTGATAAGACTGGGCTCAATCTGATAACGTTAAAATGACACCAGACGTTGTCAAAATAACAACCCGCGTTCATGATCTGAAAATGCAATCTTTACGAAATTATAAACAAAATTAAAAACAAGTATATACGGCCGTAAGTTCGGCCAGGCTGAATCTTATGTAACCTCCACCATGGATTGCGTAGAAACTTCTACTAAAGACGCTTATCCACAACTGAATTACTTGGATTGCGGCCGATGGCAAGGCATCTTAAAACTTCTTAACATCAACTCCTAAATTGGAAGTTATCCATGCGGGACTTATATTAGACAAAAGAAAGGTCGATTAAAAGATGAAAAAGACTGTTTTTCATATGTTTGGGTGTAAAAATTATATGTTTGGAACTCAAATTTTTTAACACAATATTTTTAAGTGCAAGCATATAGTGTTCATAAACTAGCATAACATGTTTGTGACATATATGTTAATATGTTAGAACATATTATGTTTGGGACATAAAATGTTTGTAAATATAATATACGTAGATGCAAACATATATTAATTTAGAAATAGCCTATAAACATATATGTGTTTAGAATGAGAGGCCTAGAGATTATGCTGCAAGTAAAATAATGGAAGTAACCAATTGGCGCCTTAAAAATATAGCCACACGAAGAAAATTTCATTAAAATTCTTTTCTACCAGTGTATGCCCTAAGGTAAAACATAATATATTTGAAAAATACAAACAATATTGTGTTTGGGCCAATCCTCAAAACATATATGCTTGAAGCAAAATGTGTTTGGGGTATATGTTACAGAAGCGATTTTTTTTGAGGGTGTATATATTTAGTTCTTGACCGAAATATATAGGGAAGAAATTATTACGAACCGATATGAACTTTTGTGCGGTAATTATAGATCCATAAATGAAATATGGGGGTCGCTGTTTTTGGGGGCTATATACAATTATGAACACGAGTCTACCAAAAGTGGCAGATTTTTTACTGTTTGGTAGATTGGTAGAATTCTTGATGATTTGGAAGATTTTCCAAAATATTCTTCTCCATAAATATTCCTCTCTATAAATATTCCTTTCCATAATTTTCATAAATTTGCTACAGAAATAACATTTTGACAAAACTTTCTACAGACATAAAATCCTGACAAAATTTTCTATAGAAAAAAAAATTTACAACATTTTTTATAGAAATAAATTTTTGACAAAATTTTCTATAGAAATTTTTTTTTTGACAAAATTTCCTAAAGAAATAAGATTTTGACAAAGTTTTTCAATAGAAATAAAAAATAAATTTTTGGCAAAATTTTCTACTGCAATAAAATGTTGATAGATTATTTTTGGGTCGAGTGGCAATTTTGATTTTTCTGTGATTGGGGATCGTGTTATTTGGGGGCTATATAAAGAGTGATTTGTTAAGAGCTTGATAACTTTTTTTTTAAAAATAACGCATAAAATTTGCAAAATCTCATCGGTTCTTTATTTGAAACGTTAGATTGGTCCATGACATTTACTTTTTGAAGATAATTTCATTTAAATGTTGACCGCGGCTGCGTCTTAGGTGGTCCATTCGGAAAGTCCAATTTTGGGCAACTTTTTCGAGCATTTCGGCCGGAATAGCCCGAATTTCTTCGGAAATGTTGTCTTCCAAAGCTGGAATAGTTGCTGGCTTATTTCTGTAGACTTTAGACTTGACGTAGCCCCACAAAAAATAGTATAAAGGCGTCAAATCGCATGATCTTGGTGGCCAACTTACCGGTCCATTTCTTGAGATGAATTGTTCTCCGAAGTTTTCCCTCAAAATGGCCATAGAATCGCGAGCTGTGTGGCATGTAGCGCCATCTTGTTGAAACCACATGTCAACCAAGTTCAGTTCTTCCATTTTTGGCAACAAAAAGTTTGTTAGCATCGAACGATAGCGATCGCCATTCACCGTAACGTTGCGTCCAACAGCATCTTTGAAAAAATACGGTCCAATGATTCCACCAGCGTACAAACCACACCAAACAGTGCATTTTTCGGGATGCATGGGCAGTTCTTGAACGGCTTCTGGTTGCTCTTCACTCCAAATGCGGCAATTTTGCTTATTTACGTAGCCATTCAACCAGAAATGAGCCTCATCGCTGAACAAAATTTGTCGATAAACACATTTCGAACCGAACACTGATTTTGGTAATAAAATTCAATGATTTGCAAGCGTTGCTCGTTAGTAAGTCTATTCATGATGAAATGTCAAAGCATACTGAGCATCTTTCTCTTTGACACCATGTCTGAAATCCCACGTGATCTGTCAAATACTAATGCATGAAAATCCCAACCTCAAAAGAATCACCCTTTATAATATAGATCAATACGGGCCAATTTTGGCATGGTTGTTATCGGCCATATACTAGCGAAATGTACCAAATTTCAACCGGATCGGATGAATTTTGCTCTTTCAAGAGGCTCCTGATGTTAAATTTGGGGATCGGTATATATGGGGGCTATATGTAATTATGGACCGATGTGGACAAATTTTTGCTTAGTTGTTGGAGACCATATACCAACACCATGTACCAAATTTCAACCGGATCGGATGAAATTTGCTTCTCTGAGAGGTGCCGCTAGCCAATTTGGGGTCGTTCGGATGTTAGCGTCATTTCAAAAGACGGGCGGACGGACATGCTTAGATCGACTCAGAATTTCAAGACGACCCAGAATATATATAATTTATGGGGTCTTAGAGCAATATTTCGATGTATTTTTTTGTGAACGTTTCCGTTTTTGTTTTTTTGCCACCGTCCGTTCACGATTGTGGAACACAATTTTTATAAGCGATCGGCTTGAAAGTTTTTCAAATAGCTATCTCACAGTGCAACACAATTTTCAATCAATGTTTGCATGAAATAAACTTCAAATATGAAATAATATGGACCGTTTTATGGATTCAAATAAAGATTTCATGCATTTTTGGAATTACATATATTTTTTATACCCTCCACCATAGGATGGGGGGGTATATTAGCTTTGTCATTCCGTTTGTAACAACCATGCAAAACTTGGTCGAAATCGGTCCATAATTATATATAGCCCCCATATAAACCGTTCCCCAGATTTGACCTCCGGAGCCTCTAGGAGGAGCAATATTCATCCGATCCGGTTGAAATTTGGAACGTTAATATAAAGCCGCTAACCACCATGCCAAAATTGGGCAATATTGGTCTTTAGTTATATATAGCCGATCGCCAATAACACAAAAATTGGTCCATAACAGTTCATAATTAATATATGGTTGCCACTCGAGCCATAGACCAAAAAAATATAGAGACATACCTTGATAAAAAATCACTCAATTGCAGACGAAAAAGAGCCATCTACGGTGTGCAGACAAACTACAGCGCTGTGAATTCACTTGAGATGTCTATACCTTCCTTGGTCTATGCTCGAGCAAAAAATAATCTACCAAAATTTTATTTCTATAGAAAGTGTTGTCAACATTTTATTTCTATAGAAAATTTTGTCAAACTGAATTATATACGTATGAACTAACTTCCAATTTAGAAGACGGTGTTAGGAAGTTTTAACATGCCTTGTCATCGGTAAATATTATCACAACCCAAGTAATTCGATTGTGGATGACAGTCTTTCGCAGAAGTTTCTAGGCAATCCATGGTGAAGGGTACATAAGATTCGGCCTGGCCGAACTTACGGCAGTATTTACTTGTTTATTATTTTGGAAATTTTTCCCTATAGATCTTAAAACATCACCTTTTTTACGCCTTTTAACCCTTTGGTACGTAATGAGGTCTCTGCGGACCTTTTTCATTTATATTCATACATAAATTTATCTTTTATACGATTTGCCGCGTGATGGTTTACGATTTCTTCTAAAAAAGGGTTTTAAGTTTGAAATTTGTGTGAATTTTTATGTGATTGAATCATTAAATCGGTTGTTATAGGTGTTTGAAGCCGTTTAATGCGTTTCTGTGTGATGAGGTCCAATGGGACCTACTATGAACTACATTAATAGTTTTAGCACAGTTTCCGAAAAAGGCAAAAGAAATAAAACTTTTAATTGAATATTAGGAAGTTTTCCATCACCTTTTCTAACTTGGTCTTCCGAGTTTGATTAAAAAATTAATTTTAGCAATAAATTTTTTAATTAAAAATTTCAAAATTTTCAATCATTGCCTTAATTAGCTTAATGTTTCTATCTTGATTAAAAAGTTAATTGTATCAATTAATTTATTAATTGAAAAAAAAATTCAACTTCAATCAACTTTTTAATTGGAAATATTTTGGTGATATTTTTTCTCTGTATGGTCAACTGGGCTTTAATAAATCTCAAAAATTCTTCAAAAATTAATGAAACCATCTTTCATAACAAGTTGGCTGATAAGTCCCCGGTCTGACACATAGATGGTGTCACTAGTATTAAATTCATATTATTTTTATTTAGTATCAACCTTCAAATGATTCGTGTCAAAGTTTGACATCTGTAAGTCAATTAGTTTGTGAGATAGAGCGTCTTTTGTGGAGCAACTTTTGTTATTGTGAAAAAAATGGAAAAAAGGAATTTCGTGTTTTGATAAAATACTGTTTTCTGAAGGGAAAAAATACGGTGGAAGCACAAACTTGGCTTAATAATGAGTTTCAACAATAATTGATTGGTATAAAAAATGCAAGCGTGGTGGAATGAGCACGGAGGACGGTGAACGCAGTGGACGCCCGAAAAAGGTGGTTACCGACGAAAACATCAAAAAAATCCACAAAATGATTTTGAATAACCGTAAAATGAAGTTGATCGAGATAGCAGAGGCCTTAAAGATATCAAAGGAACGTGTTGGTCATATCATTCATCAATATTTGGATATGCGGAAGCTCTGTGCAAAATGGGTGCCGCGCGAGCTCACATTTGACCAAAACCAACAACGTGTTGATGATTCTGAGCGGTGTTTGCAGCTGTTAACTCGTAATACACCCGAGTTTTTCCGTCGATATGTGACAATGGATGAAACATGGCTCCATCACTACACTCGGGAGACACCGTGGTGCAATGGTTAGCATGCCCGCCTTGCATACACAAGGTCGTGGGTTCGATTCTTGCTACGACCGAACACCAAAAAGTTTTTCAGCGGTGGATTATCCCACCTCAGTAATGCTGGTGACATTTGTGAGGGATTCAAAGCTTCTCTAAGTGGTTTCACTAGAATGTGGAACGCCATTCGGACTCGTCTATAAAAAGGAGGTCCCTTGTCATTGAGCTTAACATGGAATCGGGCAGCACTCAGTGATAAGAGAGAAGTTCACCACTGTGGTATCACAATGGACTGAATAGTCTAAGTGAGCCTGATACATCAGGCTGTCACATAACCTAACCTATCACTATACTCCTGAGTCCAATCGACAGTCGGCTGAGTGGACAGCGACCGGTGAACCGTCTCCGAAACGTGGAAAGACTCAAAAGTCCGCTGGCAAAGTAATGGCCTCTGTTTTTGGGATGCGCATGGAATAATTTTTATCGATTATTTTGAAAAGGGAAAAACCATGAACAGTGACGATTACATGGCGTTAATGAAGCGTTTGAAGGTCGAAATCACGGCAAAACGGCCCCATATGAAGAAGAAAAAAGTGTTGTTCCACCAAGACAACGCACCATGCCACAAGTCTTTGAGAACGATGGCAAAAATTCATGAATTGGGCTTCGAATTGATCTGGCCCCCAGCGATTTTTCTTGTTCTCAGACCTCAAAAGGATGCTCGGAGGGAAAAAATTTGCCTGCAATGAAGAGGTGATCGCCGAAACTGAGGCCTATTTTGAGGCAAAACCGAAGGAGTACTACCAAAATGGTATCAAAAAATTGGAAGGTCGTTATAGTCGTTGTATCACTCTTGAAGGGAACTATGTTGAATAATAAAAACGAATTTTGACAAAAAAAATATGTTTTTCTTTGTTAGACCGGGGACATATCAGCCAACCTGTTATTGTTGACTTTTTGCATCTTGACTACAAAGCAAACAAGCGCTTAAAAATAGGAGATTTTTTTCAACGCTTTATTTTAAAGACTTTTTCACTTGAAACACAGCATAATTTCTGGTTGTATTCGAGCCCGAATTTGGGAATTTAAATTTTGATTTTAAAGGACTCTGATATCACATGAAGAAAAAAGCTGAATAAAATCGATAACTTTGTTTGTTAGGAAGTACGCAAAATGTAAATTTAAAAGTGAATTGTGTCTTTTATTTGTCTTTACTTCAATTCTCAGCTTCGGAATCAATACCAATATCATTAGTATAAAGACAAAATCTTTGGAACCGGGCATGCTTTTTTTCAGTGCATGTTATGATAATGTTTAGTTGAGGAAACCACACACCCGTGTAAAAATTGGGAGATCTAATTAGATAGGATTAGATCTCAAAATTGGCCGCTTAAGCAGATTTACCTTGATATGATGAGACAAAATTAGATATAATTGTATATAATTCCACATATGACGAGATCTAATATCAGATGCAACTATATATTGGAATAGATATAATTATATTTAAGACATTAGATCTAGGCCAATATTGAGATCTGATCAGATCTAATTCCCTAGCAATTATATATGACGCTATCTTACCATTCTTCGGATCTACGCATATATAAATGTATCAAATTAGATCTCTCAATTTTTACTCGGGCAAACAGTCGATATTCTGATATTTACGCCATGTGAATCGCGCTCCCGATTTTACTTTCTGAAGGTACGAGTATGTGTTCCAATTTGGCTAAAATTCAATAGTTTTCCATATCTTTATATTAAAGATGGTCAACATAAACCAAATTTAACTTCTTCAACATCCAGATGTCAAAGTTGACATGAGTTTTTTTTTTAGGAAAATACCAAAAACAAAAAAATATGTAAACTTACAGAGTTAAATCGTATATTCGAAACTTTTCGATACTTATTTATGACAGATACTGGTATGCTGCAAGGAAAAAGAGGTTCAGAATAAGAAAGTAAGTTAGTAAGTTTATTAGAGATTTTCTACCTTAAGATTCAATGTGCATGGTATAAGAGATTACGCCAGGCCCAATTCAACACCTTACTTACTTGTTAAACAAAAGTTGTGTCTTTATTATACCATCGGGTTTCATTGTATCTTTTCTTTGTTAGCCATTAAACACCTGTCACCAGAGTGACTAATGTGTTTGTGAATTTGCTCATTGATCCTAAGGTTGAAAAAAAACTCATTTCTTTGTCTAGACCTCTCTAAATTATTCTGACGTTTTCATGGTCACAAATCCTGGGGACAAAATTAATTGGAAAACTGAAATATAAAACCCAAATCCAAGTGTTGGAAACAAGTTTGTTTTTTTGTTTTCCATTGACATTTTAATTTAGGGGTTTTTCCTTTTTTTATGTATAAAATTTATGAAGCTTGCCTGTCGAATACCAAAAATATACAAAGTAATTAAAACTGCAGGAGTTTGGCTTTCTTATGATGTTTTATAAAAAGTAATTATTTTTCATTTTGCAAATTGTGCATAATAAATCTGTGGTTTTAAAGATTCTATTTTTTGTTTTAATATAATAAAAGTAAAGAAAGGTTATAGGTAACAAAATCAGTTATTGTCAAAAACAAAATGCAAATTGATTAACATCCAAACTTAATTTTGAAAAAAAGTTTGTCCAACTATCGACTTGTTTTTGGCATACACGGACAAAAAGACTATTTTTCATATGTTTCGGTGTAAAAATTATATATTTGGAAATCAAATATTTAGAACATAATTTTTAAGGGCAAGCATACAATGTTAATAAACTATCGTAACATGTTTGCGAGATATATGTTAACATGTTAGAACATATTATTTTTGGAATATAACGTTTTTATAACCTGCGCCACACTGTGGAACAGAATATTATAAGTTAGTGCATATGTTTGCAACACCCAGAAGGAGACGAGATAGACACAAGGTGTCTTTGGCAATAATGCTCAGGGTGGATCTCTGAGTCGATCTAGCCATGTCCGTCTGTCTGTGAATACATTTTTGTGATCAAAGTCTAGGTCGCAGTTTTAGTCCAATCGACCATATGCTAGCTATATCTAAATCTGAACCGATTTCAATAAAATTAACCACACTTGACTACACTACTAATTGTACTCCTAGTGCAAAATTTCAACCAAATTGGGCTAAAACTCTGGCTTCTGAGGCCATATAAGTTTATATCGGGCGAAAGATATATATGGGAGCTATATCTCAATCTGAAACTATTTCAATTAAATTTTTCACACTTTAATATAGTACTAATTGTTCCCCTGGTGCAACATTTTAAGCAAATTAGGGTAAAACTCGGCTTCTGGGGCCATATAAGTCCATATCGGGCGAAAGATATATATCGGGCAGTAATCCCTCGATTTACGTCGTCTCGGTTTACGTTGTTTCGATTTACGTCGTCAAATTTTTTGTTCCATAAAACTTCGATTTACGTCGTCGATTTTTTTGCCCACTTTATCAGAAACGCCTTCCATAAGTTAAATAAGTATCAACGATGATGACATCGAAAATTTTTTTCTGAAATTCTTACCGAAATTACTGAATTACCTTTATTTTTGTAGTTTTGTATTATGTGCACGCACATACGTACATAAATGGACTTAGGAGCAAGTATAAGCAATTTTTAGTTCGGTTTACGTCGTTTCGATTAACGTCGTCAAATTCCGGAACCAATTACGACGTTAATCGAGGGATTACTGTATATCTGAACCGATTTCAATCAAATTTTGCACACTTTACTATACGACCAAGTGTTATGTTTGTGCAAAATTTCAAGCAAATCAGGGTAAAACTCTGGCTTCTGGGTCCATATAAGTGCATATCGGGCGAAAGATATATATGGGAGCTATATCTAAATCTGAACCGATTTCTTCCAAAATCAATAGAGTTCTATTCTGACCGAAACAGGAACTTGTGCCAAATTTGAAGGCGACTAAACTGCTACCCAGACTTTGATCACAAAAATGTGTTCACAGACAGACGGACGGACGGACGGACAGACGGACATGGCTAGATCGACTCAGGGACCCACGCTGAGCATTATTGCCAAACACACCATGTGTCTATCTCGTCTCCTTATGGGTGTTGCAAACATATGCACTAACTTACACAGTGTGGCGCAGGGTATAAAAAAACAAAACTTTAAACCAAACACCAAAAGTATTCGTTATAAAAATTATCCTAATTTAAAGTTATTTCACCTTTTATGCAAATATCAAAGATGATTTCTTTAAAACAAAAATATTTATTTTTTTTTTAAAGAAAATTTGCCTTACTTGAAAGACATACGATTTTTCACAGATTCATGCCCTAAATTAGTTTTGTTTTTTTTTTTATATCCTCCACCATAGGATGGGGGTATATTAACTTTGTCATTCCGATTGTAACACATCGAAATATTGTTATAAGACCCCATAAAATATAGTTGGGTCGTGGTGAAATTCTGAGTCAATCTAAGCATGTCCGTCCGTCTGTTGAAATCACGCTAACTTCCGAACGAAATAAGCTATCGCCTTGAGACGTGACATAAGTAGTTGTTATTGATATAAGTCGGATGGTATAGCAAATGGGCCATATTGGACCACTTTTACGTATAGCCCCCATATAAACCGACCCCCAGATTTGGCTTGCGGAGCCTCTTAGAGAAGCAAATTTCATCCGATCCAGGTGAAATTTGGTACGTGGTGTAAGTATATTGTCTCCAACAACCCTGCAAAAATTGGTCCATATCGGTCCATAATTATATATAGCCTCCCATATAAACCGGAGCCTCTTGGAAGAGCAAAATTCATCCGATCTAGTTGAAATTTGCTACGTCGTGTAAGTATGTTATATGGTATCTACTAACTATGCAAAAATTGGTCCATATCGCTCCATAATTATATATAGCCTGTATAAAAACCGATCCCAAGATTTGAACTCCGGAGCATCTTGGAGGAGCAAAATTCACCCGATCCGTTTGAAATTTGATACGTGGTGTTAACAACCATTCAAAAATTGGTCCATATCGGTCCATAATCATATATAGCCCCATATAAACTGATCCCTAGATTTGACCTGCGGTTGTAATTTGGAACGTGGTGTTAGTATATGCCCAGCAAAAAATGGAGCACTATTTCAGCAGGATTGTAAGGGAGAGAAGCATTGCCAACTTTATTGTATACCAAAAAGCGCAACTAAACTCTTACTGCTGAAGTATTTTTTGCTGTGTGGTATCCAACAACCATGCAAAAATTGTTATATATAGCGGTCCATAATTATGTATAGCCCCCATATAAACCGATCCCCAGATTTGATCTCCCGAGCCTCTTGGAGGAGCAAAATTCATCCGGTCCGGTTGAATTTTGGAACGTGGTGTTAGTATATGGTCTCTAACAACCATGCCAAAATTGGTCCATACCGGTCTATAGTTATATATAGCCGATCCCCAATCACACAAAAATTGGTCCATATCGGTTCATAATCATGGTTGCCACTCGAGCCAAAAAAGTCTTCCAAAATTTTACTTCTATAGAAAATTTTGTCAAAATTTTATTTCTATAGAAAATTTTATTTCTTGTTGTTTCGGATTTCAGCTTAAAACAATGCATTGACTAAGCTACAAGTGTAGCTTAACCAATAGAGGAAAATAATGTTTGTCAAATTTATTTGGCAAATCCCTATAGACTGCAAGATAGTTGGATGGACGCACGTTGCGAAATTAACACATTCCTATTAAGCATCCTCTACTTGCAGCAAAACTATCAACCAATTATCAAAATAAATTCGGGCAGTTCACTAAACCCAAAGTGAACCACACTTGAACCTTCCGAAAAAAGGTTTATGATAGTGGGCTTTTGCCGATATAAATCTTTGTACAAACATCTCTCTTTTCCTTTACCACTATCAAATCATCGATTTGTGTACAGTTGGCTGGGTTTATTTTGAGCGTGCTTCCTCTTACTGCATTCGTTTTGTTTTGTTATTGTTGGTTTATTCTTCAATCATTATTGTTATTTTTGTTGGTGTTTGTATGCGGGAGTGCAGTCAACCTGTTGGAAGAGTATTTCTCGTGAGCCGAAACAAATTCCACTATTGCAATAATAGTTGGGATTTGTACTCCAGATGAGATTACAGGAAAGAAACAACCAATATCAAAACGATGGAATGGAAAAAAGAACAAAACGATTTGGTTTTAGATGGATGATATTATTAGGGATTTATTTCTTTTCTGAAACAACGCCTTACCAGTAGATATGATGATTTCAAACAGAGTAGTGTCACTTAAAATTATTGCGGAAGCTGTGGTTTTGACATGGCTTGACAGTTTTGTAGGTTTTTAGTTGTCATTTGTAATTATAATTTATCGATTTGTGTGGATTTGTATCTGGATAAGTAATTGGGTATTCTAAGAATCCCAGTAGGGATTTCAGTGTTGGAGAAATTAGTATTTTAGACGGGAAAAGCTTTTCAATTGTTTATGTGACATAAACATTAGTGGCCCCCTTGCAGTATGTCTGCAATAAGCTGATACAAAAATGTCAAACCACATCTGGTGCTATTATTAAATAAAAATTAAACTAATATGAAAAAATTCATTAATTCGGGTGTTGTAGTTCTGGTATTACAATTTAACACAATTCAATATATTATTTCTATATTAAAGCATTTTTTGTAGTATTGAGATACAAATATATTTAAGTGCTTATATAAGAACATTTGTGGAAGTTCACGTTTTCATAAATTTTCAATATTTCATTGCTTAAGTGTGGATTTTAATTCGAAAGAAAAAGTGTTGAGATACGAAAAATACATTAGTTAGTGCACGTTCCATAAATAGACCAACCAAAAATCGTGTTTTGGGCTGTTGGCAGCCCAGCCCTGTTGAGAAATCCCTCGCTTATTACACGTGAATATACGTCAATTCCTAAAATAATCGAAATTGGAGCAGACTTGTAGAACTCTTTATCGGCTAAAAGCATGTTTGAAAAATGTCGAGCATAAGATGGTGATAACGATTTGCTAGGCGTATGAATAGCAATCCGATTGTTAACTTTCAGGACGGTTTCGATGTAAATTTCCGAGTTGTATGTAGACATCAATGTGAGTGGGCAGATAGTTTCGTCGTCCAACGTAAGAGTAGTCAAATTAAGTTTATCTGCTACTTTGGAGGATATACAACTGGATTTCGATCCAGAGTCCAACAGACATCTTATGGTACAATTTCCGTTTTTTGTGTTGACAGACACGACTACTGTCGGAAGCAAGGTTATAGCATTGTGCTTTAAAATAGCCGAAAGTGTTGTATTCGCCGAGTTAAATGATGATGAAGTAGTCGTCGATGTAGAGGACGATTGTGTCTTGGAAGTTGACGCTGGAGATTTAGCTGAAGTTTTAGCTGAAGCCTTCTGTTTCTTTCGTTTCTTAGATTCCAACCGGGCATGGGTGTGTAGAAGACTATGATGAGCTTTTTTACAATATCGAGAACCAGTTGTAGTGAAGCATGTGTTGCCAGAATGCTCATGCGCTAGGCAATTGGTGCAATATCCGTATTTGCGTACTATTTCTTGACGTTTCAAGATATTCATATCCAAGAAACGCTTACATTTCCGTAAAGGATGAGACTGTCTACACAAACGACAAATGTACGATTGGTTTGTACTCCGTTTATTACGATTTTGGTGGGAATGTGATGTGGATTTATTATCACGCATTTTGGAACTATAAGAGAAAATAATAATATTCGTTTGGAAATCTGGAATGACTTAAGTACTTATTATGCAGTACTGGCTAAACTGTATCTTCGATAGGAAGAACTACGAGTTTTGTAATCGGTCGGGTAACAATGCCTTTTTGCGTAATAATTTCAGCGACTCTAACTCGGTTATCAGCCCCAGTATATACCTTTTTTATTCTCCCAAGGCGCCAACAGTTTGGTGGCAAATTTTCTTCACGTATGACCACCATGGTATTTTCTTGTAAATTATCGGTTGCCCGTTTCCACTTATGGCGCTTGTGTAATTCTTTAAGGTACTCTTCTTTCCAACGGAAACAAAAATGTTGGTGGATCACTTTAAGCCGTTGCCAGCGGTTTACAATGGATAATGGACTGTCTTTTATTGGAGGATCAATGGGAGCTAAAAGTGGAGTTCCTATTAAGAAATGTCCTGGGGTCAAAGCAGAAAGATCTGATGGTTCTTGAGAGCACGGGGATAAAGGACGCGAGTTTAGACACGCCTCAATTTTTGCAAGGAGAGTCTGAAATTCTTCAAATGTATGCTTGAAGTTTGCCGCAACCTTTTTAAAATGAGCCTTAAAGCTCTTGACCCCAGCCTCCCAAAGCCCACCCATATGTGGCGCACCTGGAGGAATGAAATGCCACGTCACATTTTGGTGGGCATAATTGGAACTTAATAACTGATTGGAAGTCAGTAAGAATTCTTTTGCTAATGTTCTGGATGCACCAACAAAATTTGTACCATTGTCCGAATACAGATGCAATGGACAACCACGGCGGGAAACAAATCGACTGAAAGCTGCTAGGAATGCAGACGTTGATAGCTCGGAAGTGGCTTCCAGATGGATCGCCTTGGTGGAGAAACAAACGAAGACGCAAGTGTATCCCTTCGAAATTCGACATGATCGGCCGGAGTATGACTTAATGTCAAAAGGGCCAGCGAAATCAAGGCCCGTGTGAGTAAAGGGCCGAGAAAATTCTGACCGTTGAGGTGGTAATGCAGACATTAATTGTATCTGACATCTATGCTTGTAAAGAATGCATGGTTTGCATTTATTTATGGTCGTTTTAATAAGATTTTTGGCCTTGGGTATCCAGTATTGTTCTCTAATCAACCTCAATACCAACTGATTACCGCCATGGAGACAGATTTCATGAATAAATTTCACGAGAAGACGTGAATATTGGCAATTGTATGGTATAATAATTGGGTGTCTTTCATTGTACCTTAACGCAGGCGAAGCTGAAAGACGACCACAGATACGCATTATGCCTTCACTATCTATAAACGGATTCAAACTCAATAAGGAACTAGACGATGCAATATTTTTCTTTGCGGAGAGTGCGTGGTATTCATTAGGATAATGTACCTTTTGACACATGACTTGAAGCTTAGTATGGATTGAAAGAACTTCAAAAGTGGAAATATCTTTCATGGGACTGTAAAAATTGGACTTGTACTTTGGATGGGTTCGATACAGAAACCGGTACATGTAAGCTATTACTCGAATAGCCCTTGGAAGCGATGAAAATCTATCCAAAACATCGTCAAATTGTGCGAAATAGGTAAAATTTACCTTTATTGGCTTTCTCTCTAAATCGATATCTTCGTGATCGAAAATTGGCCAATTAGGTTCTGAACTTCGAAGGAATGGTGGTCCTTGCCACCAAAGTTCATTTTCAATTAATTCGCGTGGAGTCAGACCACGACTTGCTAAGTCTGAGGGATTAAGTTCAGACGAAACATGGTGCCATCTGTGAGGTGGAATAATTTGAGTAATTTTAGATACTCTATTGGCCACAAACGTACCCCAATAGCAAGGAGGTTTGGAAAGCCAGGATAAAACAATTGTGGAATCAGTCCAGCAATCCACAGTAAATTCATTTAATCTCAATTGGGGAACAATATGGTCGATCATTTCGGCTAGTAAAGTTGCCCCACATAACTCTAGTCTTGGAATCGATAAGGTTTTTATTGGGGCAACTTTGGTTTTAGAAGCAACCAAATGAGTGGATATGAAGTTTGTGCCCCTTATACGAATATATAATGCAGCGGCGTATGCCTTTTCTGAGGCATCGCTAAACCCATGCAACTGTACCTCACTATCTGGAGAATAGTTGAACCATCTAGGGATTTTTATTGAATTGACATACGGATAGTCACTTTGGAAAGTAGTCCACTTTTTCAAGGACTCTGGAGTTATCCTTTCATCCCAGCCTGTACCATCAACCCATATTTGCTGCATTATTATTTTTGCAACTATGAGGCATGGTGCTAGCCAACCAGCTGGATCGAAAAGCTTTGAAATCTGGGATAATACTTCCCTCTTCGTATATGTAGATGAAGTGGGGAAATCTTGAACAATGAAGAAAAACGAATCCGATAAGGCATTCCAGCGGATGCCTAGAGCTTTAGCAGTACTGGAGTCATCGAATTCTAAAAATTCGGCATGAAGTAAATCGGATGACGGGATATCGGATAAAATTGATTTGGAATTAGATGTCCATTTTCTCATTTCGAAGCCAGCGGATTTTAAAGCCAAAATAAGTTGATTTCTAGCCTCAATTGCTTCCGAAATAGTATGAGAACCAGCTAATGCATCGTCCACATACATGAAATTTCTAAGAATTTCGCTAGCCTTTGGATACTTATGTTGGACATCATCTGCCAATTGAAGCATGGTGCGAATTGCCAGATAAGGCGCACAATTGACTCCAAAAGTGACAGTTTTAAGTTCAAAATCCTCTAAAGGATTTTGAGGATTTTTTCTAAAAAGAATTCGTTGAAAAGATCTTTGGCTGGGATTTACAAGAATTTGGCGATACATTTTGGTTATGTCGCCGTTGAAAACATACTGGAAAAGTCGCCAATTTAGGATGAGCACAATGAGCTCATTTTGTAAGATGGGACCTGTATGTAACACATCATTTAGGCTTACCCCATTGGAAGTTGGGGCCGAAGCATTAAATACCACTCGGACTTTGGTAGTAACACTTTCGGGCCTTATAACTGCATGATGTGGCAGATAATAGCACTTGGAGTAATTTGGAATTGAATTAGGGCTAACTAGACTCATATGATCTAGAGTCATATATTCCGCAAGGACGTTATCATATTCCTCCTTAAAAGCAGGAGTGCGGATTAGGCGGGCTTCGTTGCGAAAATATTGGGCCATGGCAATCTTTTTTGATTGGCCGAGATCAACATCATTCGGATAAGACTCCTTGAATGGAAGAGAAACAATGTATCTCCCTTCATTATTTCTTGTCGTCGTGCGGACATAAAAATCTTCGCAAAATTGATCCGAAGCGGAAATGAACTTTTTCCGAGGAAGATCTTCTATCTCCCAAAATCGTGAAATCTCTTTATCCAGTGAGATTTCACAGAAGTATGATACTATATTGGGAGAAATATCCCCGGAAGTATCTGGAATGGGTCCGGTCAATATCCATCCAAATATTGTTCCCTGAGCCATTAAGGATCCACAAATATCGCGCTTAAGGCCAGGAAGCATAATGGATGGTAAAATGTCCCCTCCTAAAAGGACATCAATTGTGGAACTTTCATAAAATCTAGGATCAGCGAAAGGAATGTTGGGAAGTTTCGAAAGTGATTCAATTTCAAAGGTCCTAGAGGGAAGATTTCCCGAAAGGTGTGGAACCACTAGTGCCGTAGTGAAAATTGCAATATTTTCATCCGTATTGGACCCTAATACAAAAGAACATTCTTTCTGTACAGCAGCCGACACAGTGTTATTCAATCCTGATATGTTGGCACTAGTGCGTCTAAATGGCAATTTCAAAATATTAAAAAGCTTTTGGGAAACAAAAGTTCCCTCGGATCCCGAATCGACCAAAGCTCGAGCAGTATATGTCAACCCACTGTGACAGATCTTCACCAAAGCAGTTCCTAACAAAACACCACGAGAGCTGGTCGAAAAGCATGAATGGACAGTTTCATTTCTAGAAGTGGACTGTATAGATGATGAAGTGGATGGAAAAACCGCTGCACTCGGATTGAGTTCGGTGCTATTAGGTTTTTCGTTTTGTGGCTTATGGAGTAGAGTGTTGTGCTTTTTGTTACAAAAGCGGCAAGAATATTTGCTGTTACAACTCTTGACTGTATGAACTTTAGAAAAACAATTTATGCACATACCATTAGCTTTAATTTCTGAAAATCGTTGACTCGGATCCATTTTTAAAAATTTTGGACACTTGCGAATGATATGGAATTCTTTGGGGCATAATGTGCATTTTGGTTCAGAAATATTATTCTGAAATGTTTTCACATTCGACGGATTTCCCCGATTAGTGGATTTTCCAGTTGGGAGCTTTAAACGATTCGTGGGATTCGGTTCCTGTTTCCGGATTTCGGACACTGACTCTAAAGTCTTATGACGATTTGTCAGAAATGTGTCCAATTCAGACCACTTAGGAATCGCTGTTTTATCCGACAGGGTCTGTTCCCACAACGTGAGCGTGGAATCGGGTAAACGATTGGAGCAAACAAAAGTAAAAATTGGGTCCCATGTTTCAATTTCGATGCCGTACTGTTTAAGCAGTGAGATACTAGAATTCATATCTCTTTGAAGCTTCTTCAAAGTGGCTCCAGATTCAGCAGTAATCACCGGAAGACTAAATAAGTTCTTGAGTTGTATGTTCACGAGAACTCTTTTATTCTCGTAACGAGCACAAAGACTCTTCCAAGCCATCTCGAAATTATCGTTAGTGAGGGGGAATTTACTAACGATGTCATGGGGCTCGCCTTGGGTCCTTCGGGTGAGGTGAAACAATTTTTCAACGGAGCTCAATCTAGGATTATTCAAACAAACAGCTTTGAATATATCCCGGAAAGTTGGCCAAGTTGAGAAGTCACCCTTAAAAGTTGGGATTTCGCACGGTGGCAACTTGAAGCCGTTCGGAGCTTCTGGAATTGGGATGTGTACCGCATGCGAAGTGACAGACTGAGGATTTGGATTCACCCTGGGTGAAAAGTGGTCAGATAAAATTTCTTTCAGTCGGGCATTGCAACGGCAGTATGTCGTGTATGCACTGCGATACTTCCCCTTGACGGTCTCTAATTCGGATGCTTTTTCCGGATTTATGCCCTCTTTACCCCCCTCTTGATCATCTTCATCATCACCGTCGGCCTCAATGTCCTGAAGGCACTGGTCATAGGAGAGCTTAATTTCCTCCCACAGTGCTTTCAGTTCTTCCATATGCGACTCGACTAAGTATGATGACGATAGAGGGGTGTTTTTATCATTAAGGTTGGCTTCAAATTCAACCAACCTGTCTGAAACACGGATAAATCGGTTAAGAGACATATTGAATCTAATGGACTGAGGTAATATTACAATCACGTAGTGGAGATAGAAGATCTTCAACCGTAAATTGTAAACGAATTCCCGAAACAAAAAATCTAGTATTTCATACACAGATTAATAGGATATCCCAAATTATGGACAATGTATGAATTTCAATGAAAATATATACCACCTATCGTATTGGTAGGATTAAAAAATATGGAAAAATTCTTACTATTTATTTAGTACTTATTAAATGATTTAAAACCATAATAAAGTATGATATTAAATCAGATAGGTACTAACGACAAAGGGTTTCGACAAAAAAAATTGTTATATTCGTGTTAAGTTATTCTCAAAAAATTCACAATGACAACTCATAAATTCTTTGGAAATAAATACAGTTTCCCGAACCCCATATAATTCACCAAAATTGTGCCCAAAACTAAAGAATAAACACGCTTCGACAACCCTACTTTATTTTTATGAAAGAATTTTACGTACTCAATAGATATTTTGTATCTATCGCATTCGATAAACAGAAATTACAAACACTTTTACCAAATCAACTGTTTTGTATGCAACCAAGGGTTCTCTGCATAGATCAAAAAATACATTCCACAAGAGTAAAGAGATAAAGAGAAAGTTTAAGAGAACGAGAGTACACCGATTACGCCCACACAGAAACAACCAAAATTGTACAAGTGATGAAGAGGTATAGTGGGCAGAAAAAAAAAATATGGAAAGGGGGGTCAGAGTACAACGAAAATATCTCTGAGAGTAATTGCGAACTTTGGTTAGCACACGTAAATAAAACCCAATGCGATTATGATGAGTATTAAACTGGCAGAATAAAGAAAAGGTAATTGTGGTAAGGTAATGCGATTATGATGAGTATTAAACTGGCAGAATAAAGAAAAGGTAATTGTGGGCAACGAGCGTTGGTATTCAAAAAGTTTACAGAGCAACCTCGATGGCTGTAGTGTTATATTTCAGTTTTATGTAAAGGGGAACTTTTTTTTTATATACACGAATGGTTTATGTGTAGTAACAATTTCTTACTTTTCACAAGTACACAGAAAAAATTAGTCTTTACATTAAAAGCATTCTTTCAGTTTAACTAATATTTATTTAAAATTTTCGAAAAATATTTATTGTGTAATTTTACTTTTAATTTGATATATTCAATAATCCAATTTATAGAATATATATGACAATTAATTATTTCCGAACATTTTTTTTTTTTTTTTTAGTTAAATTTAAATTATTTATTATTTATTTATTTATTTTAACTTGTAAGTTATATGTTTAATTTAAATAATTAATATTTATTTTAACTTTTTGAAAAGTAATCTTCAATTTACTTTTTAATTGGAAATATTTGTTTTTTTTTCTGTGTAAATGTATACTATGTTTTGATTTTATGACAAAAAACTTTTTGTTTAATTATGAATGTATAAGAATGATTATTAATTAATTATTTGAAGAAAAAATATCGTATCAAAAATGAAAAGTAGAATAAATAAATAAAAAGTAGAATAGTTTGAATAATAATTGTGCTATACGTGGTAGCAGAGGTTGTACTGTAGCTGATGGTACGATCAGCACATACATGGAATTTGACATGAACAAGAGGGGCGATGTATGGAGTCGTGGACGTCAGCTAATGCTGGTAGAGAAATAATCGCTCAAGTGATAAGAATTGGAGGGACTCTTATACTGAATGAGTGTATGAAGTGGATGAGAGAAGCGTATGTGTGGTTTGGCGGGAAAAGGAGAATAGATTGCTGAGCGACAAATGAGAAATTAGAAATATGTATGGGTGTTGGAGAAGTGTAGAAGGATGAGGGAAGGGTACATCTGTAAAGCAAACAATTATCATTGGCATATCTTCATAGCAGAGCCATGTTAAACATTACAACAGGCTTCTGTTACGAGCATAGAATTTCATATTGGTGACCCAGTGAAACACGTGGGTTAGCATA
This sequence comes from Haematobia irritans, assembly GCF_050003625.1. Lineage (NCBI taxonomy): Eukaryota > Metazoa > Arthropoda > Insecta > Diptera > Muscidae > Haematobia > Haematobia irritans. The sequence continues at coordinate 102,366,339 of NC_134399.1, read as the reverse complement.
CATATGGACGATTTTGTTTTCTATTGAAGATTTAAGACTCACCACAATATCTTAGAAATTAAAAAATCTTCCTCTTCAATTTTTATACCTCGCCTCAGACATCAATAGCCTTGATTTTTAGCTTCTATGGTCTCCATACGCAGATTTTCCAATCAGGTTCACAATATTTCCTTTTTCATAAATTCTCAATATTTTCCCAATAGTAGAATGCTTGTTTCATCAAATTCAAATATATAACAATTGCTCCCTTTTTCTTTTCACTTTATAAAATTTGATTTCTCGAATATTTCATTCTAATATTTAACAAAGTTGTTACCACACCGAAATTCAAATTAGCAATGAAATATAGCAAAAGACGAAAACGTAAACTAACCTGTTTGGAGCGATGCTGGCGTTGAGTGGATGCTGTGGATTCTGTGGAGTTGATTTCTCTGAGAGCTCTTGTCACAGTGTTGTTGGAATCTGGCTCGAAGTGGACCAAAATGTTTGTATGCGGGAGTGCAGTCAACCTGTTGGAAGAGTATTTCTCGTGAGCCGAAACAAATTCCACTATTGCAATAATAGTTGGGATTTGTACTCCAGATGAGATTACAGGAAAGAAACAACCAATATCAAAACGATGGAATGGAAAAAAGAACAAAACGATTTGGTTTTAGATGGATGATATTATTAGGGATTTATTTCTTTTCTGAAACAACGCCTTACCAGTAGATATGATGATTTCAAACAGAGTAGTGTCACTTAAAATTATTGCGGAAGCTGTGGTTTTGACATGGCTTGACAGTTTTGTAGGTTTTTAGTTGTCATTTGTAATTATAATTTATCGATTTGTGTGGATTTGTATCTGGATAAGTAATTGGGTATTCTAAGAATCCCAGTAGGGATTTCAGTGTTGGAGAAATTAGTATTTTAGACGGGAAAAGCTTTTCAATTGTTTATGTGACATAAACAGTTGGTTTAGTTACACTTTTAGTTTTAAGGTGAAATCAAAAACAACAATAATGATTGAAGAATAAACCAACAATAACAAAACAAAAAAAATTATTTCTATAGAAAATTTTGTCAAAATTTTATTTCTATAGAAAATTTTTGTAAAAATGTTATTTCTATAGAAAATTTTGTCAAAATTTTATTTCTATAGCGGTGTTTTATATCCGCAGAAGTATAAAAAACCACCGATGAAAAATTATTGGTGTTCGATTGAAACAAGGATTGACCTCACGACCCTTTGTATGCAAGGCGGGCATTATTGTTGTTTTTGTTGGTTAAGCTACACTTGTAGTTTAGTCAACGTATGGTTTTAAGCTGAAATCAAAAACAACAATAATGATTGAAGAGTAAACCAACAATAACAAAACAAAAAAATATTTCTATAGAAAATTTTTGTAAAAATTTTATTTCTATAGAAAATTTTGTCAAAATTTTATTTCTATAGAAAATTTTGTCAAAGTTTTATTTTTATAGAAAATTTTGTAAAAATTTGATTTCTATAGCGGTGGTTTATATCCGCAGAAGAATATAAACCACCGATGAAAAATTATTGATGTTCGATTGAAACAAGGATTGACCTCACGACCCTTTGAATGCAAGGCGGGCATGTTAGTCACTATATCACAATATCTCCTCCTTTTCTCTTTTCAGACTACCTTTTTTGTGCATCGATGAGCTCTTGCACTTATTTGAACTCCATTCGCCATTCTCGCAATATGTTTAGCTTATGAGCAATAAAATACATATCAACCATCCTGAATATAAGTTATAAATCAGTCACTACATGCAGTGAAAAAATTTTGTCGTGAGGCCACAGATTTCATTTTCTCATTATTCCCTCTTTAATTTATTATATAAATAAAGAATTAAAGTTGAAATAAATCATTCATCTTGGTTTTGCGCAAATATAATTAAATATGTATTTTTGTTGGCAAAAAAAATTTTTAATCAATTTTTCTGCTACTCACTCTTCAGACTTGTGTACTCTGGTGTATATTTATTTTTGCCACATAATCACAAAAAGGATCAACATCAATTTATTTAAACTCTTGTGGTAAACCCTCAACAATGACACTTTAATGCATCGTCCACATACATGAAATTTCTAAGAATTTCGCTAGCCTTTGGATACTTATGTTGGACATCATCTGCCAATTGAAGCATGGTGCGAATTGCCAGATAAGGCGCACAATTGACTCCAAAAGTGACAGTTTTAAGTTCAAAATCCTCTAAAGGATTTTGAGGATTTTTTCTAAAAATAATTCGTTGAAAAGATCTTTGGCTGGGATTTACAAGAATTTGGCGATACATTTTGGTTATGTCGCCGTTGAAAACATACTGGAAAAGTCGCCAATTTAGGATGAGCACAATGAGCTCATTTTGTAAGATGGGACCTGTATGTAACACATCATTTAGGCTTACCCCATTGGAAGTTGGGGCCGAAGCATTAAATACCACTCGGACTTTGGTAGTAACACTTTCGGGCCTTATAACTGCATGATGTGGCAGATAATAGCACTTGGAGTAATTTGGAATTGAATTAGGGCTAACTAGACTCATATGATCTAGAGTCATATATTCCGCAAGGACGTTATCATATTCCTCCTTAAAAGCAGGAGTGCGGATTAGGCGGGCTTCGTTGCGAAAATATTGGGCCATGGCAATCTTTTTTGATTGGCCGAGATCAACATCATTCGGATAAGACTCCTTGAATGGAAGAGAAACAATGTATCTCCCTTCATTATTTCTTGTCGTCGTGCGGACATAAAAATCTTCGCAAAATTGATCCGAAGCGGAAATGAACTTTTTCCGAGGAAGATCTTCTATCTCCCAAAATCGTGAAATCTCTTTATCCAGTGAGATTTCACAGAAGTATGATACTATATTGGGAGAAATATCCCCGGAAGTATCTGGAATGGGTCCGGTCAATATCCATCCAAATATTGTTCCCTGAGCCATTAAGGATCCACAAATATCGCGCTTAAGGCCAGGAAGCATAATGGATGGTAAAATGTCCCCTCCTAAAAGGACATCAATTGTGGAACTTTCATAAAATCTAGGATCAGCGAAAGGAATGTTGGGAAGTTTCGAAAGTGATTCAATTTCAAAGGTCCTAGAGGGAAGATTTCCCGAAAGGTGTGGAACCACTAGTGCCGTAGTGAAAATTGCAATATTTTCATCCGTATTGGACCCTAATACAAAAGAACATTCTTTCTGTACAGCAGCCGACACAGTGTTATTCAATCCTGATATGTTGGCACTAGTGCGTCTAAATGGCAATTTCAAAATATTAAAAAGCTTTTGGGAAACAAAAGTTCCCTCGGATCCCGAATCGACCAAAGCTCGAGCAGTATATGTCAACCCACTGTGACAGATCTTCACCAAAGCAGTTCCTAACAAAACACCACGAGAGCTGGTCGAAAAGCATGAATGGACAGTTTCATTTCTAGAAGTGGACTGTATAGATGATGAAGTGGATGGAAAAACCGCTGCACTCGGATTGAGTTCGGTGCTATTAGGTTTTTCGTTTTGTGGCTTATGGAGTAGAGTGTTGTGCTTTTTGTTACAAAAGCGGCAAGAATATTTGCTGTTACAACTCTTGACTGTATGAACTTTAGAAAAACAATTTATGCACATACCATTAGCTTTAATTTCTGAAAATCGTTGACTCGGATCCATTTTTAAAAATTTTGGACACTTGCGAATGATATGGAATTCTTTGGGGCATAATGTGCATTTTGGTTCAGAAATATTATTCTGAAATGTTTTCACATTCGACGGATTTCCCCGATTAGTGGATTTTCCAGTTGGGAGCTTTAAACGATTCGTGGGATTCGGTTCCTGTTTCCGGATTTCGGACACTGACTCTAAAGTCTTATGACGATTTGTCAGAAATGTGTCCAATTCAGACCACTTAGGAATCGCTGTTTTATCCGACAGGGTCTGTTCCCACAACGTGAGCGTGGAATCGGGTAAACGATTGGAGCAAACAAAAGTAAAAATTGGGTCCCATGTTTCAATTTCGATGCCGTACTGTTTAAGCAGTGAGATACTAGAATTCATATCTCTTTGAAGCTTCTTCAAAGTGGCTCCAGATTCAGCAGTAATCACCGGAAGACTAAATAAGTTCTTGAGTTGTATGTTCACGAGAACTCTTTTATTCTCGTAACGAGCACAAAGACTCTTCCAAGCCATCTCGAAATTATCGTTAGTGAGGGGGAATTTACTAACGATGTCATGGGGCTCGCCTTGGGTCCTTCGGGTGAGGTGAAACAATTTTTCAACGGAGCTCAATCTAGGATTATTCAAACAAACAGCTTTGAATATATCCCGGAAAGTTGGCCAAGTTGAGAAGTCACCCTTAAAAGTTGGGATTTCGCACGGTGGCAACTTGAAGCCGTTCGGAGCTTCTGGAATTGGGATGTGTACCGCATGCGAAGTGACAGACTGAGGATTTGGATTCACCCTGGGTGAAAAGTGGTCAGATAAAATTTCTTTCAGTCGGGCATTGCAACGGCAGTATGTCGTGTATGCACTGCGATACTTCCCCTTGACGGTCTCTAATTCGGATGCTTTTTCCGGATTTATGCCCTCTTTACCCCCCTCTTGATCATCTTCATCATCACCGTCGGCCTCAATGTCCTGAAGGCACTGGTCATAGGAGAGCTTAATTTCCTCCCACAGTGCTTTCAGTTCTTCCATATGCGACTCGACTAAGTATGATGACGATAGAGGGGTGTTTTTATCATTAAGGTTGGCTTCAAATTCAACCAACCTGTCTGAAACACGGATAAATCGGTTAAGAGACATATTGAATCTAATGGACTGAGGTAATATTACAATCACGTAGTGGAGATAGAAGATCTTCAACCGTAAATTGTAAACGAATTCCCGAAACAAAAAATCTAGTATTTCATACACAGATTAATAGGATATCCCAAATTATGGACAATGTATGAATTTCAATGAAAATATATACCACCTATCGTATTGGTAGGATTAAAAAATATGGAAAAATTCTTACTATTTATTTAGTACTTATTAAATGATTTAAAACCATAATAAAGTATGATATTAAATCAGATAGGTACTAACGACAAAGGGTTTCGACAAAAAAAATTGTTATATTCGTGTTAAGTTATTCTCAAAAAATTCACAATGACAACTCATAAATTCTTTGGAAATAAATACAGTTTCCCGAACCCCATATAATTCACCAAAATTGTGCCCAAAACTAAAGAATAAACACGCTTCGACAACCCTACTTTATTTTTATGAAAGAATTTTACGTACTCAATAGATATTTTGTATCTATCGCATTCGATAAACAGAAATTACAAACACTTTTACCAAATCAACTGTTTTGTATGCAACCAAGGGTTCTCTGCATAGATCAAAAAATACATTCCACAAGAGTAAAGAGATAAAGAGAAAGTTTAAGAGAACGAGAGTACACCGATTACGCCCACACAGAAACAACCAAAATTGTACAAGTGATGAAGAGGTATAGTGGGCAGAAAAAAAAAATATGGAAAGGGGGGTCAGAGTACAACGAAAATATCTCTGAGAGTAATTGCGAACTTTGGTTAGCACACGTAAATAAAACCCAATGCGATTATGATGAGTATTAAACTGGCAGAATAAAGAAAAGGTAATTGTGGTAAGGTAATGCGATTATGATGAGTATTAAACTGGCAGAATAAAGAAAAGGTAATTGTGGGCAACGAGCGTTGGTATTCAAAAAGTTTACAGAGCAACCTCGATGGCTGTAGTGTTATATTTCAGTTTTATGTAAAGGGGAACTTTTTTTTTATATACACGAATGGTTTATGTGTAGTAACAATTTCTTACTTTTCACAAGTACACAGAAAAAATTAGTCTTTACATTAAAAGCATTCTTTCAGTTTAACTAATATTTATTTAAAATTTTCGAAAAATATTTATAGTGTAATTTTACTTTTAATTTGATATATTCAATAATCCAATTTATAGAATATATATGACAATTAATTATTTCCGAACATTTTTTTTTTTTTTTTTAGTTAAATTTAAATTATTTATTATTTATTTATTTATTTTAACTTGTAAGTTATATGTTTAATTTAAATAATTAATATTTATTTTAACTTTTTGAAAAGTAATCTTCAATTTACTTTTTAATTGGAAATATTTGTTTTTTTTTCTGTGTAAATGTATACTATGTTTTGATTTTATGACAAAAAACTTTTTGTTTAATTATGAATGTATAAGAATGATTATTAATTAATTATTTGAAGAAAAAATATCGTATCAAAAATGAAAAGTAGAATAAATAAATAAAAAGTAGAATAGTTTGAATAATAATTGTGCTATACGTGGTAGCAGAGGTTGTACTGTAGCTGATGGTACGATCAGCACATACATGGAATTTGACATGAACAAGAGGGGCGATGTATGGAGTCGTGGACGTCAGCTAATGCTGGTAGAGAAATAATCGCTCAAGTGATAAGAATTGGAGGGACTCTTATACTGAATGAGTGTATGAAGTGGATGAGAGAAGCGTATGTGTGGTTTGGCGGGAAAAGGAGAATAGATTGCTGAGCGACAAATGAGAAATTAGAAATATGTATGGGTGTTGGAGAAGTGTAGAAGGATGAGGGAAGGGTACATCTGTAAAGCAAACAATTATCATTGGCATATCTTCATAGCAGAGCCATGTTAAACATTACAACAGGCTTCTGTTACGAGCATAGAATTTCATATTGGTGACCCAGTGAAACACGTGGGTTAGCATACATATGGACGATTTTGTTTTCTATTGAAGATTTAAGACTCACCACAATATCTTAGAAATTAAAAAATCTTCCTCTTCAATTTTTATACCTCGCCTCAGACATCAATAGCCTTGATTTTTAGCTTCTATGGTCTCCATACGCAGATTTTCCAATCAGGTTCACAATATTTCCTTTTTCATAAATTCTCAATATTTTCCCAATAGTAGAATGCTTGTTTCATCAAATTCAAATATATAACAATTGCTCCCTTTTTCTTTTCACTTTATAAAATTTGATTTCTCGAATATTTCATTCTAATATTTAACAAAGTTGTTACCACACCGAAATTCAAATTAGCAATGAAATATAGCAAAAGACGAAAACGTAAACTAACCTGTTTGGAGCGATGCTGGCGTTGAGTGGATGCTGTGGATTCTGTGGAGTTGATTTCTCTGAGAGCTCTTGTCACAGTGTTGTTGGAATCTGGCTCGAAGTGGACCAAAATGTTTGTATGCGGGAGTGCAGTCAACCTGTTGGAAGAGTATTTCTCGTGAGCCGAAACAAATTCCACTATTGCAATAATAGTTGGGATTTGTACTCCAGATGAGATTACAGGAAAGAAACAACCAATATCAAAACGATGGAATGGAAAAAAGAACAAAACGATTTGGTTTTAGATGGATGATATTATTAGGGATTTATTTCTTTTCTGAAACAACGCCTTACCAGTAGATATGATGATTTCAAACAGAGTAGTGTCACTTAAAATTATTGCGGAAGCTGTGGTTTTGACATGGCTTGACAGTTTTGTAGGTTTTTAGTTGTCATTTGTAATTATAATTTATCGATTTGTGTGGATTTGTATCTGGATAAGTAATTGGGTATTCTAAGAATCCCAGTAGGGATTTCAGTGTTGGAGAAATTAGTATTTTAGACGGGAAAAGCTTTTCAATTGTTTATGTGACATAAACAGTTGGTTTAGTTACACTTTTAGTTTTAAGGTGAAATCAAAAACAACAATAATGATTGAAGAATAAACCAACAATAACAAAACAAAAAAAATTATTTCTATAGAAAATTTTGTCAAAATTTTATTTCTATAGAAAATTTTTGTAAAAATGTTATTTCTATAGAAAATTTTGTCAAAATTTTATTTCTATAGCGGTGTTTTATATCCGCAGAAGTATAAAAAACCACCGATGAAAAATTATTGGTGTTCGATTGAAACAAGGATTGACCTCACGACCCTTTGTATGCAAGGCGGGCATTATTGTTGTTTTTGTTGGTTAAGCTACACTTGTAGTTTAGTCAACGTATGGTTTTAAGCTGAAATCAAAAACAACAATAATGATTGAAGAGTAAACCAACAATAACAAAACAAAAAAATATTTCTATAGAAAATTTTTGTAAAAATTTTATTTCTATAGAAAATTTTGTCAAAATTTTATTTCTATAGAAAATTTTGTCAAAGTTTTATTTTTATAGAAAATTTTGTAAAAATTTGATTTCTATAGCGGTGGTTTATATCCGCAGAAGAATATAAACCACCGATGAAAAATTATTGATGTTCGATTGAAACAAGGATTGACCTCACGACCCTTTGAATGCAAGGCGGGCATGTTAGTCACTATATCACAATATCTCCTCCTTTTCTCTTTTCAGACTACCTTTTTTGTGCATCGATGAGCTCTTGCACTTATTTGAACTCCATTCGCCATTCTCGCAATATGTTTAGCTTATGAGCAATAAAATACATATCAACCATCCTGAATATAAGTTATAAATCAGTCACTACATGCAGTGAAAAAATTTTGTCGTGAGGCCACAGATTTCATTTTCTCATTATTCCCTCTTTAATTTATTATATAAATAAAGAATTAAAGTTGAAATAAATCATTCATCTTGGTTTTGCGCAAATATAATTAAATATGTATTTTTGTTGGCAAAAAAAATTTTTAATCAATTTTTCTGCTACTCACTCTTCAGACTTGTGTACTCTGGTGTATATTTATTTTTGCCACATAATCACAAAAAGGATCAACATCAATTTATTTAAACTCTTGTGGTAAACCCTCAACAATGACACTTTAAGCTTTAATATATCTCCCTAAAATAGAAAAAAAACGAAATAAATTTAGACATTTTTGTGGGTGAAAGGACAAACAAAAACTCACACAAACTCTCACTCACATACACACACACTCTCATTTGGGTGCTGGGATGTGAATGTCCTTTTTGCTTTGTGTGCCATTGGCTGTTTGTTATTTTTTTTATACCTTGCACCTCTATGAGGAATAGGGTTTTATAAGCTAGTGAATATGTTTGCAACATCCAGAAGAAGACGAGATAGACACACAGTGTATTTTGGCAAATATGCTCCGGAGTCGATTTAGCAATGTTCCTCTGTCCGTCAAACAAAGTGATTCCCATATGACACTAAAGTCAATTTAATTCTAATTGAGTTCAAAATATTAATATTTTGAGAAGTTTCCTTCATTTATGTTTGTGTACATTAGTTGAATGAATTAAAAAAGGGAGAAAAATTATACACAAATGAAGCATAAAGATTTACCAAATTCGTGTCTCCTACAAAATAATTCAGATTTTTTTTTAAATTTGTAAATTTTACCACTATAGCGCCCATCTTGAACTTCATATGGCACTACGACCTTTTTGCTATTTTGAACTTCAAGCTTTCCACAGTGTGGCGCAGGGAATTATAAGTTAATGCAAATGTTTGCAACACCCAGAAGGTGACGAGATAAACACATGGTGAGTCCCTGAGTCGATTTAGCCATATCCGTCTGCTTGTCTGCCCGTCCGTCTGTCTGTCAACAAATTTTTGTAATCAAAGTCTAGATCCCAATTTTAGTCAAATCGAGTTCAAATTTGGCACAAGTATGTGTTTTGTGTCAGAATTTTGAAAGAAACCGGTTCTGGTTTTGATATAGCCCGATAGATTTTGCAGGAAAAATTGTTAACAAAAAAAACAAGTATATACGGCCGTAAGTTCGGCCAGGCCGAATCTTATGTACCCTTAACCATGGATTGCGTATAAATTTTTGCGAAAGACTGTCATCCACAATCGAATTACTTGCATTGTGGTAATACTTACCGATGGCAAGGTATCTTAAAACTTCTTAACATCGTTTTCTAAATTGTTAGTTAGTCCATACGTGATATATTAGAGAAAAAAGTTATGTATAGGTAAGTCTACAAATATTTACGAATCGATATGGACTTTTGCACGGTACGTGGACAGCCAGAATTGAAATATGGGGGTCGTTTATGTGGGGGCTATAATTATGAACTTGATATGGACCACTTTTGTCACGGCTGTTAAATATTATATACTAACACCACGTCCAGATCGGATGAATTTTGCTTCTCCAAGAGGCTCCAAAACCAAACCGGGATATGAACCAATTCCTGCATGGTTGTTGGATACCATATACTAACATCACGTACCAAATTTCAACCGAATCGGATATATTTTGTTCTTCCAAGAGACTCCGGAGGTCAAATCTGGGGATCGGTTTATATGGGGGCTATATAAAGGGTGATTTGTTAAGAGCTTGATAACTTTTTTTTTTAAAAAAACGCATAAAATTTGCAAAATCTCATCGGTTCTTTATTTGAAACGTTAGATTGGTCCATGACATTTACTTTTTGAAGATAATTTCATTTAAATGTTGACCGCGGCTGCGTCTTAGGTGGTCCATTCGGAAAGTCCAATTTTGGGCAACTTTTTCGAGCATTTCGGCCGGAATAGCCCGAATTTCTTCGGAAATGTTGTCTTCCAAAGCTGGAATAGTTGCTGGCTTATTTCTGTAGACTTTAGACTTGACGTAGCCCCACAAAAAATAGTCTAAAGGCGTCAAATCGCATGATCTTGGTGGCCAACTTACCGGTCCATTTCTTGAGATGAATTGTTCTCCGAAGTTTTCCCTCAAAATGGCCATAGAATCGCGAGCTGTGTGGCATGTAGCGCCATCTTGTTGAAACCACATGTCAACCAAGTTCAGTTCTTCCATTTTTGGCAACAAAAAGTTTGTTAGCATCGAACGATAGCGATCGCCATTCACCGTAACGTTGCGTCCAACAGCATCTTTGAAAAAATACGGTCCAATGATTCCACCAGCGTACAAACCACACCAAACAGTGCATTTTTCGGGATGCATGGGCAGTTCTTGAACGGCTTCTGGTTGCTCTTCACTCCAAATGCGGCAATTTTGCTTATTTACGTAGCCATTCAACCAGAAATGAGCCTCATCGCTGAACAAAATTTGTCGATAAAAAAGCGGATTTTCTGCCACTGATTTTGGTAATAAAATTCAATGATTTGCAAGCGTTGCTCGTTAGTAAGTCTATTCATGATGAAACGTCAAAGCATACTGAGCATCTTTCTCTTTGACACCATGTCTGAAATCCCACGTGATCTGTCAAATACTAATGCATGAAAATCCTAACCTCAAAAGAATCACCCTTTATAATTATGGACCGATTTCGACCAAATTTTGCATGGGTGTTTGAGGATCAAATGAGTTTTGGTCTTCCAAGAGGCTCCTGTGGTCAAATCTGGGGATCGGTTTATATGGAGGCTATATATAATTATGGACCAATGTGAACTAATTTTTGCATACATGTTAGAGACCATATACTTACACCACGTACCAAATTTCAGCCGGATCGGATGAAATATGCTTCTCTTAGAGGCTCCGCAAGCAAATCTGGGGATCGGTTTATATAGGGGCTATATATAATTATAGACCGATGTGGACTAATTTTTGCATGATTGTTAGAGAACATATGCTAACACCATGTACCAAATTTCAGCCGGATCGGATGAAATTTGCTTCTCTTAGAGGCTCCGCAAGCCAAATCTGGGGATCGGTTTACATGGGTACTATATATAATTGTGGACCGATGTAGACCAATTTTTGCATGGTTGTTAGAAACCATATACTTACACCATATACCAAATTTCAGCCGGATCGGATGAAATTTGCTTCTCTTAGAGGATTCGCAAGCCGAATCTGGGGGTCCGTTTATATGGGGGCTATACGTAAAAGTGAACCGATATGGCCCATTTGCAATACCATCCGACATACATCAATAACAACTACTTGTGCCAAGTTTGAAGTCGATAGCTTGTTTCGTTCGGAAGTTAGCGTGATTTCAACAGACGGATGGACGGACATGCTCAGATCGACTCAGAATTTCACCACGACCCAGAATATATATACTTTATGGGGTCTTAGAGCAATATTTCGATGTGTTACAAAAGGAATGACAAAGTTAATATACCCCCTATCCTATGATGGAGGGTATAAAGAAATAAATAATTAAATGAAACATTCCAAAAATTCATATAAAAACAAGTAAGTAAAGTCTAAAGTCGGGCGGGCCGACTACATTATACCCTTCTCCCCTATTTAGGCCAAAATTTGTGTTACCATCTCAACTACTTCACATTTGCTGGAAGCTATATAAAGGAGACCATTTTTTTACTTCTACAAAATCTCTAGAATTAAAATTTAAATCGGCTAACGGTATCCAGTTAATTGGAGGAAACTTCCATTGAAAATGGGTCTAAAATGTGTAACAGTCTACCATATTTCCCCAACTCTGGTGTACGTATATATGGGAGCTATATATAATCTGAACCGATTTTGACTAAATTTGACATGTATAGTTAGAATAATAATTCTGCTATCTATGCGAAATTTCACGTAAATGGGAGTATAACTTTGGCCCACCTGGTCATATGAGTGCAAATCGGACGGAAGATATATATGGGAGCCATATCTAAATCTGAACCGATTTCAACCAAATTTGGCATAATTACCGATACTACTAAACGTACTCCTTGTGCGAAATTTGAAGCAAATCACGCCAAAACTCTGGCTTCTGGGGCAATATAAGTTCAAATCAGACGAAAGATATATATGGGAGCTATATCTAAATCTGAATCAATTTTGACCATATTTGGCACATACAATAGTATCGTTAAAAGTACCGCTTGTGCAAAATTTGAAGTAAGTCAGGGCAAAACTCTGGCTTTTGAGACCATATAAGTCCACATCGGGCGAAAGATATATATGTGAGCTATATCTAAATCTGAACCGCTTTTAACAAAATTTGATACACTTAACGATACTATCAAACGTACCCCTTGTGCAAAATTTGAAGCAAATCACGGCAAAACTCTGGCTTTTGTGGCCATATAAGTTCAAATCGGACGAATGATATATATGGGAGCTATGTCTAAATGTGAACCGATTTCAATCAAATTTACCAAGCATTAGTAGAATGTCAATTCTACTCTCTGTACAAAATTTCACGAAGATCGGTAGGAAACTTTGGCCTCTGTGGTCATATGAGTCTAAATCGGACGAAAGATATATATGGAAGCTATATCTAAATCTGAACCGATTTGGCTGATATTTTGTAAGCCAAATTCGGCACACTTTACACTATCAATTGCACTCCTTGTGCAAAATTTAATGAAAATCGGACTGACATTCTAGCTTCTGGGGCCCTATTAGTGGATGTCGAGCGAAAGATATATATGGGAGCTATTACTAAACCTAAACCGATTTCTTTCAAAATCAATAGGGTGCTATTCTGATGGAAAGCACATATTTGAAACACAAATTTGAAGTCGATTGGACTAAAATTGCGACCTAGACTTTGATCACAAAAATGTGTTCACAGACAGACGGACATGGCTAGATCGACTCAGGGGCCGACCCTGAGCAATATTGCCAAAGATGTCTCGTCTCCTTCTGGGTGTTGCAAACATATGCACTAACTTATAATATCCTGTTCCACAGTGTGGCGCAAGGTATAAAAAATAAGAAATCCGCTACCGTGTCTCGAATCTGGATTGCCTTCACCAAACGCGCTAACAGTCGCCTTCGCGCATTGCACCACTGACGGAATTGCCGTAAGAACGCCTAACAAATATTTTAAGACTTTATAGTCAAAGAAAAACGAAACCGGTTCATAAAATCTTGAAGACACGTGTACGAAACCGGGAACATTCCGTTTTGATTTTTCGTGAACGTTTTCGTTTCATTTTGTCACCGTCCGTTCGCGATTTTGGAACGTATTTTTTCTATTTCAGAAATGATAGCAATATGAAATTGGTTGCAATACATAACATCCATTCTGTATAGTTATATAATTAGACTTGCATATAGGTATCTCTTTAGATGAAAGAAAATTTTATTTCACTAGGGTCAATTTGGCCTCAATAATTCCGAAGAATTGTTCAAAATGAATGAAATCGTCTTAGGTTAGGTTAGGTGGCAGCTCGATGTATCAGGCTCATTTAGACTATTCAGTCCATTGTGATACCACATTGGTGAACTTCTCTCTTATCACTGAGTGCTGCCCGATTCCATGTTAAGCTCAATGACAAGGGACCTCCTTTTTATAGCCGAGTTCGAACGGCGTTTCACATTGCAGTGAAACCACTTAGAGAAGCTTTGAAACCCTCAGAAATGTCACCAGCATTACTGAGGTGGGATAATCCACCGCTGGAAAACTTTTTGGTGTTCGGTCGAAGCAGGAATCGAACCCACGACCTTGTGTATGCAAGGCGGGCATGCTAACCATTGCACCTCGGTGGCTCCCATGAAATCGTCTTAAATCTGTTGACTTTTTATATCTTGTAGACGCCTTTCAACACCTTATTTGAAAAACATTTATTACATAGCATAAGTTCTATTTGAAGTCGAGTCTGAATTTGGAAAATTATTAATTAAATTATTATTAATTAGTAATAAAATTATTTCAGAAATGACAGCAATCTGAAATTGGTTGCAATACATACCATCCACCCTGTATAGTTATATTATTAGACTTGCATATGGGTATATCTTTAGATGAAAGAAAATTTTATTTCACTAAGATGGTGCAGGGGATTATATAGTCGACCTCGCTCGATTTTAAACTTTACTTACTTAATTCCTTTTATAAATGTAAAAAAAAAAAACTTAAAATTTCCAACAAAGTATGTGTAAATAACAAGATTCTAAAAGTCCTACCAACCTGTGATTGTTTACTAAGAGAAACACACAAAAAAAACACATTAGGGATTGCTGTCCTTCGTCCTTTGGGTTCCTTCGCCTAGGGAGCTTAGTTTATAACATAACCTTTGAGAGGTTATAGTGTATGATGGCCATATACTATGAACAAATCCAACAAAAAATATTTTTTTTTTGTGTTAGCCTAGTGGCCAGGTTCTATGTGGGGGTCAGTGTGTGTGTTTGTGTGTGCACGTTAGTGTTTGTGGCAACCTGATGAAAGGTACAAAGAAAAAATTCAACAGATTACTAAAAGGAAAATATGAAAAACAATGGCATTGGTATAAAGAGTTTCTACTTTCCCAAGACGTACTTGTAAATATGAACCGTAGTTTTTGACTAAACAAATACAATTTGACAAATGTGCTTCATTTTTTATACAGTAGCATCTGAAAGAGACATAAAAACAAGAAACATTAAATCCTATTGAAATAAAAAATTACTCTCTTTTCAGTAGATAAATTCAAGTAAATGTAAAACTTTATGTAAATTGAGAGATGTTGAACCTTAAGGTAGGAAATTTTATTTTAAAGAAAATTTTGTCAAAATTGTATTTCTATAGAAAATTTTGATAAAATTTTATTTCCGTAGAAAATTTTTTCCACAATTTTGTTTCCATAAAAAAATTTGTAACAATTTTATTTCTATAGAAAATTTTGTCAAAATTTTATTTCTATAGAAAATTTTGTCAACTTTATTTTTTTGCTATAGGAAATTTTGTCAAAATTTTTTGCTATAGGAAATTTTGTCAAAATTTTTTGCTATAGGAAATTTTGTCCAAATTTTATTTCTATCGAAATTTTTATCAAAATTTTATATCTATAGACAATTTTGTCAAAATTTTATTTCTGTAGACAATTTAGTCAAAATTTTATTTCTAAATATAGAAAATTTTGTCTAAATTTTATTTCTATAGAAAATTCTGTCTTCATTTTATTCCTATAGAAAATTTTGTTAAAATTTTATTTCTATAGAAAATTTTGTCAAAATTTTATTTCTATAGAAAATTTTGTCAAAATTTTATTTCTGTAGAAAATTTTGTCAAAACTTTATTTCTACAGAAAATTTTATTTCTATAGAAAATTTTGCCATAGAAAATTTTGTCAAAATTTTTAAAAAAAAAAAAAATTTATTAGAAAATTTTGCCAAAATTTTAGTTTTATAGAAAACTTTTTCAAAATGCTATCTCTATAGAAAATGTTGTCAAAATTTTATTTCAATAGAAATTTTTTTCAAAAATTTATTTCTACAGAAAATTTTTCCAAAATTTTATTTCTATAGAAAATGTTGTCAAAATTTTATTTCTATAGAAAATTTTGTTAAAATTTTATTTTAAAGAAAATTTTGTCAAAATTTTACTTTAGACAAAATTTTGTCAAAATTTTATTTCTATAGAAAATTTTGATAAAATTTTATTTCCATAGAAAATTTTTTCCACACTTTTGTTTCCATAACAAAATTTGTTACAATTTTATTTCTATAGAAAATTATGTCAAAATTTTATTTCTATAGAAAATTTTGTCAATTTTTTTTTTGCTATAGGAAATTTTGTCAACATTTTTTGCTATAGGAAATTTTGTCCAAATTTTATTTCTATCGAAATTTTTATCAAAATTTTATTTCTATAGACAATTTTGTCAAAATTTTATTTCTGTAGACAATTTTGTCAAAATTTTATTTCTATAGAAAATTTTGTATAAATTTTATTTCTATAGAAAATTTTGAGATAATTTTATTTCTATAGAAAATTTTGTGAAAATTTTATTTCTGTAGAAATTCTTGTCTAAATTTTATTTCTATAGAAAATTTTGTTAAACTTTCGTTATTTTTGAAAATTTTTATACCCTTCACCACTACTGTGGTACAGGGTATAATAAGTTTGTGCATTTGTATGTAACGCCAAGAAGGAAAAGTCGGAGACCCATTTTTTAGTATACCGATCGTCTTAGAATTAAATTCTGAGTCGATTTAGCGATGTCCGTCTGTCTGTCTGTCTGTCTGTCTGTCTGTCTGTCTGTCTGTCTGTCTGTCTGTCTGTCTGTCTGTCTGTCTGTCTGTCTTTCTGTCTGTCTGTTGGTGTATTTTTGTGTGCAAAGTACAGCTCGCAGCTTCAGTCCGATTGTCCTAAAATTTGGTATGCGGTCCTGTTTCGGCTCAAAGACGATCCCTATTGATTTTGGAAAAAATCGGTTCAGATTTAGATATAGCTGCCATATATATTTTTCACCGATCTGGTCATAATTGGCGTGTATATCAACCGATCTTCTTCAAGTTCCGTACATACGAATATTTTATGAGTCTCGAAAAACTTGCAAAATATCAGCCAAATCGGTTCAGATTAAATATAGCTCCCATATATAGCTTTCGCTCGATTTACACTCATTTGCCCACAGAGGCCAATTTTTTGCTCCGATTTAGTTAAAATTTTGCACAGGGAGTAGAATTTGCATTATAGCTATGCGTGTCAAATTTGGTTGAAATCGGTTCAGATTTAGATATAGCTCCCATATATAGCTTTCGCCCGATTTACACTCACATGACCACAGAGGCCAATTTTTTGCTCCGATTTAGTTGAAATTTTGCACAGGGAGTAGAATTAGCATTGTAGCTATGCATGCCAAATTTGGTTGAAATCGGTTCAGATTTAGATATATCTTCCATATATAGCTTTCGCCCGATTTTCACTCATATGACAACAGAGGCCAATTTTTAACTCCGATTTAGTTGAAATTTTGCACAGGGAGTAGAATTAGCATTGCAGCTATGCGTACCAAATTTGCTTGAAATCGGTTCAAATTTAGATATTGCTCCCATATATATATATTTTTCTGATTTCGACAAAAATGGTCAAAATACCAACATTTTCCTTGTAAAATCGCCACTGCTTAGTCGAAGAGTTGTAAAAATGACTCTAATTTTCCGTAAATTTCTAATACATATGTATCGAGCGATAAATCATAAATAAACTTTTGCGAAGTTTCCTTAAAATTGCTTCAGATTTAAATGTTTCCCATATTTTTTTTACTAACATTGTGTTCCCAGTGCATTAGCCGACTTAAATTTTGAGTCTATAGATTTTGTAGAAGTCTATCAAATTCTGTCCAGATCGAGTGATATTTAAATGTATGTATTTGGGACAAACCTTTATATATAGCACCCAACACATTTGACGGATATGATATGGTATCGAAAATTTAGATCTACAAAGTGGTGCAGGGTATAATATAGTCGGCCCCGCCCGACTTTAGACTTTCCTTACTTGTTTAATAATGATTAAATCCAAAGTGACCTTAATAAAACAAAATGTTTTCTTGTTAAGATACCGAGTTTTACGCATGGTAGCCACTCGAGCCAAAAATTATTTTCCAAAATTTGGTGAAAATTTGACCAGCAAACTATCAAACCAAAAAATGTTATTTTGCAAAATTTTATTGGCATAGAAAATTTTGTCAGAATTTTATTTGTATAGAAAATTTTGTCAAAATTTTATTTTTATAGAAAACTTTGTCAAAATGCTATTTCTATAGAAAATGTTGTCAAAATTTTATTTTTTTGAAAATTTTGGCAAAATTTTAGGAAATTTTGTCAAAATTTTTTGCTATAGGAAATTTTGTCAAAATTTTATTTCTATAGAAATTTTAGTTCAATAAAAAATTTTGTCAAAATTCTAGTTCTATAGAAAATTTTGTCAAAATTCTATTTCAATAGAAAATTTCGTCAAAGTTCTATTTCTGTTTTGTTTTTTATTGTAGGTTTGTACTTCAATCATATTTTTTGTTTTGATCTCATCTTTAAAACCATTGTGTTGACTAAACTACAAGAGTAGCTTAACCAACAGAGGAAAAGAATGTTTGTCAAATTTATTTGGGCAAAGCCCTATAGACTGCAAGATGGTTAGATGCACGCACGTTTCGGAATTACCACATTCCTCATAAGCATCCTCTATGAATTTGTAATAAAATAAATTTGACAAACATTCTTTTCCTCTGTTGGTTAAGCTACTCTTGTAGTTTAGTCAACACAATGGTTTTAAAGCTGAGATCAAAACAACAAATAAAATTTTATTTTTACAAAAAATATTACCAAAATTTTATTCAATAGGAAATTTTGTCAAAATTTTTTGCTATAGAAAAATTTGTCAATATTATTTTTTTCCTATAGGAAATTTTGTCAAAATGTTATTTCTGTCGAAATTTTTGTCAAAATGTAATTTCTATAGAAAATTTTTCAAAATTTAATTTCTACAGAAAATTTTGTCACTATTTTATTTCTATAGAAAATTTTTTCAAAATTTTATTTATGTAGAAAATTTTATTCCTATAGAAAATTTCATCAAAAAAATTTTGTGAAAATTTTATTTCTGTAGAAATTTTTGTCAAAATTTTATTTCTATAAAAAATTTTGTCAAAATTTTATTTCTATACAAAATTTTGTTAAACTTGCATTATTTTTGAAAATTTGTAAAAATGATTAAATCCAAAGTGACCTTAATCAAACAAAATGTTTTCGTGTTAAGATACCGAGTTTTACGCATGGTAGCCACTCGAATAAAAAATTATCTACCAAAATTTGGTGAAAATTTTACCAGCAAACTACCAAACCAAAAAATGTAATTTTGCAGAATTTTGTTGCTATAGAAAATTTTGTCAAAATTTTATTTATATAGAAAATTTTGTCAATATTTTATTTTTATAGAAAACTTTGTCAAAATTTTGATAAAAATGTTATTTCCATAGAAAATTTTTTCTACAATTTTATTTTTATAGAAAATTTTGTCAAAATGCTATGTTATTTCTATAGAAAATTTTGTCAAAATTTTATTTTTATAGAAATTTTTTTAAAATTTTATTTCTATAAAAACTTTTGTCAAAATTTTATTTTAAAGAAAAGTTTGTCAAAATTTTATTTTAGAGGAAATTTTGTCAAAATGGTATTTCTATAGAAAATTTTGATAAAATGTTATTTCCATAGAAAATTTTTTCTACAATTTTATTTCCATAAAAAAATTTGTTACAATTTTATTTCTATAGAAAATTTTGTCAACATTTTGTTTCTATAGAAAATTTTGTCAAAATTTTATTTCTATAGAAAATTTTGTCAATATTATTTTTTTTCTATAGGAAATTTTGTTAAAATTTTTTGCTATAAGAAATTTTGTCAAAATTTTATTTCTATTGAAAATTTTGTCATAATTTTATTTCTATAGAAAATTTTGTCAAAATTTTATTTCTATAGAAAATTTTGTCAAAATTCTAGTGTCATGGAAAATGTCAAAATTCTAGTCCCATGGAATTTTTTTCAAAATTTTTGTTCAGAGAAAATTTTGTCAAAATTCTATTTCTATAGAAAATTTGGTTAACGTTCTACTTCTATAGAAAATTTTATCAACATTTTATTTCTACAGAATATTTTGTCAAAATTTTATTTTTGTTTTTTTTTTTTTTATTGTGGGCTTGTACTTCAATCATATTTTTTGTTTTGATCTCAGCTTTAAAACCATTGTCAAAATTTTATTTCGTTGTTGTTTTTTGATGTCAGCTTAAAACCATGCATTGACTAAACAACAAGTGTAGCTTAACCAACAGAGGAAAAGAATGTTTGTCAAATTTATTTGGGCAAAGCCCTATAGACTGCAAGATGATTCGATGGATGCACGTTTCGGAATTACCACATTCCACATCAGCATCCTCTACTTTCAGCAAAACTATTTTTTATTTATTTCTACAGAAAATTTTTTCAAAATTTAATTTCAATAGAAATTTTTTTCAAAATTTTATTTTAATAGAAAATTTGGTCAAAATTCTAGTTCTATAGAATTTTTTTTTTCAAAATTCTATTTGTATAGGAAATTTTGTCAAAATTCTAGTTCTATATAATTTTTTTTCAAAATGCTATTGCTATAGAAAATTTTGTCAACATTTTATTTCCATAGAAAATGTTGTTAAAATTTTATTTCCGTAGAAACTTTTGTTAAAAATTTATTTCTGTAGAAACTTTTGTTAAAAATTTTTTCCTATAGAAAATATAGAAAATTTGTGGAATTTTAGTTGGAGAGGAATATTTTGCAAAACCTACCAAAACATCAGGAATTCTGCCAATCTATTAAACAGTAAAAAAATTTACCATTTTTGGTAAAATTCTTCCAACTGTGTCAATCGTGGTTTTTAGAATCACTTAACTTAACTATAAGTATAAACCGACTTCATTGAAACTTTATGTCAGAGCAATACGTTTTCTATGCTAAGTAATATTCGTATTTTAAGGTCCTGAAATCGTTGGCTTCAAGACAATATATTTTTCTGTGTACCCCATAGTAATAATGGAAGATATAAGCTCATAACTACATAAGCCTTTCTAGCTCTGGGTTTAGCACAATTAGCTCTCTATGTAAGCCTAAGACCCTCTACAAAAAAAAACTAATCTTCATCATCTTATGACCAACAGTAATGGAAAAATTCCATAATTCTCAGAATTATTGCTTTATGTTAAATTTTGAGGAGAGATTGAGAGCCATAACTATGAAACTTTTGGATATATAAAACCATTATATACGAGATAGAACAAACATGCAATTTTGTGTAAACCCTAACTATTATCTTTAGAAACCATATCACCATTGCATTCAAGGGAATTACTCGTACTTACATGCTAATGGATCATAAAACCCAATACACTAAATTATCATACATAATTAATGGCAAACATTTAGTGTTGTTTAACATTTATAATTTTCCATTAGCGTTAATTTTTTCCCCATTGATCTAATGTTCAAACACAATTAAATTATGTAGATTGTAAATATTATCAAATTTCTATACACATACAACTCATATATAAAATACGAATATATGGAAATTAATGGGCAATATTTTGCATAGAATTTGCAATGGCCATATGGGAATAAAATCAAACTAAACGACCACTGAATTACAGAATTATTTTCTATCAAAATTTAAAATTCACTTCCTGCCTGCCATCAGCTTCAATTTGGGGACATTATATGTATTTCACACATTGGATGAGAGAAATCCTAATGTCATTCAAAATTGTATACAAAATATGTAATCTTAAATTTAAACAAGTATATACGGCCGCAAGTTCGGCCAGGCCGAATCTTATGTACCCACCACCTTGGATTGCGCAGAAACTTCTACGAAAGACTGTCATCCACAATCGAATTACTTGAGTTATGGTATCTTAAAACTTCTTAACATCGTTTTCTAAATTGTGATTTAGTCCATACATGGCATATATTAGTCAAAAAAGTTATGTATAGTTAAGTCTACAAATAATTACGAATCGATATGGACTTTTTGTACGCAGAGAGCCAGAATTGAAATATGGGGGTCGCTTATATGGGGGCTATATACAATTATGAACTTGATATGGACCAATTTTTGTGTGATTGGGGATAGATTTATCTGAGGGCCATATAAAACTATAGACCGATATGGACCTAGTTAGTCATGGTTGTTAACGACCATATACTAGCACAATGTACCAAATTTCACCTCACTCGGATGAAATTTGCTCCTCCAAGAGGCTCCAAAACCAAATCTCGGGATCGGTTTATATGGCGGCTATAAATGATTATGGACTGATATGGACCACTTTTGGCATGGTTGTTAAATATCATATACTAACACCACGTACCAAATTTCAACCAGATGGGATGAATTTTGCTTCTCCAAAAGGCACCGGAGGTCAAATCTGGCGATCGGTTTATATGGGAGCTATATATTATTATGGACTGATAGGAACCAATTCCTGCATGGTTGTTGGATACCATATACTAACATCACGTACCAAATTTCAACCGAATGGGAAGAATTTTGCTCTTCCAAGTTGCTCCGGAGGTCAAATCTGGGGATCGGTTTATATGGGGCCTATATATAATAATGGACCGATATCGACCAATTATTGCATGGTGTTTGAGGCCATATATTAACATCACGTACCAAATTTCAACTGAATCAGATGAATTTTGGTCTTCCACGAGGCTCCGGAGGTCAAATCTGGTGATCGGTTTATATGGGGTCATTAGAGAACATATACTAACATCATGTACCAAATTTCAGCCGGATCGGATGAAATTTGTTTCTCTTAGAGGCTCAGCAAGCCAAATCGGGGGATCGGTTTATATGGGGGCTATATATATAATTATGGACCGATGTGAACCAATTTTTGCATGGTTGTTAGAGACCATATACTAACACCATGTACCAAATTTCAGCCGGATCGGATGAAATTTGCTTCTCTTAGAACAATCGCATGCCAAATTTGGGGGTCCGTTCATATGGCGGCTATACGTAGAAGTGGACCGATATGGCCCATTTGCAATACCATCCGACCTACATCAATAACAACTACTTGTGCCAAGTTTCAAGTCGATAGCTCGTTTCGTTCGGAAGTTAGCGTGATTTCAACAGACGGACGGAAGGGCGGACATGCTCAGGTCGACTCAGAATTTCACCATCCTATGGTGGAGAGTATAAAAAGGGAGCCACCGTGGTTCAATGGTTAGCATGCCCGACTTGCATACACAAGGTCGTGTATTCGATTCCTGCTTCGACCGAACACAAAAAAGTTTTTCAGCGATGGATTATCCCACCTCAGTAATGCTGGTGACATTTCTGAGGGTTTCAAGGCTTCTCTAAGTGGTTTCACTGCAATGTGGAACGCCGTTCGGACTAGGCTATAAAAACGAGGTCCCTTGTCATTGAGCTTAACATGGAATCGGGCAGCACTCAGTGATAAGAGAGAAGTTCACCAATGTGGTATCACAATGGACTGAATAGTCTTAGTGAGCCTGATACATCGGGCTGCCACCTAACCTAACCATACTCAAAAAAAAGCGAACTCTCTATTTTACTAAAGCCAATTTAATTTTATTTTAGTTCATGGAATTATTATGTTTGGAGGAAGTTTCCTTTACTCTAATAATTTTTTGTGTACGTTAGTTAGATTAACTAAAACCGAGAAAAAAATATACTCAAATTAATCATAAATTAATTCGTGTCTTCCACAAAATAGTTCAGATTTTCTTTAAATTTGTAAATTTAACCAAAAATGCGTTCATCATAAACTTCGTATGTCACTAAAAACATTCTTGCAATTTTGAACTATAAGTCTTTCTTTCAAACTACAATATTTTCTTTAACAAGTGAAAGAACTTAGTTATGTCTAATAAATTTTCTTGAATTTGTCGAAAAATATTTTCTTATTTTTATGACATCGGCGTGATGCCAACGTTTTTAATACTGTTTAGTTAAAATTTTCTACATACACTGAAAAAAATATTGTCGTGAGGTCAAAGATTTCATGTCTTTAAAATACGAATGCAAATTTTGCTTAGCATAGAAGACGCATTTCTCTAACTAAAAGTTTTTTTCCTTGCCCAAAAGTCGATAAACTTTTCAATGAAGTCGTATTGTCGTTATAATTAAGTGATTTCACTTAAAAATGGGTGTCATAATATGAAAGAAAAAATGTTTGGGCTAAGGTCAACTTGATTTTAATAATTCAGAAAAAATCTTTAAATTTAATGAAATTGTCTTTAAATTTGTTGTCTTTTTGCATCTTGACTACAAAGCAAAAAATTGTTCAAATATAAGACATGTTTTTCAACACTTTATTTTAAAAACGTTTTTTACTTGAAATATAGTATAATTTCTACTAGAAGTCGAGTCTCAATTTGGAAAATAAAATTGTAGTTAATTTGTTTTTAAAGGACATTGATAGCATATGAAGAAAAAAAGCTGAAAAAGCGAAAAATTAAAATTTGCTTCCTTAAAGCAAGTACACAAAACCAAAATTTAAAAGAGAATTGTGTCTTAAGTTTAACCTTACTTGTATTATCCGCTTCTTTGGCTCGGAATCAATACCAAAATTTTTACAGTAAAGATAAAATCTTTGGAACCGGGCATACTTTTTTTCAGTGTATATTCAAAGTTTTCTAAAATTAACCGAAAGTTTTTTCTTCCTAATTGTGTTCAGCAACGAAGCTTAAGTATGACTGAATTGTCGATTTTGGAATGAATATCAGCCAAAAGCATTGTAAAAGCTACCAATGCATACAGAAGCAGTCGCAGTTTGGCGCATTTTTTTCCCAAATTTGACAAATTTTTCTACAGAAATAAAATGTTGACAAAATTTTCTATAGAAATAAAATTTTGACAAAATTTTCTATAGAAATAAATTTTTGACAAAATTTTCGATATAAACAAAATTTTGACAAAATTTTCTATAGAAACAAAATTTTGACAAAATTTTCTATAGAAATAAAATTTTGACAAAATTTTCTATAGAAATAAATTTTTGACAAAATTTTCGATATAAACAAAATTTTGACAAAATTTCTTATAGAAATACAATGTTGACAAAAATATTTTGTAGAAATAACATTTTGACCAAATATGCGATATAAATAAAATTTTTACAAAGTTTTCGATACAAATACAATGTTGACAAAATTTTCTATAGAATTAAAAGTTTGATAAAATTCCCTATAGAAATAAAATTTTGACACAAAATTTTCTTTCAAATTAAAAGTTGACAAAATTTTCTTTAGAAATAAAATTTTGACAAAATTGTTTACAGAAATAAAATTGTGACAAAATTGTCTATAAATTCAATATCTTCAAAAATTTCAAAAAAGTCCATTGTAAATTTTCCCTTTTTGTAGACGTATTAGCTTTCCCTTGTTGGTGCAAGCTAAAATCATTAAAACATTAAAAATTCGAAAAACATTGTCGCTAATAGGATCGTAATAGATAATAAAACATTTATTTCGAAGACGAACGGCATGGTTTTCATACTAACCACAAAAAGTTGATCAACAATTTAAAAATATTTTTTTTTTTTCAATTAAAATTTTCTTCAAATGTTGGTAGATTAACATATTTGTGACACTAGTGGCAAATGTGCCTATGGATCGTATACGTGCTATAAATTCAGGGCCCATATGACTCATTCGCAACCATGTACGATGTTACAAATGTATGTATGTACATCGAATCACTGACAAATCGGACCAATAACGGCAAATTTTTTAATTGTACATGGTTATCATGCCCGCCCTGCATACAAAAGGTCATGGGTTCAATCCCAGTTTCGAGTTTCCTGAGTATCACATCAGCATTAATCTAACTGTAATGTACTGTAATATGCAAACGGGCAGCTTTCATTGATAAGAGAGAAGTTCACCACTTGTGGTAGTAGCACACTGAAAAAAGCATGCCCTGTTTCAAAGATTTTATCATTATTTTAACAATTTTGGAATTGATTCCGAGCCAAAGAAGCGGAGAATAGAAGAAAGGATACTTTTAAGACACAATTCTCTTTGAAATTTGGGTTTGGTGTAGGCTAGGAAGCAAATTTTAATTTTTTATTTTTTCAGATTTTTTTCTTCATAAGCAACCAAAGTCCATTAAAAGCGAGTTAATGACAACTTTATTTGCCAAATTTAGACTCGACTTTCAATAGAATTTTTGCTATGTTCCAAGTAAAAAACGTCTTTAAAATAAAGAGTTAAAAAACATGTCCTACTTTTTAACGAATTTGTGCTTTGTAGTCAAGATGCAAAAAGACAAACAAATTTAAAGACAATTTCATTAATTTTTAAGAATTTTTCTGAATTATTAAAGTCAATTTGAACTTACCCCAAAAATTTTTTCTTTGACGTTATGATACCCATGTTTAAGGCAATTCACTTAATTATAAGGACAATACGACGTTAATGAAAAGTTTATCGACTTTTGGACAAGGAAATAAACTTTAAATGCGTCTTCTATGCTAAGCAAAATTTGCATTCGTATTTTAAGGACATGAAATCTTTGGCCTAACGACAATATTTATTTCAGTGTAGACTGAGTAGTCCAGGGGGCCTACACCTAATTTTCCTAACCCAGAGTTACTCCAAATGCATAGGATTTTAACAGAAATTATCTTATGTACCCCCAGCATCGACTGCGTGCACAGTTCTACTAAAGATTGCCATCCATAATTACTTGGCTTGTGGTAATCATAATAAAGTTTGGTTAACATTTTATTTCACGCTCGAAACCGGTCAATTGGTCGCCTAGATCGTGCGATTTAAAGCCTAAAGACTATTTTTTAAAGCCCATGTCTCTACATACAAAACAACTTCAACTGAAGCATTGCAAGACCACATGTTCTCTATAGAAACAAAATTTTTACAAAATTTTCTATAGTAATAAAATTTTCACAAAAATTTCCATAGAAATAAAATGTTTACAAAAATTTCTATAAAAATAAAATTTTGACAAAATTTTCTGTAGAAATAAAATTTTGACAAAAGTTGTTTTTGGAAATAAAATTTTTATGCAATTTATTTTTGGAAATAAAATTTTTATGAAATGTTCTATAGAAATAAAATTTTGATTTTTTTTTTTTGGAAATAAAATTTTGACAAATTTTTTTGGAAATAAAATTTTGACAAAATTTTTTTTAGAAATAAAATTTTGACACAATTTTCTATAGAAAAAATTTTGACAAATTTTTTGGAAATACTTTTTTTTTTTTGGAAATAAAATTTTGACAAAATTTTTTTAGAAATAAAATTTTGATACAATTTTCTATAGAAAAAATGTTGACAAATTTTTTTGGAAATACTTTTTTAACAAAATTTTCTATAGAAAAAAATTTGACAAATTTTTTTGGGAAATAATATTTTAACAAAATTTTCTACAGAAAAAAATTTTGACAATTTTTTTTTTGGAAATAATATTTTAACACAATTTTCTATTGAAATAAAATTTTCTATAAATTCAATTTCTTCAAAAATTGTAATAAATTTAATTTAAATCAAAGTCCATCGTAAGTTTTTGTAGAAGTATTATTTTTCTCTTATTGATGGAAACTAAAATCGTTATTACAAATAAAGAATTTCTCATATATTCACAATAATGCTTAAATTCAAAGGTATGGCGACTAAAAAAATTTTAACCGATAAATATTCTGGGGGGCTAAAATTTTTGTAGTGGGACTTAGCCTCCCCCAGGACCCCCCTAGCCACGCCAATGATGGGGCCTATATATATAATTATAGAAGACATAGCTGACATCACTTACCAAATTTCAACCGTATAACGTTAATGATTACTAGAGAGCATTTCCAAAGTGTCGTGTTGCTTGATAGCGCAGCACTAAGTGGGTGGTAAACTCCATCTTAAACTAAATATAACCATGAGACCGATTGTAAACAAGTACCGTGAGGGAAAGTTGAAAAGAACTCTGAATAGAGAGTTAAATAGTTCGTGAAACTGCTTATAGGTTAAGACCGTTGAACCTGGAAAATTCAACATTATCGGATGAAATTTACCCTTCCAAGAGGTTCCGCAAGATAAATCTTGGTATAGATAAGATAATTATGGTATAGCCACCTAAATGTGGTCCGATGTGGCCCATCTGCAATACCAATCGACCTACATCAATAACAACTACTTGTTCAAAGATTGAAGTCGATAGATCTACTCATAATTTTTGTGTCAGCCACCGTGGTGCAATGTTAGCATGTCCGCCTTGCATACACAAGGTCCTGGGTTCGATTCCTTCTCGAGCGAACACCAAAAAGTTTTTCTGCGGTGGATTATCCCACCTCAGTAATGCTGGTGACATTTCTGGTGACATTTCACTGCAATGTGGAACGCCGTTCGGACTCGGCTATAAAAAGGAGATCCCTTGTCATTGAGCTTAACATGGCATCGTGCGGCACTCAGTGGACTGAATAGTTTAAGTGAGCCTGATACATCGGGCTGCCATCTAACCTAACCTAACCTACTCAGAATTTCACGACGACTCAAATTATAGATACTTTTGAGATCCAAGACAAATATTTCCATGTGTTACAAACCGAGTACCAAAGTTATTATACCCCCGATACTATGGTATGGTATAAAAAGTATATAAAGCAGTAAGTTCGGCCGGGTCGAATCTTAAATACCCACCACCATGAATCAAATTTTATAGTTTCCTGTGAAAATTTCAGGGGGATTTGATGACAAGCAGATCAGTTCAACCAGTACATTTCCCGAAGATAAATTCAAAGATTTTACCTATGAAGACTAGATCAGATTCTGGATTTATAAGAACCATATTTGTTTGAGTTTTAGAGGAATCGTAAACATTGTGTGCAAGTGTGCAAGAAAACGATGAAATAACGTCTTGATTTAAAATCTAACATCTGTAGATTTTTACCCCCATTATTTAAATGATTACCAGAAGTAAAATCTGGAAACTATAATTCAGTTTCAAGCAATTTTCATTATCAGTGCACATGGACTGATATTCACCATTTTCGGCACACCTCTTTATGTTCCTAAAATACTTCTAGATTTAAAATTTCATGTAAATTTGATAAAAACTATGGTTTCTAAAAGCCCAAGAAGTAAAATCGGGAGATCGGTCTATTTGGGAGATAAACCAAAACATGGGTCCTAAAATACCTCTAGATTTCTCATTTCAGGCAAATTAGATTTGCCTAGAAGCCTAAAAAATAAAATCATTTCTTGCACAACTATTTATATTCCTAAAAACCTCCAGATTTTCGAATACAGGCAAAGTGGACAGCAATTACGGTTTCTAGAAGCCCAAAAAGTAATATCGGGAGATCGGTCTATCTTATGGCTACTTCAAAACATGGACCTATACTCAGCATTATCGGCATACCTTTTTATGGTCCTAAAATACCTCTAGATTTCCAATTTGAGGCAAGTTAGATAAAAACTACGGTTTCTATAAGCCTAAGAATAAAATCTTCAGATCGGTCTATATGAAGGCTATATAAAAACATGGTCCGATACTCATCATTTTCAGCACACCTCTTTAGGGTTTTCAAATACCTTTAGATTTCTAATTTCAGGCAAATTGGATAAAAACTACAGATTTTATACGCCCAAGAAGTAAAAACTGGACATCGGTCTATATGGGGGCTAAAGCAAAACATGGACCGATACTCACCATTTTTGGCACACCTCTTTGTGGTCCTAAAATACCTCTAGATTTCCAATTTCAGGCAAATTGGATAGAAACTAAGGTTTTTATAAGCCCAAGGCCCCAAATCGGGAGGTCGGTTTATATGGGGACTATATCAAAACTTGGACCGATAAAGCCCATCTTCGAACTTGACCTGTCTGCGGACAAAAGACGACTTCGTGCGAAATTTCAGCACGATTGCTTTGTTATTGAAGACTGTAGCGTGGACAGACGGACATGGCTATATGTCTTAGAATTTCTCCATGATCAAGAATATATATACTTTATATAGTCGGAAATCGATATTTCGATGTGTTACAAACGGAATGACAAACTTATTATACCCCCGTCACCATTCTATGCTGGTGGGTATAAAAAGGTAGAATAAATTCTTTTATATCGTTTTATACAGAAGATCAAACTGATCGGATATAATTTGCACTACCAAGGGAAATCTCACGAAAATCTCTCACATTTCGAGAAATAGCAATACTTTATAACAGGTTATTCATTTACCCGATAAGAATTTGGAACAGATGCGATATATATATGTTATGGGGTCTAAAATCAATATTTCTGGTAGGCATAGTTTTTGGCAGATCAAAGTTATAATACCCTGACCACTACGTGGTTTACATCCAACATTGCAAACTTATTATATCCACCAAAATAGAATGGTGATAATGAGTTATTTTATTTTTATTAAAAATTTATTAATTTTATTTTTATCTACATACCATTTGTGAACTAAAATTTTAATTGTGCCAATGTTTCGTATTACGTCCATTCGTTCGTTTTACTTCAGAGTATATTTAAGCCATCGCGACTTCTACCATTACCATTTGTGTTATATGATAATAAATACCCTTATACTATTTATTTTTTTGAACCCATAACAAAAATTTTCTGTAAAAAAATTGTAATTGATGTCTTGGAAAATTTCTATCGCACTACAACATTCTAACACAAAATAAATTAATTGTAACATTCATTAACATAAAATAAATAACAGCCTTTATAGTCTACACAAAGAGAGAAAATCATTATGATAAAAAAAATTGTTGTCATTGTTGTTGTCAAGTCATTATGAAAACAACAACATCAACTTGTAAATTGAATAGACCTCAAATGTAATAACACCAACGATGATGAAGATGAGGAGAAACCTGTTTTATTGGCTATAATGATTCAGAGCGGACAAAGAATAATGACCCATACACTAATGTCTCTGCAATAGAAGCACATTGAAGTACACTGAAACAAATGCTCGCTCGCTTTGAAATTTTTTATGTTTACTTCAATGATTTTGATATAGATACCGAGCCAAAGAAAGGAATAATTGCACTACACAAAAAAAAAAATATCGCCAAAATATTTCCAATTAAAACGAGTAAGGAAAGTATAAAGTCGGGCGGGACTACCCTTCACCACTATGTATACCAACATTTTTGATACCATCATAACTCTTAAAGATTTATATTCGCATATACAATTATTTTAATTTGAACCGATTTGGACATTTTTTAAACTTTCATAAAATGTCTAGAATCAAAATTTAAATTGGTTAATGACCGGGACGGACCACAATGTTAGTAAAAAACAAGTAAGGAAAGTCTAAAGTCGGACGGGCCGACTATATTATACCCTGCACCAAATTTGCTACTTCAAATTTGCTGGGAGCTATATCAAGGTTTGCATTTCCAGATAAAAATACTTATAATGGAGAACTTTTTTTGTACTTCTACAAAATCTCTAGAATTAAAATTTAAATCGACTAACGCCCTGGGATGAAACACAATGTTAGTAAAAACAAGTATATACAGCAGTAAGTTCGGCCGGGCCGAATCTTAAATACCCACCACCAGGGCTGTGGAGTCGAGACAATTTTGCTCGACTCCGGCTCCGACTCCGACTCCAGCATTTCTTATTAGCCTCGACTCCGACTCCGGAGTCGACTCCAGGTGGTGTACCTAAATCTCATTTTAACAGTATTCCAATTTTAATATTAAGGTGTAGTGTTCCAAAAATAGACCGATATAAGTGTTCTATTTTGCCATATCTGTTTATATGTCCTAAAGAACCCTAATTTTAAATTTTGATACGACTCAACGATAAATCTCAGTATTTTAGTGTCAGGCCAATAAATTAAAATACGACACAAGACAATATAGAGACCACATCAAAATATGGGTAGATAACAACAATCTCCAGAATATGTTTTTATAAAAACAAAAAATTTCAAAAAATAATTAGGCTTCCAGAAGTTTAAATAAAGAAGACCAAAAAACTGCTAAGGACGAGCAGCAGTTCAAGGCAAACTGGCTTTCTGCGGCGAAGAAGGTGGACAAGGTGGCTGTACAAAATCTGATGGCAGGTGTCAAGCGGGAGGCCCGGCAATTCGGATTTGGAAAAGCGAAAGCCTAACTGAATATTTTTCCTGAATTTTATACTAATTGATCTTGAAAAAGAAATTTAATTTGATTTCACCGATTTACACGCGTTTTCCCTTGACCAAATCTTGACCGTATCACCCTTTAAGAAGTAAAATCCTGGTATTAAAAATATACAAAAATCTAAATGTCGGGCTAATCAGAAAATGTAATGTGTCGGATATAGAAACAAATTTTAAATAACCACTACCACTAGGCAGTTACGAATATTGTTGCTATAGAAATAAAATGGTGAAACATCGATTTATAAATGGTCTATCAGTTATGAACAATTAATTTAATGTAAAGAATTTCGAGTGGCTTTGATGAAACAAACATTCTCCCAAAAGACCGGCTCAGATGACACGTTGGCAGAGGTTTTGTTTAAAATTACAGCTTCCAAGGACATCGGGTGTATATGGAGATTTCTCAATTAATAATATCTATATACAAAATCTGGGCTGACGGGAAATTTCCGCATTTATTTATGAATCTCAAATAACTCTAAATTCAAAATTTCTGACAAATCTTATGAAAATTTTAGACTGGGAAAACTTTTTAAAACAAATCGGAAGATGGGTTCATATGTAGGTGGTATATCACAAAATTGTCCGGTATGACCCCTCTTCGAACTCGGCATGCCTGCCAAAAAATTTAGAACGTTAGGTTCTACTGCTATATTGCCTTAAAATTGTACCTTTATCAAGAGTACATATATGGTGAAAAATCGATATTTTAATATGTTAAAAATGGACAACACAATTGATCAATTTTTGATCATGTTCTAGTAAAACCTACTTTTTATATCACCGTAAAATTTCACCCATATAAATACACTTTAAATGGCCTGAAATCCATTACTCCGACTCCGACTCCAGCAAAATCTTCAGACTCCGACTCCAAGACTCCGACTCCGGCTCCGACTCCACAGCCCTGCCCACCACCATGAACCAAATATTAGGGTTTCCTTTGAAATTTCAGGAAGACTTGAGGACTTGAGGACACTTCCCGAATATAAATTTAAAGATTTCACCTATGAGGACTATATCAGATTCTGGATTTATAAGAACCATTTTTGTTTGAGTTTTAGAGGAATCATTAACATCTCTTGTAAATGTGCAAGAAAATTTCAAAATAACGTCTTGATTTGAAATCTTAAATCTGTAGATTTTCACCCGAGTAGTAAAATCTGGAAATTTTACATTGAGTTTCAAGCAATTTTCATGGTAGTGCGCCTTCTATACCCTTAAGAAGTAAAATCGGTCTATATGGAGGCATTACCAAATGGACCGATAAAAACTTAATCCGATACACGTTTTTGTGAGCCTAAAATACCAGAATATTTACAATTTCAGGCAAATCGGATAAAAACTACGGTTTCTAGAAACCCAACGAGTTAAATCGGTAGATCGTTCTTATGGGGGCTATACTAAAATATGGACCGATACTCACCGTTTTCGGCACACCTCTTTATGGTCCTAAAATACCTATAAATTTCCAATTTCAGCAAATTGTATATAAACTACAGATTCTATAAACCTAAGATGTAAAATCGGGAGATCGGTCTATATGGGGGCTATACCAAAACATGGAACGATACGGACCATTTTCGGCTCACCTTTTGGTGGTCCTCAAGTAGTAGATTTTACATTTTAGGTAAATTGGATAAAAACTACGGTTTCTAGAAACCCAAGGAGTTAAATCGGGAGATCGTTCTTATGGGGGCTATACTAAAATATGGACCGATACTCACCGTTTTCGGCACACCTCTTTATGGCCCGAAAATACGTCTAGATTTCCAATTTCAGGCAAATTGGATAAAAACTTCGGATTCTAGAAGCCCAAGAAGTAAAATCGGGAAATCGGTCTATATGGCGGCTATATCAAAATATGGACCTATACTCACCATTTTCGGCACACCTCTTTATGGTACTAAAATACCTCTAGATTTCCAATTTCAGGCAAATTGGATAAAAACTACCGTTTCTATAAGCCCAAGACCCCAAATCGGGAGGTCGGTTTATATGGGGACCATACCAAAAACATGGACCGATGCTCACCATTTTTGGCACACCTCTTTACGGTTCTAAAGTACCTCTCGATTTCCAATTTCAGTTAAATTGGATAAAAACTGCGGTTTCTATAAGCCCAAGAAGTAAAATCGGGAGGTCGTTTTATATGGGGACCATACCAAAACATGGACCGATACTCAACAATTTTGGCACACGTATTTGTGGTCCTATAATACCTCTAGATTTCCAATTTCAGGTAAATTGAATAAAAACTGAGGTTTCTATAAGCCCAAGAAGTAAAATCGAGAGATCGGTCTATATGGGGGCTATACCAAAACATGGACCGATACTCACCATTTTTGGCACACCTCTTTATGGTCATAAAATAACTCTAGATTTCAAATTTCAGGCAAATTGGATAAAAACTACGATATCTATAAGCCCAAGACCCCAAATCGGGAGGTCGGTTTATATGGGGACTATATGAAAACCTGGACCGATATAGCCCATCTTCGAACTTGACCTGCCTGCAGACAAAAGAAGAGTTTGTGCAAAATTTCAACACGATTGCTTGATTATTGAAGACTGTAGCGTGATTACAACAGACAGACAGACGGACATCGTTATATCGTCTTAGAATTTCTCCCTGATCAAGAATATATATACTTTATATAGTCGGAAATCGATATTTCGATGTGTTACAAACGGAATGATAAACTTATTATATCCCCGCCACCATTCTATGGCGGTGGGTATAACAAGTAAGGAAAGTCTATAGTCGGGCGGGGCCGACTATATTACCATCTCAACTACTTCAAATTTGCTGGGAGCTATATCAAGGTTTGAATTTCCAGATAAAAATACTTATAATGGAGACATTTTTTTGTACTTCTACAAAATCTCTAAAATTAAAATTTAAATCGACTAACGCCCTGGGATGAAACACACCGTAAGTTCGGCCAGGCCGAAGCTTATGTACCCTCCATCATGGATTGCGTAGAAACTTCTTCTAAACACTGCCATCCAGAATCGAATTACTTAAGTTGAGGTAACCATCGGCAAGGTACCTTAAAACCTCCTAACACCATCTTCTAAATTGTATGTAAGTCCATACGTGGTATATATCAAATCAAAAAAGATCGATCCAATACGTATATAATTCAGTTTGACAAAGTATACATAAAATTTTGACAACATTTTCTACAGAAATAAAATTTTCAAAAAATTTTCTATAGAAATAAAAATGTTGACAAAATTTTCTATAGAAAGAAAATTTTGACAAAAATTTCTACAGAAATAAAATTTTAACAAAATTTTCTATAGAAATAAACTTTTGACAAAATTTTCTATAGAAATAAAATCTTGGTAGATTATTTTTGGCTCGAGTGGCAACCATGATTATGAACCGAATAAAATTTGAACAAAATCTTCTATAGAAATACAATTTTGACAAAATTTTCTATAGAAATAAAATTTTGACAATGATGAAAATTTTATTATGAACCGAATAAAATTTTAACAAAATTTTCTCTAGAAATAAAATTTTGACAAAATTTTCTATAGAAATAAAATTTTTGTAGATTATTTTTGGCTCTAGTGGCAACCATGATTATGGTTGCCAATATGGACCAATTTTTGTGTGATTGGACCAATTTTGGTATGGTTGTTAGCGACCATATACTAACACCACGTTCCTAATTTGAACCGGATCGGATGAATTTTGCTCCTCCAAGAGGCTCCGGAGGTCAAATCTGGAGAATGTTTTATATGGGGGCTATATATAATTATGCACCGATATGGACCAATTCTGGCACGGTTGTTAAAGATCATATACTAACACCATGTTCCAAATTACAACCGGATTGGATGAAATTTGCTTCTCTTAGAGGCTCCACAAGCCAAATCTGGGGATCGGTTTATATGGGGGCTATATATAATTAAGGACCGATATGGACCAATTTTTGCATGGTTGTTAGAGACCATATACCAACATCATGTACCAAATTTCAGACGGATCGGATGAAATATGCTTCTGTTAGAGGCTCCACAAGCCAAATGTGAGGGTCCCTTTATATGGGGGCTATACGTAAAAGTGGACCGATATGGCCCATTTTCAATACCATCCGATCTACATCGATAACAACTACTTGTGCCAAGTTTCAAGTCGATAGCTTGTTTCGTTCGGAAGTTAGCGTGATTTCAACAGACGGACGGACGGACATGCTTAGATCGACTCAGAATTTCACCACGACCCAGAATATATATATACTTTATTGGGTCTTAGAGCAATATTTCGATGTGTTACAAACGGAATGACAAAGTTAATATACCCCCATCCTATGATGGAGGGTATAAAAATATGCGAAATATGTAGCGAGAGAAATTTTAATGCAATTGTACAAAAGAGCATTTATGATTTATCAGGCGATACATATGTACGAGTATTCGAAATGTAGGGCAATTTTAGTAATATCTACAATTTTTGCTACTCAGCAGTGGCGATTTTACAAGGATATTGGTTAGATCTCTCCAAGAGGTGTGGTTAAGTGTGGGTTGTGATAAATTATTTGGTCAAGTCGGACGACTTGGAGCCTTATTTAAAACGCAACCGTTCTGTGGATAGTCCGGCATTACAGTGTGTAGGATATGACTAAAATATGGGGAAACCATCACAGAATTTTCTGTAAAGTGTAGGAATTTTGGCCATATTTGTATAAACCGAAAAAACGAATATATGGAGGCTTTATCTAAATCTGAACCAAATTAGATCAAACTTGACACACTTAAATATCATATTAAATATATTCTCTGTGGAAACTATTCAGTCAATTGGAGGAAAATCCCATTGAAAATGGGTCTGAAATATGAAACAGTCTACCATATTTCCCCAACTCTGGTGTACGTATATATGGGAGCTATATATAATCTGAACCGATTTTGATTAAATTGCACATGCATAGTTAGCATAATATTTCTGCAATCTCTGCAAAATTTCACGTAAATGGGTGTATAACTTTGGCCCCCGTGGTAATATGAGTGTAAATCGGGCGAAAGATATATATGGGAGCTATGTCTAAATCATAACCAATTTCAACTAAATTTTTCACACTTACCGATACTATTAAACGTACTCCTTGTGCAAAATTTGAAGCAAGTCAGAGCAAAATTCTGGCTTTTGAGACCATATAAGTCCAAATCGGACGAAAGATATATATGGGAGCTATATCTAAATCTGAAGCGATTTAAATCAAATTTACCAAGCATTGGTAGAATGTCAATTCTACTCTCTGCGCAAAATTTCAGCAAAATCGGAAGTAAACTTTGGCCTCTGCTGCCATATGAGTCTAATTCGGACGAAAGATATATATGGGAGCTATATCTAAATCTGAACCGATTTGGCAGATATTTTGCAAATTTTTCAAGACTCATAAAATATTCGGATGTACGGAATTT
This sequence comes from Haematobia irritans, assembly GCF_050003625.1. Lineage (NCBI taxonomy): Eukaryota > Metazoa > Arthropoda > Insecta > Diptera > Muscidae > Haematobia > Haematobia irritans. Next base: position 102,328,616 of record NC_134399.1, on the reverse strand, counting down.
GAAGAACATCAGTTGATAAACACGCCAATTATGACCAGATCGAGGATAAATATATATGGCAGCTATATCTAAATCTGAACCGATTTTTTCCAAAAAAAGGGATCGTCTTTGAGCCGAAACAGGATCATATGCCAAATTTGAGGACGATCGGACTTAAACTACGAGCTGGCCTTTGCACACAAAAATACATCAACAGACAGAGGGACATCGCTAAATCGACTCAGAATTTAATTCAAAGCCGATCGGTATACTAAATCAATGACTATGACTATTCTCTCTCGGCGTTACATACAAATGCACAAACTTATTATACCCTGTACCACAGTAGTGGTGAAGGGTAAAAAGATTGTTGAAAATTTTTTGAATTAATAAATTAATTGATTCAATTAATTTTTTAATCAAGATTGAAACATTCAGTTAATTAAGTCAATGATTGAATATTTTTAAAATTTTCGTTAAAAAATTAATTGATACAATTAACTTTTTAATCAAACTCTGAAGACTAAACTAAGACAGTTAAAAGAAATGATGGATTTTTTTAAATTAAAAAATTATTTCAATCAATTAATTTTTTTAATCAAAAGTCATTTAAGAAATGCATTGAAAATAGTTAAATTTTTAATTAAAAAATGTTCTAGTTTTGTATTTAAATGAACATTTAATGAATTTGAATTTATTAGTGATGTAATGGTTAACATATTTGTGGGGCACCATTCAAAAGTTTATAGACTTTTCCTAAATGAAAAAAACTTTCATCAAGGAAACTGCATATTCTATGTTAATCAAAATTCGCAAGCGTATTTTAAAAGCAATATTTTTCAGTGTAGGCTTTTAACGATATCTCTCGTCGCCTATTTTGCCATAAAAATTATATAAAGGCATAGCCAACAAACCTACGCCTATCCTTATTAATTTTTCTTTGATAAATTGAAATTCTAATTAAACAAAATTCACTATCTGCCCACAATAAACAAATGGAATCTTAATGGAAATTGATAAAGCAACAAAAAAGAAAATAAAAACACCAGAAGCAGTATGACCTGAGATATAAAACAAATTCCAATGATTCATGCTGTGAAGAAATGTAAATAGAAATCAGAATAATCGTGCAAATGAAGAAGAGTTGAATGCTATCGCACTACAAGGATTCAACATAAATACATTTTGTGGAGGGACAAACAATCTATTGAATATAAACAGTATTCAAAACAACAAATATTAAAAATTCAATCTGAAAAGGATTCGTGAAATGGGAATATATAATTTTGTATTTTATAATGGAAAACGGTGAACGAAGAAATCGCAAAATATATATATATACACAAACAAATGTAACGTAGGCTGAGACAAATATCATATAACACCTTCACCACGAAATTAAATTGTCAGGATCAGCTGGTGACAAAACAATTATCGAATTCAAAAAATTTCACAACCTACAACAACACAAAAAAAATTCTAATACAATCACGAAATTGATTGATCCAATTAACTATACCCTCCACCATAGGATAGGGGGTATATTAACTTTGTCATTCCTTTTGTAACACATTGAAATATTGCTCTATGACTCCATAAAGTATATATTCTGGGTCGTAGTGTAATTCTGAGTCGATCTAAGCATGTCCGTCCGTCTGTTGAAATCACGCTAACTTCCGAACGAAACAAGCTATCGACTGGAAACTTGGCACAAGTAGTTGTTATTGATGTAGGTCGAATGGTATTGCAAATGGGACATATCGGTCCACTTATACGTATAGCCCCCATATAAACGGATCCCCAGATTTGGCTTGCGGAGCCTCTAAGATGAGCATATTTCATCCGATGTGGCTGAAATTTGGTACGTGGTGCTAGTATATGGTCTCTAACAAGCATGCAAAAATTGGTTCATATCGGCCAATAATTATATATAGCCCCCATATAAACCGATCCCCATGATTTGGCTTGCGGATCCCCTAAGAGAAAAAAAATCCATCCGATCCGGCTGAAATTTGGTACATGGTGTTGGTCAACATCGGTCCAGAATTACATATGGCGCCCATACAAACCGATCCCCAGATTTGGATTGCGGAGCCTCTTAGAGAAGAAAATTTCATCCAATCCGGTTGAAACTTAGTACGTGGTGTTAGTATATGGTCTCTACTCTTAACAACCATGCAAAAATTGGTCGGTCCTTAATTACATATAACCCCCATATAAACCGATCCCCAGATTTGGCTTGCGGAGCCTCTAAGAAAAGCAAATTTCATCCGATCCGGCTGAAATTTGGTACATGGTGTTAGTATATGGTCTCTAACAACCAAGCACACTTGGTCCACAACGATTTATAAATATATATAGCCCCCATATAAACCGATCCCCAGATTTGACCTCCGGCGCCTATTGGAGGAACAAAATTCATCCGATCCGGTTAAAATTTGGAATGTGGTTTAAGTATATGGTCCCTAACAACCATGCAGAAATTGGTCCATATCGGTCAATAATTATTTACCTCCAAAGCCTCTTGGAGGAGCAAAATTCATCTGATCCGGTTAAAATTTGGTAGGTGCAAAAATTTATCCATATCGCTCCATAATTATATATAGTCTCCATATAAACCGATCCCCAGATTTGACCTCAGGAGCCTCTTGGAGTAGTAAATTTCATTCGAGCCGGTTGAAATTTGGTACGTGGTCTAAGTATTTAGTCTTTAAAAACCATGCAAAAATTCGTCCATATCGGTCCAATTATATATAGCCCCCATATAAACCGATCCCCAGATTTGACCTCCGGAGCCTATTGGAGGAGCAAAATTCATCCGATTCGGTTGACATTTTTACATTGTGCTAGTATGTTATATGGCCGCTAACAACCATGGCAAAATTGGTCCATATCGGTCTATAGTTATATATAGCCCACAGATAAACCTATCCCTAATTACACAAATATTGGTCCATATCGGTTGGTATTTGTATACGTAATTGTATATCGTATAGCCCCCTTATAAAGCGACCCCCATATTTCAGTTCGGCTCTTTAATTACCGCTCGAAACTTCATATCCATTGATAATTATTTATACACTTCCCTATATACCATATACCGGGTCAAGAACTGAATTATATATTTATTTATTTATTTATTCAAGTCTATGGAAATATAACATTCCTTACAGACTACTTAAAACTAAAAATATATTAAATCTAGAATATTAACAAATTTAGAAAATTCATCAAATATATCAATATCCTCATTGGAGATATTATTAAATTCAGTCAATGCACGACTCATTGGTTCATTGGAACCATAATTATATACGTATTTAATCTGCTTTATGTCTAATATATACCACGTATGGACTAACTTACAATTTAGAGGACGATATTAAGAAGTTTTATGATGGCAAGGTCAACGACAAGTACCCAACCCAAATAATTCGTTTGTGGATGACAGTCTTTGGCAGAACTTTCTTCGCAATCCATGGTGGAGGGTACATTAGATTCGACCTGGCCGAACTTACGGAAGTATATACTTGTTTTTTAATTGAGATGTCCTCAATCACAGAAATGATAGTATCAATCAAAAATTAATTAAAAGTCATTTAAAAAATTAATTGATCCGTTTAAAAAATTAATCGATACTAATAATTTTTGTGATTGATTTTTGTTTCAATTAAAAAAAATGTTGAATCAATTAAGTTTTTAATTGAATATTTTTTAAAATTCTATTAAGACTTTAATTGGAAAAATGTTTGTGAAAATGTTTTCTGTGAATGTCATTTGGAGAACCTAACTTTCTAAACTAACATAACCACTAACCTAACCTAGATAACCATCACATAAAATCAGAATGTCCCCTACGGGAAATTGATGCAAATTGCCACTGACGGACCTATCACAGGACTGGTACCGGTGAACCAGTTTGTCGCAGTTTTTACATAGTCATAATTTAATGATTTCCATACTCGCTTGATATAAAAATCTTATTGGATCTATACATTTAGGGAAGTAGAATTACCAGAATAACCTATTGTTCAATATATTTCAAAAGTTTTTTATTTTTGGTGCTACTCGGATAACCAAACTGAAACAGATTCCTAAGAGTTTGTCAGAGACTGGTTCATGAGGACCGGTCTATGGAGTGCTACTACTAAAATGTCCCAGGACGTGTCCTAAGGTACGAGTCCAAGACGTGTCCTAAAGTGTAAATTTACCCCGTCAATGACAAACCCATGTTAAAGTGACCGGTCCCTTCCATACGTCTTGACCACAACTAGGACTGGTCCATACACACCAGGGACTGGTCCTGTACCGGTCCGGTGGTTGATCAATTTCCCGTAGGGTAACTTGAGTTGGGAAATTAATTCGACTCAAAATTTTATATGGTATGCTCGGCCAAATAATCATGGTTATTTTGGAAGTTGAGAAAGTATTATCACCAAAGAAACAAGAGGTTCGAAATTTCGCTCCCATTCTTGCAAATGCGTCAACACTCAGGGTGCTTTGAGTCTAATTTTCCCACCAACAAAATTGGAAGTTGTTTTAAAGACACAACTTTAACAGCACTTCCAAAAATGCCCTCCCAAAGATGTTCTTTATTTTAACTATAAAAAAGTTCTTTTAATTATTTTTTATAACTCGTTTTTTTTTATATTTTAATCCATAAATATATTTAATTATTATTATTTTTTTCAAGTAGATGAAAAACAGAGTAGGAATTAATAAAACGGTACAAATTTTTTAAATTTTGTCTAAAAAAAATTCGCATTTTGAAAATTTTTGAAGTCAAATGTTTCAGACAAGCATTAGAATGCATTAAAAATTATAAAAACTTACAAAAAAATATATTTGGCAAAATATCACAAATTCTTTTTAATTCACATTCAAAACACTGAATACGGATCGACCCTTAAGAAGTGATGCAATTTCAGTGCAGCGGCTGTTGAAATAGTGGGCGTCCGTCGTATGTCAAGTCCATGTCAAATTCATCGCTTTTGCGCCAATTTTGCATCACTTCCGGATATCCCAGCAAAAACAAAACTCGTCGCCAACAAGGTAGTGAAAATGTTCTTTTGGATCCGAAATAATTCTGTCGAATGCGATTTGAATCAGGCAGTGTTTTCGTGTAGTCCTATCTCTCGATTTGACTTTTTGCGATTCTAGACACCCAAACTTTTACCCGAATTCCCTGAAATTGGATATGTAGAGATATTTTATGTGCATAAACAAGTGTGTCTCAGTTTTTGTGTATCAGCCCTTGTTTTGGTATAGATCTTCCGATTTGACTTGTTGGGCCTCTAGACACCGCAACTTTTATTTTAGCTTGATCGGTATATATGGAGGCTTTGGTATAGCTCCCATATATACCGATCAAGACACCTCAAAATTTATCCGATTACCCTGGAATTCAAATTTTTTTAAGGCCATAAATACCCAGCAAAAAAGGCATCGGCAAAAAAGTTGTAAAAATGTTCTTTCTGGATCCGGAAGTGGTGCAAAATTGGCGCAGAAGCAATGAATTTAAGATGGGCTTGTCATGGGATGGATGCCCAACATTTCAAAAGCCGTTGCACTGCAATTTAGTGTTTTCGATATGAATTTAACAAATTTGTGATATTTTACCCAAGAAATAAGTTTTAAAATTTTTTTTAATGAATTTCAGCATTTATCTGAAAAGTTTGACCTCAAATATTTTTCTAAAATGAATTTAACCTTTATTAATTCCCACCAAAAAAATTTGGAAGTTCTTCCACAGGCACAACTTTAAAACCACTTACAGAAGATGTACTCCCAATGATGTTCTTGATTTTAACTACACAGTAAGTTCTTTTCATTCAATTTTTATAACGTGCTTTTTTATATTTTTAATGCGTAATTTAAAATTTTTTTGTTTCAAAACAGTTTAAGAATTCATAAAATGGTACAAATTATTTAAATTTGGTCGAAAAAAAAATGCTAAATCCAATCTGAAAAAATTGTGAATTTTTGAAAATTTTTGAGGCCAAACGTTTCAGACAAGCGTTAGAATCCATTAAAAATTATAAAAAATTATTTATTTGACAAAATATCACAGAATTTTTTAATTTACATCCAAACCATTGAATTCGGATCACACCTAAAGAAGTGATGCAAATACAGTGCACCGGCTGTTGAAATGGAGGACTTCCGTCCGTGTTAAATTCATCACTTCTGCGTCAATTTTGTACCACTTCCGGATCCAAAAAGAAAATTTTCATTACTTTTTTGGCGAGGCTTTTTTTGTTGGGTTCTTACTATTTTCCTAACCTATTTAAAACAAAAAAAAAATAAAATTAACCCTTAAAAATATGAAACAAGTATATACAGCAGTAAGTTCGGCCGGGCCGAATCTTAAATCCACACCACCATGAATCAAATATAATATTTTACTTTGAAAACTCTTCGTCGTAGCGGGTTTCTTGATAATATATATACTTTTAGGGGGTTTTATGACAAATTTTCTCCCAAGCAAATCAGTTCAACCAGATACTAACTATGAAGACTAGATCAGATTCTGGATTTATGAGAACCAATTTTGTTTGAGTTTTAGAGAAATTATAAACATATCGTGTATATGATGAAATAACGCCTTGACTTGATATCTTAAATCTGTATATTTTTTCCGACATTCTTTAAATCAATACGATGAGTAAAGTCTGGAAATGTAACTTTCAATTTCAAGCAATTTTCATGATAAGTGCGCCTGTTATACCCTGAAAGAAGTGTTTTCTTTTCTGAGGAACGAAATTTTAGACAAGCAAAGTTTTCTTCTGACACAAAATTTTAGAGACAATCGTTGAATCGCTTATCAAAAATTCGGATTAGTTTGCTCTAAACGAAAATACTTTAGACGAAAGGGAAATTTCGTTTGTCTAAAATTTCATTCCGGTTGCAAATATTTTTTCTTTGGGTGTACCCTCAAGAAGTTAAATCGGTCTATATCAATGCCTTACCAATCGGACCGGTAAAAATAAATGCGATACAGATTTTTGAGGGTCTAAAATTCCAGTATATTTACATTTTTATGCGAATCGGATAAAAACTACGGTTTCTAGAAGCCCAAGGAGTTAAATCTGGAGATCGGACTATGTGTAGGCTATACTAAAACATGGGCCGACACACACCATACTCGGCTGACCTATTTGTGGTCAGCCGGATTCCAGGAGTCCTAGAAATAAAGTCGGGAGTTAGGTCTATATGGGGGCCATACCAAAACATGGACCAATACTCACCACCTCTTAATGTTCCTCAAATACCTCTAGAATTCCACTTTCAGAAGAATTGGGTGAAAATTACGAATTCTAGAAGCCCAAGAAGTAAAATCGGGAGATCAGTCTATATAGGGGCTATACCAAAACATGGACCGATACGAACCATTTTCGACACACCTCTTTATGGTCCTAAAATACCTCTGGATTTCTAATTTCCGCCAAATTGGATAAAAACTACGGATTCTAGAAGCCCCAGAGATAAAGTCGGGAGATAGGTATATATGGGGGCTATGCCAAAACATGGACCGATAGGCACCATTTGCGACACACCTAATTGTGATCTTAAAATACCTCTAGATTTTCAATTTCAAGCAAATCGGCTAGAAAATATAGTCTCTGGACGCCCAAGAAATATAATCGGGAGATCGGTCTATATTGGGGTTATACAAAAAAAATGGACCGATACACCTCACCCATTTGTGGTCCCAAAATACCTCTAGATTTCCAATTTCAGACAAATCGGGTATTAAATACAGTTAATATAAGCCCAAGAATAGAAATCGGGAGATCGGTCTATATGGCGGCTATACCAAAACATGGACCGATACGGACCATTTTCGATACACCACTTTATGGTCCTAAAATACCTCTAGATTTTCAATTTCAGGCAAATCGGATAGTAAATACAGTTTCTAGAAGCCCAAGAAGCAAAATCGGGAGATCGGTCTATATGGGGGCTATACCAAAACATGGACTGATGGGCAAAATTTTCGGCACATCTTTTTATGGTCCTCAAGTACCTACGGTTTTTATAACTACGGTTTTTATAAGCCCAAGACCCCAAATCGAGAAGTCAGTTTATATGGAGACTATATCAAAACTTGAACCGATATAGCCCATCTTCGAACTTGACTTGCCTGCAAACAAAAAACGAATCTCTACCAAATTTCAGGACGATAGCGCCATTATTGAAGGCTGTACCGTGATTACAACAGACAGACGGACATGCTTATATCGTCTTAGAATTTCTCCCTGATCAAGAATATATATACTTTATATAGTCGGAAGTCGATATTTCGATGTGTTACACACGGAATGACAAACTTATTAAAGCCCCATCACCATTCTATGGTGGTGGGTATAAAAAGCGAGCTATAAGACATTGAATTAAAAGAACTTCCTGTGTAGTTAAAATAAAGAACATCCTTGGGAGGACATTTTTGGGAGTGCTTTTAAAATTGCGCCTTTAGAATTACTTCCATTTTTTTTTTGCTGGGATAGTCTGCCCCGGCCGACTTTTGTCTTTCCTTACTTATTTTACTCTATCATAGTGCGGTTTTGTCCGACATAACATTTTTCAAATTATTTCACACTCTTGTGATTTTTAGCATTATTTAAATATGGAGTCCTGCGGCTACAGTACTTAAGTCCTTTTTTTCGTATGTCGCCTACGACTCAAACTCATGTTGTCAGCCACACCTGACATTCACTTTTTCACTTCATAGCCCACTCATGGTTTCATTTTCACCTACACTCAATTACTAAAGTAAACACCGTGAACGGCGACATGCTGCAATATTTCGAAATAAAGACAACTGTCCTTTAAAATTTATTGTAAGTTTTTTTTTTGTGAAAGCGAAAGTAAAAAACCCTAAAAACTTTTTTGATAAATGATTTTTCATTTCTTTTACACTTTCAGCATAAACTCCCTGTGGGATTTAATGAATGCCAAACAAGTGGAACCACAAAGAATTAAATACATGCAAGAACTTGCAAGGAGGAGATTTCTTTCGAAGTAAAAGCTCCAGCCAAAAAGAAGGACACAAGTTGGGCGAAGAAAACGTCATTCGCATTGCATTAAAACCCAACCAACAACTGATGCGAAAACCTTAAACACTTCCACACAGCTTCCATCACAAGGCACATCGTAGAGCCAAGCAGCTTGTAAACCATCATCCTTGTCTCAAATGTGGATGACAAGAAAAATATTCTCAAATAAATTCTAAAAAGAATAATCTAACACGTCACGAAAAGATTTTACATGACATTAATTTATTGTGCGACAATTCAAAACGTAAGAAGAGGTCCTAAGTGCTTAAAAAAAGAGAAAACCCAGAGGTTGAGGGAACAAATAATAAGCATTGAAGCCATCCGCCCCACTACTACTACAGCTATTCTTGTAATAAAGAAATCTTTGGTGTCATTATCATAAGAAGACAAACTTAAGCAACAGATAGCCAAGGAGAAGCCATTCAAGTCAGCAACCCATAAATTGCCAAACCAATTTTTTTAGTGTATCCAAGCACAAACCCCACACCCATCTATACTAAGAAATTTTTGACGGATCACATAAGCATCACATTTCAAAATGCGCGGTCGTCATTTGCGTAGGCGTTTCAGTTTACAGCCATCCTTTATGAAGGATGACCATGCTGAGGATAAAACCAAACGTGACAAGTAAGTTATGCTTAATTTTCTTAAAATTTCCATTATCTCTTGAGTATATCAATTTTCATGATTCCGTAGACATGACAATAGGGGAATTTTTCTTGTACCTGAAACTTTCCTAAAGAACCTAATTAACCTATCGTGTAGCGTGCACGAACGTGAGTCACGAGAATTATATGTTTGTGAGTGACAAATTTCGGTAATATATGCTCGCTGAAACATTTACGAACCTAATCACAGAACAGTGTTGCCACTATGAATTTTCCCTTAAATTATTGTGTTTTTTTGTTGGTACATTTTACAAATTTTGTGATTTAGAAAAAAAAACTATATGTATTCGATACGCATATCAATTCAAACAAAATAACTTAAGGTATAAATGTTTAAAGTCAAATCAACCTATACCACCTCACAATCGGTTCAGATTTAAATATATATGTAATATTAATTCTGATCCGATGTGGAAAATTTTTTTTTAAACTTATACAAAATCCCTAAACATAAAATTTGAATCAGGTAATGCTTTAGGGCGGAGCACAAGTAAGGAAAGTCTAAAGTCGTGCGGGGCCGACTATAATATACCCTGCACCACTTTGTATATCCTCCACCACCATGATATATTAACTTCGTCATTCCGTTTGCAACACATCACAATTTTGTTCTAAGACCCCATAAAGTATATATATTCTGGGTCATGGTGAAATTCTGAGCCAATCTAAGCATGTCCGTCCGTCTATTGCAATCATGCTAACTTCCGAACGAACTTGGCATAAGTAGTTGTTATTGATGTAGGTCGGATGATATTGCCAATGAGCCATATTGGACCACTTTTACGTATAGCCCCCATATAAACCGACTCCATATTAGGCTTGCGGATCCTCTTAGAGAAGCAAATTTAATCCGATCCGGTTGAAATTTGGTACGGGGTGTTAATATATGGTCTCTAACACCCATGCAAAAATTGGTCCATATCTTCCAAATTTATATATAGGCCCCATATAAACCGATCCCCAGATTTGCACACGGAGCCTCTTGGAGGAGTAAAATTCGTCCGATCCGGTTGAAATTTGGTACGGGGTGTTAATATATGGTCTCTAACAACCATGCAAAAATTGGTCCATATCGTCCATAATTATATATAGCCCCCATATAAACTGATCCCCAGATTTGAACTCCGGACCCTCTTGAAAGAGGAAAATTCATCCGATCCGGTTGAAATTTGGTAGGTGGTGTAAGTATATGGTCTCTAACAACCATGCAAAAATTGGTCCATATCGGTCTATAGTAATATATAGCCGATCCCCAATCACACAAAATTTGGTCCACATCGGTTCATAATCATGGTCTATAGAAAATTTTGTCAAGATTTAATTTCTATAGAAAATTTTGTCAAAACTTTATTTCTATAGAAAATGTTGTCAGGATTTTATTTCTATAGAAAATTTTGTTAAAAATTTATTTCTATAGAAAATTTTGTCGAAATTTAATTTCTATAGAAATTTTTGTCAAAATTTTATTTCTATACAAATTTTTGGCAAGACTTTATATCTATAGAAAATTTGCCAAAATTTTATTTCTATAACAATTTTGTCAAAATTTTATTTCTATAGAAAATTTGGTCAACATTTTATTTCTATACAAAATTTTGTCAAAATTTTATTTCTATAGAAAATTTTGTCAACATTTTATTTCTATAGAAAATTTTGTCAAAAATTTATTTCTATAGAAAATTTTGTTAAAATTGTATTTCTTTCATCCGTTTTGTTATTGTTAGTTTTGTTCTTTAATCATTGTTGTTGTTTTTTTTATTTCAGCTTAAAACCATGCATTGACTAAACTACAAGTGTAGCTTAACCAACAGAGGAAAAGAATGTTTGTCAAATTTATTTGGGCAAAGCCCTATAGACTGCAAAATGGTTGGATGGACGCACGTTTCGGAATTACCACATTCCTCATCAGCATCCTCTACTTGCAGCAAAACTATCAACCAATTATCATAATAAATTCAGGCAGTTAATTAAGCCCAACAATGAACCACACTTGAACCTTCCGAAAAAAGGTTTTACATGATAGCTGACTTATGCCGAAATAAATTCGTACAAACATAACTCTTTTCCTTTGCCACCGTCAAATCATCGATTTGAGTGTAGTTGGCTTGGTTTATTTTGAGCGTGCTTCTTCTTCTTTCTCTCATTCGTTATGTTATACCCTCCATCATAGGATGGGGTATATTAACTTTGCCATTCCGTTTGTAACACATCGAAATATTGCTCTAAGACCCCATAAAGTATATATATTCTGGGTCGTGGTGAAATTCTGAGTCGATCTAAGCATGTCCGTCCGTCCGTCCGTCTGTTGAAATCACGCTAACTTCCGAACGAAACAAGCTATCGACTTGAAACTTGGCACAAGTAGTTGTTATCGATGTAGGTCGGATGGTATTGAAAATGGGCCATATCGGTCCACTTTTACGTATAGCCCCCATATAAAGGGACCCTCAGATTTAGCTTGTGGAGCCTCTAAGAGAAGCATATTTCATCCGATCCGGCTGAAATTTGGTATAAGGTGTTGGTATATGGTCTCTAACAACCATGCAAAAATTGGTCCACATTGGACCATAATTATATATAGCCCCCATATAAACCGATCTCCAGATTTGGCTTGCGGAGCCTAAAAGAGAAGCAAATTTCATCCGATCCGGCTGAAATTTGGTATATGGTCTCTAACAACCATGCAAAAATTGGTTCACATCGGTCCATAATTATATATAGCCCCCATATAAACCGATCCCCAGATTTGGCTTGCGGAGCCTCAAAGAGAAGAAAATTTAATCCGATCCGGCTGAAATTTGGTACATGATGTTGATATATGGTCTCTAACAACCATGCAAAAATTGGTCCATATCGGTCCTTAATTATATATAGCCCCTATATAAACCGATCCCCAGATTTGGCTTGTGGAGCCTAAAAGAGAAGCATATTTCATCCGATCCGGCTGAAATTTGGTACATGGTGTTGATATATGGTCTCTAACAATCATGCAAAAATTGGTCCACATCGGTCCATAATTATATATAGCCCCCATATAAACCGATTCCCAGATTTGGCTTGCGGAGCCTCAAAGAGAAGCAAATTTCATCCGATCCGGCTGAAATTTGGTACATGATGTTGGTATATGGTCGAGCCACCGTGGTGCAATGGTTAGCATGCCCGCCTTGCATACACAAGGTCGTGGGATCGATTCCTGCTTCGAACACCAAAAAGTTTTTCAGCGGTGGATTATCCCACCTCAGTAATGCTGGTGACATTTCTGAGGGTTTCAAAGCTTCTCTAAGTGGTTTCACTGCAATGTGGAACGCCGTTCGGACTCGGCTATAAAAAGGAGGTCCCTTATCATTGAGCTTAACATGGAATCGGGCAGCACTCAGTGATAAGAGAGAAGTTCACCAATGTGGTATCACAATGGACTGAATAGTCTAAGTGAGCCTGATACATCGGGCTGCCACATAACCTAACCTAACCTAACCTAACCTTGGTATATGGTCTCTAACAACCATGCAAAAATTGGTCCACATCGGTTCATAATTATATATAGACCCCTTATAAACCGATCTCCAGATTTGGCTAGCGAAGCCTCAAAGGGGAGCAAATTGCATCCGATCCGGCTGAAATTTGGTACATGGTATTGGTATATGGTCTCTAACAACCGTGCAAAAATTGGTCCACATCGGTCCATAATTATATATGGCGCCCATATAAACCGATCCCCAGATTTGGGTTGCGGAGCCTCAAAGAGAAGCAAATTTCATCCGATACGCCTGAAATTTGGAACATGATATTGGTATATGGTCTCTAACAATCATGCAAAAATCCGATGTGGACTAAGGTCCATAATTATATATAGCCCCCATATAAACCGATCCCCAGATTTGGCTTGCGAAGTCTCCAAGAGAAGCAAATTTCATCCAATTCGGTTGTAATTTGGAACATGGTGTTAGTATACGATATTTAACAACCGTGCCAGAATTGGTCCATATCGGTCCATAATTATATATAGCCCCCATATAAAACATTCTCCAGATTTGACCTCCGGAGCCTCTTGGAGGAGCAAAATTCATCCGATCCGGTTCAAATAAGGGACGTGGTGTTAGTATATGGTCGCTAACAACAATACCAAAATTGGTCCATATCGGTTCATAATCATGGTTGCCACTAGAGCCAAAAATAATTTACCAAAATTTGATTTCTATAGAAAATTTTGTCAAAATTTTATTTCTATAGAAAATTTTGTCAAAATTTTATTTCTATAGAAAATTTTGTCAAAATTTTATTTCTAGAGAAAGTTTTGTTAAAATTTTATTCGGTTCATAATAAAATTTTCATCATTGTCAAAATTTTATTTCTATAGAAAATTTTGTCAAAATTTTATTTCTATAGAAAATTTTGTTCAAATTTTATTCGGTTCATAATCATGGTTGCCACTCGAGCCAAAATAATCTACCAAGATTTTATTTCTATAGAAAATTTTGCCAAAAGTTTATTTCTATAGAAAATTTTGTTAAAATTTTATTTCTGTAGGAATTTTTGTCAAAATTTTCTTTCTATAGAAAATTTTGTCAAAATTTTTATTTCTCTAGAAAATTTTGTGAAAATTTTATTTCTATATATACCACGTATGGACTTACATACAATTTAGAAGATGGTGTTAGGAGGTTTTAAGATACCTTGTCATCGGCAAGCGTTACCGCAACTTAAGTAATTCGATTGTGGATGGCAGTGTTTAGATGGAGTTTCTACGCAATCCATGATGGAGGGTACATAAGCTTCGGCCTGGCCGAACTTACGGCCGTATATACTTGTTTTTTGTTGGTTTTGTTCTTTAATCATTGTTGTTGTTTGTTTGATTTCAGCTTAAAACCATGCATTGACTAAACTACAAGTGTAGCTTAAGGTTCAAGGTTAAAGTTCTGCCCGATTCCATGTTAAGCTCATTGACAAGGGACCTCCTTTTTTATAGCCGAGTCCGAACGGCGTTCTACATTGCAGTGAAACCACTTGGAGAAGCTTTGAAACCCTCAGAAATGTCACCAGCATTACTGAGGTGGGATAATCCACCGCTGAAAACCTTTTTGGTGTTCGGTCGTAGCAGGCATCGAACCCACGACCTTGTGTATGCAAGGCGGGCATGCTAACCATTGCACCACGGTGGCTCCCAGCTGAAATCAAAAATCAAAAAAACAACAACAAAATTTTATTTCTATATAAAATTTTATTAAAATTTTATTTCTATAGAAAATTTTGTCAAAATTTAATATCTATAGAAAATTTTGTCAAAATATTATTTCTATAGAATATTTTGTCGAAATTTTATTTCTATAGAAAATTTTGTCAAAATTTTATTTCTACAGATTTTTTTTTTCAAAATTTTGTTTCTATAGAAAATTTTGTCAAAATTTTATTTCTATAGAAAATTTTGTCAAAATTTTATTTCTATAGAAAATTTTGTCAAAATTTTATTTCGTTGGAAAATTTTGTCAAAATTTTATTTCTATAGAAAATTTTGTCAAAATCTTATTTCCATAGAAATTTTTGTCAAAATTTTGTTCCCATAGAAAATTTTGTTGAAAAATTGTCAAAAATTTATTTCTATGGAAAATTTTGTCAAAACTTTATTTCTATAGGAAATTTTGTCAAAATTTTATTTCTATACAAAATTTTGTCAAAATCTTATTTCAATACAAAATTTTTGTCAAAATTTTGTTTTTATAGAAAATTCTGTCAAAATGTTATTTCTATAGAAAATTTTGTCAAACGGAATTATATACGTATTTAATCAGGCTTTTTTTTTTTTGTTTTATATATATTCCGTCTGGACTAAGTTAAAGTTTAGAAGACGGTGCTAAGAAGTTTTAAGATACCTTGCCATCGGCAAGTGTTACCGCAATCCAAGTAATTCGATTGTGGATGACAGTCTTTAGTAGAAGTTTCTACGAAATCCATAGTGGAGGGTACATAAGATTCGGCCTGGCCGAACTTACGGCCGTATATACTTATTAGATCTACATTTTTGATACCATCTCAAGTTATCAAATTTGTTGGGTGCTATACATAAAGGATCAGAATTAGGTTGAAATCGGTTGATAGCTCCCACATATATCTTTTGCACGATATAATTGGCCCCAGAGACTAGAGTTAAACCATGATTTGTTACAAATTTTGCCAACGAAATATCATTGATAGAATCATCAAATATGTCAAATTTGGTTGAAATCTTTACAGATCTAAATATAGCTCCCATATATATCATTCGCCCGATTTACACTCATATGACCATAAAGACTAAAGGTTTACTCCGTGAAATTTAGCACAGAGAGTAGAATTAATTTTTAAAAAATAAATTTAGTTGAAATCGCTTCAGGTTTAAATGTTTGTATATGGGAATATAAGCCTTTCATATGGTATTAAAAATGTTGATCTACAGTGGTGAAGGGTATAATATAGCCGGTCCCGCCCGACTTTAGAATTTAATCGCTTGTTTGTTTTGAGTTTTTTTTTTTTTTTTGGTTTTCAGTTTGTTTGGAAAATTTCTCAATTTTTGTGGCTTCTTCGTTGTTGCTATGCCACATCATATCATCTTAGCTAAACCACAACATTTCATCCTTAATTATATGCCTCTCATTGGGACAATTCTTCTTCATCTGTATATGGATTTGAACAAATATGTCAGTAAGGATCCTCGTCATTATAATAATTATTTTTCCTATTCATTTCGTTCAAGTCCCCCACCCCCTAACACAGCAAATAATTAAGCAGAGCGTTAAAGTATCCATCTATTGTTACTTGTATTTGGGGATTTCATTTAATACCCATTTGAATTGGAATATCCTACAACCAGCTCGAACACATCCCAACAAATCAGGCAGGCCACAGACAAACACACAGACAGACCGACAGACAATCTTATGCACAATCACATCCCCTTCAACTAACCTTCAGTAAAAGCCTTTGTCATTGTCCTCGATGTTGTCGTGGTCGTTGTCGTTGTCGTCAATGTCGTCCCAGCTGAATTCAGTTGCGTTTAATGCCACAATTTGAAACAATTAATTTGGTGTTTACTGTCAGTATGGTTGCCTGAATTCTAATGGAAAAATCTACGAAAGGCAAATAAAGATGAGCAAATAATAATCGAGCAAAATAAATAGTAACCAGCTCATAAATTATGCTAAGCCCAGCAAAAAAACAACAACACAAACAACACCACTAAACTAACAACAGCAAAGCAACAAGCTTTTGTTGTTTGGAACATCAAGCTTTTCGATTTCTTAAAAGGCACCCTTCGTTTTGTGAATTTTAATCAAGACAAAGCCAAATGAATGAAGATGGAAGTGAATGACTTGGGATTAGAATAATGAATAGGACATGGTAGCAAATAATTCTAAACAAACTTTTAGAGATGAGATAAATAAGGCAAAACAATCGAAATTCGAGAATAGGCTTTGATGAAAATGTCTGCTAATATGCTATAAATATTGTAGGCGCATGCATAGGATTCAGGGAATAATTTTAGTATAAAATTAAATTTTTCATATAATTATTTAATTTTTTTTAAATTTTTATCAAGGATACATATGTTTATAACCTGCGCCGCACTGTGGAATAGGGTATTATAAGTCAGCACATATGTTTGCAACACCCAGAAGGAGACGAGATAGTCACATGATGTCTTTGGCAATAATACTCAGGGTCGGCCCCTGAGTCGATCTAACCATGTCCGTCTGTCCATCTGTCTGTGAGCAAATTTTTGTGATTAAAATCTAGTTCGCAGTTTTGGTCCAATCGACTTCAAGTTTGATACAAGTATGAAGGCGGCGTTTGTTAAGGCGGACCGTTTTATTTCTCTATATATAAAAGAAAAATCAAATTGTCCGAATTGTTATAAAGAATTCAATTTTTTCGATTTTTTTTGAGCCCGAAGGATGTGGGTGACTAAGTTAACGCAAAATGTTCCTACAAATATGCTTCGAAAGACGCAGCGAAGCGGGCCGGGTTACGCTAGTAAAGTGTATATTCTTGATCAGGGAGAAATTGTAAGACGATATAAGAATGTACGTCTGCCTGTCTCTCTTTTGTAATCACGCTATATTCTTTAATAGTGGCGATGGCAATAAAGGCCAAGTTCGAAGATGGGCTATATCGGTCCAGGTTTTAATATAGCTCCCATATAAACAGAACCCCCGATTTGGGGTCTTGGGCTTCTAGAAACCGTATTTTCTATTCGATTTGTATGAAATTGGAAATCTAGAGGTATTTTAGAACCACAAATAGGTGTGTCGAAAATTGTGTGTATCGGTCCATTGCTTCTAGACACCGCAATTTTTATCCGTTTAACCTTAAATTCAAAATCTGGATATATTTTTGGTCTACGCATAAATACGCCGAATATGGTGTGTAATTCGTATTTACCTCATATAGACCGATTTCTAGATTTGACCTCTTAAGTATGTAGATATCACAATTTTTATGCGATTTGCCTGAAATTCAAAAGCAAGAGGTATTTTTGAAACAGACATAAGTAAGCCGAATATGGGGCTTAGCGATCGATTTTGATATATCCCACATATAGACCGATCTTCCGATTTTACTTCGAGAATTTCATTTGTATAGGTATTCAAAATGTATAGGTATTTTCGGTCCGTCAATAGATGTAGCGAATATGGTGTGGATCGGTCCTTGTTTTGGTATAGCTCACATGTGCTAAGTCTCCCAATGTCTATATTGGTATATATGTTTGCTTGGCAGAGTATCTGTCATCAAATCCACCTAAGATTCTATATATGTATTTTCAAGTAACCTGACGAAGAGATTTCTACACCGAAAAAAGTAAATTGTTTTATAAGAAAAATGAACTATCTCGTGCGAAAAATGATCTAAATTGTACTCCACATTTTGAGATTTCCCCAAAGCGTTGTTAAAACCAGGAAAATTGAATGCCGTGTTGTACTTTTTAGCTGCCGTTCACGAAATTACATCCTCTCATAGAGGAAAAATTAACCACACGTAAAAAAGAAACTCATTGGCGCGAAAGCTTGACGACTTTAACCATACAATAGTTCAGTTTTACTTTTTTGGGAATCGTACATAAATGTTGCTTTAGTTTATAACGGTCATTGAACTTTATACCCACGTTTAGTTCATAAAATGTTTGAGACATATTTAAAAAAGTAAGATTTCATTAAGTTCTAGAAAATTTCGAAAAAATAATAAAATTGAACTGCAAACAAATAATTTTTTTCATTTTTGTCCCATTTTTATTTTTTAGGAATTTTTCGAGAAAAAAATTCTATTTTTTTTTATTTTCAAAACTTGAACATATCGTTCTAAAACTATGTGGAAAATTGAAAAACAATGTAAAGGCGGCTTAAAGAGAATATTGTTAGGGATTTTCTGATATTTTTTTAATTTAACATTTTGAACCGTTTTCAAGTTATTCCAATATATGTAGCCGAAGTGCCTTAATTTTGAACATAACGGTATATCTCGAAAAATCGGGCTGATAGAAAAATACCAAGTGTTGATTTGGATTCAGCAACCTCAAATTACTAATAATTTCCTATAAATTTCAAATCAACACAAAAAAAGTTCAATATTGTTCCCCTGTGTAATCTAAGGATATGGTCACACTGGGCAAATATTTGACAGAAATGAAAAAAGAACTCGTCGTCACAGTCAAATCAGCAACCATTTTTACCTCATATTGAATATATTTCATCACAATAGGAGTATTTTCCAAAAACGGCATTCATATATATCAAAAGTTTGACACTCATTTTGAGCAAATATTTGCCTAGTGTAACCATACCCTAAGTGATTTGATTTATAAAAGTAACCGTGAAAACAAGCTGATTTTCAGCTTGAAAACTGAAAACATAGCACTTACCATTAGATATAACATCGTTATCACATGCTCACAGTAGTAAGAGTATCAGAGTACATTGTTGCGTATGAGCTACATCATTTGTTGCATTCGAATACCGTATACGACACATAAGCCAACATTCGAATACTGCTGCATATGTCAGTACTTTGTGCATGCTTGCAAGGATACCATTCGGCTCGTAACACATCGAAATATATATTTGTAAATTATAAAGTGTACATATTCTTGATAAGGGGAAAATTCTAAGACGATGTCCGTCAGTCTGTTATAATCACGCTACGGAAATCAATAATGAAGTTTCTTTTTTGTCTGCAAGCAGACCAATCCTGCAGGCGAGCTCTACGAATGTTTCCTTTAATATTTGGGAATTTGAAAACAAAAAGAAATATTAATAATCGAAATTGGTTTCATTGTTTTTCAAAATATTCCCCATTAAGATCTATAAACTTTTGCATGCGTTTTAACCTATTCTTGAAGCACTTTTGCCAATCTGATTGAGGTATCACCAAAAAACGTTAGGGGTCGTAAAACGTTAGGTTAAAAGTGGCACACCGTTTAAGTTTCAGGCTCACTTAGACTATTCAGTCCATTGTGAGCAACTCACCCACACACAAAAATACATTTTTGTGTGGGTGAGTTGCTTATAACATATTTGTATGATTTGACATCGGATTTGTTCACTCAATTGCTTATAACTTTGTCATTGTTCGGTCGTTTTTCTTCTAGTTAGTCTAATCACTTACGTTGGAGTGTCATCTATACGACCATGGTTTGTACTTTTCCGGCGGAAAAGGTTCACTGTACAACATGATTTTTTTTTTTGAAAATTTGCCCTTTTTCGCATCGATATTTTTTGAACCACTTAACTTATTATTCACGATTGTTCGTCATCTCAATACCTTTCATTTAAGTATCAACTACCACATAATCAGATATTTCTAACTCGAGATATAATTTATTTAGTTAAAAAAGAACGAAAAACTAAAAATAACTGGATATCTCAAGAACTATTCCATAAAATTTTTTTTTAATTTTTTTTCGAACTCAGCAGATCAAAATACATAAGAAAAGTCACATCTCAACAAATGTACATGAAAAAAAAATTATTTTGTAAACTTGTGTAATTGATTGTTCTGCTTTGTTCTAGTGGTACGATTGCGACATTTCCAGTTTTTCAGAAAAAAGATCAAAGATCATTTGCAAACATGCAGTTCGTGTGGATTTGGCTTATTGGGAAACACCCATACAGTCGACTGCTGTTTACTTTTGGACTCATACGCGTAAACCCACGATTCATCAATTGTCACGATGTCATAGACGTGCTTAGAAACACCGTGATCTTATTATTGAAGCATTTCTTTTGACCAATCGACACGAGATTTTTTTTTTTGAGCTATTGACAAAAAAACATTTTTTGACGGTTAAATGTTTATGCAATATTGAATGTGTGCTAGTCTCACTAATTCCTAAGATTGTCTCAATCTCACGATAGGTCTGATGACGATCTTTCAATATCAGCATCAATTGTATCTGGAACTACAATTGATTTTGGACCAAATTCGTCTTGGAGTGAACTATGACCTCGATTGAATTCGCCGCACCATCGATAAACACTGATCCTTGACGAAGCTTTATCGCCAAAAATTGAATTACGCCAAAAGTTGTAAAAAATAATGGGCAAGATGAATCAAATATAGCACTCGTTTATAAAAACGTTTTGAATACGTATAACCACAAATGTCAAGCTTTACGATAGAACTGTCAAGTTGGTAGATTGTAACACTACAGTTGCCCAATCCCGAAGTATAAAAATTTGTATAATAAATAATAAAGCATATTCGAGAGTAATGTAGTATCGTGAGTGTCGCATGGCGTTTATGTCATAAACTTGTCAGTTAACCTTTTGATGTCCCAGGAGTTGAGATAAAACGAAAAATGTTCAACTCACAGACTTGGCGAAAAAACTCTAACTTATAACAAGTAAGAAAAGTCGGGTGGGGCCGACTATATTATACCCTTTTTGTACTTCGTAGATCTAAATTTTCGATACCATATCACATCCGTCAAATGTGTTGGGGGCTATATAAAGGTTTGTCCCAACTACATATATTTAAATATCACTCGATCTGGACAGAATTTGATAGACTGCTAAAAAATCTATAGACTCAAAATTTAAGTCGGATAATGCACTAGGGTGGAACACAAAGTTAGCAAAAAAATATGTGAAACATTTAAATCTAAAGCAATTTTAAGGAAACTTCGCAAAAGTTTATTTATGATTTATCGCTCGATATATATGTATTAGAAGTTTAGGAAAATTAGAGTCATATGGGAGCTATATCTAAATCTGAACCGATTTCTCCCAAAATCAATAGGGTGCTATTCTGAGCCAAAACACATACTTGTGCCAAATTTGAAGACGATTGGACTAAAACTGCGACCTAGACTTTGATTACAAAAATGTGTTCACGGACAGACGGTCAGACGGACATGGCAATATCTACTCAGGAGCCCATCCTGAGCATTTTTGCCAAAGACACCATGTTTCTATCGCGTCTCCTTCTGGGTGTTGCAAACATATGCACTAACTTATAATACCCTGTTCCACAGTGTGACGCAGGGTATAAAAATGGATTTCAAAATATTTTAGAGTATTTCAAAATATTTCAGAGTATTTCAAAATATCTACCCGTGGTTTCACATATGAAATAATCGAAAATCCGAATTCGCATTGAAAAGGGGAAGTGATGTAGATATTTTTTGGAATCAAAAAAACCGATTTTTGATTTTTCACATTTTGTAAAATTCAAACAGTCGAAGTCAATACTTCGTAATCTTCAAATTCTACTAATTTGAATTAGAAAATTGAAACAAATAGACTAAAGGGTGATACGGTCAAAATTTGGTCAAGGGAAAACGTGTGTAAATCGGTGAAATCGTTTATTTAAAAAATCAAATTAAATTTCTTTTTCAAGTTCAATTAGTATAAAATTCAGGAAAAATATTCAGTTGGGCTTTCGCTTTTCCAAATCCGAATTGCCGGGCCTCACGCTTGACACCTGCCATCAGATTTGGTACAGCCACCTTGTCCACCTTCTTCGCCGCAGAAAGCCAGTTTGCCTTGAACTGCTGCTCGTCCTTAGCAGTTTTTTTGGTCTTCTTTAGGTTCCGCTTGACAATTGGGCGGAGTTCTGGCGTGTTGGGAGGGTTCTTGTCCTTGGGAACCACCTGCACGTTGTTGGCGGCGTACCACTCCATGGCCTTTTTACCGTAATGGCAAGATGCCAAATCCGGCCAAAACAATACGGAACAACCGTGTTTCTTCAGGAAAGGCAGCAGACGTTTATTCAAACACTCTTTCACGTAAATTTCTTGGTTGACAGTCCCGGAAGCTATGAAAATGCTGCTTTTCAAGCCACAGGTACAGATGGCTTGCCAAACCAAATATTTCTTTGCGAACTTTGACAGTTTTATGTGCTTGAAAATATCTGCTACCTCTCCCCTTCCTTTTGCCGTATAAAACTCCTGTCCCGGAAGCTGCTTGTAGTCGGCTTTGACGTAGGTTTCGTCGTCCATTACCACGCAGTCAAACTTCGTCAGCATCGTCGTGTACAGCCTCCGGGATCGGGCTTGGGCCGTCGTATTTTGTTTATCATCGCGATTTGGAGTCGCTACCTTCTTGTAAGTCTATAGTCCGGCTCGTTTTTTGGCTCGATGCACGGTTGTAGACGATACATCCAGCTTATTTGCGCATCTCGGAGAGAGAGGTTAGGGTTTTGCTTGAAACTACCGGCAACTCTCTTTGTCGTCTCAGCGGCTTCCGGTTTTTTCCCCCGATCCAGACTTCCTTTTCCCCCGATCCAGACTTCCTGGCTGTCGACAAACGTTCCCCAAACACTTTGATTACATTTGTAGCCGTTGATTTGGCAACTTTTAGCGATTTTGCCAGATTTGCGTGCGAGTAGCTCGGATTTTCGCGATGTGCGAGAAAAATTTTGATACGCTGCTCTTCTTGCTTGGACGGCATTTTGACAACTGAAGAGTGAATTCCAAAATCAAAATAGGAGCAACATTCTACACACACACACACCTTCAAAATGGGGGGTGTTCAGTTTTTTTAAATGCAAAATTGAAAGAAATACGTCAAGTTTATATTGACCAAATTTTGACCGTATCACCCTTTAATATACTTTTAACAAAATAATCGCAAAGTCGGATTTGCATTGAAAAAGGAACGTGATGAAAAGACGCCACGTTAAGTCGAATTTTAATAACCAAAAAATTCGAAAATCAAATTTTCAAAATTTTAAAAAGTCGAATAGTCGATAGTCGACGTGTTTAAATTTAGCAAAAAAATATGTTGTTTGATTTGTCAAATTTTGTAAAATTCAAAAAGGCGAGATCGAAAGTTTATAGTCTTAAAATTCGACATATATTTTTCAGAAAATGGAGATAAATCGACTAATCGAATTTTCAAGTTAGCCAAAATCTACTAATCAATTTTGATAATCCAAATCCCAAATCGACTTTTAGTGAAATAATGAGAGAGTCAATTTTGCATTAAAAAACCCGATTCTTCTATGCTCACAACTAATTAAAATGTCAAAAGTCGCAATGTCAAATATCGACTTTTCCAAAATCGAAAATTCGATCGACTTTTTTCAATGTCGAATAGTCGACCTTTCTAAATCTGCAAGAAATGAAAGTGTCGAATTTTGACACAAATCGACGTTGTCGAATTGTGAAAGGTCGAAATTAATCGAAATTAGAAATCACTTATTGCGATTAACGACCTTTCAAAATTCGACAAAGCCGATTTGTGACAAAATTCGACACCTTCATTTCTTGCAAATTTAGAAAAGTCGACTACTCGACATTGAAAAAAGTGGTATTACTGTAAAAGTTGAAAATCGGGCTTTTCAAAATTTAACCAAAAATTGATTGAAAGTTGAAAAATCGACTTTTTAATATTTGGTATAATGGATTTGGATTTTTTTATCGACTCTTCCAAATTTATCAAATTTACCTTTTCCAAATTTACCAAAAACTCAAATAGTGAAAACTCGACTTTGTCAAATTTGAAAAAGTCGCAAATTCGATAAAATTTTGTAAAAGTCAAAATCGACTATTAGTTATCTTCGCATTCGATTCCATGTCCGCAAAAATCGACTAGTGGACTTTTAACAGTAAAAAGGGAACGTAATGCATATCTTTTTATGTTGAATTTTCTTCAAAAAGTCTATTGTAGGGACATCAAACATCGAATTTTCATGAATCGAAAAAACGAAAATCGATTTTTGCAAAATTTTAATAGGTCGAAAATTTACTTTTTTAAATTTTTAAAAAATCTGTAAATCGACTTTTTTATATTTGGAAATAATAGAAAAGTAAACTTTTGCACAACTCGATAAGTAGTCTTTTTGTCTTGTTTCTTTATTTGGAACAATCGACGAAAAGTCAACTTTTGTCTATAGATTGTAATACCAAATGAGAATAAACAAGTATATACAGTAGTAAGCCAACATGAATCAAATATAAGAGTTTCCTTTGAAAATTTCACGGGGGTTTGATAACAGATATTTTCCCAAGCAGATCAGTTCAACTAGTACGCTTCCCACAGATAAATGTAAAGATTTTATCTATGAAGACTAGATCAGATTCTGAATTTATAAGAACCTTTTTTTGTTTGAGTTTTAGAGGAATCATAAAAGATCTCTTGTAAGTGTGCAAGAAAATGATGAAATAACGCCTTGATTTGAAATCTATAATCTGTGGATTTTCATCCCAATTATTTAAATGACTACGAGAAGTAAAATCTGGAAATTTTGCATTCAGTTTCAAGCAATTTTCATGATCAGTGAGCCTTCTATACCCTCAATAAGTGAATTTGGTCTACATGGAGGCGTTACCAAATCGACCGATAAAACTAAATCATGTACACTTGTTTCAATTAGTGGCAAATCGGATAAAAACTACAATTTCTAGAAACCCTAGGAGTTAAATCGGGAGTTCGGTGTAATGGGGGCTATACCAAAACATGGAAGGATACACACAGTATTCAGCACATTTAATTGTAGTTCTAGAATCTAGACCCCAAATAGGAGGGCCGGTTTATAAGGGGGCTATATCAACCGATACTCAATATATTCGGCACACCCCTTTATGGTCCTAGAATACCTCTAGATTTCCAATTTCAGGCAAAGCGAATACAAACTATGGATTCTAGAGGCCCAAGAAGTAAATCTGGAGATCGGTCTACATGGGAGCTATATCGAAACATGGTCAGATAATCACCATTTTCGGCACATTTCTTTAGGTTCCTAGAATACCTCTAGATTTCCAATTTCAGGCAAATTGGGTAAAAACTACGGATTCTAGACGCCCAAGAAGTAAAATCGGGAGATCGGTCTATATGGGGGCTATATCAAAACATGGTCTGATAATCACCATTTTCGGCACATCTCTTTATTTTCCTAGAATACCTCTAGATTTCTAATTTTAGGCAAATTTGGTAAAAAGTACGGATTCCAGAATCCACGATTTAAAATCGGGAGATCGGTCTATATGGGGGCTATACCAAAACATGGGCCGATACTCACCATTTTTGCATACCCTTTTATAGTCATAAAATACCTCGTGCTTTCAAATTTCAGGCAAATTGGGGAAAAACTACGATTTCTATAAGCCCAAGGCCCCAAATCGGGAGGTCGGTTTATATGGGGACTATATCAAAACCTGGACCGATATAGCCCAACTTCGAACTTGACCTGCCTGCAGACAAAAGACGAGTTTGTGCAAAATTTCAGCACTATTGCTTCATTATTGAAGACTGTAGTGTGATTACAACAGACAGACAGACAGACAGACGGACATGATTATATCGCCTTAGAATTTCTCAAGAATATATAGTCGGAAATCGATATTTCGATGTGTTACAAACGGAATGACAAACTTATTATAATCCCGTCCCCATTCTATGTTGGTGGGTATAAAAAGACGACTTTTTGATTCCCTTTACAATCCATAGGATCCACCACATTCAAAATTGAAATCCTCTCAAATTTATTAATGGACATTTAATCGATTCTTATAAAAATATTAGAAGTTGCTTTTTTCCTTTATTTGGTACAATCGACGAAAAGTCGACTTTTGTCTACACCCTCAAAAAAAATCGCTTCTTTAACATATGTTCCAAACATATTTTGCAGGAAGCACATATATTATTGCATACTGCCGAAACATTAATATGTTTGTTTTATGTGAACATATTATATGTTTGGAAGCATTTTGAGCCAAAAATATTATATGCTTGGAAGAATTTTTCCCAAACACGATTGTGCTCATTCCCTAACATACTCGTAATTTTCACTTCCACGAAATTTTATAGTTATTGGCACCTTTTTCTGTAATACAAATAATGTTGAAGAAATTATTCACTTTTATAAATTTTTAAAATTTTACCTTTCGCCTGCATCGAATTTTACCTTTCGCCTGAATCGAACCGAGGACCATACAGTTTATAAGCCAACACACTATCCACTGGGCTACGTAGCTGTTATAGTCACCAGTAGATAATTATCGTTTTAAGTTACATTTATATAGCATAGTTTGCAGCGCCCACGAGCCCATGCAAACATAACATTATTTAACAGAAACATACATGTGTTTGCCACGTGGAGCAGTGGTTAGCATGTGGCTTGCATGCAAAGGGTCGTGGGTTCAACCCCTTCTCCGACGGAACATTTTTTTTGTTTTTTTTTTTTTTTTTTTTAATTTACACATTTATATTTATACTATTAATTTTTTTAAATGAAACTTCGAAATGTGTGTTATTAAAGATTTATAGTCAGTAACAGTGCTTGATATAAACGAAACTGACTGATTTTTGGATAAAATATTATTTTTTATTGCAAAAATAACAATCTTGTAATAAAAAACTGTTTTTGTACAAAACTTTAAAATTTGGAAGGACTTCAAAAACTAACAAAAGAAGAACGTGGAGTCGAGTATAAACATACATACATAATTTTATAATATAAACATAAATTTATTTAGGAGTGAAAAGTTTTTTACTAGCATTTAACACCATCGCTCTAAAATTCCTTTTATTTTTCTTTAATAATTCATTTTAAAGGAAATAAAATGAACTCCTCGTGGACTACTTTTTAATAAAGAGGAACTAAAGTTTGTTTTTTTACATTTTACTGTGTAATTTTTCACTATTTCCTCCTTATTTCATTTTACTGTCCCAACTCTAAAAAGAGTATAGTGCCCTTTCGTTATTTTTATGAAGACCCCTGATTTCTTTTAACGAACCAAGAAAAAAATTGTGCCCATAATGCCAAAATGATAAACCCAACGCACGTCCACACATACATAAAATGCTGCTCTCAAGGCGAAAACATATGCTGTTTGTTTTTCAAATGTCTATTCTCTTGGTTCCTAATGTCTATTCTCTTTATTCAAATTAAATAATATTTAGACTTAAACATATCAAATTTTTGGCCTTATCATAAAACAGTTTTCCGAAACAACATACAAGCGGTTTCACAGAAATTGTTCTCTTTTGACTCTTTTGCTGTGTTATATTGATATCTTTCGTCAACTCTCCCGGTTTCCATCTCTATTTCTCTCTATACTCTCTCTGTCACTTTGAATAAAATATCACAACATATGTATGTTTAGTCGAAATTTGTAAATTTATATATGTTTGTATTCACACATATGATTTTTATGAAACATTCATGCCACAAACATAATATATTCTAACATATTAACATAGATGTCCCAAACATTTAGTGTTAGTTTAGGAACATTACATGTTTGCACTTAAATATATTGTATTTAAAAATTGTGCCCGAAACACATTTTGTTTATATCGGAACATATGAAAAACATATTTTTCTAACAGTGTATGGATTGTAATACCAAACGAGAATCAACAAGATGACATTTCGCCTTTTTTTATTCTCATTACAAACCCTAGCTTCCACCACATTCAAATTTGAAATCCTCTCAATTTTATTAATGGACTTTTAATCGATTTTTATAAAATGATATATTGCGGATGTCAACAACGGTAAAATTACTTTATGTGGCCATAAAAATCAATCATATAATTTAAATTTTGTCTTTTACTTACCCCCCAAAAAAGCACTTCTTTCCCCTAAGACACGTTCCATATGGCCTACTCATTGTTGCCATAAAATGTTCAACATTTGACTTAAATGTCAAATACAAGAAAAGATCTCCATAAAATTTGCATAATTCTCCATAAAGCCGTAAAGACCTAAGAAAGATAGAAATCATCACGGAAATCCTCATAGCAAAATAAAAACCACATAGGAATGCCTTCAGGCTGGTGGAATGAAAGACGAATATCCTCAACAAAGAATTCATGAATACTGACAGATTTGTTGTTTTTCTTTGTATGTCCTGGCCAAGACTGATTGATACAACACCAGAGAGACTTTTGTGATTTGGAAATTAATTAACATGAAACCTCAATCATTCATTACATCCACGCCCATCCTGGTTGCCCGGATGGTTGGGTGAAAAATTCAAATATGGCACAGGGCATATTGGGCATGTCCGATGGTCTTAAGAAAAGAAGTCATGTGGGAAAATATATTCAAATGAAACTAATGTTGTTCCATCCATCAACAAAGTAAACATTTTTCGAAACGCCCTTTAAGTTAAGAACCACATACAGAGTATTGTTGTGAATAAATGTAGTCTTACATTATATAGACAACTTAAGCAGCAGACAAGTCACGCCATGTCAGAGTATAATTGAGATGAATCAAAAGAAGATAGATGTAAGTTATTATCTTCGAAATTTGTGCCTTTTTTTCAGGCATCAATTGTCAAATATCTAAATTTTTTTTAACAAATAAGGCTTTCAATCTAGCTTTCTTTGGATTAAGTTATTATTGGAAAAACAAATCATGACAATACGAATATATCGAAAACAAATCCTTTTAAAAAGATTCCTAAAAAGTGTCATTAAAATAATATGGGCTCCGGATTTGACTAGTGAAGAATCATAAAAAAACAAGAACGTAAACACGACCCTTCGATGTAGAGGTCATGCAAAAACCACATTTAAAACACATTGTGGAACATGGCACAATTAATTATAAAGTAGCCTCACAAACACGGTTGTCACAGTTGATAGAATTCTACTAAAAATTGTTTTTTTACTGTTTGGTAGATTGGTAGAATTCTTTATGTCTTACTAAATTTTGCAAAACATTCCTCTCCTACTAAGAGGCACTTCATCAATTTCCAATAGAAATGAACTTTTGACAAAATCTTACTCGTAATAGAGTAAGTAAATTTTCTATAAAAATAAAATGCTGACAAAATTTTCTACAGAAGTCAAATTTGAACAAAATTTTCTTTAGCAACAAAAAAATTCTCTATAGAAATAAAATTTTGACAACATAGAAAAAAAGTGTTGATAAAATTTTCTATCGAAATAAAATTTTGCAATATTTTCTATAGAAATAAAATTTTGACAAAATTGTCTATAAAAATAAAATATTGACAAAATTTTCTATAGAAATACACTTTTAACAAAATTTTCTATAAAAATAAAGTTTTGAAAAAAAAATTCCATAGAAATAAAGTTTTGACAAAATTTTATAAAGAAATAAAATTTTGACAAAATTTTCTACAGCAATAAAATGTTGACGAAATGTCCTATAGAACTAACATTTTGGCAACATTTTCTATAGAACTAAAATTTTGACAAAATTTTAAATAGAAATAAAAGTTTGAAAAAATGTACTATAGAAATAAAATTTTGACAAATTTTCAAATAAAATTAAATTTTGACAAAATATAAGCCCAAGAAGTAAAATCGGGAGATCGGTCTATATGGGGGTATACCAAAACATGGGCCGATACTCACAATTTTTGGCACACCTCTTTATGGTCCGAAAATACTTCTAGATTTCGAATTTCAGGCAAATTGGATTAAAACTACGGTTTCTATAAGCCCAAGAAGTAAAATCGGGAGATCGGTCTATATGGGGGTTATATCAAAACATGGGTATATGACAACATAGAAAAAAAGTGTTGATAAAATTTTCTATCGAAATAAAATTTTGACAATATTTTCTATAGAAATAAAATTTTGACAAAATTGTCTACAAAAATAAAATATTGACAAAATTTTCTATAGAAATACACTTTTAACAAAATTTTCTATAAAAATAAAGTTTTGAAAAAAAAATTCCATAGAAATAAAATTTTGACAAAATTTTATAAAGAAATAAAATTTTGACAAAATTTTCTACGGCAATAAAATGTTGACAAAATGTCCTATAGAACTAACATTTTGGCAAAATTTTCTATAGAACTAAAATTTTGACAAAATTTTAAATAGAAATAAAAGTTTGAAAAAATGTACTATAGAAATAAAATTTTGACAAATTTTCAAATAAAATTAAATTTTGACAAAATTTTATATAGAAATAAAATGTAGACAAAATTTTCTATAGAAATAAAAGTTTGATAAAATGTACTATAGAAATAAAATTTTGAAAAATTTTCAAATATAACTAAAATTTTGGCAAAATTTTCTATAGAACTACAATTTTCTACAGAAGTCAAATTTGAACAAAATTTTCTTTAGCAACAAAAAAATTTTTTAAAAAATTTTCTATAGAAATAAAATTTTGACAACATAGAAAAAAAGTGTTGATAAAATTTTCTATCGAAATAAAATTTTGACAATATTTTCTATAGAAATAAAATTTTGACAAAATTGTATACAAAAATAAAATATTGACAAAATTTTCTATAGAAATACACTTTTAACAAAATTTTCTATAAAAATAAAGTTTTGAAAAAAAAAATTCCATAGAAATAAAATTTTGACAAAATTTTATAAAGAAATAAAATTTTGACAAAATTTTCTACAGGAATAAAATGTTGACAAAATGTCCTATAGAACTAACATTTTGGCAAAATTTTCTATAGAACTAAAATTTTGACAAAATTTTAAATAGAAATAAAAGTTTGAAAAAATGTACTATAGAAATAAAATTTTGACAAATTTTCAAATAAAATTAAATTTTGACAAAATTTTCTATAGAAATAAAATGTAGACAAAATTTTCTATAGAAATAAAAGTTTGATAAAATGTACTATAGAAATAAAATTTTGACAAATTTTCAAATAAAACTAAAATTTTGGCAAAATTTTCTATAGAACTACAATTTTGACAAAATTTTAAATAGAAATAAAAGTTTGAGAAAATATACTATAGAAATAAAATTTTTACAAATTTTCAAATAAAACTAAAATTTTGACAAAATTTTCTATAGAAATAAAATGTAGACAAAATTTTCTGTAGAAATAAAATGTAGACAAAATTTTCTATAGAAATAAAATGTAGACAAAATTTTCTTTAGAAATAAAATTTTGACAAAATGTCCTATAGAACTAACATTTTGGCAAAATTTTCTATAGAACTAAATTTTTTACAAAATTTTAAATAGAAATAAAAGTTTGAAAAAATGTACTATAGAAATAAAATTTTGACAAATTTTCAAATAAAATTAAATTTTGACAAAATTTTCTATAGAAATAAAATGTAGACAAAATTTTCTATAGAAATAAAATTTTGACAAAAATTTCATAGAAATAAAATTTTGACAAAATATTCTATGGAAACAAAATTTTCTATAGAAATAAAATTTTGACAAAATGTTCCTATAGAAATAAAATTTTGACAAAATTGTATGTAGAAATAAAAGTTTGAGAAAATTTACTATAGAAATAAAATTTTGACAAATTTTCAAATAAAACTAAAACTTTGACAAAATTTTCGATAGAAATAAAATGTAGACAAAATTTTCTAAGAAATAAAATGCTGACAAAGTTTTCTATAGAAATAAAATTTTGACAAAATTTTCATGGAAATACAATTTTGACAAAATATTCTACGGAAATAAAATTTTGACAAAATTTTCTATAGAAATAAAATTTTGACAAAATGTTCTTATAGAAATATAATTTTTCTATAGTAATAAAATTTTCTTTCGTTTTGTTTTGTTATTCTTGGTTTTGTTCTTTAAGCATTGTTGTTCATTTTTGATTTCAGCTTAAAACCATGCATTGACTAAACTACAAATGTAGCTTAACCAACAGAGGAAAAGAATGTTTGTCAAATTAATTTGGGCAAAGTCCTATAGACTGCAAGATGATTCAATGGATGCACGTTTCGGAATTACCACATACCTCATCAGCATCCTCTACTTGCAGCAAAACTATCAACCAATTATCAGAATAAATTCAGGCAGTTCATTAAACCCAACAATTAACCACACTTGAACCTTCCGAAGAAAGGTTTTGCATGATAGCCGGCTTATGCCGAAATAAATTCGTACAAACATATCTCTTTTCCTATGCCACTGGCAAATCATCGATTTGAGTGCAGTTGACAGGGTTTATTTTGAGCATGCTCCCTCTTTTTTTTCATTCGTTTTGTTTTGTTATTGTTGGTTTTGTTCTTGAAGCATTGTTGTTGTTTTTTGATTTCATTGTCTAAACTACAAGTGTAGCTTAACCAACAGAGGAAATGAAATAAATTTTGACAAAATTATATATAGAAATAAAACTTTGACAAAATTTTCTATAGAAATAAAACTTTAGGTTAAGTTAGGTGGCAGCCCGATGTATCAGGCTCACTTAGACTATTCAGTCCATTGTGATACCACAGTGGTGAACTTCTCTCCTATCACTGAGTGCTGCCCGATTCCATGTTAAGCTCATAGCCGAGTCCACATTGCAGTGAAACCACTTAGAGAAGCTTTGAAACCCTCAGAAATGTCACCAGCATTACTGAGGTGGGATAATGCACCGCTGAAAAATTTTTGGTGTTCGGTCGAAGCAGGAATCGAACCCACGACCTTATGTAAGCAAGGCGGGCATGGCTCCCATGGAAATAACATTTTGAAACGATTTTCTATAGGAATAAAATTTTAACAAAATTTTCTTTAGAAATAAAATGTTGACATAATTTTCTATAGGAATAAAATTTTGACAAAATTTTCTATAGAAATAAAATTTTGATAAAATTTTCCTCTAGAAATAAAATTTTGACAAATAAAATTCTATAAAAATAAAATTTTGACAAAATTTTCTATAGAAATAAAATTTTTATAAATTTTTCTATCGAAATAACATTTTGACAAAATTTTCCATAGAAATAACATTTTAACAAAATTTTCCATAGTCATAGAATTTTGACAAAAATTTTCTATAGAAATAAAATTTTGACAAAATTTTCTATAGAAATAAAAGCCTTGAGTTGAAATCTATCCGATACGGGGAGATCACATTGGTAGATCAGTCTGTATGGGGCTATGCCCCAATATGGACCAATACACACCATAATCAACCCACCTACTTGTGGTTCTAAAAACCTCCAGATATCAATTTTCAGGGAAATCGGATAAAAGTTGCGGTTTTTAGAAGCGCAAGAAGTAAAATCGGAAGATCGGTCTGTATGGGAGCAATATCAAAATATGGACCGATGCACACCATATTCGGCATACCTAGTTGTAGTCCTAAAATACTACTATTTTATCCAATTTCAGATAAATTGTATAAATACTAAAGTTGCTAGAAGGCCAAGAAATAAAATCAGGAGAATGGGGGCAATACAAAAACATGAATCATACACACAATTTTTGGCACACCTATTTGTGGTCTTAAAATACTTCCAGATTTCAAATTTCTATATCAAAACCAGGACCAATATAGCCCATCTTTGAACTTTACCTGCCTGCAACATACGAAACGAATCTGTGCCAAATTTCGGGACGATAGCTCCATAATGGAAGACTGCAGCGTGATTGCAGCAAACGGACATGGTCATATCGTCTTAGAATTTCTCCCTCATATACTCGGAAATGGATACTTCGATGTGTTACAAACTGAATGACAAACTTATTATAACACCATCACCATTCTCTGCATTCATTTAAAATGCATTGTCGCTTCGTAGCGATAATGCATCAGTAGATTCAAAAGTCATTAACCCTCTGTATCATAGTGTAGACTGTAGGCAACATACCGTTCGAATGCCTCAAAACTAATAGAAATAACTTCTTTAGCTCAATCGCGCACTGTATCCCGTGGTTTACATACTGAGCTAATAAACTTGTAAAAATAGAACAATTAGGTGGCACTACTTGCTGGAAATTGACATTTCTTTATTGACTATTGGTATTTACGAAAAAGTGCCGGTTTTGCTGTGACTTCAAAAAATAATAAAAAATTGTTGGCTTGTGTTTTGTGTGTAATCTTGATAAATTGGAGATATAAGTGTTTGAACTTTATTGTAGAATGTTCTTTTGAACAATTTTTACGTTTTTTTTTTTGGCAACACACCCAATTTGTAGGAGTTTCTCTTCAAATAATAAAAATAAATGAAAATTAAAAAATACGTGTATTTTATTTTTTTGTTATCATCTCCAATACAAAAAATCATACAACTCGGAGTTCATGAATGATAGAGGGTTAAAGTAAAGGCGAAATTTTTGGAATTGCGTAAGCGTTTTTTTCCAGTACATTTGAGGACTTCGAATTGGCTTAAAAATTGGACTTGAAGTGTTCCTCCATAATTTAGGTCTTCCCTCACACACACACACACACACACACGTACATTCTCACAGCAATAAATTCTTGCATTTGTCAAAAGGAAATTCTAACTTTAAAACGAAATGCAGTATGAAAAAGGAACCCATCTCAATGAAACATTCTTTGAAGGAAATGAGCCATAGTATGAATTTTCAACTCTCGTCCAGTGTCTCTTTTTCCGCTACAGAAAACAATATCATTCCTAGCATATTCTTAAATGAATTCAAATGTCTGTAACTATTTGACCACACTATGTCGTTCCTCGTGCATACGAGATAGTTCAGGGAAAATATGTGATGGTAAATTTGAATTGGTTCCCATAAAAAAAGTTCAAGCATCTATCTTTTCCTACTGACTGACCAGTAGAAAACATGGTACATGGTAACTACGCCTTCACCCACAAAAGTGGCATATATCATCCTACAAGGCATAACATAGTTTCAAAGAATTTCTCTCGAAACGAAAAAAAGAAACTCTACGATAGGAAAGTTCACTTGCAACAAAGTTTTCTTTACCACACAAATTTAATTAATTATTGCGGGATATACAAGTGTTGCTGTCAAAGAATATTTCCTCATAGTGGGTGGTTTTGTAAACATCTTTATTATTATTTATTGCTGCAATCGAGAGAACAAAAAAAAACATCACCACTTGAAGTTCTCTTGCGGTAACGTTTGTCTTTCTTAAAACAACCAAGGAAATATATTTTGATCAATTTCTTATCATAGCAATATAAGATAGATTACAAATTTTCTGAGGCAATACCATAAAGGACGAAAACGTTGGGGACACAAATTTGAAAATAATATCAGAAATCCTAATTGAAAGTAGAATTATTCCGGACCAATTAATTCTTAGGAAAATATAAGTAATAAAGAAAACATAGGAAATCAATAACATTAAGATCAAACTAAAAGGATAAAATCTAAAACAGGCTTCGTGTAGCAAGAAATAAAACTAAAACTACACACAAAAAAGTATTTTATCTTGCAAACATTTTTTTGTTTTGAATAATAACAGGTTGGCTGATAAGTCCCCGGTCTGACACATAGATGGCGTCGCTAGTATTAAATGCATATTATTTTTATATAGTACCAACCATCGAATGATTCGTGTCAATTTGACGTCTGTAAGTCAATTAGTTTGTGAGATAGAGCGTCGTTGGTGAAGCAACTTTTGTTATTGTGAAAAAATGGAAACAAAGGAATTTCGTGTTTTGATAAAATACCGTTTTCTGAAGGGAAAAAATACGGTGGAAGCAAAAACTTGGCTTGATAATGAGTTTCCGGACTCTGCACCACGGAAATCAACAATAAATGATTGGTATGCAAAATTCAAGCGTGGTGAAATGAGCACGGAGGACCGTGAACGCAGTGGACGCCCGAAAGAGGTGGTTACCGACGAAAACATCAAAAAAATCTACAAAATGATTTTGAATGACTGTAAAATTAAGTTGATCGTGATAGCAGAGGCCTTAACCCTTTCGACCCTAAACTTGCCTGTGGGCAACTTTTTGTGTTTTGAGACTCACTGTCAGCGTTGTTTTTGTTTTTGTTCATAAAACTGTAACGGTATCGAAAGCTACAAGTGTTTTCTTCAAGTCGAATGAAACATCAGCTAATTTGGTTGTCAATTAGCAAAAAATTTTTCATTAATACGAACGTACCTCAAGAAAAAAATATTTGCGAATTTAAAAAGAGGTTTTTATACATGTGACTTTTTTCAAAAATTACAACTAAAATGTTGAAAGTTTTTATTAAATGTATTGTAGTACATGTCAAATAAAATATTTCTGGAAGTCAAATCTTAGAATTGCAAAAAAACAACAGATGGGAAATTTTTAAAATTGAAAAGTTGCCTGTGGGCAACTTTGGGCAATTGTGGTAGTAAAATTACATATTTTTGAACATAAGACCTGGAGAAAAAGTTTTGAAAAACAATGATTTTGAAAAAAATTGAACTTCAATTGGGATGTCCCAGTGACGAGAAATGCGGCGATGATGTGGAAAACATATCTGCAGTGCAGTGGGGAAGGGAGGAAGGGAGGAAGCCACTTCTTGGCAACATACTAGTGGATTAGCACGAATATTGACGCTTTATAATACTTTGGTTTTTTTTACACCGCCAGTTAAATTGACATGGGTTAAAAACAAAAAAAAAAAACAAAACATTTTCGTGAGTCACGCGAGATTCAAGCGAAGCCGTGAATGAAATTTAAACGAAATCTCGTGAATGAAATTTAAACGAAACCTCGTGAATGTGCGTGAACGGGATTAAAGAAAAATGTGTGGCGCGTGAGTAAAAATCAAATTGTGTTCGTCATTGTGAGTGAGTAAACTTTCTCCGAAATCACGCTCCCGATAAAAATTTGCTTTCACGATGCAACCCACGCTCACGATCCAACTCACGCTCAAGATAAAATTCACGTCAACAATAAAATTCATATTCACGATAAAATTCGCACTCACGGTAAAAACAGACACAAAAAGTCACAATCACGAACAAATTCACGTTCACGATTAAATTCAAGCTCACCGATTTTAATCACCTTTACATATTTAATCACGCTTAAGATTTCAATAGCGTGAGTCACGAGAAATTTCGTTAATTACCAGAATTTTATTGAGCCACGAAAATTGTAGTGTTCCGAAAATATTCGTGACTTACGAGATTTGTCGTGAATTACGAAAATTGTCGTGAATCGTGCGAAAGCGTGAGACATGACTTTTCATTTCGTGACCGTGAATTCCT
This sequence comes from Haematobia irritans, assembly GCF_050003625.1. Taxonomy (NCBI): domain Eukaryota; kingdom Metazoa; phylum Arthropoda; class Insecta; order Diptera; family Muscidae; genus Haematobia; species Haematobia irritans. The sequence continues at coordinate 102,290,619 of NC_134399.1, read as the reverse complement.
ACCAACATGACATGCGTGAGTACAAATATTTCTTCGTGAATGTGTTTGAGCGTGATTGAAATTCCACTCACGCGTGCATCTAAGTATATTTTTACTGTAAAATAACAAAAAAACTTAACAAAAATCCAATAAAACGTAATACGTCAATCATTACAAAACAAAATAGTTTGTAGTCACAATTGCCCAAAGTTGCCCACAGGCAACATTTTCTACCGCCTAAACGAATGGGCGTGGCGACCCGAAATTTTGGCTAGACGCTTCTTAAATGACTTCAACATGATTAAAAGTAAAAAAAAAATTAGCGATACCTATAAAAATTCGGGGTCGAAAGGGTTAAAGATATCAAAGGAACGTGTTGGTCATATCATTCATCAATATTTGGATATGCGGAAGCTTTGTGCAAAATGGGTGCCGCGCGAGCTCACATTTGACCAAAAACAACAATGTGTTGATGATTCTGAGCGGTGTTTGCAGCTGTTAACTCGTAATATACCCGAGTTTTTCCGTCGATATGTGACAATGGATGAAACATGGCTCCATCACGACACTCCTGAGTCCAATCGACAGTCGGCTGAGTGGACAGCGACCAGTGAACCGTCTCCGAAGCGTGGAAAGACTCTGCTGGCAAAGTAATAGCCTCTGTTTTTGGGGATGCGCATGGAATAATTGTTATCGATTATCTTGAGAAGGGAAAAACCATCAACAGTGACTATTATATAGCGTTAATGGAGCATTTGAAGGTCGAAATCGCGGCAAAACGGCCCCATATGAAGAAGAAAAAATTGTTGTTCCACCAAGACAACGCACCGTGCCACAAGTCATTGAGAACGATGGGAAAAATTCATGAATTGGTGGCTTCCCCACCCACCGTATTCTCCAGATCTGGCCCCCAGCGACTTTTTCTTGTTCTCAGACCTCAAAAGGATGCTCGCAGGGAAAAAAATTTGGTTGCAATGAAGAGGTGATCACCGAAACTGAGGTCTATTTTGAGGCAAAACCGAAGTGTACTACCAAAATGGTATCAAAAAATTGGAAGGTCGTTATAATCGTTGTATCGCTCTTGAAGGGAACTATGTTGAATAATAAAAACGAATTTTGACAAATAAAATGTGTTTTTCTTTGTTAGACCGGGGACTTATCAGCCAACGTGTTAAGTACAGTGAAACCTCTCAAACTTGGACACTCTGAAAACCGGGCACCTCCCAAATGTGGACAATTGTCTGGAGACGTTTGCTATGTTAACACATTAAAATTAACGTCTCATAACTGGACACATCCCACACCCTTAAAAAAATCGCTTATGTAACATATTCCCCAAACACATTTTGCTTCAAGCATATATATTTTCAGGATTGGTCCAAACAAAATATTGTTTGTATTGTTCAAACATATTATATTTCACCGTAGGGCATACACTGGTAGGAAAAAATTTTAATGAAATTTTCTTTGTGTGGATATAGGATTTTTAAGGCGCCAATCGGTTACTTCCATTATTTTACTTGCAGCATACTCTCTAGGCCTCTCTTTCTAAACACATATATGTTTATAGGCTATTTCCAAATTAATATAGGTTTGCATCTAAGAATATTATATTTACAAACATTTTATGTCCCAAACATAATATGTTCTAACATATTAACATATATGTCGCAAACATGTTATGCTAGTTCATGAACATTATATACTTGCACTTAAAAATATTGTGTCAAAAAATTTAAGAACCAAACATATAATTTTTACACCCAAACATATGAAAACCAGTCTTTTTCATCCGTGCAAATGTGAACAAAATGTAGAATCTTCACTTATCAGAGGCTTCACTGTATTGTACTTTTTTTAATTGCGAATCTTCTTAGAAGAGAAAATTTTATACAATCCGGTCGAAATTTGGTACGCAATGTTAGTACATGTCATCTAATAACCACGCAAAAATTGGTTCATATCAGTCCACAATTTATATAGGCCTCATATAAACAGATCCATAGATTTGATTTCCGGAACCTCTTGTAGGAGTTAATTTCATCCAATCCGGTTGTAATTTGGTACGCGATGTTAGCATATGCCCTCTAACAACCATGTAAAAATTGGTTAATATCGGCTCATAATTATATACAGCCCCATATAAACTGATCACCAGATTTGATTTGCGGAGCCTCTTGGAAGTGCAAATTTCAATCGGTATAAATTTGAGTCGCGATGTTAGCATATGTTCTTTAACAACCGTGCAAAAATTTATCCATATCGGTCCACAATTATGCTATATATATCCCCCATATAAACCCATCCCCAGATTTCATTTCCGGAAACTCTTGAAAGAGAAAATTTTATGGTAATGTTCTAACAACCCAGCAAAAAAATTTGAAAGTAGTTCTAAAGGCACAACTTTAAAATCACTTTCAAAAATGTCCTCCCAAAACTATTCTTTGTATTAACTACACAGGAAGTTCTTTTAATTCAATTTTTATACCCTCCACCATAGGATGGGGGTATATTAACTTTGTCATTCCGTTTGTAATACATCGAAATATTGCTCTAAGACCCCATAAAGTATAAATATTCTGGGTCGTGGTGAAATTCTGAGTCGATCTAAGCATGTCCGTCCGTCCATCCGTCTGTTGAAATCACGCTAACTTCCGAAGGAAACAAGCTAGCGACTTTAAACTTGGCACAAGAAGTTGTTATTGAAGTAGGTCGGATGGTATTGCAAATGGGCCATATCGGACCACTTTTACGTATAGCCCCCATATAAACCGACCCCCAGATTTGACCTCCGGAGCCTCTTGAAGGAGCAAAATTCTTCCGATCCGGCTGAAATCTTGTACGTGGTGTTAGTATATGGTCTCTAATAACCATGCAAAAATTGGTCCATATGGTCCATAATTTTATATAGCCCCATATAAACCGATCCCCAGATTTGACCTCCAGAGCTTCCTGGAGGAGCAAAATTCATCCGATCCGGTTGAAATTTTGTACGTGGTGTTAGTATATGGTCCCTAATAGCCATGCAAAAATTGGTCCACATCGGCCCATAACTATATATAGCCCCCATATAAATCGATACACAGATTTGACCTCTGGAACCTCTGGAGGAGCAAAATTCATCCGATTCGGTTGAAATTTGGTACGTGGTGTTAGTATATGGTCTCTAACAATTGGTCCATATCGGTCTATAGTTATATATTGCCGATAGCCAATCATACAAAAATTGGTCCCAATCGACAAAAATAATCTACCAAAATTTTATTTCTATAGAAAATTTTATCTACATTTTATTTCTATAGAAAATTTTGTCCAAATTTTATTTTTATAGGATTTTTTATCAACATTTTATTTCTATAGAAAATTTTATCAAAATTTTATTTCTAATTATACAATTATTTTTCGAGCTTTATGGACAGATATAGATTAAGGAACATGGTTAATAGAGCCATAGAAAAGAAAACGCCAGATACAAATCTATACACGCCTGGACTGTACATGTTTCGGTTCGGACGAATGAACCTTTCCACAGCCTTTAGTATAGATCTGGCTTCTTTTCAATGGCTCTATTAACCATGTTCCTTAATCTATATCTGTCCATAAAGCTCGAAAACTAATTGTATAATTAGATATAATGCATTTGGACGTCAATTGCCTGTTTCGGTATCAGGCTAACATGAAATATAAAATTTTATTTCTATATAAAATTTTGTCAAACTGAATTATATAAATACGTATATCGGCCTTTTTTTGTTTAATATATACCCCGTATAGTCCATAGTTAGTACAATTTCGAAGACGATGTTAAGAAGTTTTAAGATACCTTGTCATCGGCAAGTGTTACCGCAACCCAAGTAATTCGATTGTGGATGACAGACTTTAGTCGAAGTTTCTACGTAATCCATGGTGAAGGGTACATAAGATTCGGCCTGGCCGAATTTACGGCCGTATATACTTGTTATCAGTATTTTTTGTTACACTTTTATTTTCTCATTATCAAAATTTTACAAATTGAAAAACTTCTTCACTTCCACCGGGGGTTGAACCTGGATCTGTTGGCACCATAACAGAATAACACTCAGCCACAAACGCCATTGAACACGATGCAACAAAACGTCTATACAAATGTTTGTGATATGAACCTAATATGACACCACGGCATGACATTCTAACTACTTCCCGAGATGTTCTTCATTATTATGAATGAAAAAATAAAAAAAATTCTGGCTCAAATCTCACCAGCGAAAATATTTTTGGTAAATATTTTTTTTTTAATTATTTTTTTATGTTATACATCGTTTTTTCGGCATATATCTTTGTATAAATATATTTTTCCATTAAAGACAACAAAAACTTAAAAATTATCGTAATTTGCAAAACCTTCTCAAAAGACCTTCCATGGAAGTGGAAAAGTCAAACAGCATAGGTTCAAATCCCTTTTTTCTTTTTTTCTTTTTTATTGATTTTTCTATTCATTTTTGCAAACATTGATTGGGATTCTGGGATGTGCTTTAAAAGAACTGTTTGTGGAACAACTTCCAATTTTTTTTTGCTGAGATTTTAATGTTTTAATTTCGCATATCAAATGAAAATTAATTCCAAAATCTAAATCTGAAAATTTGTATATCAATGCAGCCCAATACTTTGATGCATTAAAAAGGAAAAACAAAATTACTATACTCCACAGGATATTATATAAAAATTATCTAACTTATTATATAAATTAATAAATTTCCCTATTACCATAATAGTGGATGGCAATTATGTACAGTTCCGAGCTGCACAAAAACAAATTATTTCGTATGTTTTAGGTTATACTCGTACCATATACAATTTTGTCTCCTTCATGTACATAGAATTTTATTAAATATTTTAATACCCCATAAACAAGTGCAATTAAAAGTTTCTCGCCCGTTTTATGATCTAATCCATTTAGGTGAATTCGCCATAACATTGAGCGTAGAGCATATATCAAAATTTGTGGCTTTCACTGCAAAATCCTGCTCCACTCTCCAACTTACTGTTTATTTTATTAAAAATTTATTCACTCCTACACGGAGACTCTGTGCATCTCATAGTGGGTTTTTTGTTGTTGTGCTTTGCATCAACAACAATTATAATTGAATTTGTTGAAAAAGGACATGCCACGAGAACCACAACAGAAAACCCAACATCCGCCATCCATCCAATGGTCCGTTTGAGGGCAAGACAACTTCAGCAGCCTTGGCAAAACAACTAGTCAAACGACCAGGCAACCAAGCAACGAACCATCCAACAAACCCAACATGAAAATAATCTAAATTCATTACAGATCCATTCACCAGGAGTGAACAATGTAAAGTCCACACAATAACCATCCCTTGTAAATGTATGCTCTAAAATGCCTCGATTCATTTCATCATTACCAACAGCAGCAACAGCATCATCATCGTCAACACGACAATAACAACAGCAACAACACAGATGCTGGTTCATATTATTATTATACTATCAGTTGGTAGTAGGAACATACTACGAATCCATCTAAACATCAATCTCTATTATGGTCGGAAACATGTGAAGCTTAATTCCTCATTTTAACGTTTACACCATCCACAACCCACGTTAATGTTAGGTGATATTGAAAATTTACATTTTACTTAAACGGGCCTTGATGACCACAAAAATGGCAGTACAACCCCATGCCGTCAATGTTGATTCCAAGTAATCCTATAAACGTGATGAAATTGTAATTATGGTCCAAATTGCATATACATAGAGTAACCTAGGTTTGGTGACAGAAGGCTAAAATTGACTGGGATCAGTACCCCAGCCAAACAAAAATTGGACAAAACAAACATATCTATCCTCTATCAATTGTAAAAGTTTGACAAAATTCTATAAAAATAAAATTTTGACAAAATTTTCTATAGAAAAAAAATTCTTGAGAAAATATTCTATAGAAATAAAATTTTGAGAAAATTTTCTACAGAATTAAAATTTTGAAAAAAATTTCTAGAGAAATAAAATTTTGAGAAAATTTTCAATATAAATAAAATGTTGACAAAATTTTCTATAGATATAAAATTTGGACAAGATTTTCTATAGAAATAAAATTTGGACAAAACTTTATATAAAAAAAAACATTTTGACACCATTTTCTATAGAAATACAATTTTGAGAAAATTTTCTATAGAAATAAATTTTGCGATTATTCTCCACAGAATTAACATTTTGCGAAAATTTTCTATAGAAATAAAACTTTCATAAAATTTTCTATAGAAATAAAATTTTCAAAAAATTTTCTATAGAAATAAAATTTTGACAAAATTTTTTTATAAATATAAAATTTGGACAAAATTTTCTATAGAAATAAAATTTTGACAAATTTTCTATGGATATAACATTTTGAGAAAATTTTCTATAGAAATAAATTTTGAGAAAATTCTCTACAGATTTAAAATTTTGAGAACATTTTCTATAGAAATAAAATTTTCTATAGAAGTAAAATTTTCATAAAATTTTCTATAGAAATAAAATTTTGATAAAATTTTCTATGGATATAAAATTTTGACAAGATTTCCTATAGAGATAAAATTTTTACAAAATTTTCTAGAGAAATAAATTTTTTACAAATTTTTTTTTGGACAAAATTTTCTATGGAAATAAAATTTTGACAAAATTTTCTATAGAAATAAAATTTTCACAAAATTTTCTATAGAAATAAAATTTCGAAGTTGGACAAGATTCTCTATAGAGATAAAATTTTTACAAAATTTTTTGTAGAAATAAAATTTTGACGAAATTTTCTATAGAAATAAATTTTGAGAAAATTCTCTACAGAATTAAAATTTTGAGAAAATTTTGTATAGAAATGAAATTTTCTATAGAAATAAAATTTTCATAAAATTTTCTATAGAAATAAAATTTTGATAACATTTTCTATGGATATAAAATTTTGACAAAATTTTCTATAGAAATAAAATTTTTACAAAATTTTTTATAGATATAAAATTTGACAAGATAAATAAAATTTTTACAAAATATTCAATAGAAATAAAAGTTTGGTAAAATTTCCTATAGATATAAAATGTTGACAAGATTTTCTATAAACATAAAATTTCGACAAAATTTTCTATAGAAAAAAAAATTTGACAAAATATTCTATAGATATAAAAACTGGACAAAATTTTCTATAGAAATAAAATTTTGACAAAACTTTCTATAAAAATAACATTTTGACAAATTTTCTATAGAAGTAAAATTTTGAGAAAATTTTCTATAGAAAGAAAATTTTGATAAAATTCTCTACAGAATTTAAAATTTTGACAAAATTTTCTATAGAACAGAAATTTTCTATAAAAATAAAATTTTCATAAAATTTTCTAAAGAAATAAAATTTTCTATAGAAAAAAAATTTTGATAAAATTTTCTATGGATATAAAATTTTGACAAGATTTCCTATAGAGATAAAATTTTTATAAAATACAATTTTGACAAAATTTACTATAGAAAAAAAATTTTGACAAAATTTTCTATAGAAATAATATTTTGAAAAAAAAAATTGTTTTGCTTGGTAGGTTTGTGTAAAAAATTTCTACAAATTTTGGTAGATTATTTTTGGCTCGAAGGGCTACCGTGGTTATGATGCCAAAATACACAGGTTCACATTGCAAAAATTAGATAATAAGAAAATTAAAATGCAATAAAAAACAAGTAAGGAAAGTCTAAAGTCGGGCGGGGCCGACTATATTATACCCTTCACCACTCCGACTATATTATACTCCTTGTGCAAAATTTCAAGCTAATCAAGATAAAACTCTGGCTTCTGGGTCACTATAAGTGCATATCGGGCGAAAAATATATATGGGAGATATATCTAAATCTGAATCGATTTTAACCAAATTTGGCACGCATAGCTACAATGCTAAATCTACTCCCTGTGCAAAATTTCAACCAAATTGGGCCAAAACTCTGGCTTTTAGGACCATATTAGTCCATATCGGGCGAACGATATATATGGGAGCTATATGTAAATCTGAACCGATTTCAATCAAATTTTGCACACTTGACTATAATACTAATTGTACTCCTAGTGCAAAATTTCAACCAAATTCGGCCAAAAATCTGGCTTCTGGGGCCATATAAGTCCATATCGAGCAAAAGATATATATGGGAGCTATATCTAAATCTGAACCGATTTTAATCAAATTTGGCACACTTGACTATACGACTAAGTGTTATGTTTGTACAAAATTTCAAGCAAATCGCTATAAAACTCTGGCTGCTGGGTCCATATTAGTGCATATCGGGCGAAAGATATATATGGGACCTATATCTAAATCTGAACCGATTTCAAAATCAATAGGGTTCTATTCTGGCCCAAATTATGAACATGTGCCTAATTTGAAGTCGATTGGACTTAAATTGCGACCTAGACTTTGATCACAAAAATGTGTTCACAGACAGACGGACGGACGGACGGACGGATGGACGGACGGACAGACGGACATGGTTATATCGACTCAGGGACCCACCCTGAGCATTATTGCCAAAGACACCATGTGTCTATCTCGTCTCCTTCTGGGTGTTACAAACATATGCACTAACTTATAATACCCTGTTCCACAGTGTGGCGCCGGGTATAAATATGGGAAACATTTAAATTTGAAGCAATTTTAAGGAAACTTCGCAAAAGTTTATTTATGATTTATCGCTCGATATATATGTATTAGAAATTTGGGAAAATTAGAGCCATTTTTAAAACTTTTCGACTAAGCAGTGGCGATTTTACAAGGAAAATGTTGGTATTTTGACATTTTTGTCGAAATCATAAAAACATATATATGGGAGCTATATCTAAATCTGAACCGATTTGAACCAAATTTGGCACGCATAGTTACAATGCTAATTCTACTCCCTGTGCAAAATTTCAACTAAATCGGAGCAAAAAATTGGCCTCTGTGGTCATATGAGCGTAAATAGGGCGAAAGCTATATATAGGAGCTATATCTAAATCTGAACCGATTTCAAACAAATTTGGCACGCATAGCTACAATGCTAATTCTACTCCCTGTGCAAAGTTTCAAATAAATCGGAGTAAAAGATTGGCCACTGTGGTCATATGAGTGTAAATCGGGCGAACGATATAGGAACGAACCAAATTGGGGTAAAACTCTGGCTTCTGGGACCGTATTAGTCCATATCGAGCAAAAGATACATATGGGAGCTATATCTAAATCTGAACCGATTTCAATAAAATTTGGCACACTTGACTATAGTACTAATTGTTCTTCTTGTGCAAAATTTTAAGCAAATTGTGGTAAATCTCTGGCTTCTGGGGCCATATAAGTCCATATCGGGCGAAATATATATGGGAGCTATATCTAAATCTGAACCGATTTCGTCCAAAATCAATAGGATTCTATTCTGAGCCAAAACACATACTTGTGCCAAATTTGAAGTCTATTGGACTAAAACAGCGACCTAGACTTTGATTACAAAAATGTGTTCACGAACAGACGGACATGGCTATATCGACTCGGAGCCCACCCTGAGCATGTTTGCCAAAGACACCATGTGTCTATCTCGTCTGGGTGTTGCAAACATATGCACTAACTTATAATACCCTGTTCCACAATGTGGCGCAGGGTATAATTATATAGCAATTTACTTTAAAGGGTGATACGGTCAAAATTTGGTCAAAGGAAAACGCGTGTAAATCGGTGAAATCGTTTATTTAAAAAATCAAATTAAATTTCTTTTTCAAGTTCAATTAGTATAAAATTCAGGAAAAATATTCAGTTAGGCTTTCGCTTTTCCAAATCCGAATTGCCGGGCCTCTCGCTTGACACCTGCCATCAGATTTTGTACAGCCACCTTGTCCACCTTCTTCGGGCAGAAAGCCAGTTTGCCTTGAACTGCTGCTCGTCCTTAGCAGTTTTTTTGGTCTTCTTTAGGTTCCGCTTGACAATAGCCCAGTATGTCTCAATTGAGCGGAGCTCTGGCGTGTTCTTGTCCTTGGGAACCACCTGCACGTTGTTGGCGGCGTACCACTCCATGGCCTTTTTACCGTAATGGCAAGATGCCAAATCCGGCCAAAACAGTACGGAACAACCGTGTTTCTTCAGGAAAGGCAGCAGACGTTTATTCAAACACTCTTTCACGTAAATTTCTTGGTTGACAGTCCCGGAAGCTATGAAAATGCTGCTTTTCAAGCCACAGGTACAGATGGCTTGCCAAACCAGATATTTCTTTGCGAACTTTGACAGTTTTAAGTGCTTGAAAATATCTGCTACCTTTCCCCTTCCTTTTGCCGTATAAAACTCCTGTCCCGGAAGCTGCTTGTAGTCGGCTTTGACGTAGGTTTCGTCGTCCATTACCACGCAGTCAAACTTCGTCAGCATCGTCGTGTACAGCCTCCGGGATCGCGCTTAGGCCGTCGTATTTTGTTTATCATCGCGATTTGGAGTCACTACCGTCTTGTAAGTCGATAGTCCGGCTCGATGCACGGCTTATTTGCGGCATCTCGGAGAGAGAGGTTAGGGTTTCGCTTGAAACTACCGGCAACTCTCTTTGTCGTCTCAGCGGCTTCCGGTTTTCGATTTCTCCCCGATCCAGACTTCCTGGCTGTCGACAAACGTTCCCCAAACACTTTAATTACATTTGTAACGGTTGATTTGGCAACTTTCAGCGATTTTGCCAGCTTTGCGTGCGAGTAGCTCGGATTTTCGCGATTCTCGAGCAAAATTTTGATAAGCTGCTCTTCTTGCTTGGACGGCATTTTGACTACTGAAGAGTGAATTCCAAAATCAAAATAGGAGCAACATTCTACACACACACACCTTCAAAATGAGGGGTGTTCAGGTTTTTTAAATGCAAAATTGAAAGAAATACGTCAAGTTTATATTGACCAAATTTTTACCGTATCACCCTTTATTGCTACCCTGTATACCGATGTGACTTTAATAACACTGCTATGCCAGCTACCATAAACTTTTGTATTTTCCATTTAATAGTTCTATGAGTATTCGTTACACCCTATTAATTGCTTATCAACGTCTGTTTTATTTTTCTATACAGAGTTGGACGCCACAATGCTGTAGACGATGCTATTGGTCCAGCAAATGTACGCCACAAAATCGTTGTGATGGGTGCTGCCAAAGTCGGTAAGACTTCGATAATTACACAATTCCTGTACAACACCTTTACGACCAAATACAAAAGGACCATAGAAGAGATGCATCAGGGTAATTTTTCAATAGCTGGTGTGAGTCTTACACTAGACATACTGGATACGGCTGGATCATATGAGGTAAAATAAAATTGTAAAATATTATCTCTAAACAAAATTAATTTACATTTTCTATGTACACAGAAGAAAAAGTAAACTACATTATGGGAAAATGAACTATCTAGTGTGAAAATTGAACTAAATTGTATTCCAAATTTTGAGATTCATTAAATTAACGAAATTTTTCCGACAGTTTTGGATTTTTAATTACCATTTACGAAATGCATCTTTCTCGAAAAGAAAAAAATGAACTAAAAATAAAGAAAAAATCTTAGGCGCCATATCATTCCCATTTTAACCACGCCGTAGTTCATTCTTATTTTTTTTTTGAGAAGTGTACGAAAAACGTCTTCTGTTTTAATTACAATTGAACTAATTTGTATGTCCTTGAAATTTCACTGCCATTTAGTTCATAAAATTTTTGAGACATACTTGGAATAAAGAAAAATCGTTGAGCTGGGAAAAAATTCTTAACAATATTTTAAAAATAAACTAAAACAAAATAAAATGTTTGCAATAAATATTAGTTCATTTTAACATCATTAAAATTGGTTGGTTTTTTTTCACCCACCATAAAATGGAAGTATAGCAACTTTGTCATTCCTTTTGTAACCCATCGAAATATGGGTCGTAGACCCCATAAATTCTGGGGAGTGGAGAAATTCAGAGTCGATAAGCGATGTCCGTCCGAATGTTGAAATCTGTATGATGAAATCGTTCGGAAGTTAAATTACAACAGACGGACGGACATCGCTAGATCGATTCAGAATTTTATCACGATACTACTTTAATGGCTTGAGACCAATACTTCAAAAGCAATGATTAGTTAACGCCCCATCCTATGGCGGAGGGTATAAAAATGGAACAATATAAACCAAATATAAGGACAGGTCACTACACTCAAAAAAGTTTACTTGGATCCAAAGATTTTGACCTTCCCTTAAGAATTTTGGTATTAATTCAGAGCCAAAGATGCGGTTTTTGTACATTTTTTGATGTGACCCCCATATTGACCGATCTTCCTATTTGACTTCTTGAGGGCATGGAAGATGAAATTTTCGTCCTATTTGTTAGAACAGTTTAGTTCATACGCTGAAAAAATATTTACGTGGTAATAAAGATTCCTCATCTTAAATTTTAGGATGCGCAATTGACTTAATAAGAAAAACAGATTTCTTTAAAATAATGAAATTTTAATTAAAAGAAAGTTTAAAATTTTGTTTCAATTAATTTTTTTATTAAATTTAGGACACAAATTTTGGAAATCTTTGTTTTGTAGTCGCATGCCTTTGAACTAAGGACAAGAAGAAAAAACATTTGTGATTGCCTGAAATTTGAAATCTAGAGGTATTCTAGGTGTGCCGAAAATGGGGTGTATCGGATCATGTTTTGATATAGTCCCCATATAGACCGATCTCCCAATTTTACTTCTTGGGCTTCTAGAATCCGTAGTTTTTATCTAATTTGCCAGAAATTTGAAATCTAGAGGTATTCTAGGACCATAAAGAGATGTGCCGAAAATGGTGATTTTCGGACCATGTTTCGATACAGCCCCCTTATAGACCGATCTTTCGATTTTATTTCTTGGGCTTCAGGAAACCGTAGTTTTTATCCAATTTGCCTGAAATTGGAAATGTAGAGGTATTCTAGGAAAATATAGAGATGTGCCGCAAATGGTGATTACCGGACCATGTTTTGATATAGCCACCATATAGACCGATCTCCCGATTTTATTTCTTGGTCTTCTAGAATCCGTAACTTTTACCCAATTTGCCTCAAATCGGAAATCTAGAGGTATTCTAAGACCTTAAAGAGGTGTGCCGAAAATGGTCAGTACCGGTCCATGTTTTGATATAGCCCCCATATAGACCTATCTCCCGATTTTACTTCTTGGGCTTCTAGAATTCGTAGTTTTTATCCAATTTGCCTGAAATTTGAAATCTAGAGGTATTCTAGGACCATAAAGACGTGCGTCGAATATGGTGAGTACAGGTCCATGTTTTGATATAGCCCCCATATAAACCGATCTCCCGATTTTATTTCTTGGACTTCTAGAAACCGTAGTTTTTATCCAATTTGCCTGAAATTGGAAATGTAAAATTATTCTACGAAAATAAAGAGATGTGCCGAAAATTGTGATTATCGGTCCATGTTTTGATATAGACCCCATATAGACCGATCTCCCGATTTTGCTTCTTGGGCTTCTAAAATCCGTAGTTTTAATCCAATTTAACCGAAATTTGAAATCTAGAGGTACTCTAGGACCCTAAAGACGTGTGCCGAAAATGGTGAGTACCGGTCCATGTTTTGATATAGCCACCATATAAACCGATCTCCCGATTTTATTTCTTGGTCTTCTAAAATCAGTAATTTTTACCCAATTTGCCTGAAATTGGAAATCTAGAGGTATTCTAGGAAAATAAAGAGATGTGCCGAAAATGGTGATTATCGGACCACTTTTCGATATAGCCCCCATATAGACCGATCTCCAGATTTACTTCTTGGGCTTCTAGAATCCATAGTTTTTATCGAATTTGCCTGAAATTTGAAATCTAGGGGTACTCTAGGACCCTAAAAACGTGTTCCGAAAATGGTGAGTATCGGTACAGTTTTTGATATAGCCCCCTTATAAACCGGCCCTCCGATTTGGGGTCTAGTTATAGAACTACAATTAAATGTGCTGAATACTGTGTGTATCTTTCCATGTTTTGTTATAGCCCCCATTACACCGAACTCCCGATTTAACTCCTAGGGTTTCTAGAAATTTTAGTTTTTATCCGATTTGCCACAAATTGAAAATCTACTGGCATTTTAGACCCATAACAAAGTGTATACGATTCAGTTTTATCGGTCTATTTGGTAAGGCCTCCATATAGACCGATTTCCCTTATTGAGGGTTAGAAGGCACACTGATCATGAAAATTGCTTGAAACTGAATGCAAAATTTCCAGATTTTACTTCTCGTAGTCATTTAAATAATTGGGATGGAAATTCACAGATTTTAGATTTCAAATCAAGGCGTTATTTCATCATTTTCTTGCACACTTACAAGATATGTTTATAATTCCTCTAAAATTCAAACAAAAAATGGTTCTTATAAATTCAGAATCTGATCTAGTCTTCATGGATAAAATCTTTACATTTATCTGTGGGAAGCGTACAGGTTGAACTGATCTGCTTGGGAAAATATCTGTCAACAAACCCCCATGAAATTTTGTAAGGAAACTATTATATTTGATTCATGGTGGTGGATATTTAAGATTCGGCCCGGCCGAACATACTACTGTATATACTTGTTTGAGTGTAAAACAGTGTCTTCTGTTAATTTATTTTTTCTACCTCATCAAATTGGCTACATTTTACATTACTGAAAAATTTGAACATGTCTTAGACATCTGCTACAAAGTAAGCCTATTATTTGTTAAGAAAAAAAAAGGACAGAAAAGAAATATGAAGAAACGAACGCAAAAACTTCTCCGGATATGAGTAATGATGACAGTGTCATACACTTGAGTGCGGAAATAAGAAAGTATTGCAACGCAATTTCTTTCGTTTTTTGTTTTTCTTCTTAAAATCTCTTATGGAAGTTTTCTTATTTGATTCTTGAAATTTAATGGGATTTGTGAAGAAGTCTGTTTTTATTCACTTTTACCATTTTATTGAAAGTTTTTTATACTCAGCACCATAAAATGGTGAAAGGGGGTATAATAAGTTCGCCATTCCGTTTGTAACACATCGAAATATCGATTTTCCACAGCTTTCAATACGAGGGTTGAACAATCAGAATTGACTGTTCAGCATTGTTCAGAGATATTATACAGAGAGCCCTCCGGATGACTGAGAAATGGGCTAAAGAGAATGGTCTGGCGGTAAATCCTGCAAAGACAGAACTAGTCATGTACTGCAAAGATCGCAAAACTCCCCTGGTTAAGCCCATATCCTTAGGGGGTATTGAAACTCCCTTTGGTGAGTGTGTAAAATACCTTCCTCCTAGCTGAACTTTAAACTTAACATTGAAGAAAGGACGAGAAAAGCCACGGTAGCTTTTTACTCGTGCAAAAAGGCAATAGTAAACAAGTGAGGAAAGTCTAAAGTCGGGGGGGGCCGACTATATTATACCCTGCACCACTTTGTATATCTAAATTTTCGATACCATATCACATCCGTTAAATGTATTGGGGGCTATATATAAAGGTTTGTCCCAAATACATACATTTAAATATCACTCGATCTAGACAGAATTTGACTTCTACAAAATCTATAGACTCAAAATTTAAGTCGGCTAACGGTGGAACACAATGTTAGTAAAAAAAATATGGGAAACATTGAAATCTGAAGCAATTTTAAGGAAACTTCGCAAAAGTTTATTTATGATTTATTGCTTGATATATATGTATTAGAAGTTTAGGAAAATAGAGTCATTTTTACAACTTTTCGTCTAAGCAGTGGCGATTTTACAAGGAAAATGTTGGTATTTTGAAAATTTTTGTCCAAATCAGAAAAACATATATATGGGAGCTATATCTAAATCTGAAGCGATTTCAACCTAATTTAGCACGCATAGCTACAATGCTAATTCTACTCCCTGTACAAAATTTCAACTAAATCGGAGCAAAAAATTAGCCTCTGTGGTTATATGAGTGTAAATCGGGCGAAAGCTATATATGGGAGCTATATCTAAATCTGAACCGATTTCCACCAAATTTGACACACATACCTATAATGCTAATTCTACTCCCTGCGCAAAATTTCAAATAAATCGAAACAAAAAATTGGCCTCTATGGGCAAATGAGTGTAAATCGGACGAAAGCTATATATGGGAGCTATATCTAAATCTGAACCGATTTGGATGATATTTTGCAGGTTTTGCGAGACTCATAAAATATTCGGATGCACGGAATTTGAGGAAGATCGGTTGATATACACGCCAACTATGACCAGATCGGTGAAAAATATATATCGCAGCTATATCTAAATCTGAGCCGATTTTTTCCAAAATCAATAGGGATCGTCTTTGAGCCGAAACAGGACCCTATACCAAATTTTAGGACAATCGGACTAAAACTGCGAGCTGTACTTTGCACACAAAAATGCATCAACAGACAGACAGACGGACAGACAGACAGACGGACATCGCTAAATCGACTCAGAATTTAATTCTAAGACGATCGGTACATACAAATGCACAAACTTATTATACCCTGTACCACAGTAGTGGTGAAGGGTATAAAAAGTGGTGACTAAAACCGAAAATTTTACATTGGCTATATACGGCAGTGGTTAGACCTATAATGCTATATAGTGTGTAGTCTGGTGGCCGGCACTTCAGCAGCCGACAAGTTTAAACAAAGTTCAACGTATGGCGTGCTTGTGTATCTCAGGCGCATTCAGTATGACAGGAACAACTTCCCTTAATTTCATGCTCCTCTATATAAACTGATCAAGAACCGTTTAGCTTATATAGATATTTAATTTGGCCGTTTGGTCAAATATAGACTCCATACAATTTAGAATATAACATAGAAATAAGTAAGGAAAGTATAGTCGGGCTCGGCCGACTATATTATACCCTGCACCAATTTGTAGCTCCACATTTTCGATAGCATATCAAATCCGCCCAATGTGTTGGGTGTTATATAGAATGGGTTATGTTCCCATATACATATATTTAAACCTGACCCGATCTGGACAAAATTTGTTACAGTTCCAGACTTTAAATTTAAGTCGGCTAATGCCCTGGGGTGGAACAAAATGTTAGTAAGAAAATATGGGAAACATTTAAATCTGAGGCAATTTTTAGACAACTTTGCAAACGAGTATTTATGATTTATCGGTCGATAGATATATATTAGAAGCATAGGAAAATTGGAGCTATTTCACAAATTTTTGACTTACAAGAAAAATGTGGGTATTTTGGCCAATTTTGCCGAAATCAAAAAAACATATATATGAAAGCTATATCTTAATCTGAACCGATTTCAACCAAATTTGGCACGCAGAGATAAAATGTTAATTCTACTCTCTGTGCAAAATTCCACTTACAAATTTGACCTCTGGGGTCATATGAGAGTAAATCAGACGAAAGATATATATGGGAGCTATTTCTAAATCTGAACCGATTTCAAACAAAATTGGCATGTATATTGAGAACGTTAATTCTTCTCCCTGTACAAAAATTAAAGTATATCAGGGTAAAACTCTGGCTTCTGGGGACATATAGGTGTATATCGGGTGAAAGATATATATGGGACCTGTATCTAAATCTGAACCGATTTCAACCAAATATAGCATGCATAGCTACAATGTTAATTCCACTCCCTGTGCAAAAATTCATTTACAAATTTTTCGGATTACAAATTTGATTTCTGGGATCATATGAGTGTAAATCGGACGAAAGATATATATGGAAGCTATATATAAATCTAAACCAATTTCAACCAAAATCGATAGGGTTCTATTCTGACCCAAAACATATATTTGTGGCAAATTTGAAATCGATTGGACTAAAATTGCGACCTAGACTTTGATCACAAAAATGTGTTCACAGACTGACGGACAAACGGCCCTGAGCAATATTGCCAAAGACACCATATGTCTATCAAAATATGAACCTATTTCAACCAAATTCGGCACACTTTACGACACTATTAATTGCACTCCTTGTGCAAAATATAAATCAAATCAGGCTTAAATTCTGGCTTCTGAAGTCGATTGGAATAAAATTCCGACCTAGACTTTGATCACAAAAATGTGTTCACAGACAGACGGAAAGACGGACGGACGGACATGGCTATATCGAGTCATCGCCCACCCTGAGCAATATTGCCAAAGACACCATATGTCTATCTCGTCTACTTCGGGGTATTGCAAACATATGCACTAACTTATAATACCCTGTTCCACAGTGTGGTTCAAAAGTTAATTAATTGTTTAACTGATTTGATAGACTTCTACAAAATCTATAGACTCAAAATTTAAGTCGGCTAATGCACTAGGGTTGAAAACAATGTTAGTACAAAAATATAGGAAACATTTAAATCTGAAGCAATTTTAAGGAGACTTCGCAAAAGTTTATTTATGATTTATCGCTCGATATATATGTATTAGAAGTTTAGGAAAATTACGAGTCATTTTTACAACTTTTCGACTAAGCAGTGGCGATTTTACAAGGAAAATGTTGGTATTTTGACCATTTTTGTCGAAATCAGAAAAACATATATATGGGAGCTATATCTAAATCTGAACCGATTTCAACCAAATTGGGCACGCATAGCTACAATGCTAATTCTACTCCTTGTACAAAATTTCAATTAAATCGGAGTAAAAGATTGGCAACTGTGGTCATATGAGTGTAAATCGGGCGAACGATATATATGGGAGCTATATCTAAATCTGAACCGATTTCAACCAAATTTGGCACGCATAGTTATAATGCTAAATCCACTCCATGTGCAAAATTTCAACCAAATTGGGCCAAAACTCTGGCTTCTAGGACCATATTAGTCCATATGGGAGCTATATCTAAATCTGAACCGATTTCAATCAAATTTTGCACACTAGACTATACTACTAATTGTACTCCTAGTGCAAAATTTCAACCAAATTCAGCCAAAAATCTGGCTTCTGGGGCCATGTAAGTCCATATCGGGCGAAAGATATATATGGGTGCTATATCTAAATCTGAACCGATTTCAATCAAATTTTGCACACTTGACTATACGACTAAGTGTTATGTTTGTACAAAATTTCAAGCAAATCGGTATAAAACTCAAGCTGCTAGGTCCATATTAGCGCATATCGGGCGAAAAATATATATGGGAGCTATATCTAAATCTGAATCGATTTCAACCAAATTTGGCACGCATAGCTACAATGCTAAATGTACTCCCTGTGCAAAATTTCAACCAAATTGGGCCAAAACTCTTTTAGGATCATATCAGTCCATATCGGGCGAAAGATATATATGGGACCTATATCTAAATCTGAACCGATTTCAATCAAATTTTGCACACTTGACTATACTACTAATTGTACTCCTAGTGCAAAATTTCAACCAAATTCGACCAAAAATCTGGCTTCTGGGGCCATATAAATCCATATCGGGCGAAAGATATATATGGGAGCTATGTCTAAATCTGAACCGATTTCTTCCAAAATATAGGGTTCTATTCTGACCCAAATTAGGAACATGTGCCAAATTTGAAGGCGATAGGACTTAAATTGCGACCTAGACTTTGATCACAAAAATGTGTTCACAGACAGACGGACGGACGGACAGACGGACATGGTTATATCGACTCAGGGACCCACCCTTAGCATTATTGCCAAAGACACCATGTGTCTAGCTCGTCTCCTTCTGGGTGTTACAAACATATGCACTAACTTATAATACCCTGTTCCACAGTGTGGCGCAGGGTATAATTAATTGATCCAAAAGACATCAAATAAATGTTTGATTTAATCAATTATCAAAATTAATTGATTTTTGCAATCAAAATAAATTAAAAAGAAAATTTATTTGAATGAATTAAAAAATTAATTGAAATGTTGAAATCAAATCAATGAATTTTTTAATCAAATATTTTTTTTATGCCAAATTAAAACTGTGATTGATACTATCATTTTCGTGCTTGAAGACATATCAATTAAAAATTTAAATAGTTCAATTAATTTCGTAATTGAATCTAAAAAAAAAATTGTGTAAAGGCAATGTTAACAAGATACCTTGTAATTCGATTGTGGTTGGCAGTCTCTAGTCTAGAAATTTGTACGCAATGCATGGTAGAGGGTACACAATATTCGACCTACACTGAAAAAACCGTGAACCCACTAGGAAAGAAAATTTTAGTAAATTTTAGAAAAACTAGATTAATTTTAGAAAATTGTAACTGTATGAGAAACGCAGATGTCATGCAGATTTCACAAAAATAAGTAAATAATTTTCGGCAAGTTCAAGAAAAGTTATTCAACATAATTCATTTTTTCCACTTGCATGGTAGAGGGTACACAATATTCGACCTACTCTGAAAAAACAGTGAACCCACTAGGAAAGAAAATTTTAGTAAATTTTAGAAAAACTAGATTAATTTTAGAAAATTTTAACTGTATGAGAAACGCAGATGTCATGCAGATTTCACAAATATAAGTAAATAATTTTCGGCAAGTTCAAGAAAAGTTATTCAACATAATTCATTTTTTCCACTTGTTAAAGAAAATGTCCTTGTTTGAAGAAAAAATTGGAGTTCAAAATCGCAAAACTGTCTTTAGTACCACACGAAGTTCATGATGGTCTCATTATTGGTAAAATTTACAAATTTTAAGAAATTCTGAACTATTTTGGGGGAGACACGACTTTTATTAATCTTTATATGATTCATTTGTGTATAATTTTCTCCTTTGTTTTAGTTAATTTAGCAAACTTTCTTAAAACGTAATAATTCCATGAGTGAAATATAGGGTTCACTTTTTTTTGAGTGTAGCCTACCTTTTGGTCATATATATGTTACTTGTTATTCACATGCTTTTTATTCTTTACAAGATTTTATGACACAACTTGAACATACAACGAAATTTTTATTTGTCTTTACTTTTTAAATCGACATTTTTTTTTTGTTTCATTTTCATTTTTATTCTTTCCTTGGCTATCCTATACTCAACGGAAATTAATGTTTGCCATTTAAATTCAAAATTTGTTCTCTATAAATGGCGATTATGTAGCACTAGGGAGTGGCACATGGGTATCTCAAACACCAGGGGGAGTCAAAGACAAGAAAGGCTTAGGAAATTTTATCCCAAACCAATTGGATGCTGCGTTACGCTGCAGGATGTAAAATATTGAAACTAGAGCACTGGTAGTTCAATTAAACCAGAATAGCCAGAAGGTAAAAAACATTATATTCGTTTTATTATGACACGTGCTTGGGGGGTGGTGGCTGGTGGTTTAGGAAATTATTACGTGTACACGCTGATATAACCGGTAAAAGTGAAATATTATATTATGACAACATTGAAAAATCGAGGACGAAAATAAATTGAAATTTTTGGTATTTCGAGGAAAATCATAAAAAAATATTTTTTGTCCCACCATTTCATCCACAATGAAACAATTTAAAATTTCTAAGAATTTGAATGACATAAAGTACAATGATATTGTTTTTTGTTATATAATTCTGCTAATTGTGATTTGAGTGAATGTTTTTATACTCACCACCAGAGAATGCGGATCGAGGTATAATAAATTTATATAATAAATAATAAATCCTCAAACAAAAAAAAAAACGGCAGATTAAGTAAGTATATAATTCAGTTTGCCAAATTTTCTATATAAAAAAAAATTTTTGACAAAATTTTCTATAGAAATACAATTTTCTATATAAATAAAATTTTGACAAAATTTTCTATAGAAATAAAATTTCGACAAAAGTTTTTATAGAAATAAAATTTTGACAAAATTTTCTATAGAAATAAAATTTTGACAAAATTTTCTATAGAAATAAAATTTTGACAAAAGTTTATATAGAAATAAAATTTTGACAAAAGTTTATATAGAAATAACATTTTGACAAAATTTTCTATAGAAATAAAATTTTGACAAAATTTTCTATAGAAATAAAATTTTGACAAAATTATCTATAGAAAAAAATTTTTGACAAAAGTTTATAGAGAAATAAAATTTTGACAAAATTTTCTATAGAAATAAAATTTTGACAAAATTTTCTATAGAAATAAAATTTTGACAAAATTTTCTATAGAAATAAAATTTTGACAAAATTTTCTATAGAAATTAAATTTTGACAACATTTTCTATAGAAATAAAATTTTGACAAAAGTTTATATAGAAATAAAATTTTGACAAAATTTTCTATAGAAATAACATTTTGACAAAATTTTCTATAGAAATAAAAATTTTGACAAAATTTTCTATAGTAATGAAATTTTGACAAAATTTTCTATAGAAATAACATTTTGGTAGATTATTTTTGGGGATCGGCTATATATAACTATAGACCGATATGGATCAATTTTGGCATGGTTGTTAGCGGCCATATACTAGGGCAATGTACCAAATTTCACCATGTACAAAATTTCAACCGGATCGAATGAAATTTGCTCATCTAAGAGTCTCCGAAGTTCAAATCGGGGGATCGGTTTATATGGGGGCTATATATAATTATGGACCGATATGGACAAATTTTTGCATGGTTGTTATTGGACCGGATGAATTTTGCTCCTCCAAGAGGCTCTGGAGGTCAAATCTGGGGGTCGGCTTATATGGGGCTATACGCAAAAGTGGTCCGATATGGCCCATTTGCAATACCATCCGACCTACATCAATAACAACTACTTGTGCCAAGTTTCAAGTCGATAGCTTGTTTCGTTCGGAAGTTAGCGTGATTTCAACAGACGAATGGACGGACATGCTTAGATCGACTCAGAATTTCACCATTGGCGTCTGTGGTCATATGATTGTAAATCGGGCGAAAGCTATATATGGGAGCTATAACTAAGGGCGTTTTCGTTTCGCAAAAAATATGTTGCCCCGGTGTTACACTACTTTTTCCCTCAATACATTTTCACTCAAATGAAAGTGTCTTTCCAAAGTCATTATTAATTCATAATATTGTGATGGATACAGGATCCAAAATCTATGACAGTGTCCTTCGTATTTGGCAATCAATTTCGAGAATGTTGCACCTTTTTTCCCAATCGTAATCGCCATAAATCTGAACCGATTTCAACCAAATTTGGCACGCATAGCTACAATGCTAATTCTACTCCCTGTGCAAAATTTCAATTAAATCGGAGTAAAAGGTTTGCCATTGTGGTCATATGAGTGTAAATCGGGCGAAAGCTATATATGGGAGCTATATCTAAATCTGAACCGATTTCAACCAAATTTGGCACGCATAGCTACAATGCTCCCTGTGCAAAATTTCAATTAAATCGGAGTAAAAGATTGGCCACTGTGGTCATATGAAATTGGGGTAAAACCCTGGCTTCTGGGACCGTATTAGTCCATATCGGGCGAAAGATATATATGGGAGCTATATCTAAATCTGAACCGACTTCAATAAAATTTGGCACACTTGACTATAGTACTAATTGTTCTTCTTGTGCAAAATTTTCAGCACATTAGGATAAAACTCTGGCTTCTGGAGCCATATAAGTCCATATCGCCCGAAATATATATATGGGAGCTATATCTAAATCTGAACCGATTTCTTTCAAAATCAATAGGGTTCTATTCTGAGCGAAAACAAATACTTGTGCCAAATTTGAAGTCGATTGGACTAAAACTGCAACCTAGACTTTGATTACAAAAATGTGTTCACGGACAGACGGACATGGCTATATCGACTCAGGAGCCCATCCTGAGCATTTTTGCCAAATACACCATGTGTCTATCTCGTCTCCTTCTAAATGTTGCAAACTAACTTATGCACTAACTTATAATACCCTGTTCCACAGTGTGGCGCAGGGTATAAACATATTTTTTTGTCCGTGTAGTTAAAAGCATTGACAAAGATTTATATCACAAACTAACTATATAATGATTATATGACAAAACCATATTCCAAAAGTGTATCAATTTGGATTTCAAATAACCTTAGAGAAATGTATATAAGTCAATTTAAAAATAAATTACCAATACAAAATTTTTATTCTCTTCCTCTTGGAACTAAAAATTCCCACATTCTACAGCTGATTAAGAGGATGATATTTGAGGATTATGTTGTTCAACTATAAACAAATGAAGGCCAAACACATATAAACAATTTTTGTATAAAAATTCCAGCTAATTACTCTGGTCATTGTTGTCCCTAAAAATATTTGGATTATGGCATTTGATGAAACAAAATTCCTGCATGTTGATGGAAAAATTATTATTATTTTGTTTGGAAATTTGGGGCTTTGTTTTCACTACATGATGGACATGTTTGTGTTTTGCTCTCCTCTTTTTTTTCGATGAAATCTTATCAGAAAAATGGGAGTTCAATTAAAGTTGATGTTGTTCTCAAATGTCATATATTTTTATCATTTATTTTTTTTTCGACATTTATGTCATTGTTGAAAAAATTTAATCCATCACCAACGGTAGATACCGTTTGATGGCAAAATAAATGGCTAATATATCCATGGTGTTTTTAGACAATGGAATTAATTAGAAACATCAAATTTCAATGCATTTCAAATGGATTATTTTTGTGTCATTCAATGTGTAATGTATACATTTTTGAAAACTATAAAAAAGCTTTTGAAAGGGGAAATTTAAATTAAAATTGAAAAAAGTTAGTAAGACTTGAAATTGAGCGAAGCTGACAATATGATACTTCAAATAACTCAAACAAGAAATATAAAAGGGAATTACTGAAGGAAAGTACACTTGACAAAACTTTTAGTTGAAACCAAAGATTTTGACCTTCTCATGAGGAGTTTAATGTTGATTACGAGCAAAAGATGTGGCTGCCTTAAAATAAATATATTTTTAGAGTCCTATCTAACTTTACATAAAAAGTAAAATTACGTGCAAACAAATACCAGTTTAAAAATCAAAAAAAAAAAAAAAAACAAGTAAATAAAGTAGAAAGTGGGGCGGGGCCGACTATATCATACCCTAAACCACCCTTACTGAATTAGTAATCATACGCATTTGTGGGGTAACATTGATATAGGTGTGGGAGATAAACCGCAATTGCATATTTAAGAAAATTAAGGGGTACAGTCGACTCCGCTTTAGGGCAATGCGCTTTACTGAAAAACCTCGGATAACTGAAATCGATCGCATTCCCCAGTTGTTTTTTCTGTCCATTTCATTTAAATTACTCCGCTTTAGTGAAACTCCGCTTAACTGAAAAAATCGGATTACTGAAAAGTTTTTTGTGTTCAAATGAGTTTCGTCACATTAGTATGACTTCGCTTTACTGAAAATGCCACATTCTCGCTATTGAGAGAGAGTACATTTTCTTCTCCGTATTGAGAACGCTTTATTTCAAGTGAAGATGGCACTTTCAAAACAGTTTAAATCACTCTGTAAATAAAATCAACTGAAAGGTAAAATTGTAGATGGCACACACACGGAATCAAACACCTTGTTTTTATTATTTTATGTACATAGCATTGGTCATAAGTTCGGTTAACTGAAATTGAGTGGATTTTTTTCCAGTTATACGGAGTCCGCTTTACTGAAACTTTTTCAGTTATCCGAAGTTCGCATTACTGGAAGTTTTTTTCAGTTATCCGTAGTCCGCTTTAGCAAAAACTTCGGATAACTGAAATTAAATGGCTGCATTTTTAACGTTTCAGTAAAGCGGAGTCGACTGTACATGTTTATGGGTGCTTTGTCTCAATCTGACTATAGCTCATAGTCAGTTTTGCCAGGGAAAATGTTAGGTTTACCCAACAAGGACAAAAAAAAGTTCCCTGCTTTCCCATACATTCCCAAACAATTTTCCCTACAATATTTTCGTTAAATTTAAACAATTTTACAAAACACAAATTGTTCTGGGTTTGATAATAAATTCTATAGAATTGACAAAAAATTCCATAGAAATAAAATTTTGAGAACATTTTTTTATAGAAATATTATTTTGAAAAAAAAAATTCTTTAGAAATACAATTTTGACAAAATTTTCTACAGAAATAAAGTTTTAACAAAAATTTCTATAGAAATATTTGTTTGGTAGATTTGTGGTAATTTGTGGTAATCTTCAAATTTTGTTAGATTTTTTTGGCAAGAGTGGTAACTGTTGTTACCACACATTGTTAAAGATCAAACTTTGCCGGCTTCTAATTTTCCCCTCTAGAGCCACCAAAATGTAAAAATTATTACAAATTGTGTTGAGTGAAAATGTCCTTACATTGTGGTCCTACGTCCCTACAAGACGCTAAATATTAGAAAAACCCTACATGTAGGGAATTTCCCCTACTTCTAGCAACACTGGCTGTGTTGATATTGCACCTACGGAGTTAGTATTCCATCGCTCAATTTGAGTGGGTAATAAATCCAAATATTCTTACGCAAAAGCTACAAGTATGTATAAATACGATCGGAGCAATATTCTTATGTAAGAGCTACAAGTACGTATGAGTATGATCGGCTAGTACATCAAAATTTGAAATTTGAGTAACATTGGTTAATAAATAAAAGTATTATGGCCAAATTTGAGAAAATCTAGCGATGCATATATATGGAAGCTATATGTAAATCTGAACCAATTTGCATAATATTTTGCGGGTTTGATTAATACCACAAAAGGTTACCTTGTGCACAATTTGAGTAAGATCAGTTAAGAAATGAGGCTTCTATGGTCAAACATAAGGTTATTAGGGGCAATTTTTTCAAAATTGGGCAATACATATATGGGAGCTATATCTACATCTGAACCGATTTCGATGAAATTTTGCACATACCGCTAGAGGACTGGATCTAGCCAACTTTGAGTAAGATCGGTTAATAAATAACTTTGTAAATCTACATTAAAATTAAGTGGACTAATGACCGGGACGGAGTAGCATTTTAGTAAAAACAAGTATATACGGCCGTAAGTTCGGCTAGGCCGAATCTTATGTACCCTCCACCATGGATTGCGTAGAAACTTCTACGAAAGACTGTCATCCACAATCGAAATACTTGGGTTGTGGACCACTTTTGGCATGGTTGTTAGAGACCATATACCAACATCATGTACCAAATTTCAGCCGGATCGGATGAAATTTGCTTCTCTTTGAGGCTCCGCAAGCCAAATCTGGGAATCGGTTTATATGGGGGCTATATATAATAATGGACCGATGTGGACCAATTTTTGCATGATTGTTAGAGACCATATATCAACACCATGTACCAAATTTTAGCCGGATCGGATGAAATATGCTTCTCTTAGAGGCTCCACAAGCCAAATCTGGGGATCGGTTTATATGGGGGCTATATATAATTAAGGACCGATATGGACCACTTTTGGCATGGTTGTTAGAGACCATATACCAACATCATGTACCAAATTTCAGCCGGATCGGATGAAATTTGCTTCTCTTTGAGGCTCCGCAAGCCAAATCTGGGAATCGGTTTATATGGGGGCTACACTGAAAAAACAGTGAACCCACCAGGAAGAAAAATTTCGGTTAATTTTAGAAAATTTTGAATATTTTTAGAAATTTTTAACTAAACAGTATAACAAACGCTGGCATCACGCCGATGTCATAAAAATAAGTAAACATTTTTCGACAAATTCAAGAAAATTTATTAGACATAATTAAGTTTTTTCACTTGTTAAAGAAAATTTTGTAGTTTGAAGGAAAAAATTGGAGTTCAAAATTGCAAGAATGTCTTTAGTGACATACGAAGTTCATGATCAACGAATTTGTAGTAAAATTTACAAATTTAAAGAAATATTGAACTATTTTGTGGAAGACACGAATTTAGTTAATCTTTATCCTTCATTTGTGTATATTTTTTTCCTCGGTTTTAGTTAATTTAACTAACGTACACAAAAAATTATTAGAGTAGAGGAAACTTTCTCCAAACATAATAATTCCATGAACTAAACGAAAGTAAAATTGGCTTTAGTGAAATAGAGAGTTCACTTTTTTTTGAGTGTATATATAATAATGGACCGATGTGGACCAATTTTTGCATGATTGTTAGAAACCATATACCAATACCATGTACCAAATTTCAGCCGGATCGGATGCAATTTGCTCCCCTTTGAGGCTTCGCAATCCAAATCTGGAGATCGGTTTATATGGGGTCTATATATAATTATGGACCGATGTGGACCAATTTTTGCACGGTTGTTAGAGACCATATACCAATACCATGTACCATATTTCAGCCGGATCGGATGCAATTTGCTCCCCTTTGAGGCTTCGCAAGCCAAATCTGGAGATCGGTTTATATGGGGTCTATATATAATTATGAACCGATGTGGAATAATTTTTGCATGGTTGTTAGAGACCATATACCAACATCATGTACCAAATTTCAGCCGGATCGGATGAAATTTTCTTCTCTTTGAGGCTCCGCAAGCCAAATCTGGGAATCGGTTTATATGGGGGCTATATATAATTATGGACCGATGTGGACCAATTTTTGCATGATTGTTAGAGACCATATATCAACACCATGTACCAAATTTCAGCCGGATCGGATGAAATATGCTTCTCTTAGAGGCTCCACAAGCCAAATCTGGGGATCGGTTTATATGGGGGCTATATATAATTATGGTCCGATATGGACCAATTTTTGCATGGTTGTTATACCAAAACCATATACCAAATTTCAGCCGGATCGGATGAAATATGCTTCTCTTAGAGGCTCCACAAGCTAAATCTGAGTGTCCCTTTTTATGGGGGCTATACGTAAAAGTGGACCGATATGGCCCATTTTCAATACCATCCGACCTACATCGATAACAACTACTTGTGCCAAGTTTCAAGTCGATAGCTTGTTTCGTTCGGAAGTTAGCGTGATTTCAACAGACGGACGGACGGACATGCTTAGATCGACTCAGAATTTCACCACGACCAAGAATATATATACTTTATGGGGTCTTAGAGCAATATTTCGATGTGTTACAAACGGAATGACAAAGTTAATATACCCCCATCCTATGATGGAGGGTATAAATATATATATATATATTATATATATATATATATATTTCTATAGAAAATTTTGTTAAAATTTTATTTCTGTAGAAATTTTTGTCAAAATTTTCTTTCTATAGAAAATTTTGTCAAAATTTTTATTTCTATAGAAAATTTTGTGAAAATTTTATTTCTATAGAAAATTTTGTTAAAATTTTATTTCTGTATATACCACGTATGGACTTACATACAATTTAGAAGATGGTGTTAGGAGGTTTTAAGATACCTTGCCATCGGCAAGCGTTACCGCAACTTAAGTAATTCGATTGTGGATGGCAGTGTTTAGATGATGTTTCTACGCAATCCATGATGGAGGGTACATAAGCTTCGGCCTGGCCGAACTTACGGCCGTATATACTTGTTTTTTTTTTTTTTTAATTTTTAAATAAAAATGTATTTCAAACAATCATTTGTTAATCCAAATAAAAACTCTAAGCCAATTCAGAAAGTAATTACAAATAGTTACCTTTTTTAATTAGTAAATTAATTGAGTTTTTCAATCATTTAATTGAATCAATTAAAAAATTGATTGAAATTTGCTGAAAAAATCAATTAATTTTTTAATCAAGAATATTTTCTATGCCCAATTAAAACTGTGATTGATACTATCATTTTCGTGATTGAAGACATTTCAATTAAAAAATTAATTGGATCAATAAATTTGGTGATTGAATCAGAAAAAAAATTTGTGTGATCCTATGGTGGAAATATTTAAATCTAACACTATTGCATAAAACTACTGTGGTAATATGAATGTAAATCGGACGAGAGATATATATGGGAGCTATATATAAATACGAACCGATTTCAACACGCGTGGCTTAAATTTTAATTCTACTCCTTGTGCAAAATTTCACGTAAATCGTGGTCATATAAGCTTATATCGGGTGATAGATACCCTACGGGAAATGGATCAAACACAGGACTGGTACAGGACTAGTCCCTGGAAGGGACCGTATGGAAGGGATCGGTCACTTTAACATGGGTTTGTCATTGACGGGGTAAATTTACACTTTAGGACACGACTTGGACTCGTTCCTAAGGACACGTCCTGGGGCATTTTAGTAGCAGAACTCCATAGACAGGTCCTCATGAACCAGTCTCGGACAAACTCTTAGAAATCTGTTTCAGTTTGGTATCCGAATCACACCAGAAATGAAAAATGTTGAACAATAGGTTATTCTGGTAATTCTACTTCACTAAAGGTGTAGATCCAATATATTAAGCGAGTATGAAAATCATTAAATTATAACTATTTAAAAACTGCGACAAACTGGATCACCGGTACCAGTCCTGTGATAGGTCCGTCAGTGGCAATTTACACCAATTTTCCCTAGGATATATATGGGAACTATAACTAAATTTGGCAAATACCTGTGACAAATTTGGAATCGATTGAACTAAAACTGCAACCTAGGACCTAGGACCTAGGTCTCCTTCTGAGTATTGTAAACGTATGCACTAAAAATATTTTTCCTTACTTTAAATAAATTTTTCCTTAGTTCAAAGTTATACCACTTTAAGAGAGGGACACAAATTCTTAAGATTTACGTCCTAAATTTAATGAGGAAAATGTTTAAAGCAAAGTTTATAAACTTTATTTTAATTTAAATTAAATTATTTTAAAGGAATTTGTCTTTAATATTGTGGAATTACGTGTCCTAAGAATTAGGTTACATAATCTCTGATATTATGTCAATATTTTTATCGGTGTAGGACGACAGTAAGTAGAGTCATACAAATCATTACAGGACATGTGAAAATTAGGAAAAATCCGTGTCGAATAGATGCAGCCCCTGTATTCAAACCCCCAAAAAATTGAACCAAAAAAGGAAAAAGTGGGTTGGGATCCGCAATTTGTGATTTGGAAGTAGTGCAAATTTGAATCATCTCCAATTAATTTTACATGTGCTTGTCCAAAAATAACTCTAAAACAGAATGTTTTTCACCGATTTCACTTTTTATTTTGTTTTACCAATTTTATTAATTACACCCCAGCAAAAAATGAGCTTCCAAAAAAGTAGTTTGGATCCCCAATCTGTGATCCGGAAGTACTGCAAACTTGGATCATCTGCAATAAATTTTACATGGGCTTGTCGTAGGACGGAAGTACTCCCTTTTTGGATCCTTTGCATTGCTTTAGAAGTTGTGCCCTGGAAATTAATTTGAATGAAGAAATTTAAAATGCGAAAAAAACTTTTTTTAACCAATTTCATTTTTTTTTTCAACCATATTTTTTATTACACTATTAGTTTCCTATTATCTAATTTTGTACTATTTGAAAAACTTTTTCGCTTCGACCAGGGGTTGAACCTGGGTTTGATGGTACCATAACAGAATGCCTTAGCACACTCAACCACAAACGCCATTGAACATAAAGCGTCGAAAGGTCAATTCAAATGTTTGTGATATGATCGTAATACGACACCAAAGTATAACATTCTAATTGCTTCTCGAGATGTTCTTTATTAGTATGAACGAAAAAAAAAGAAACGCAGGTTCAAATCTCACCAGAGGCAAATTTTTTTTATCAAATATTTTTCTAAAAAAATATTTTTTTATGTTTGGCATAGTTTATATTTTTTATTTTAGGCATATATTTTCGTATAAATATATTTTTTCTATTAAAAAAAAAAAACAAAAAATTAAAATTCCTCGTAATTTGCAAACTTCCATGGAAGGGAAAAAGTCAAACGGCACAGGTTCAAATCACAGCGGGGATGCAATTTATTTTTTTATACCCTCCATCATAGGATGGGGGTATATTAACTTTGTCATTCCGTTTGTAACACATCGAAATATTGCTCTAAGACCCCATAAAGTATATATATTCTGGGTCGTGGTGAAATTCTGAGTCGATCTAAGCATGTCCGTCCGTCCGTCCGTCCGTCCGTCTGTTGAAATCACGCTAACTTCCGAACGAAACAAGCTATCGATTTAAAACTTGGCACAAGTAGTTGTTATCGATGTAGGTCGGATGGTATTGAAAATGGGCCATATCGGTCCACTTTTACGTATAGCCCCCATATAAAGGGACCCTCAGATTTGGCTTGTGGAGCCTCTAACAGAAGCATATTTCATCCGATCCGGCTGAAATTTGGTACATGGTTTTGGTATATGGTCTCTAACAACCATGCAAAAAATGGTCCACATCGGTCCATAATTATATATAGTCCCCATATAACCCGATCCCCAGATTTGACTTGCGGAGCCTCAAAGAGAAGCAAATTTCATCCGATCCGGCTGAAATTTTGTACATGATGTTGGTATATCGTCTCTAACAACCGTGCAAAAATTGGTCCACATCGGTCCATAATTATATATAGCGCCCATATAAACCGATCCCCAGATTTGGCTTGCGAAGTCTCCAAGAGAAGCAAATTTCATCCAATCCGGTTGTAATTTGGAACATGGTGTTAGTATATGATCTTTAACAAACGTGCCAGAATTGGTCCATATCGGTCCATAATTATATATAGCCCCCATATAAAACATTCTCCAGATTTGACCTACGGAGCCTCTTGGAGGAGCAAAATTCATCCGATCCGGTTCAAATTAGGAACGTGGTGTTAGTATATGGTCGCTAACAACCATACCAAAATTGGTCCAATCACACAAAAATTGGTCCATAACGGTTCATAATAAAATTTTCATCATTGTCAAAATTTTCTTTCTATAGAAAATTTTGTCAAAATTTTTATTTCTATAGAAAATTTTGTGAAAATTTTATTTCTATAGAAAATTTTGTTAAAATTTTATTTCTGTACAAAATTTTGTCAAAATTTTATGTCTACTTTGTCAAACTGAATTATATACGTATTGGATCGATCTTTTTTGATTTAATATATACCACGTATGGACTTACATACAATTTAAAAGATGGTGTTACGAGGTTTTAAGATACCTTGCCATCGGCAAGCGTTACCGCAACTTAAGTAATTCGATTCTGGATGGCAGTGTTTAGAAGAAGTTTCTTCGCAATCCATGATGGAGGGTACATAAGCTTCGGCCTGGCCGAACTTACGGCCGTATATACTTGTTTTTATTATTTTTTTTTTTACTTTTTTATTAATTTTCTATTTTTTTTTTTTTGAAATTTAATTGTCCAAAATTTGCACTTTAAATAGCCTGATTGCGTACTTTCTTATAATTGTCCACAAGGACTGTATCGGAAGTAGAAAAAAATCATTGGGGGATCCCAAGATGCGCTTTAGAAGAAGTGATTGTGGACTTGTCCAAAAGGACTGCATCGGGAGTAGAAAAAATCATTGGGGGGATCCCACGATGTGTTTTAGAAGAAATGTTTGTGGACTTCTCCAAAAGGACTGCATGGGAAGTTGAAAAAAAATCGATGTGAGATTCTGGGATGGGCTTTAAAAGAAATGTTTGTGGAACAACTTCCAGTTTTTTTTGCTGGAACATTTATCTTCCGATGAAACTATTATATTTGTTTCATGGTGGTGGGTATTTAAGATTCGGCTTGCTGTATATACTTGTTTTAGTTCATTTAAAAAAAAAAAAAAGAAAAACGTTAATAACGTAAAGGAAACTTTCTCGTATTGGCGAAATTTCAACTAAAACCTAATAACATCCACGAACTCACATAAAGTGAAATGGCTTTAGTGCCTCCTTGTCTTTGAGTGTAGAAGTGAAGTAACTAATTCCCACAACAAATTTTTATATTGTGACCTTTTTCAAATATCTCGTTGATATGTATAAAACATATACTCACACATATATGTCTTAATTAAATTCACATAGACCGACAATTTCCTAGAAGATGTCTTTTGCCAATGCCACAATATGAATCTTGATTAAATTAAACTTTGTTTTACATTGACCAACCAACATACTCGTATCCTCACAAAAAAAAAACTTTAACCAACACGTGTGAAGACCACCTTTGAGAAAGGTGTCAACAGAAAACGCTTCAACATTTTGTTGCAATTCGCAAAGTCTCTCAAAACCCCACTAACAGCTATGCGTTGCGGAAACCTTTCTTCTGTCTGAAGCAGATCCTTTGCCAAGAAAAAGGACAACGAATGATAAAAGTGTCAAATAAAACGAAACGCTCAACAAAGTTGTTTCTTAAAAAAACTTTCCGTCTTTCATGTGAAATTATTAAATTATGTGTTTGTCTCTAGTTCAACATGTGTGTGTGTGAGTGTGTGCGAGCGAATATTTGTTTGTAGTGGTGTCGGTTGGGAAAGTGAAAGTTTTCATTGTGACAATTTCACACTTGTGCATTTGCGTCAGATATATTTCATCTACTTATGTTAGCTGTGAAATGTGTTTTTATGTGGGCACCTTAATTTATTTTTTTCTTTTTTCACACACACACACATTGAGCCCGATTTATATTAACACACATTGACATGCGCATACATACGAGTTGCAGAGACTCAAAATAAATTATCTCGAAAATGATGTAGATGCTTTCAGAGTTTTAACGACTCCATTCCATTTGCGAAGGAGTTAATCGAAATAGCAACAACGTGAATGCCATAACAACTTAATTCACCAACTGATTCACTTGATTAAAATAAAGAATCCACGGATAAGCTATTGTGCTTACGTAGAAAAATAACGTAAGAATAAATTGGCTATCATGGAGGAAAATTACCTTCAAATGGCAATCACATGCATACATTTGAGCAAACTATATTTCATAAAATTTTGATAAATACTCTGAATAAAACTTGATAAAATGTGAATTTGAAAATTCCAAGTAAAATTGTTTCGACATTGTGTTATCAAGTTTTAAAGACAAAGATCCGCTACTTTCTGTTTCGATATTTGGTAGGGGAGAGACCTCTCCTTTGTCCGACTTTTTTTTTCGGTACAGTGAAAAAACTAGACTTCTCCAATTTACTTGAAATTTGTATACCAATAAAATAAAATTTGATAAAATGTGAATTTGAAAATTCCAAGTAAAATTGTTTCGACATTGTGTTATCAAGTTTTAAAGACAAAGATCCGCTACTTTCTGTTTCGATATTTGGTAGGGGAGAGACCTCTCCTTTGTCCGACTTTTTTTTTCGGTACAGTGAAAAAACTAGACTTCTCCAATTTACTTGAAATTTGTATACCAACCACCATAGATTGGTGATGGGTGTATAATAAGTTTGTCATTCCGTTTGTACCACATCGAAATATCGAATATGTTCGGAAACTTCTTAGCCTATCAATGAAAGAGAATAACGGGATGGCTGATAAGTCCCCGGTCTAACGAAGAAAAACACATTTTTTTTGTCAAAATTCGTTTTTATTATTCAACATAGTTCCCTTCAAGAGCGATACAACTATTATAACGACCTTCCAATTGTTTGATACCATTTTGGTAGTACTCCTTCGGTTTTGCCTCAAAAAAGGCCTCAGTTTCGGCGATCACCTCTTCATTGCAGCCAAATTTTTTCCCTGCGAGCATCCTTTTGAGGTCTGAGAACAAGAAAAAGTCGCTATGGGCCAGATCTGGGTGGGGAAGCAATTCGAAGCCCAATTCATGAATTTTTGCCATCGTTCTCAATGATTTGTGGCACGGTGCGTTGTCTTGGTGGAACAACACTTTTTTCTTCTTCATATGGGGCCGTTTTGCCGCGATTTCGACCTCCAAACGCTCCAATAACGCCATATAATAGTCACTGTTGATGGTTTTTCCCTTTTCAAGATAATCGATAAAAATTATTCCATGCGCATCCCAAAAAAAGAGGCCATTACTTTACCAGCGGAATTTTGAGTCTTTCCACGCTTAGGAGACGGTTCACCGGTCGCTGTTCACTCAGCCACCTGTCGATTGGACTCAGGAGTGTCGTGATGGAGCCATGTTTCATCCATTGTCACATATCGACGGAAAAACTCGGGTGTATTACGAGTTAACAGCTGGAAACACCGCTCAGAATCATCAACACGTTGTTGTTTTTGGTCAAATGTGAGCTCGCGCGGCACCCATTTTGCACAGATCTTCCGCATATCCAAATATTGATGAATGATATGACCAACACGTTCCTTTGATAACTTTAAGGCCTTTGCTATCTATATCAACTTCATTTTACGTTCATTCGAAATCATTTTGTGGATTTTTTTGATGTCTTCGTCGGTAACCACCTCTTTCAGGCGTCCACTGCGTTCACCGTCCTCCATGCTCATTTCACCACGCTTGAATTTTGCATACCAATCAATTATTGTTGATTTCCCTGGGGCATAGTCCGGAAACTCATTATCAAGCCAAGTTTTTGCTTTCACCGTATTTTTTCCCTTCAGAAATCAGTATTTTATCAAAACACGAAATTCATTTTTTTTTCATTTTTTTCACAATAACAAAAGTTGCTTCACCAAAGACGCTCTATCTCACAAACTAATTGACTTACAGACGTCAAATTTTGACACGAATCATTTGAAGGTTGATCTATATATATAAAATTCAATCTATGTTTGTTTATTTGTTTGTTTGTTTGTTTGATTGTTTGTTTGTATGTACCGAGTTGGCTCCGAAACGGCTGATCCGATTTACTTGAAACTTTCAGAGATCGTAGGGGGCGTTCATGTGGTGAAAATAGGATACCTCATTTTTTGACACCTGGTCGCGGAGGGGGACCTCCCCTTTGGCGGACTTTTTGAAAATTGGACCAAAGTTGACCGATTTGCTTGAAATTTTCATTGAAGGTTGGGGTTGGCATCTAGACAAAGATCCGCTACTTTATATTTCGATATTTGGTGGCGGAGGGGGACCTCCCCTTTGTTCGACTTTTTTTATAGTACAGTGAAAAAACTAAAATTCTCAAAATTATCTGAGATTTACAGAGAACATGCGGTGAGGTTATGGAATTAATATGGGGTACCTGATGATTTCATATGTGGACGGGGGAGGTCCCCCCCTTGCCCTACTTTTTGAAACTTGGAACAAAATTATGCGATTTGCTTGAAATTTTCATAGAATGTTGGGGTTGGCATCTAGACAAAAATCTGCTACATTATTTTTCGATATTTCGTCGGGGAGGGGCGCCACCCCTTTGCCCGACTTTTTTTAAAGTACAGTGAAAACAAAACTAAACTCCCCCGACTGAAATTTTACGGAACAAATGGGTGAGGTTATGAAATTTATATCAGGTTCCTGATTTTTTAATAAAAATAAAAGGGCATAGGGAGACATCCGCTTCTCTTAAGTACATACAGAGAAACAATTAAACTTTACCGAGTTACTTGAAATTTACAGAGGACTGGGGAGAGGTTACGATATTAATAGTTGGTACCTGATTTTGTGATATTTGAATGGAAGAGAGGTCGCCCCTTTAGGCTTATAATTTGCTTTACATTTTCTGGGACGTTTACAAAAGATACGCTACATCACTTTTCGATATTTGGTCGGGGAGGAGGTCCTCCTCTAGCTACAAAAAAAAAACAAAAATTCTTAAGTTTTCTTGAAATTAACAAAAGCAGTGGGGGAAGGTTATGAACGAAGAGGCAACCTTCCTTGCCCCACACTTGAAGGAAAGTTTCAAGAATTTTCAGGGAAAGTTAGGGATGCTATTCACTACGGTGTTTGTCGATATTGTATCGGGAAAAGTGACGTCCTTTTAAAACAATAGAGCAAAATTTAAACATCTCCGATCTACTCGAAATTTACAGGGAACGTGGGAGGAGGTGATTAAATTTATACATGATTTTTAAATTAGTATATGATTTTTCGATATCTGGTTGGGGAAGGGGAAAATTGAAATAAACTTTGTCGATTTACTTCGATAGAATTTATAGGGACCATTGAATAGTTTGTGAAATTAATATAGGGTACGTGATAGTTCGATATCAGGTCGGAGTAGAGCGACGGTGGGGAGAGGGTTCCCTTTTGTCCGTTTTTTTTTTCTTAAATTGAAAGTAGAGGGTTTTCTGTAAATGGGAACTCGATACATAATTTTATGACATATTTTTTGCACAGGCTTCTGCCTGACTTCTTTTTAGTAAAGAACTTAAATTTACATGAAATTGGCAGCCAACGTAGAGGGTGCATCATTTTCCAACATTTTAGCAAATATTAATGTGGTAAAATTTTTTACTACTTTTGCTTTTTCCGATTTATTGGATGGGAAACAGTAATTCTTTATATGTTATTATAATGTAGTGCTCAATTTTCAGATATGTTGAGAAGAAGGATACCTTTCCTTGACAAACCACACTTAAAATTCACAAGAAATATAGAAGATTGTCCAACTACTTGAATACAGAACATTATTTAAAAAATTTGGAGGAAAGGGTACACCCTCTCCCCGACATTTTTTAAGACGAACCGTTTTACATATGCATATCCATATCCGTCGTATTTGTACCTATAAACGAAAAAGCACGTAGTCGGATTTGTTTGAAAGAATTCAAATCTTTTCGAATTTGTTTTCAGCACGAAGGATATGGTTGACTAACTTAACGCAAAATATTCCTACAAATACGCTTTGGAAGGCGCAGCGAAGCGGGCCGGGTTACGCTAGTACTATATAAAAATAATATGCATTTAATACTAGCGACGCCATCTATGTGTCAGACCGGGGACTAATCAGCCAACCTGTTATATTTTGGGTCGTGGTGAAATTCTGAATCGATCTAAGCGTATCCGTCCGTCCATCCGTCCGTCTGTGGAAATCACGCTAACTTCCGAACGAAACAAACTATCGACTTGATACTTACCATAAGTACCCAGCAAAAAAAGCGTCGCCAAAAAATTAATGAAAATGTTCTTTTTGGATCCGGAAATGGTGCAAAATTGACGCAGAAGCGATGAATTTAAAATGGACTTGTCATAGGACGGAAGTCCTCCATTTCAACAGCCGTTCCACTGAGTTTGCATCACTTCGTTAGGTGTGATCCGAATTCAATGTTTTGGATGTAAATTAAACAATTATGTGATACTTTGTGTCAAATAAATAATTTTTATAATTTTTTAAATTTTTTATGGATTCTAACGCTTGTCGGAAACGCTTGACCTCAAATATTTTCAAAAATTCACATTTTTTTCAGATTGGATTTAGAACTTTTTCGACAAAATTTAAATGATTTGTACCATTTTATGAATTCTTACTCTGTTTTTAACCTATTTTAAACAAAAAAAGTTAAAATTACCCATTAAAAGTATGAAAAAATTAAGTTATAAAAAATTGAATGAAAAGAACATCTTGGGTAGTTAAAATAAAGAACATAATTGTGAGTGCATCTTCTG
Source organism: Haematobia irritans (assembly GCF_050003625.1). Taxonomy (NCBI): domain Eukaryota; kingdom Metazoa; phylum Arthropoda; class Insecta; order Diptera; family Muscidae; genus Haematobia; species Haematobia irritans. The sequence goes on along the minus strand of NC_134399.1, from coordinate 102,251,523 downwards.
GAAGTGCTTTTAAAGTTGTGCCTTTGGAAGAACTTCCAAATTTTTTTGCTGGGTAGTTGTTATTGATTTGGGTCGGATGGTATTGCAAATGGTCTATATTGGACCACTTTTAAGTATAGCCCCCATATAAACCGATCCCCAGATTTGACCTCTGGAGCATCTCGGAGGAGCCAAATTCATTCGATCCGGTTGAAATTTGGAACGTGGTGTTAGTATATGGCCACTAACAACCATGCCAAAATTGGTCCATATCGGTCCATAATTACATATAGCCCCCATATAATCGATCCCCAGATTTGACCTTCGGAGTCTCTTGGAGGAGCAAAATTCATTCGATCCGGTTGAAATTTGGTACGTGGTATTAGTATATGGCCACTAACAACCATGCACAAATTGGTCCACACCGGTCCATAATTATATATAGCACCGTATAAACCGATCCCCAGATTTGGCTTGTGGAGCCTCTAACAGAAGCATATTTTATCCGATCTGGCTGAAATTTTGTACATGGTGTTGGTATATGGTCTCTAACAACCATGCAAAAATTGTTCCACATAATTATATATAGCCCCCATATAAACCGATCCCCAGATTTGGCTTGCGAAGTCTCCAAGAGATGCAAATTTCATCCAATCCGGTTGTAATTTGGAACATGGTGTTAGTATATGATCTTTAACAACCATGCCAGAATTGGTAGATATCAGTCCATAATTATATATATACCCCATATAAAACGTTCTCCAGATTTGGCTTGCGAAGCCTCAAAGAGAAGCAAATTTCATCCGATCCGCCTGAAATTTGGTATATGATGTTGGTATATGGTCTCTATATATAGCCCCCATATAAACCGATCCCCAGATTTGGCTTGCGAAGTCGCCAAGAGAAGCAAATTTCATCCAATCCGGTTGTAATTTGGAACATGGTGTTAGTATATGATCTTTAACAACCGTGCCAGAATTGGTCCATATCAGTCCATAATTATATATAGCCCCCATATGAAACGTTCTCCAGATTTGATCCGATTCAAACTTGGAACGTGGTGTTAGTATATGGCCGCTAACAACCGTACCAAAATTGGTCCATATCGGTCTATGGTTATATATAGCCAATCACACCAAAATTGGTCCATATCGGTTCATAATCATCGTTGCCACTCCAGCCAAAAATAATCTACCAAAATTTTATTTCTATAAAAAATTTTGTCAAAATTTTATTTTATAGAAAATTTTGTTAAAATTTTATTTCTGTAGAATTTTTTTGTCAAAATTTTCTTTCTATAGAAAATTTTGTCAAAATTTTTATTTCTATAGAAAATTTTGTGAAAATTTTATTTCTATAGAAAATTTTGTTAAAATTTTATTTCTGTAGAAAATTTTGTCAAAATTTTATGTCTATTTTGTCAAACTGAATTACATACGTATTTGATCGATCTTTTTTGATTTAATATATACCACGTATGGACTTACATACAATTTAGAATATGGTGTTAGGAGGTTTTAAGATACCTTGCCATCGGCAAGTGTTACCGTAACCCAAGTAATTCGATTGTGGATGACAGTCTTTAGAAGAAGTTTCTGCGCAATTCATGGTGGAGGGTACATAAGCTTCGGCCTGGTCGAACTTACAGTCGTATATACTTGTTTTTTTTTTTATGTGGTGTGCAGATGATCGTTTTTACCATTTTACATATTATATATTTTTTCGAAGGAATCGGTGATCTTGTGCATTTAAGGGTTAAGGAAAGGTCATATCCTTGGGATTCAAGTAAACCTTTTGTCCATTGTAACTTGGTTTCCTTCCGACAATCACCAAAAAATATTTCAATAAATTAAAACTACCACTCGAAACACCCCTTTTGCAGCAACTTTTATGTAAATGTTTACGTAGCTAAACGAGCATATCACAGTAACTTTCCAATCGAAGAGAATCATGGAAAAATTATCTTACATTTCATGCATGAATAAATTTCACCATAAACCACAAAGCAAATACGAAGTCCTCATTAACTTAAAGACACTCAAAGCATCAATCAACGCAGCAAAACATTTTATACTCACTTCAGTAAGTTTTCAAAGATCTCACGAAGTAAATGATACGGATATGGTTCATCAAGGTACTTACTTACGTGCACAATATCCCCTTGGCTTTATGAGAGAACCAAAGTGGGTTTTATGACTTTTAAATATGACATAAATGTGCTGAATTGATATAAATATTCAACTTTTTGTGCTCTTAATACAAGAACAGCAAGAAAAGACTGCTACAACAACTTGTAAAGCCATTATCTCAGCCAGAGAAAATTTATTCGCATAGCTAATTTTTGTAAGTTTTTCTTTTTTTGTGTGTCTTTTTATTTCTCATCCTTCTGCTTGAGCTCGCACTTTTGGCATAGCTTTCCACGCTTTCATGGACCATAACCATTTAAAAGTTATTTATCTTTCACCGCCCAGTGTAAGTATAATAAACCAGCTAGCCCGTTAACGGCAACAGGCAACCAACTGTGTGGTATCATAAATTTAGCCACTACACACTATAGTGTTATTAGCCGTTAATGTGGGAGTTACCACTTTATTTCGCCATGGCTAATTTCTTGGAAATTCGATCCTTTCCATTACGAAGTGCTTTATTTTACCGAACACAAAGAATTTTAGAATATTTGAAGTACTTGGTCAATTTTATTTATAATATTTAAAGAAATTTAATAACTACAATAAGGGAGAAACGCAGAACACGGAACGCATTCTACCATGGATGTAATCGAGTAATTTGTGATTAAATGTTTAAATGTAAAATAAAAAAAAACCACAACCAAAATATTCAAATTAAACAAGTAAGGAAAGTCTAAAGGCGGGCGGGCCGACTATATTATACCCTGAACCACATTGTGGTTCCACATTTTCGATACCATATCAAATTCGTCAAATATGTTGGGTGATATACATAATGTTGGGTGATATACATTTAAATCTGACTCGATCTGGACAAAATTTGTTAGACTTCAAAAAAAAAACTGTAGACTTAAAATTTCATTCGGCTAATCCACAATGTGTTCCACAATGTTAATAAAAAATATGGGAAACATTTAAATCTGAAGCAATTTTTAGGCAACTTCGCAAAAGTGTATTTATGATTTATCGGTCGATAGCTATGCATTGAAAGTACAGGAAAATTTAAGTAATTTTTACAAGTTTTGAACTTAGCAGTGGGGATTTTATAAGGAGGTTAGGTTAGATGGCAGCCCGATATATCAGGCTCACTTAGACTATTCAGCCCATTGTAATACCACAGTGGTGAACTTCTCTCTTATCACTGAGTGCTGCCCGATTCCATGTTAAGCTCAATGACAAGGGACCTCCTTTTTATAGCCGAGTCCAAAATTTTGTATAGAAATAAAATGCTGACAAAATTTTCTGTAGAATAAAATGTTGACAAAATTTTCTATAGGAATAAAAATTTGACAAAATTTTCTACAAAAATTTAATTTTGAAAAAAAAATTTTATAGAAATAAAATGTTGACAAAATTTTCTATAGAAATAAAATCTTGACAAAATTGTCTATAGAAATAAAAGATTGACAAAATTTCCTATAGAAATAAAATTTTTACAAATACAATGTTTATAAAATTGTCTACAGAAATAATATGTTGACAAAATTTTCTGTATTTTTATAATTTTCTTAGAAAAAATTTTAACAAAATTCTCTATGCAAATAAAATTATAAAAAAATTCTCTGTAGAAATAACATTTTACAAAGTATAATTTTTTGTTTAGTAGTTCTTAGTAATGTTTTCTCCAAATTTTGGTAGACTATTTTGGGCACATGTGGCATCCGTATATGAATATCAGGATTGACCTTTCCGCTCACATATATTCATTTTCGGTTTTAGTAACGGAATCCGATTAACCGGTGTAGATTTTGCTAAAACTTAACGCTACGTACATTTTTTAAGACATCTACTTTTCCAACTAATCAATAGTCAAACAAAATGTTAACATCCAAACAGTTTATGATGCGAATAGAATGCGAAATATTTTGCAACTTGAAGATGACAGGAAACAGAAGTACTCCCATGACAAAAGAAACATCCACATTGCTCTACAATTTTTTTGCATTTGTTTTTTTTTTTTTTTGCTCGTACCGAAGGATATTTATTGTCCCAATTATGCAGAGACAACATGTCCCGTTGTAAAATTTCCATGTTACACTTCTTCTCCATCGATGTCCACAGTTGATCGATTTCTAACAAAAATGGTCGATTTTTTACTGTTTGGTAGATTGGTAGAATTCTTGATTTTCAAATTATTCCTCTCCAACTAAAAGGTACTTTTGCTATAGAAGTGACATTTTGGCAAAATTTTCTATAGAAATAAAATTTTGACAAAATTTCTATAGAAATAAAATTTTCTCTAGAAATAAAATTTTGACAACATTTTCTATAGAAATAAAATTTTGACAACATTTTCTATAGAAATACAATTTTGACAAAATTTTCCATAGAAATAAAATGTTGACAAAATTTTCTGAGAAAAAAAATTAACAAAATTTTCTGTAGAAATACAATGTTGACAAAATTTTCTATAGAAATAAAATCTTGACAACATTTTCTATAGAAATAAAATTTTATCTAATTATACAATTATTTTTCGAGCTTTATGGACAGATATAGACTAAGGAACATGGTTAATAGAGCCATTGAAAAGAAAACGCCAGATACAAATCTATACACGCCTGGACTGTACATGTTTCGGTTCGGGCGAATGAACCTTTCCACAGCCTTTAGTATAGATCTGGCTGGGAGAGATAACTCAATTTTGGGCCCTTTATGCTAACTCCTTATGGAGAAAATATTTGGGAAATTTCCTCTTTCCTTAATCTATATCTGTCCATAAAGCTCGAAAAATAATTGTATAATTAGATATAATGCATTTGGACGTCAATTGCCTGTTTCGGTATCAGGCTAACATGAAATGAAATAAAATTTTGACAAAATTTTCTATAGAAATAAAATTTTGGCAACATTTTCTACAGAAATAAAATTTTGACTAAAGTTCCTATAGAAATAAAATTTTGGTAAAACCTTCTATAGAAATAACATTTTGACAAAATTTTCTATAGAAATAAAAATTTGACAAAATTTTATATAGAAATAAAATTTTGAAAAAATTTTCTATAAAAATAAACTTTTGACAAAATTTTCTTTAGAAATAAAAATTTGACAAAATTTTTAACAGAAATAAACTTTTGACAAAATTTTCTATAGAAATAAAATTTGGACAAAGTTTTCTATAGAGATAAAATTTTGACAAAATTTTCTATAGAAATAAAATTTTGACAATTTTGACAAAATTTTGACAAAATTTTATATAGAAATAAAATTTTGAAAAAATTTTCTATAAAAATAAAATTTTGGCAAAACTTTCTATATAAATAACATTTTGACAACATTTTCTACAGAAATAAAAATTTGACAAAATTTTATATAGAAATAAAATTTTGAAAAAATTTTCTATAGAAATAAACTTTTGACAAAATTTTCTTTAGAAATAAAAACTTGGACAAAGTTTTCTATAAAGATAAAATTTTGACAAAATTTTCTATAGAAATAAAATTTTGACAAAATTTTGTATAGAAATAAAATTTTGACTAAAGTTCGTATAGAAATAAAATTTTGACAAAATTTTCTGTAGAAATGAAAATATGACAAAATTTTATATAGAAATACAATTTTGAAAAAATTTTGCATAGAAATAAAATTTTAACAAAATTTTCTATGGAAATAAAATTTTGACAAAATTTTGAATAAAAATAAAATGTTGACAAAATTTTCTATAGAAATAAAATTTTGACAAAATTTTCTATGGAAATGGAATTTTGACTAAAGTTCCTATAGAAATAAAATTTTGACAACATTTTCTATAGTAATAAAATTTTGACAAAATTTTCTATAGAAATAAAATTTTGACAAAATTTTCTATAGAAATAAAATGTTAACAAAATTTTCTATAAAAATAAAATGTTGACAAGATTTTCTATAGAGATAAAATTTTGACAAAATTTTCTATAGAAATAAAATGTTGACAAAATTTTCTATGGAAATAAAATTTTGACAAAATTTTCTATAGAAATAAATTTTTGACAAAATTTTCTATAGAAATAAAATGTTGACAAAATTTTCTATAGAAATAAAGTTTTAACAAAATTTTCAATAGAAATAAAGTTTTAACAAAATTTTCTATAAAAATAAAAATTTGACAAAATTTTGTTTAGAAATAAAATTTTGACAAAATTTTCAATAGAAATAAAATTTTTTATAGAAATAAACTTTTGACAAAATTGTCTATTGAAATAAAATATTGACAAAGCTTCCTATAGAAATAAATTTTTGAAAAATAAAATGTTGATAAAATTTTCTATTGAAATAAAATGTTGACAAAATTTTCTATAGAAATAAAATTTTGACAAAATATTCTATAGAAATAAAAATTTGACAAAATTTTCAAAGAAAAAAAATTTTGAAAAAATTCTCTATGAAAATAAGATTTTACACAACTTCTCTGTAGAAATAACATTTTGCAAAGTATATTTTTTTTGTTTGGTAGTTCTTGGTAAACTTTTCTTAAAATTTTGGTAGATTATTTTGGGCACGAGTGGCATCCGTATATGAATATCAGGATTGACCTTTCCGCTCACATATATCTATTTTCGGTTTTAGTAACGGAATCCGATTAACCGGTGTAGGTTTTGAACACCATAGCAGGAACTTAACCCTACGTACATTTTTTTTAAGAAATCTACTTTTCCAACTATTCAAAAGTCAAACACAGTGTTAGGTTAGGTTAGGTTATGTGGCAGCCCGATGTATCAAGCTCACTTAGACTATTCAGTCCATTGTGATACCACATTGGTGAACTTCTCTCTTATCACTGAGAGCTGCCCGATTCCATGTTAAGCACAATGTTAACATCCAAACTGTTTATGATGCGAATAGAATGCGAAATATTTTACAACTTGAAAATGTCAAGAAACAGAAGTACTCCCATGACAAAAGAAACATCCAAATTGCTCTACCAGTTTTTTTGACCTTTGGTTTTTTTTCGCTCGTACCGAAGGATAACATATCTGGATACCCTTTTTGACACCCTACCCCACCACTTAATATGAATGTTTATTTCCCTTCCAAGAAAATATTTTTATATTGGGTTATGGTTATGTATTTGAATGGGGGTAAAAGTCCTTTCTCAGATATGGAAGATGAAATCCATACACTTGCTGCCTGCCATGTTCGGTGTCAATGTTTGTCATGATTGCTCTTTTGTTAAGGCACTTGCTGCTAAAGTTGCCAAAGTGAATGGAAACAAAACTCACGCTGATTTCTCAATGGTATAGAAAACCGCTCGGCCCATATACAAAACGAGGACGTAAGAAGTAACACCACCATCATCACCACCACCACCACCACCATTGTATAAATCCTGACTGGATTGAAGTTTGAGCTAAAGCCTCAATGGAAAACTAATGTTTCGAAACTTCATAAATTAATTAAGGAACTTAGGTCCCAATATATTATATTTGATGCTGGAACTTAGGTTCCTTCTCTTGAGTGAGCACTAACCAAGTGTTACACAATTACTTACATTGAGAAATGTAATAAATGCCTTACAGATATAACAAAATGTTTGGTTTATGGGTAGATGAACAAGAGTTATTTTATTTTTCTATAATAGGTGTGACTGCTTTGACTGCTGAATCCAGAAAGAGGGAGAATTAACTTTATAACATGGGAAGGCAAACTCGTAGGAAAAGGAATACAAAATTGTGGAGTTGCCATCAGATCTATTTTTCTTTTGTTTTTTCTTCTTTATCCTATTACAATTCATATTTTAATCTAGTACAATTCAATTCTATTACTACGTAACGGATAGCTTACACCTAATAAATTCAAAGTATTTTAATTTGATTTAATTTCATTTAAAGATAATTCATTTCATACAAAACTCCATTAAACATCCTCCCGGCCTTGGCCAGACAGGCCAATTATTTATTGTTCGAGGGCATCTTTTAATCGCTGCAGTGCTTCCATGGCGGTCCTCAAAATTTCACGACGTGGGGAGGTTCTTGACACTCGAGTTCCTTTTCGTTTCACGTCAACTAGTCGCATCTGTCTATTCTGTTTTACCTTAACATTGTCGCGAATCCGTTGGCGATCTATTGCTTCTCGTAGAATATTTTCTTGGACACGACGGCTTGTGATGAGGTGTCTTACATCAGAATGAACACGTCCTCTTTCTATTTCATCCAACGTCACTCGAGGAAGTGCGGCAATGTGCAGTAGAGTGTGATGTTCCTCTCTGCAATGTCGACAGGCAATTTCAGAGGTGCATTCGTATGTCCGGTGAGAACGAGCCAGGCAATTTACGCAATATCCGAGTCTCCTAACTTCCCTACGGCGACTTCCGACATCCATGTTGAGAAATTGTCTGCAAAACCGGAGTGGATGATAACGCTTGCAGAGAAGACATTGATGAATATTGCTAGGGGCCCTGTGAAAATAAGTAAAATTAAGTTTTTTTTTTTTTTTTTTTAAGAGAAAGAAGACAATGACCAGAATACCAACGACACTTTTGATTTTGAAACGAGGAGAGAGGGAACCGTATACTAGGAATGTTGTAAAAAATAAGAGAAATTAGGATTGAGTGAAAAGGGGACATAATTTAGTAATATCGCGTGTTATGGGTCCACGGGCAGTACGAACGTCTACAATCCTCACAAATCCATCAGAACTTGGGTGAGTCTTAGTTACTCTGCCGAGCCTCCCACAGGGCGGCATCTGGTCATCTTTTATCACCACCAGTTGTCCGATTTTAATGTTTTCTTGAGGGGTTTGCCACTTATATCGTTTTTGTAGCTCTTTCAGGTATTCATCTTTCCAGCGTCTGGCAAATAAGTGTTGCTGAACTTTTAAACGTTCCCAGCGATCGGGAAAGGATAAGTTGTCTGGCAAATTCTCCGGAAAGGCCACGAGTGGTGCACCTTTTAAAAAGTGGCCTGGTGTTAACGCCAAAAGATCTGTTGAATTTTCGGTGATTGGAGATAGAGGGCGTGAGTTCAGGACAGCCTCGATTCGAGTGAGGAGAGTTATGAATTCCTCAAAATTGTACTTAGTATTCTGGGTTACTTTCTTGAAATGCATTTTGAATGATTTAACCCCAGCTTCCCACAAGCCACCCATGTGGGGGGCATTTGGAGGTAAAAAAGTCCATTGCATACCTTGAGGGATATATTTTGTGTTAACATCTTGAGCGGCTGTTTTGATGAATTGAGCGAATTCATATCGAAGAGTTCTTTCAGCTCCAACAAAGTTTGTTCCATTATCAGACATAATTTTCTTTGGAAGTCCTCGTCTACTGACAAATCTTGTGAAAGCGGCGAGAAATGATTCGGTGGATAAACTTGAGCAAAGTTCCAAATGAATCGCTTTGGTGCTAAAGCATACGAAAACGCAGACATATCCCTTTTGGTATGGAGCCTGCCTTATGGTTGAAGTTTTAATTGAAAAAGGTCCCGCAAAATCGAGGCCCGTGTATGTAAAGGGTAATGAAAAAGAGCTTCTTTCTAAGGGAAGCGCGGCCATTATCTGATTTTTTACCGTTTGCTTGTAGATAGTGCATATTTTACAGCTACGTATATAGTTTTTGACAGCAGATCGGAGTCTAGAGATATAGAATTCCGCGCGAATAGTCCTCATCATTAAACTGTTTTCCGCGTGCAGTAGAAGTTCGTGGATGAACTTAATAAGTAACTTGCAATAATGAGATTTGACTGGAAGTATAATTGGATGACGTTCGTGATAAGGGAGATTAGAGTTTGCTAAACGGCCGTTCGTTCGAATAAGTTTTTGGTCATCCAGAAACGGGTTTAGGGTATACAGAGAGCTTCTTTTGTGTACGGATCGTGATGCCTCGAGCAATCGGTATTCTTTTGTATAATAGCATTGTTGAGTTAAACGAATAAGATTATTTTTCACTTCCACAAACTCAGTATTAGAAATATCCAATGATGTAGGCCGGGGCTTTTTCTTCAAACAATTATAAAAACGGATGATATAAGCAATGACTCTTACCGCCCGATCCCATCTTGAAAACCGTTTTAAAATTTCATCATCTGCTTCTACCAGGTGATGGGTCTCGATTTTCCGAGTTTCTGGGAGGGTTTCCTCGTTGACCCGAGATTTTGGCCAATCCTCTGGATTTTGACGCAACCAATGTGGGCCGTGCCACCACAAAGAATTATCTATTAAATCTTCTGCGTAACATCCTCGAGATCCGAGGTCTGCAGGATTATCGCCAGACCTCACATGTCGCCAAGAACAATTGCCAACATTTCTTATAATCTTAGCAACTCGATTCGCTACATACGTCTTCCAAGTACATGGTGGTTTCGTTAACCAAGAAATAGTAATAGAAGAATCACACCAAAGATAAAGTTCAATATTCTTAAGGGACAGTTCTGACAAAACATGTTTGGTGAGTTGAGATAATAACACAGCACCGCAAAGTTCCAATCTTGGGAGACTAACAGGGTAGAGGGGGGCAACCTTTGTTTTAGACACGAGTAAATGTGACTGTACTGCATTTACACAGTCTATTCGGAGATAAATGGCAGCGCAATATGCTTTCTCGGAAGCATCGCAAAACCCATGTACCTGTACGTTGTACGAAGGACTGAAGGCAACCCATCGGGGGATCGATATACGAGAAATTTGGTTGAGACTTCTGACAAACTTATTCCATTGGTGTAAAATCTCCGGTCGCACATTTTCATCCCACTTTGTGCCCTCCACCCAAAGCTGTTGGAGCATGATTTTGGCAGTGATGATAATGGGAGAAATCCACCCTGCGGGGTCAAACAGTTTTGACACATTAGAGAGTATTTTACGTTTAGTAATAGCGATAGGAATATCAAATGGATCGATACGATACGAGAACCTATCTTCCAACGCATTCCATTGTATACCGAGGGTTTTTGTATTGCTTGTTTCATGAAATTTGAGAAATTTTGAGTCTAAAGTGTTTTCTGAAGGGACGGATGAAAGAATGGGGCCATAATTTGCGGTTATTTTCTTAAGAGGAAAACCACCGGTTTTGAGCATAGCAATTAATTGTGCAAGAGCTTCAATGGCGGACTCGGAATCATGTGCACCTGATAGAATATCGTCAACATAAGTATCATTCGTAAGAATTTGAGCAGCATATGGGAAATCACTAGCCGAATCTTTAGCGAGTTGCATTAGAGTTCGAATAGCAAGATAGGGAGCACAGTTGACACCAAATGTAACTGTTTTCAGTGCATAATCATTTATAGGACTATTAGGGAGCCGTCGGAACAGAATTCGTTGATAATTGATGTCTTCCTGGTGCACTAAAATCTGTCGGTACATTTTCTCTATGTCGCCGGTAAAAACATATTTATAAAGACGCCAGCGTAAAATTAATGCCATTAAATCGGTTTGGAGTGTGGGGCCTACGTGCAATATATCGTTAAGAGATTTCCCTGAACTAGTTTTCCTTGAAGCATTGAAGACCACGCGGACCTTGGTGCTCGTGCGCTCTGGCTTCACTACCGCGTGATGCGGTAAATAAAAAGATCTAACCGAACCATTCTCGTTTAGTTCCTTGGAAGAGACCAATTGCATATGGTCAAGAGTCGAGTACTCTTCTAAAACATCATGATACGCCTTCCCGAGACCAGGATCTTTTTTCAAGGAATTTTCCATCCTAATATACTGCGTGAGTGCGTTAGACCTTGATCGTCCCAATGGGGACTCTATTTCAAAATTCTCTTTAAAGGGGAGTCGTACCACATACCGTCCATCTGCGTTTCGTGTAGTGGTTCTCTGGTAAAGACTCTCGCAGTATTCGTCGGAAGCCGAAAGAGGACCCTTGTCGACCATCTCTTCCTGCTCCCAAAATCTCCTCAACTGTTCACTGATCGGATCACTTATCATCTCAATTGTCTGTATAGAAAAGGAGGTAATCGATGGAACCGTGACAGGTCCGCTTATAACCCAACCAAAGATAGTCGACTGAGCAATTAAAGATCCGCAAATGTTCCTAACTCCATTTAGCAATATTTGCGGAATGACATCACTACCGAGTAACAGATCAACGGTTCCTGGAGTATGAAAATCGGGATCTGCCAAATTCAGATCATTCAAATCAGCTGAAGATAATTCGGTACTAGGTACAAAAAAATTGGGTAAGAGACGAGTGATTCTCGGGACCACAATTGCATCAATTATCACATTACGGTTGTAGATAGTTGAACAGAGCGATATAGAGCACAAAGAATTCGAATTGGCAACAACTTGACCACCCATTCCGTGAATCCGAAAGCTTCTACGTTGAGTCGGAAGCAACAATTTCTGTTGGAGATTTTTCGAAATAAAAGTCTTCTCCGACCCCTGGTCCAAAAAAGCACGAGCCCTAAAAAGGTCACCATTATGGGTTAAAGTAACCATGGCTGTCGGTAAGATAGTGTCATTCCGGGAGGAATTGGAGGTATATGATGAAAAATGCGAAGAAGTATAAGAAATGGGTACTTGTTCAGCCGTCTGGGACGATGACTGTGCCTCTAGTGTTGAAGGCTGGCCATCGGTTTCTAAAACTGTAGTATTACAAGATTGTGGGGATTGATTCGAGGCGCTAGCTCGAGATTTCTTGTTCTTAAAGTGTAACATGGTGTGATGGTTCCTTTTACACTCCATGCAACCGACCTTGCTCTTGCAATCCTTCCTCAGATGTTTGTATGAGAGACAGTTCAAACACATACCGTTCTGAGATACGAAATTGTTCCGAGAGGTAGGGCTGAGATCGCGAAACTTGGCGCAATTTCTAAGGCTATGTGCCTCCTGGCTGCAAAGTTTACAAACAATGTCCGATTTACCTCCGGTATGAAAGGAATGAACCTCTGGTCGTTTACCACCACCCTTGGTCCCGTGTATACTATACAGCCGTTCTACGACTTCATACCGATCGCATAAAAATCTGTCCATTTCCGTCCAGGTTGGCAACTCCTTGTGTGACTTCAGGGACTGCTCCCAGAGAGACAAGGTTTCATGAGGTAATTTACTAGAGCACAAGTGTACTAATATTGGATCCCAGTCCTTAGTAGAAATGTTATGTGTCTTTAGAGCCGCCAGACAATCATTTATGGTTGATTGAATTCTTTGAAGAGCCTCACTGCTCTCCACAGAAACAGACCTTAGGTTCAAGAGAATCCTTAACTGATTGTCTACAAGTATTCTCCTGTTCTCATACCTACTTCGAAGGGCCTCCCACGCCAACTCAAAATTCTCACCACACAGCTGATATTTTCGAACAATACCAGCCGCATGACCCTTCACCTTGAGACGGAGATGATAAAGTTTCTGCACGGGAGATAATTTGGGGTGATTTATGTATACCGCAGTAAACATATCTCGAAATGAGGGCCATTCCTCATATCCACCCTGAAAATCTTCGGTGTCGCACGGAGGCACTTTGATACAACTAAAATTCGAAGAAGGGTCTGAAGGTTCAAAAGATACTGTTGCACGAGAAATGTCATGAGGTGGAACGAACGCCTTCTGCAAGTCCATCATTCTCGCCTTGCAATTGTGAAAACTTATGGTGCAAGTGCTGTACTTTTCCCTAGCCGAAGCCGCAAATTCCTCTGTCAGCTTTTCCCCTTTTGTGGTAAACAATTTCCTATATGTCAACTGAACATTTGTCCACCGTTCATGAAGGTCTTGTAGTGCAACTTGTAAAGAAGAGTCCGTATGTTCATCTCCCGGTCTGTTTTCGAAACCGGCGCAGAACATAATTAAATCATCCGTATCGAAGATGAAATCACCCTGTAGGCTTTCCATGGTGAGATTGGAGCAATCGAAGGTATAGTGGCAACCCGATATTTCAGGATCACTTAGACCATCCAGTCTGTTAAAAAATTACAAAGAAAAGAGCTTCCACCTGGTCACGTCCGAGTCTCGTACACGAGCAAACAAGTATCCCGAAATTTATTTCTGTTTCAGTTCCGTGGGAACAAGTACGAGATATCAAGATTTCCCTCAGTAAATATATCCAATATTCCGGAGTCTGTATTCGTTCTAGTTCCACAGGAACCAACGCAATACCACGTGCAAATTCAATTCAACTAATATACATATATAAATAGAGATTAATATGTGTTTCAGTTCCACGGGAACACATGCTATGAGAAATTGAAAATGCAAGAAAATGCAAATTTCATATAAAGTATACTTCAAAATATCTGTTGGTTTCAGGCAAAGCAAAAAGTAATTAATTGAATTCCAGCTATCTTTCCAGTATTCACTAAATGCTTTTGAAGTGACTATGAAAATATCTTCTAAAAATGTATCGACACATTCAATCAACCGAGTCGAAATCGTGTAAATATCGAGGAAATAGTACGATATAAATGAGAATCTGCAATATGAGATTTGTTGCAGAAAAGATTAAGTACAAAAAAGCTCGTATACCCAAGTTGGTCGTGAAATATTCCAAATGGTGATTACGTTCCCATAGTGTAGGTTGAAAAACAAGATAATATAGAACGTGTGAACATCCAAAACATTTTTCTTCTGGGAGAGGATAAATGTGACAGTTCCCCAGTCAAAACCAAAGTGAATTCACCGACACAGACATCTGACACAAATATCTACAAAGCTCATATTCGTGGAGAGTCAAGCAATGGTACCAGTCTTTCAACTACGCCTTTTCAAGGACATGCGGACTACAAACCCGTGTCACCAAAACTTCCGTCAATAGCCCGTCGGCGGATATACATATAATGAAAGTAAATAAGAGAAATATCCCCCAACTGATTAAATGAGCCTCAAATTTTTTCTTAACATTCGTGATTGGAGAATAAAATATTTCAAAGGGAACAAGATATTTAATAGGGGTTCATGTCTTTGATATATTCCCAATTCCATTAACAAAAAATGACACTAAGTAAATATACACCCTCCAATTTTTCGATTTCGGGTTAAACTCATATGAATCTCAAAACTCCAATTGGGGTTAGAAATTCTTCGTTGTCTGCTTATTTCACACAAAATTGCAGTATTGCATTCATATTTCATTAAAATTTTCTCATAAAAACCAAAACTTCCCAGTACAAGAGCTTGATCTTAATATTGTGCTTATAAAAGGAAATTCAACTCTTGATATGTGAGTTCACGTAATCAATTGAAGAAAATATCCTTTCAACAGAGTTCATAAAAGATAATTATGCGTATAATGAGTACATACAATATAGATGATACTGGTTTTAAGTCCATTCATTTCATAATGTATCGTATTATCAATATCGAAGTTATCCAATACTTTGTGTGTATGTGGTAACGATACAAATTTGTCATATGGATGCACGACCCTTAACAATCTCAATGAAAACAATGTATGTGTCTAGAATATAATGGTGTTCAAAGTCCCTAGTCTCTTGGACTGAATTTCTGATTGAATTTATTAACATAGGTCAACCTATTGGCTGATGGGTTCATGTAATCGCTAAATAAATATTTTTCATCACGACGCAAGCCGTTTCGTTTCATTGACCTTCCATTATATGGACTACTTTGTTATCCTTTTATTAACTGTCGTTAGTTCTTTTTAAATTCCGGTTTCGTTGAACTTCAAACCAACTAAACTACATATGAAAGGCAAAATGACTTACGTATAGTTCATCTTCGGATAATATTCAAAGTATCCGCGAGGTTCCAATCTGTACTCACTCCGAATTTTCACGGTCGTTTTTTCTTTAAATATACCAAATATGATGTCGTTCTAGCTTTACTGGGTGTCTCAGCTTAAAAACTTGCTAATCAGGTTCTATGAACTGGAAACTGGTGGTGACAAACTAAGAGCTTTGGTCGAAGAAACGATTTTCGATTTGGAGCATGAACTGGTGAAAATGATGAAATGTTGTTTATCGATGAAATGAGGGAAATGACTGTGGGTGAGTCTGATGCGGTCATGCAGTGGTGATGTTGTTGTTAAACATGTTAGATATCGGCCAGTAGAAAATAAATTTGAGTGGACCAATATCTGGGTCTAGAATTCATCTTAGGCTCATATGATTAAGGTGATTGCTTCCTTCGTATGTATCTACAAACCCAGATAATTATGTCGTCTTCAAAATATCCAATTAACTTGATTTCAATTTGGTCACAGCTTTCTTGGGCGTGTACCTAAAATAATTGAGAATTAACATCTACAACAGTAACAGTGAGGAGTGCGTTGGATCATGAGCAAAATGTCTTCAAATAAACGCCTTTTTTTGTAATCTATTTATGTGTTATACAAACCGGTACAAATATTATGAAAGCTACGATTTTGCTGTGTTGATTTACTTAAAACACGCTTCGCCACAAAGTTTTTATTGAGGACGATAAAAATTCCGGTATTCGTTACCATGCCAAGCTTGTAGGTATCATTAGCCGCAGACAACTTCCTACTTGAAGAAAACAACGAACGTTACAACCTTTTTTCCAACACTTAAAAGAAAATGCAACGTGGTTTATCGGGAAACGTGCAATAACCTTTTTTTCCAACAAATCCAGCCAACAACTTTTCGCAGCTTCACTGCGACGTATTTCTCATTCCCTAAATTTCAGACGGAATATATTTTTATATCAGAATATAATATTTTCTTCTCTCTTCTTATTTTTCTACTCCACCCAGATATTAACGCTATTATTTATATTTTTTCTTTCTATTCTCGATGAGGTTATCCAAAAATTTGCCGCTTTCTTGCCTTTTTTTTCTTTTTTGTCGTATGAGTTCGTAGTCGACAGCAACTATATCGGCGTTATTCTGACAGTCATTCACAGTAAACTTGCTGTTGCCAGATAGAATTGTACATTCAATTGGGAATATAATGAATTCATGTAAATTACATCTTCCTTTGTTTTTGTTTAAATAATAAATGTAATATATCCATAGAATGATTAACTGTGTAGGTTCGAAGGACCATGTATAAATCCTGACTGGATTGAAGTTTGAGCTAAAGCCTCAATGGAAAACTAATGTTTCGAAACTTCATAAATTAATTAAGGAACTTAGGTCCCAATATATTATATTTGATGCTGGAACTTAGGTTCCTTCTCTTGAGTGAGCACTAACCAAGTGTTACACAATTACTTACATTGAGAAATGTAATAAATGCCTTACAGATATAACAAAATGTTTGGTTTATGGGTAGATGAACAAGAGTTATTTTATTTTTCTATAATAGGTGTGACTGCTTTGACTGCTGAATCCAGAAAGAGGGAGAATTAACTTTATAACATGGGAAGGCAAACTCGTAGGAAAAGGAATACAAAATTGTGGAGTTGCCATCAGATCTATTTTTCTTTTGTTTTTTCTTCTTTATCCTATTACAATTCATATTTTAATCTAGTACAATTCAATTCTATTACTACGTAACGGATAGCTTACACCTAATAAATTCAAAGTATTTTAATTTGATTTAATTTCATTTAAAGATAATTCATTTCATACAAAACTCCATTAAACAACCATCATTTAGCATTCAACATTGTTTTGCCTTGATAGCCTTGTGGTAGATATGCATGTTCCATATTTAACATTTCCAAGAGATAGTCATGTTTCACCTCTTGCCCCGTGGAAACTGTTTTCAAATGTTCAGTTTTGAACAAAGGCCAATTGAGTGCAGCAAAAACTCAAGCCAAATAGGCAACCATTGTAGTTGCACCATGCAGTTCAAGTTTCAGCAAAATTTCTAGCCTTTTCACCATGAGCATAGGAGCAGCGCATATGTTAGGCGCCATCCAAGGCATTTGTAGAATTGAATTATGAATTTCTGGTCGTTGACTTTATCAAGAACAACCATCCAAGCATTCAGCAATCATTCATACAGTTGCAGACTTGGCAAACTCGTTGGGGCTTATCTAGAGCTCTTAGGAGATTTGCCATGACGGCAGGTTTCAATACTAATGCCTATAGTCAAAGGTACTGTTCCAATGAAAATGAAATAGTATTTGTTTTAGGTCGTACAGGATATTTCTAGGATTTGCCAATGAATTTTTTGTTTGGTTGTCTTTTTTTTTTGGCAATGATCATATGTCGGTAAAAAACACGCTTCCAAATACCTATATTGAGAGCTTTTTGAGTTTTTTTTTGAAGACTTTATGTATTGTAGGTATTTTGGGGAATCGAGGAAGAGAATATAATCGGGCATTGGTTGGCAGTAGAATACCCTACATGAGGTGTTCAAAACGGTTACCCGTTTTGACGAGTTATATCGGTGTTCAATAAAAAGTTTAGCTTGTAAAGTACTATGTTCTGTTTTCCAGCTAGGGTTAAGTTATGCAGCCCACTTTTTTAGGCTGTCTTAGATAATTCAATCCAATGTGATACCACAAGGGGTTAACTTCTCTCTTATCAATGAGTGCTTCCCGATACTATGTTTAGCTAAATCACAAGGGACCTCCTATTTATATATCGAATGAAATATCCGCCTCCAAGAGGCTCCAGAAGTCAAATCTGTGGATTGGTTTATAATGGAGCTATACCTAAAAATGGTCGACTCGGTACATTTGCAATAACATTTTACCTATATAAATAACAACTATTTGTGCCAAATTTTGTGTGGAGACAGCCGGACGGACATCGGCGCGCTAACGTATTTTTCTTGAAAATAAGTGATTCTTTAACTTCTTTGTATAATCGGACTTCGACTTCTAAAATTGTAAGTCTGATCGTACAATCACATAGCGGTCAGGGTATAATAACTTTGATCTGCCATAAAATTTACCTACCAGAAATATTGATTTTAGACCCTATAAAGTACATACTGATTGACTCATAATCATCTCCTGAGTCGATCTAGCGCTTAGGTTAGGTGACAGCCCGATGTATCAGGCTCACTTAGGTTAGGTTAGGTGGCAGCCCGATGTATCAGACTAACTTAGACCATTCAGTCTATTGTGATATCACAGTGGTGAACTTCTCTCTTATCACTGAGTGCTGCCCGATTCCGTGTTAAACTCAATGACAAGGGAAATATGGCACAGGGTGTTTTTTTGGGCACAAGGATGAACTCTATTGAATTTGGAAGATATCGGATCAAATTTAGATATAGCTCCAATATATATACTCGTACATTTAAATCTGACTCGACTGGACAAACTTTGATATACATCTACAAAATCTATAGACTTAAAATTTAAGTCGGCTAATGCCGTGGGGTGGAACACAATGTTAGTAAAAAACAAGTAAGTAAAGTCTAAAGTCGGGCGGGGACCGACTATATTATACCCTTCACCACTATGTAGACAAACATTTGTGTCACCATCTCAACTACTTCAAATTTGCTGGGATCTATATAAAGGTTTGCGTTTCCAGATACAAATACTTTTAATGGAGACAATTTTTTGTACTTCTACAAAATCTCTAGAATTAAAATTTAAATCGGATAACGCCCTGGGATGAAACACAAAAACAAGTATATGCAGCAGTAAGTTCGGCCGGGCCGAATCTTAAATACCCACCACCATGAACCAAATATTAGGGTTTCCTTTGAAATTTCAGGAGGGCTTGAGGACACTTCCCGAAGATAAATTTAAAGATTTCACCTATGAGGACTATATCAGATTCTGGATTTATAAGAACCATTTTTATTTGAGTTTTAGAGGAATCATTAACATCTCTTGTAAGTGTGCAAGAAAATTATAAAATAACGTCTTGATTTGAAATCTTAAATCTGTAGATTTTCACCCGAGAAGCAAAATCTGGAAATTTTACATTGAGTTTCAAGCAATTTTCATGATCAATGCGCCTTCTATACCCTCAAGAAGTGAAGTCGGTCTATATGGAGGCATTACCAAATGGACCGATAAAAACTTAATCCGATACACGTTTTTGTGAGCCTAAAATACCAGAATGTTTACAATTTCAGGCAAATCAGATAAAAACTACGGTTTCTAGAAACCCAAGGAGTTAAATCGGGAGATCGTTCTTATGGGGGATATACTAAAATATGGACCGATACTCACCGTTTTCGGCACACCTCTTTATGGCCCGAAAATACCTCTAGATTTCCAATATCAGGCAAATTGGATAAAAACTACGGTTTCTATAAGCCCAAGACCCCAAATCGGAGGTCGGTTTATATGGGGACCATACCAAAACATGGACCGATGCTCACCATTTTTGGCACACCTCTTTGCGGTTGTAAAGTACATCTCGATTTCGAATTTCAGGTAAATTGGATAAAAACTGCGGTTTCTATAAGCCCAAGAAGTAAAATCGGGAGATCGGTCTATATGGGGGCTATACCAAAATATGGACCGATACTCACCATTTTCGGCACACCTCTTTATGGTCCTAAAATAGCTCTCGATTTCCAACTTCAGGTAAATTGGATAACAACTGCGGTTTCTATAAGCCTAAGAAGTAAAATCGGGAGATCGGTCCATATGGGGGCTATACCAAAATATGGACCGATACTCACAATTTTTGGCACGTATTTTTTTATCATACAATACCTTTATATTTCAAATTTCAGATACATTGAATAAAAACTGCGGTTTCTATAAGCCCAAGAAGTAAAATCCGGAGATCGGTCTATATGGGGGCTATCACAAAACATGGACCGATACTCACCATTTTTGGCACACCACTTTATGGTCATAAAATACCTCTAGATTTCAAATTTCAGGCAAATTGGATAAAAACTACGATTTCTATAAGCCCAAGACCCCAAATCGGGAGGTCGGTTTATATGGGGACTATATCAAAACCTGGACCGATATAGCCCATCTTCGAACTTGACCAGCCTGCAGACAAAAGACGAGTTTGTGCAAAATTTCAGCACGATTGCTACATTATTGAAGACTGTAGCGTGATTACAAAAGACAGGCAGACAGACAGACGGACATCGTTATATCGCCTTATAATTTCTCCCTGATCAAGAATATATATACTTTATATAGTCGGAAATCGATATTTCGATGTGTTACAAACGGAATGACACCACCATTCTATGGTGGTGGTACTTTCCATCATCAATCTATTGAATTATTCCGAATTCTAAGCACATCCTTACTAGTTTGACACAAAATATCCTGGCAAGTTTAACTAATGAAAAATATTAAGAGATTTCCTTAAACAATTTCTTGCACATGCAAATTTCGTAAATGATTATCACACGAAAATGCTCTCATAAGCTACATAATTAATTTCGAACAAATGGAAATTTCAAAGAGTTTTAAATCAATTTTCTCTGGGAAATATTTAGAAAATCTGCATAATCTATAATGTATACTCACCATAAGACTTCAACTACCTATAGAGTTTAAATAATTAAGTTTTGGTAATTTTTGGCAATTATGCTTAAACTAAAAACCACATTATCTCATTCATTCCATGTGGGTTTTAGAACCTTGGGGGGTGCTCAAATCACCCACTATGTATATAATCTTGCTTTTATTAAAATTTTGTGATGAGTATTAATGGTCATTTTGTGTGTATAAACCTAATATAGTTGTGGCGATGAGATGCATATTCCATGTACTGGCCCGTTATCCTTTGGTAACCAAGCCAATTAACCATAATCAACCATATGGGAGGCTCTACAAATAAATCCAATATTTATATTTTTTGCTCAAATGCTTTCAAGGCATTCGTGAATGTGTTCGAATTCGTAAATTATTCATATACAAAAATTCATTTGATTTCAGTCACATACGTTTAGATTATCCCATGGGTATTTATCCTTTTGTGGGAATTCCTGCACTGTGTATGGGAGGAAGAATCCAAATATATTTGATATCCCCATCATGTATACAGAAAGTATACAATTGGTGAATAAATCTCTGTGGCGTATCGAGCTAACAATCACGTATATCCATCGCTTAATTATATACACTGAAAAAAATATTGATTTTGTAAAGATTGATAAAGATTGTGTTGTGCATAACACAATGCAACACAAAAATTCCAAACAAAAAATCACTTATTCCAGGCGAAAGGATTCGATGAGCGGAGTAAAGTAATTTCTAGATTTTGCTAGTGTGGAGCTTTTATAGTTTTTTGTTCTCCAACTTCGATTTTGTGCACTTTTTTGCAATTTTCTCGAAAAATGCTGTGATTTTGTTTTGTAGTCTTCAGCAAAGTTGTATTTCTTGACTCGGCCAACAAAAATGGTGAATATATTATTCATGCTCAAAACCAGGGCTGTGGAGTCGACCCAATTTTGCTCGACTCCGACTCCGACTCCAGCATTTTTCATCAGCTCGACTCCGGGTAATATAACTAAATCTCATTTTAATACCACTAATTTGTAGTTCTATTGTGGGGGTACCGTAAGTGGATCGATATAAAGTATCGTATTTATTTATGTGTGCAAAAAAAGGTCTTAATTTCACATTAGATGCCAATTAAACTCTATATTTCAAACTTAGGGCAATGTTTAATAAATAAAATAATGCTATAAATACCCATCATAATATGAGAAGATACCAACAGTATATGTATTTGTGGACCAAAATTATTGATACTATCTCAAATCCTTTAAATTTGTTGCAAGCTATATAAAGGTTTATATTCCCATAAGCATGAATTTGAATCTGAATCGATTTAGACAAAATTGTATATACTTCTACAAAATCTATGTACTTTAAATTTAAATTTAACGTTATGGGACGTAACACAATTTTAACAAAAAATAAAAATGCAAGGAAAGTCTAAAGTCGGGCGGGCCTATTATAATATACTCTGCACAACTTTGTATTTAGATCTACATTTTGATAAAATCGCAAATCAGACGTCTACAAAATCTCGGGCAATATTTGGGAAATATTTATAATTGTTTAGACAATTTCGCAAAAATGCATTTATGATTCATTCATTGAAAATTTTTAAAATTTGAGTTATTTCTACAAGTTTTCGACTTAGCAGTGAATATCAGTGAGCATACAATTTTGGAAAATTTTTTGTCTAGTAAATAAAATTTTGACTAAATTTTCTATAGAAATCAAATTTTGGCAAATTTTTTTATAGAAATCAAATTTTGACCAAATATATAGAAATAAAATTTTGAATAAAATTTTTATAGAAATCAAATTTTGGCAAATTTTTTTATAGAAATAAAAGTTTGAAAAAGTTGTCAATAGAAATACAATTTAAAAACAAGTATATACGGCCGTAAGTTCGGCCAGGCCGAAGCTTATGTACCCTCCATCATGGATTGCGTAGAAACTTCTTCTAAACACTGCCATCCACAATCGAATTACTTAAGTTGTGGTAACGCTTGCCGATCGCAAGGTATCTTAAAACCTCCTAACACCATCTTCTAAATTGTATGTAAGTCCATACGTGGATATATTAAATCAAAAAAGATCGATCCAATACGTATATAATTTAGTTTGACAAAGTAGACATAAAATTTTGACAAAATTTTCTACAGAAATAAAATTTTAACAAAATTTTCTATAGTAATAAAATCTTGGTAGATTATTTTTGGCTTGAGTGGCAACCATGATTATGAACCGAATAAAATTTGAACAAAATTTTCTATAGAAATAAAATTTTGACAAAATTTTCTATAGAAATAAATTTTTTGACAATGATGAAAATTTTATTATGAACCGAATAAAATTTTAACAAAATTTTCTCTAGAAATAAAATGTTGACAAAATTTTCTATAGAAATAAAATTTTGACAAAATTTTCTATAGAAATAAAATTTTGGTAGATTATTTTTGGCTCTAGTGGCAACCATGATTATGAACCGATATGGACCAATTTTTGTGTGATTGGACCTATTTTGGTATGGTTGTTAGCGACCATATACTAACACCACGTTCCTAATTTGAACCGGATCGAATGAATTTTGCTACAGCAAGAGGCTCCAGAGGTCAAATCTGGAGAACGTTTTATATGGGGGCTATATATAATTATGGACCGATATGGACCAATTCTGGCACGGTTGTTAAAGATCATATACTAACACCATGTTCCAAATTACAACCGGATTGGATGAAATTTGCTTCTCTTGGAGACTTCGCAAGCCAAATCTAGGGATCGGTTTATATGGGGGCTATATATAATTATGAACCGATGTGGACCAATTTTTGCATGGTTGTTAGAGACCCCATACCAATATCATGTACCAAATTTCAGCCGGATCGGATGAAGTTTGCTTCTCTTTGAGGCTCCGCAACCCAAATCTGGGGATCGGTTTATATGGGCGCTATATATAATTATGGACCGATGTGGACCAATTTTTGCACGGTTGTTAGAGACCCTATACCAATACCATGTACCAAATTTCAGCCGGATCGGATGCAATTTGCTTCTCTTTGAGGCTTCGCAAGCCAAATCTGGAGATCGGTTAAATGGGGTCTATATATAATTATGGACCGATGTGGACCAATTTTTGCACGGTTGTTAGAGACCATACACCAATACCACGTACCAAATTTCAACCGGATCGGATGCAATTTGCTTCTCTTTGAGGCTTCGCAAGCCAAATCTGGAGATCGGTTTATATGGGGTCTATATATAATTATGGACCGATGTGGACCAATTTTTGCATGGTTGTTAGAGACCATATACCAACATCATATACCAAATTTCAGCCTCATCGGATGAAATTTGCTTCTCTTTGAGGCTCCGCAAGCCAAATCTGGGGATCGGTTTATATGGGGGCTATATATAATTATGGACCGATGTGGACCAATTTTTGCATGATTGTTAGGGACCATATACCAACACCATGTACCAAATTTCAGCCGGATCGGATGAAATATGCTTCTCTTAGAGGCTCCACAAGCCAAATCTGGGGATCGGTTTATATGGGGGCTATATACAATTATGGACCGATGTGGACCAATTTTTGCATGATTGTTAGAGACCATATACCAACACCATATACCAAATTTCAGCCGGATCGGATGAAATATGCTTCTGTTAGAGGCTCCACAAGCCAAATCTGAGGGTCCCTTTATATGGGGGCTGTACGTAAAAGTGAACCGATATGGTCCATTTTCAATACCATCCGACCTACATCGATAACAAGTACTTGTGCCAAGTTTCAAGTCGATAGCTTGTTTCGTTCGGAAGTTAGCGTGATTTCATCAGACGGACGGACGGACGGACGGCCGGACATGCTTAGATCGACTCAGAATTTCACCACGACCCAGAATATATATACTTTATGGGGTCTTAGAGCAATATTTCGATGTGTTACAAACGGAATGACAAAGTTAATATACCCCCATCCTATGATGGAGGGTATAAAAATGTGTAGCAAACAAAATTTTGCAAAATTTTCTATAGAAATAAAATTTTGCAAAATAACATATTCTATAGACACAAAATTTTGACTAAATTTTCTATAGAAATAAAATTTTGACTAAATTTTATATAGAAAAAAATATTTCTATAGTAATAAAATTTCTAATACATTTTTTATAGCAGTGAGCATCAGTAAGAAAAAAAATTTTGTGAAAATTTGCTATAGAAATAAAATTTGACAATTTTTTCTTATAGAAATAAAATTTTGAAAAAATTATCAATAAAAATAAAATTTTAGAAAAATTTTTGTGTAGTAAATAAAATTCTGCAAAATATTCTACAGAAACAAAATTTTGACTAAATTTTCTATAGAAATTAAATTTTGACAAAATTTTTTAATAAAAAAATTTATTACTATAAAATTTTGGCAAAATTTTCTATAGAAATAAAATTTTGACCAAATTTTCTAATAAAAAATCTATTACTATAAAATTTTGGCAAAATTTTCTATAGAAATAAAATTTTGACAAAACTTTTTATAGAAATAACATTTTGACAAAATTTTCTATAAAAAACAACTTTGACAAAATTTTCTGTCAATATTCCACATATGTATATGGCCTTAAAATAAAAAAAAATAATTTCGGGTATTACAATGGATCGATCCAGCCCATCTGCTAGTCTAACATTCTAGGAAACATCACAAGATAGCCGTAATTGCTGTACATTGATCGAATGAATAACGCAATGGAAACTAATTTGCGTAAAAACTTGCTTAGTTACAAAAATGTGAAGTGTTTTAAAAAATTTGGTTTAGCCGGAGTCGGAGTCGAGCAAAATTTTTACGACTCCGACTCCGACTCCAGCAAAATCTTCAGACTCCGACTCCGGCTCCACAGCCCTGCTCAAAACAATAAAAATTTCAAAAAAATTACCACTTGTTTCACCGTTTTGTTCCCGTTTTTCGACTACATGTCTTGAACTATTGAAAATTTTACCAAAAAATCCAGGGAAGAAATAAAATTATAGGGAAATTATTCCCTCTTCACAAAAAATGTTTAGTATAAATTTCCGATATTATTAATTTCTTATATACACATTTAGGGAATTGTTGGCCACTAAGGCTAATAAAATTCACATCGCCCACAAAATGTACTTCGAAAGAATTTCTTTGTGAAAAATATATTTTGATTATATCCTTGATTATATATTTATACCCTGTGCCACACTGTGGAATTACATACCATGCGGTCATGCCTGCGTATGTATATTGTCAAAAAAGTTAAAATGTGGGAACTACAATTGTTTGAGTTACACGACAAAAGTAACGTATGCATATGACGCATAAAGTTGACGAACTTTTAACTTTTCAATGCGTCGGGTGCGTTGACAACATATAAACAAATCAAGAAACGAAAAACAATCTAAAATATGGATGAGAAATTATTGATTGAAGTTAAAAAAAAAGTGCATGGAATACAAAAAAAAACATATTTATTGGTGTTCCAACGCATACTGTGTAACTCAATTGAAGAATCGTATTCGTCAACACATTCGAATATAACGTACGCACGCACAACCACATGGTATGTAATTCCACCTATAGTCCATAGTATGTTTGCAACACCCAGAAGGAGACGAGATAGACATATGGTATCTTTGACAATATTGCTCAGGGCCGGCCCCTGAGTCGATCTAGTCATGTCCATCTGTCCGTCCGCCCGTCTGTCTGTGAACACATTTTTGTGATCAAAGTCTAGGTCGCAATTTAAGTCGAATCGACTTCAAATTTGGCACAAATTTGGTATGTGTTTTAGGTCAGAATAGAACCCAATTGATTTTGGAAGAAATCTGTTCAGTTTTAGATATAGCTCCCATAACATAACGTACAAATGTTTTCCTCCACAGGTCTCGTAAAATGACGATTCATCGCTAATCTCTACCAATTCTGGGGCGGGTACATTTGCCACATGTTTGTCTAATGCCCATGTGACAATGTCAGAGGATGTCCACCATCGTACTCTTGGCCATCGGATGAGCTCTTCTTGCCAGCGTGGAAGTATTTAATTGTGGGATAGCCTCTTACACCATATTCAGCAGCCTTGCTTTGATGTACCGTAGCATCTAAGGCACTCAGTCTACCCTTTAGTTCTGTAGGTGTTCTAACCCATTAAGGGGCCAAATTTTTAAAATGACCGCACCAAGGGGCGAGAAATGCAACCAACCAATCGTCTTCAGATTGCAAAACCAATTTATCAAAGTTATCGTCTGTCAATTCAATGACGTCATCTTTGCCACTATCTCCACCAGAGGAGATACCACTTCTGCCACCTCCAAAAGCCGCTTGAACTTTTTCTTAGATTCGGCCAAAGCCGGCTCAGCAATAGCTTTTGCCGTACGTTGTCCATTGTAGACCATGGGCGAGCGTTTATTAGCACCAAATATCTTGATTGTAGGGAAACCACGTACACCATATTGCTCATCAGCATCCACAGCTCTTACTTTGATGACACCCTTCAAAGCTTTGGCCAATTTTTGTATTCTAAGGCTAGACTCTGACAATGGCCACACCAGTTTGCATAGAATTCAACAACCCAAATGGCATAATCTTGAACCACAAGCCGGTTAAAATTGGAGGGAGTTAGTTCAACAACAGCGAAACTGGGCGAATACATGCCCCAAATAGTGGGCATCACTGGATACAGAAATTCCAAAAATATTGGTTGAAGTGGAATATTTTTCACTCACAATGTATTTTCATACCAATAAGAAACATTTCTCATGAGTAACAGAAAATCGAAACAAACATTTTTGTATTTGTTTATTTACTTTTTACTGACATTTAGTTTAACGTTAAAATATGATGAGCTGCTTTTATGTTTTTGGGAGCCACTGTGGTGCAATGATTAGCATGCCCGCCTTGCATACACAAGGTCGTGGGTTCGATTTCTGCTTCGACCGAACACCAAAAAGTTTTTCAGCGGTGGATTATCACACCTCAGTAATGCTGGTGACATTTCTGAGGTTTTCAAAGCTTCTCTAAGTGGTTTCATTGCAATGTGGAACGCCGTTCGGACTCGGCTATAAAAAGGAGGTCTCTTGTCATTGAGCTTAACATGGAATCGGGCAGCACTCAGTGATAAGAGAGAAGTTCACCAATGTGGTATCACAATGGACTGAATAGTCTAAGTGAGCCTGATACATCGGGCTGCCACCTAACCTAACCTAACCTATGTTTTTGTTGCTATTTTTGTTCTAGAGAACAAAAATACATTTGTCATTCGAATATAAAATTTCAACTTGAATGTATCGTTTGTGTGAATAAATTTAAAATTTTTGTTTGTAGCAAACTAAGACCAGCTAAGAGATTAAATTATTTGAATATACGAACGTGGATTGGAATGCGAATTAAAAGTGTTGTATATAATATTTATGTTTAGCAAATAAGAATTTGTCCGCTAATTAAATTCACCATTTTCAGGAACTGGGGAATTTCGTTCCTCGTTCCTCCTAATGATTTTTTTTTTTCATCAATAAAAATTAGCGCGTGATAATGAACACAACTACAACATTATCTAACCGTATGTTTGTGCAATAGCAGCGTTTGATACATAAGTGCGTATACGTAACATATTTGATTGGGCCGTTGCGTATACGCTATGTAAAATTGGCATAATGCAATAATCCCATTACCAGCATAAAACAAGTAAAGCAAGTCTAAAGTCGAGCGGGGCCGACTATATTATAACCTGCACCACTTTGTAGATCCACATTTTCGATACCATATGAAATCCATCAAATGTGTTGGGTGCTATATATAAAGTTTTTGTTCCCATATGCATATATTTAAATCTGATTCGATCTGGACAAAATTTGTTAGAATTCTGTAGACTTAAAATTTAAGTTGGCTAATGCCCTGTTAGTAAAAAACTATGGGAAACATTTAAATCTGAAGCAATTTTTAGGCAACTTTCCAAAAGTGTATTTATGATTTATCGGTCGATAGATATGTATTAGAAGTATAGAAAAATTGGAGTCATTTTTACAAGTTTTCGACTTATTAGTGACGTCTTTACAAGGAAAATGTGGGTATTTTGGCCAATTTTGCCGAAATCAGAAAAACATATATATGGGAGCTATATCTATATCTGAACCGATTTCAACCAAATTTGGCATGCATAGCTGTAATATTAATTCTACTCTCTGCGCAAAATTTCAATTAAATCGGACTACAAATTTGACCTCTGGGGTCATATGAGTGTAAATCGGACAAAAGATATATATGGGAGCTATATCTAAATCTGAATCGATTTCAACCAAAATTCACATGTATATCTAGAACATTAATTCTACTCCCTGTACAAAATGTAAAGCAAATCAGGGCAAACTTCTAGCTTCTGGGGCCATATAAGTTCATATCGGGAGAAAGATATACATATATGGGAGCTATATCTAAATCTGAACCGATTTCAACCAAAATTGGCATGTATATCGAGAACATTAATTCTACTCCCTGTACAAAATTTAAAGCAAATCAGGTCAAACTTCTAGCTTCTGGGGCCATATAAGTTCATATCGGGAGAAAAATATATAACAGGTTGGCTGATAAGTCCCCGGTCTGATACATAGACGCCGTCGCTAGTATTAAATTTTATATAGTACCAACCTTCAAATGATTCGTGTCAAAATTTGACGTCTGTAAGTCAATTAGTTTGTGAGATAGAGCGTCTTTTGTGAAGCAACTTTTGTTATTGTGAAAAAGGGAAAAAAAGGAATTTCGTGTTTTGATAAAATACTGTTTTCTGAAGGGCAAAAATACGGTGGAAGCAGAAACTTGGCTTGATAATGAGTTTCCGGACTCTGCCCCAGGGAAATCAACAATAATTGATTGGTATGCAAAATTCAAGCGTGGTGAAATGAGCACGGAGGACGGTGAACGCAGTGGACGCCCGAAAGAGGTGGTTACCGGCGAAAACATCAAAAAAATCCACAAAATGATTTTGAATGACCGTAAAATGAAGTTGATCGAGATAGCAGAGGCCTTAAAGATATCAAAGGAACGTGTTGGTCATATCATTCATCAATATTTCGATATGCGGAAGCTCTGTGCAAAATGGGTGCCACGCGAGCTCACATTTGACCAAAAACAACAACGTGTTGATGATTCTGAGCGGTGTTTGCAGCTGTTAACTCGTAATACACCCGAGTTTTTCCGTCGATATGTGACAATGGATGAAACATGGCTCCATCACTACACTCCTGAGTCCAATCGACAGTCGGCTGAGTGGACAGCGACCGGTGAACCGAAGCGTAGAAAGACTCAAAAGTCCGCTGGCAAAGTAATGGCCTCTGTTTTTGGGATGCGCATGGAATAATTTTTATCGATTATCTTGAGAAGGGAAAAACCATCAACAGTGACTGTTATATGGCGTTTTTGGAGCGTTTGAAGGTCGAAATCGCGGCAAAACGGCCCCATATGAAGAAGAACAAGTATATACGGCCGTAAGCTCGGCCAGGCCGAAGCTTATGTACCCTCCACCATGGATTGCGTAGAAACTTCTACTAAAGCCTGTCATCCACAATCGAATTACTTGGGTTGCGGTAACACTTGCCGATGGCAAGGTATCTTAAAACTTCCTAACACCGTAATATATACCACATAGTCCATACGTGGTATATATTAAACTAAAAAAGGCCGATTAAATACGTAAATATATAATTAAGTTTAAAGTTTCTATAGAAATACAATTTTGACAAAATGAAATTTTGACAAAATAAAATTTTGACAACATTTTCTATAGAAGTAAAATTTGGATAAAAATTTTCTATAGAAAAAAAATTTGGAAAAAATTTTCTATAGAAATAAAATGTTGACAAAATTTTCTATAGAAATAAAATGCTGACAAAATTTTCTATAGAAATAAAATTTTGACAAAATTTTCTATAGAAATAAAATTGTGACAAATTTTTCTATAAAAATAAAATTTTGGTAGATTATGTTTAGCTCGATTTGCAACCATGATTATGAACCGATATGGACCAATTTTTGTGTGATTGGGGATCGGCTATATATAACTATAGACCGATATGGACCAATTATGGCATGGTTATAGGCGGCCTTATACTAACACCACGTTGCAAATTTCAACCGGATCGGACGAATTTTGCTCCTCCAAGAGGCTCCGGAGATCAAATCTGGGGAGCGGTTTATATGGGGGCTATATATAATTATGGACCGATATGGACCAATTCTTGCGTGTTTGTTAGAGACCACATTCTAAATAACACCATGTTCCAAATTTCAAACGGGTCGGATGAATTTAGCTTCTCCAAGAGGCTCCGGATGACAAATCTGGGGATCGATTTATATGGGGGCTATATATAATTATGGACCGATATGGACCAATTCTTGCATGGTTGTTAGAGACCATATATTAACACCACGTACCAAATTTCAGCCGGATCGGATGACATTTGCTTCTCTTAGAGGCTTCGCAAGCCAAATCGGGGTTTCGGTTTATATGGGGGCTATATATGGTTAGGTTAGGTTAGGTGGCAGCCCGATGTATCAGGTTCACTTAGACTATTCAGTCCATTGTGATACCACACTGGTGAACTTCTCTCTTATCACTGAGTGCTGCCCGATTCCATGTTAAGCTCAATGACAAGGGACCTACTTTTTATAGACGAGTACGAACGGCGTTCCAAATTGCACTAAAACCACTTAGAGAAGCTTTGAAACCCTCCGAAACTTCACCAGCATTACTGAGGTGTGATATTCCACCGCTGAAAAACTTTTTGGTGTTCGGTCGAAGCAGGAATCGAACCCACGACCTTGCGTATGCAAGGCGGGCATGCTAACCATTGCACCACGGTGGCTCCTATATAATTACGGACCGATGAGGACCAATTTTTGCATGGTTGTTAGAGACCATGTACTAACACCATGTACCAATTTTCAACCGGATCGGATGAAATTTGCTTCTCTTAGAGGCTCCGCAAGCCAAATCGGGGGATCGGTTTATGTGGGGGCTACATATATAATTATGGACCGATGAGGACCAATTTGTGCATGGTTGTTAGAGACCATATACTAACACCATGTACCAAATTTCAGCCGGATCGGATGTAATTTGGTTCTCTTAGAAGCTTCGCAAGCCAAATCGGGGGATCGGTTTATATGGGGGCTATATGTTATTATGGACCGATATGGACCAATTTTTGCATGGTTGTTAGAGACCATATACTAACATCATGTACCAAATTTCAGCCGTATCGGATGAAATTTGCTTCTCTTAGAGCAATCGCAAGCCAAATTTGGGGGTCCGTTTATATGGGGGCTATACGTAAAAGTGGACCGATATAGCCCATTTGCAATACCATCCGACCTACATCAATTACAACTACTTGTGCCAAGTTTCAAGTCGATAGCTTGTTTTGTTCGAAAGTTAGCGTGATTTCAACAGACGGACGGACGGACGGACATGTTCAGATCGACTCAGAATTTCACCACGACCCAGAATATATATTCTTTATGGGGTCTTAGAGCAATATTTCGATGTGTTACAAACGGAATGACAAAGTTAATATACCCCCATCCTATGGTGGAGGGTATAAAAAAGTGTTGTTCAACCAAGACAACGCCCCGTGCCACAAGTCATTGAGAACAATGGCAAAAATTCATGAATTGGGCTTCGAATCGTTGTATCGCTCTTGAAGGGAACTATGTTGAATAATAAAAACGAATTTTGACAAAAAAAATGTGTTTTTCTTTGTTAGACCGGGGACTTATCAGCCAACCTGTTAGGCTCCAGAGGTCAAATCTGGAGAACGTTTTATATGGGGGCTATATATAATTATGGACCGATATGGACCAATTCTGGCACGGTTGTTAAAGATCATATACTAACACCATGTTCCAAATTACAACCGGATTGGATGAAATTTGCTTCTCTTGGAGACTTCGCAAGCCAAATCTAGGGATCGGTTTATATGGGGGCTATATATAATTATGAACCGATGTGGACCAATTTTTGCATGGTTGTTAGAGACCCCATACCAATATCATGTACCAAATTTCAGCCGGATCGGATGAAGTTTGCTTCTCTTTGAGGCTCCGCAACCCAAATCTGGGGATCGGTTTATATGGGCGCTATATATAATTATGGACCGATGTGGACCAATTTTTGCACGGTTGTTAGAGACCCTATACCAATACCATGTACCAAATTTCAGCCGGATCGGATGCAATTTGCTTCTCTTTGAGGCTTCGCAAGCCAAATCTGGAGATCGGTTAAATGGGGTCTATATATAATTATGGACCGATGTGGACCAATTTTGCACGGTTGTTAGAGACCATACACCAATACCACGTACCAAATTTCAACCGGATCGGATGCAATTTGCTTCTCTTTGAGGCTTCGCAAGCCAAATCTGGAGATCGGTTTATATGGGGTCTATATATAATTATGGACCGATGTGGACCAATTTTTGCATGGTTGTTAGAGACCATATACCAACATCATATACCAAATTTCAGCCTCATCGGATGAAATTTGCTTCTCTTTGAGGCTCCGCAAGCCAAATCTGGGGATCGGTTTATATGGGGGCTATATATAATTATGGACCGATGTGGACCAATTTTTGCATGATTGTTAGGGACCATATACCAACACCATGTACCAAATTTCAGCCGGATCGGATGAAATATGCTTCTCTTAGAGGCTCCACAAGCCAAATCTGGGGATCGGTTTATATGGGGGCTATATACAATTATGGACCGATGTGGACCAATTTTTGCATGATTGTTAGAGACCATATACCAACACCATATACCAAATTTCAGCCGGATCGGATGAAATATGCTTCTGTTAGAGGCTCCACAAGCCAAATCTGAGGGTCCCTTTATATGGGGGCTGTACGTAAAAGTGAACCGATATGGTCCATTTTCAATACCATCCGACCTACATCGATAACAAGTACTTGTGCCAAGTTTCAAGTCGATAGCTTGTTTCGTTCGGAAGTTAGCGTGATTTCATCAGACGGACGGACGGACGGACGGCCGGACATGCTTAGATCGACTCAGAATTTCACCACGACCCAGAATATATATACTTTATGGGGTCTTAGAGCAATATTTCGATGTGTTACAAACGGAATGACAAAGTTAATATACCCCCATCCTATGATGGAGGGTATAAAAATGTGTAGCAAACAAAATTTTGCAAAATTTTCTATAGAAATAAAATTTTGCAAAATAACATATTCTATAGACACAAAATTTTGACTAAATTTTCTATAGAAATAAAATTTTGACTAAATTTTATATAGAAAAAAATATTTCTATAGTAATAAAATTTCTAATACATTTTTTATAGCAGTGAGCATCAGTAAGAAAAAAAATTTTGTGAAAATTTGCTATAGAAATAAAATTTGACAATTTTTTCTTATAGAAATAAAATTTTGAAAAAATTATCAATAAAAATAAAATTTTAGAAAAATTTTTGTGTAGTAAATAAAATTCTGCAAAATATTCTACAGAAACAAAATTTTGACTAAATTTTCTATAGAAATTAAATTTTGACAAAATTTTTTAATAAAAAAATTTATTACTATAAAATTTTGGCAAAATTTTCTATAGAAATAAAATTTTGACCAAATTTTCTAATAAAAAATCTATTACTATAAAATTTTGGCAAAATTTTCTATAGAAATAAAATTTTGACAAAACTTTTTATAGAAATAACATTTTGACAAAATTTTCTATAAAAAACAACTTTGACAAAATTTTCTGTCAATATTCCACATATGTATATGGCCTTAAAATAAAAAAAAATAATTTCGGGTATTACAATGGATCGATCCAGCCCATCTGCTAGTCTAACATTCTAGGAAACATCACAAGATAGCCGTAATTGCTGTACATTGATCGAATGAATAACGCAATGGAAACTAATTTGCGTAAAAACTTGCTTAGTTACAAAAATGTGAAGTGTTTTAAAAAATTTGGTTTAGCCGGAGTCGGAGTCGAGCAAAATTTTTACGACTCCGACTCCGACTCCGACTCCAGCAAAATCTTCAGACTCCGACTCCGGCTCCACAGCCCTGCTCAAAACAATAAAAATTTCAAAAAAATTACCACTTGTTTCACCGTTTTGTTCCCGTTTTTCGACTACATGTCTTGAACTATTGAAAATTTTACCAAAAAATCCAGGGAAGAAATAAAATTATAGGGAAATTATTCCCTCTTCACAAAAAATGTTTAGTATAAATTTCCGATATTATTAATTTCTTATATACACATTTAGGGAATTGTTGGCCACTAAGGCTAATAAAATTCACATCGCCCACAAAAGTACTTCGAAAGAATTTCTTTGTGAAAAATATATTTTGATTATATCCTTGATTATATATTTATACCCTGTGCCACACTGTGGAATTACATACCATGCGGTCATGCCTGCGTATGTATATTGTCAAAAAAGTTAAAATGTGGGAACTACAATTGTTTGAGTTACACGACAAAAGTAACGTATGCATATGACGCATAAAGTTGACGAACTTTTAACTTTTCAATGCGTCGGGTGCGTTGACAACATATAAACAAATCAAGAAACGAAAAACAATCTAAAATATGGATGAGAAATTATTGATTGAAGTTAAAAAAAAAGTGCATGGAATACAAAAAAAAACATATTTATTGGTGTTCCAACGCATACTGTGTAACTCAATTGAAGAATCGTATTCGTCAACACATTCGAATATAACGTACGCACGCACAACCACATGGTATGTAATTCCACCTATAGTCCATAGTATGTTTGCAACACCCAGAAGGAGACGAGATAGACATATGGTATCTTTGACAATATTGCTCAGGGCCGGCCCCTGAGTCGATCTAGTCATGTCCATCTGTCCGTCCGCCCGTCTGTCTGTGAACACATTTTTGTGATCAAAGTCTAGGTCGCAATTTAAGTCGAATCGACTTCAAATTTGGCACAAATTTGGTATGTGTTTTAGGTCAGAATAGAACCCAATTGATTTTGGAAGAAATCTGTTCAGTTTTAGATATAGCTCCCATAACATAACGTACAAATGTTTTCCTCCACAGGTCTCGTAAAATGACGATTCATCGCTAATCTCTACCAATTCTGGGGCGGGTACATTTGCCACATGTTTGTCTAATGCCCATGTGACAATGTCAGAGGATGTCCACCATCGTACTCTTGGCCATCGGATGAGCTCTTCTTGCCAGCGTGGAAGTATTTAATTGTGGGATAGCCTCTTACACCATATTCAGCAGCCTTGCTTTGATGTACCGTAGCATCTAAGGCACTCAGTCTACCCTTTAGTTCTGTAGGTGTTCTAACCCATTAAGGGGCCAAATTTTTAAAATGACCGCACCAAGGGGCGAGAAATGCAACCAACCAATCGTCTTCAGATTGCAAAACCAATTTATCAAAGTTATCGTCTGTCAATTCAATGACGTCATCTTTGCCACTATCTCCACCAGAGGAGATACCACTTCTGCCACCTCCAAAAGCCGCTTGAACTTTTTCTTAGATTCGGCCAAAGCCGGCTCAGCAATAGCTTTTGCCGTACGTTGTCCATTGTAGACCATGGGCGAGCGTTTATTAGCACCAAATATCTTGATTGTAGGGAAACCACGTACACCATATTGCTCATCAGCATCCACAGCTCTTACTTTGATGACACCCTTCAAAGCTTTGGCCAATTTTTGTATTCTAAGGCTAGACTCTGACAATGGCCACACCAGTTTGCATAGAATTCAACAACCCAAATGGCATAATCTTGAACCACAAGCCGGTTAAAATTGGAGGGAGTTAGTTCAACAACAGCGAAACTGGGCGAATACATGCCCCAAATAGTGGGCATCACTGGATACAGAAATTCCAAAAATATTGGTTGAAGTGGAATATTTTTCACTCACAATGTATTTTCATACCAATAAGAAACATTTCTCATGAGTAACAGAAAATCGAAACAAACATTTTTGTATTTGTTTATTTACTTTTTACTGACATTTAGTTTAACGTTAAAATATGATGAGCTGCTTTTATGTTTTTGGGAGCCACTGTGGTGCAATGATTAGCATGCCCGCCTTGCATACACAAGGTCGTGGGTTCGATTTCTGCTTCGACCGAACACCAAAAAGTTTTTCAGCGGTGGATTATCACACCTCAGTAATGCTGGTGACATTTCTGAGGTTTTCAAAGCTTCTCTAAGTGGTTTCATTGCAATGTGGAACGCCGTTCGGACTCGGCTATAAAAAGGAGGTCTCTTGTCATTGAGCTTAACATGGAATCGGGCAGCACTCAGTGATAAGAGAGAAGTTCACCAATGTGGTATCACAATGGACTGAATAGTCTAAGTGAGCCTGATACATCGGGCTGCCACCTAACCTAACCTAACCTATGTTTTTGTTGCTATTTTTGTTCTAGAGAACAAAAATACATTTGTCATTCGAATATAAAATTTCAACTTGAATGTATCGTTTGTGTGAATAAATTTAAAATTTTTGTTTGTAGCAAACTAAGACCAGCTAAGAGATTAAATTATTTGAATATACGAACGTGGATTGGAATGCGAATTAAAAGTGTTGTATATAATATTTATGTTTAGCAAATAAGAATTTGTCCGCTAATTAAATTCACCATTTTCAGGAACTGGGGAATTTCGTTCCTCGTTCCTCCTAATGATTTTTTTTTTTCATCAATAAAAATTAGCGCGTGATAATGAACACAACTACAACATTATCTAACCGTATGTTTGTGCAATAGCAGCGTTTGATACATAAGTGCGTATACGTAACATATTTGATTGGGCCGTTGCGTATACGCTATGTAAAATTGGCATAATGCAATAATCCCATTACCAGCATAAAACAAGTAAAGCAAGTCTAAAGTCGAGCGGGGCCGACTATATTATAACCTGCACCACTTTGTAGATCCACATTTTCGATACCATATGAAATCCATCAAATGTGTTGGGTGCTATATATAAAGTTTTTGTTCCCATATGCATATATTTAAATCTGATTCGATCTGGACAAAATTTGTTAGAATTCTGTAGACTTAAAATTTAAGTTGGCTAATGCCCTGTTAGTAAAAAACTATGGGAAACATTTAAATCTGAAGCAATTTTTAGGCAACTTTCCAAAAGTGTATTTATGATTTATCGGTCGATAGATATGTATTAGAAGTATAGAAAAATTGGAGTCATTTTTACAAGTTTTCGACTTATTAGTGACGTCTTTACAAGGAAAATGTGGGTATTTTGGCCAATTTTGCCGAAATCAGAAAAACATATATATGGGAGCTATATCTATATCTGAACCGATTTCAACCAAATTTGGCATGCATAGCTGTAATATTAATTCTACTCTCTGCGCAAAATTTCAATTAAATCGGACTACAAATTTGACCTCTGGGGTCATATGAGTGTAAATCGGACAAAAGATATATATGGGAGCTATATCTAAATCTGAATCGATTTCAACCAAAATTCACATGTATATCTAGAACATTAATTCTACTCCCTGTACAAAATGTAAAGCAAATCAGGGCAAACTTCTAGCTTCTGGGGCCATATAAGTTCATATCGGGAGAAAGATATACATATATGGGAGCTATATCTAAATCTGAACCGATTTCAACCAAAATTGGCATGTATATCGAGAACATTAATTCTACTCCCTGTACAAAATTTAAAGCAAATCAGGTCAAACTTCTAGCTTCTGGGGCCATATAAGTTCATATCGGGAGAAAAATATATAACAGGTTGGCTGATAAGTCCCCGGTCTGATACATAGACGCCGTCGCTAGTATTAAATTTTATATAGTACCAACCTTCAAATGATTCGTGTCAAAATTTGACGTCTGTAAGTCAATTAGTTTGTGAGATAGAGCGTCTTTTGTGAAGCAACTTTTGTTATTGTGAAAAAGGGAAAAAAAGGAATTTCGTGTTTTGATAAAATACTGTTTTCTGAAGGGCAAAAATACGGTGGAAGCAGAAACTTGGCTTGATAATGAGTTTCCGGACTCTGCCCCAGGGAAATCAACAATAATTGATTGGTATGCAAAATTCAAGCGTGGTGAAATGAGCACGGAGGACGGTGAACGCAGTGGACGCCCGAAAGAGGTGGTTACCGGCGAAAACATCAAAAAAATCCACAAAATGATTTTGAATGACCGTAAAATGAAGTTGATCGAGATAGCAGAGGCCTTAAAGATATCAAAGGAACGTGTTGGTCATATCATTCATCAATATTTCGATATGCGGAAGCTCTGTGCAAAATGGGTGCCACGCGAGCTCACATTTGACCAAAAACAACAACGTGTTGATGATTCTGAGCGGTGTTTGCAGCTGTTAACTCGTAATACACCCGAGTTTTTCCGTCGATATGTGACAATGGATGAAACATGGCTCCATCACTACACTCCTGAGTCCAATCGACAGTCGGCTGAGTGGACAGCGACCGGTGAACCGAAGCGTAGAAAGACTCAAAAGTCCGCTGGCAAAGTAATGGCCTCTGTTTTTGGGATGCGCATGGAATAATTTTTATCGATTATCTTGAGAAGGGAAAAACCATCAACAGTGACTGTTATATGGCGTTTTTGGAGCGTTTGAAGGTCGAAATCGCGGCAAAACGGCCCCATATGAAGAAGAACAAGTATATACGGCCGTAAGCTCGGCCAGGCCGAAGCTTATGTACCCTCCACCATGGATTGCGTAGAAACTTCTACTAAAGCCTGTCATCCACAATCGAATTACTTGGGTTGCGGTAACACTTGCCGATGGCAAGGTATCTTAAAACTTCCTAACACCGTAATATATACCACATAGTCCATACGTGGTATATATTAAACTAAAAAAGGCCGATTAAATACGTAAATATATAATTAAGTTTAAAGTTTCTATAGAAATACAATTTTGACAAAATGAAATTTTGACAAAATAAAATTTTGACAACATTTTCTATAGAAGTAAAATTTGGATAAAAATTTTCTATAGAAAAAAAATTTGGAAAAAATTTTCTATAGAAATAAAATGTTGACAAAATTTTCTATAGAAATAAAATGCTGACAAAATTTTCTATAGAAATAAAATTTTGACAAAATTTTCTATAGAAATAAAATTGTGACAAATTTTTCTATAAAAATAAAATTTTGGTAGATTATGTTTAGCTCGATTTGCAACCATGATTATGAACCGATATGGACCAATTTTTGTGTGATTGGGGATCGGCTATATATAACTATAGACCGATATGGACCAATTATGGCATGGTTATAGGCGGCCTTATACTAACACCACGTTGCAAATTTCAACCGGATCGGACGAATTTTGCTCCTCCAAGAGGCTCCGGAGATCAAATCTGGGGAGCGGTTTATATGGGGGCTATATATAATTATGGACCGATATGGACCAATTCTTGCGTGTTTGTTAGAGACCACATTCTAAATAACACCATGTTCCAAATTTCAAACGGGTCGGATGAATTTAGCTTCTCCAAGAGGCTCCGGATGACAAATCTGGGGATCGATTTATATGGGGGCTATATATAATTATGGACCGATATGGACCAATTCTTGCATGGTTGTTAGAGACCATATATTAACACCACGTACCAAATTTCAGCCGGATCGGATGACATTTGCTTCTCTTAGAGGCTTCGCAAGCCAAATCGGGGTTTCGGTTTATATGGGGGCTATATATGGTTAGGTTAGGTTAGGTGGCAGCCCGATGTATCAGGTTCACTTAGACTATTCAGTCCATTGTGATACCACACTGGTGAACTTCTCTCTTATCACTGAGTGCTGCCCGATTCCATGTTAAGCTCAATGACAAGGGACCTACTTTTTATAGACGAGTACGAACGGCGTTCCAAATTGCACTAAAACCACTTAGAGAAGCTTTGAAACCCTCCGAAACTTCACCAGCATTACTGAGGTGTGATATTCCACCGCTGAAAAACTTTTTGGTGTTCGGTCGAAGCAGGAATCGAACCCACGACCTTGCGTATGCAAGGCGGGCATGCTAACCATTGCACCACGGTGGCTCCTATATAATTACGGACCGATGAGGACCAATTTTTGCATGGTTGTTAGAGACCATGTACTAACACCATGTACCAATTTTCAACCGGATCGGATGAAATTTGCTTCTCTTAGAGGCTCCGCAAGCCAAATCGGGGGATCGGTTTATGTGGGGGCTACATATATAATTATGGACCGATGAGGACCAATTTGTGCATGGTTGTTAGAGACCATATACTAACACCATGTACCAAATTTCAGCCGGATCGGATGTAATTTGGTTCTCTTAGAAGCTTCGCAAGCCAAATCGGGGGATCGGTTTATATGGGGGCTATATGTTATTATGGACCGATATGGACCAATTTTTGCATGGTTGTTAGAGACCATATACTAACATCATGTACCAAATTTCAGCCGTATCGGATGAAATTTGCTTCTCTTAGAGCAATCGCAAGCCAAATTTGGGGGTCCGTTTATATGGGGGCTATACGTAAAAGTGGACCGATATAGCCCATTTGCAATACCATCCGACCTACATCAATTACAACTACTTGTGCCAAGTTTCAAGTCGATAGCTTGTTTTGTTCGAAAGTTAGCGTGATTTCAACAGACGGACGGACGGACGGACATGTTCAGATCGACTCAGAATTTCACCACGACCCAGAATATATATTCTTTATGGGGTCTTAGAGCAATATTTCGATGTGTTACAAACGGAATGACAAAGTTAATATACCCCCATCCTATGGTGGAGGGTATAAAAAAGTGTTGTTCAACCAAGACAACGCCCCGTGCCACAAGTCATTGAGAACAATGGCAAAAATTCATGAATTGGGCTTCGAATCGTTGTATCGCTCTTGAAGGGAACTATGTTGAATAATAAAAACGAATTTTGACAAAAAAAATGTGTTTTTCTTTGTTAGACCGGGGACTTATCAGCCAACCTGTTAAGGCTACCTCATAAATAATTGTATCATGTCTTTGTACATTCACATTTAAAAATGTTAAACAAATGCTAACTAACCAGATCAAAACAAATTCCTCCATAAAGTAAATTAATTGTTTTATAAACATCGCGAACTGTGTGTTTCATTAAAAAATTATTGAATCAATTAATTTTTTTTTTAATTAATAACCTAAATATTTTCAATCACTTTCTTAAATGACTTTGTGTTTTTATTTTGATTAAAAATTTAATTGTATCAATTTTTATTCAAAACTAAAAAAATTCAATAATTTTTTTAACTGACTTAGTCTTTCGAATTTGATTAAAAAAGTTAATTGTATTAATTAATTGTTTAAATGAAAAAGTTTTCACCTTCTATTAACTTTTTAATTGAAATATACTGGTGATATCTTATTGGGGATATAAAAAGTTATTAGGTAATTTTGACCATCATCAAAAATTGACTAGCCAATCATGAAGATTACAAACAGTCGACATCTACTTTTTTAACAAAAATTTTTAAGAACAAGTCCATTAAATTTGCAAAAACCGAAAAATCA
The DNA here is from genome assembly GCF_050003625.1 of Haematobia irritans. Lineage (NCBI taxonomy): Eukaryota > Metazoa > Arthropoda > Insecta > Diptera > Muscidae > Haematobia > Haematobia irritans. The sequence goes on along the minus strand of NC_134399.1, from coordinate 102,208,637 downwards.
TTTTTTTTTTAATTTTTCTACACCCAGAGAAAGGTTTGGTTGAAATTCGATCACGACAATAAAAAGATAGTTGAGACCCATTAGTTTTAGTTGTATGAACCATATGTCAGTTATTTATTTTATTTAATATTTGGTATAACCAATAAAATATCAATACAGTCAAATGCTAGTACTCACGACCAAATATTGGTTGTTATAAATCTATTAATTAAAATCAACTTTCATTCTGTTCCGTACTGTTGTGTTACCAAATTTATTTTTTAAAATTGTCTCGGAAACCGACAGAAAGTTTGTACTACAAATAAATTGGTTGTGATAACAAATTTGGTGGTTATTAGTGGGACATGTTGCTGCAACATTTATTTGGAAAAAGTGTCATGTCTCGAATATTTATTGAAGACAAGGAAAATTCCCAATAGTTTATTGCTTGAGAAAGTTGGGAAATTATGGAAAATCCAGGAGTTTGCGCACAGTTATGACCAACTTTATTAAAAGGATTGAAGGTCAATTCTTTAGATGGTCCTTCCTATACCAAAGGTAATGCTCATCAAAAAGTTAGTGTTGAAGCCAAACAGTCTCACTCTGACTTTGTGAGAGAGTCCAACTTTTAAGCAACGCCAAGATTATTAACGCTTTCGTACCTCAAGTTCGGACACCAATAATAGTCTGTTTCAAAGGGAAGGAAAAAGAATTATTCAAAACGTTTGTAATATGAACAAATTATTGAATTTCAGTTCACCCATCATGTAATGGCCGGTAAAAATCCGAAATTTGATAATAGGAACAGTCAACAAGACCACTTTCTTTAGTTGGAGCATATTATTCTAGAAAACACGAATATTTGCAAATGAAAATACAGGTAAGTTTTCCACGGGAGAAACTGTTATAAACGTTTCATGGTTCTTAGTTATAGGAACAACCCCAAACTTGAATCCTTGTTCCGAACATCATTAGAATGGATGGAGAAATGCGACTTCTGTCTTATGTGCTTTACAGACTATCAGTTATTCCGGACGACAGTGCTCGTGTCGAACATATCTCATATATTGTGCACATTATAAGTTAAGTCCGAAGGCATAATCGATACTGCTGCATGTTTATGGGATCGATAACACATTTACCGATTATTTAGTCATCGCCGACAAGTCGTATCGATCCGACACACTGTAAGATTCTTTACAAACACCGACATTCCGTCCGGAATAACTGATAGTCTGTAAAGCGCATTACGAGAAACAAATATACGGCCAGCTAAAGCCAGTCAACTCAGGGTGTGAATCAAAACCGATGAGTGAATTCAACCTGGAACCAAGAACTAATAATTCAAGTAGGCACGCAAACTGAAATTATTATCGTCTGACCAAAGAATGGTTCAGGGTAAAAAACGTGGGTAAATTTATTTCACGAATTATATAATTAGTTGCAAATAAACAATAAATATATTAACGAAAAATGTATTGCATTTAATTTTTGGTGTAAAGTAAATTGTAAAATATTGGTTGTTCCAATAATCTAACAGACTGCTATGCCAGACAATTGTTGGTTGTCCTAACTAACAACAAAATGGAATGGTTGTGATACCCAATTCAAGTTGGTTGTAGTAACAAATAATGTAGGTTAAATTCTGATAGTAGACGGAACCAAATAATTTGGTTGGCAAAAAAATTGGTTGCCACAACAAATTTGTTTTCTGTGCACACAGAGAAGATATTAGTTGAAAATCGATTGTTGTAATGAAAATTCTGCATTTACAATGAAATCACAGTTGTGTCAATCTATTTACTTTATTTACAACCATTATTTCGTTTTTGTTTCCATTTGGCGCTTATTATTATAGATTTTTGTTTGTAATACCATTCAAATAGTTGTCTGAACTAATTGCCTCTCTTACGAAAATTTTTTATCGAATTCGATACGCACAACCAACCTTATAAATCTTTTATAACTGTCATTTAGTATTCAGCACTAACAATTGGTTTTCAGAGCCGAATTCCTTTGGAAATATTTTTAAATGTCAAACAATTTATTATTAATTCTTCAATGTTGAAGGAAAACGTGTTTTTTTTTTTTAATTTAAAGTAAAAACCACAGGAAACGGATTATTTTTCAGCCATATCTAAGTTTATTTGAGTCCTTGGTGGAGTGCCACTCAAACATTTTCACGAACAACTCGCGCAGGCTTGAGGATACTCAATGCTACCAGTTAGATAAATAGTGCGCATCTTAAATTGTTTAGGATCAAATGCAGATTGAGTTTTATTATGTTTTAGATGTGGAACAATTTTATTGTGCGAAAACAATGATAACGACTTTAAAGATCATCTCCACATCTGCCGTTTATCTGTGAAACCCAAAAGGAAGTGACCATGGCGAGTAGATTCTTATTTATTTTTTAAAACTACACTCTAATTTTCTGATTTAATTTGTTGTGGTTTTAGACGGGATGTGTTGGCCAATTTTTCTGATATACCACTATGTACTCAGTTCGGACTCCAATTATAAATACTACTGAACGAAGAGCTCCAAAGATTTAACTCCAATTGTCTTTAATAGTGATCATTGTTTTAAATTGTTATCAATGTATTGTATTTAGGTATAAAGTTATTTTATGTACCTTTCTATCATTTAAAAATATAAATAAAATACAATATTTTGAGGAAAAATTAATTTTCAATTCGGTTAAGATGCTAGTAAAGTTGGGTGACACAACCAAATGAACAAGGGGCAACGACCAATTTCATTGTCTAATACAACCAACCCCATGTATAGTATTAGTTGGATTTCCCATAATTCGATTGAGACGACCGAATTTATCGGGTATCAAAACTACCAACAGTTAGTTGCTGCAACTGCCAAAAGGAGGTTGGCAATAAATTCGGTTATCACAACCAATCTGTATTCTCTGTGTGTGTAAAGATTGAAAATTCGATTTTTGTGATTATAGAAAGGTCAACATTGAATTTCGACTTTTTGATGATCTTTTCATCATAAAAATAGCTACAAACCTTACCACAATAATTGAAAATATTTTCGAATTTTTTTTTTTAAATTCGATTGGTCGATTTTGGTCAATATAAAAAGTTGGTTAAAAATAGTCGATTTACTCAATTTTCAAAAACTTCAAAAGTCAATTAATCAATATTAAAAATTTGAAAAAGCCGAATTTGACTTTTTTGGTAAAATGTCGATTTTCGTATTTTGCCCTTTCAGATCCCATTGTTTGATTATTAAAGATATTCAGCAAGATGGTTTAATAATCCAAACTCACGATGGAGTTTGTGTGACCTTTATCCCGTACGAGCTTAACGCATTTCTTCTATCAAAAGCCCTTACAATTATTGATGTTCTTTTTATTTACTTACCCTTTGACGTGTATTGAGCAGGGCCAATATATATTGGTCCTATTATTGAATACAATTCATTGTAGTTGCCTGTGTATTCATACACACACATATATTCACTCCGCAAAACCCAAATTTGTATCGCCTATGACCATTGTTTGCTTATTTCTTTACAGTTTCCTGCTATGCGAGCTCTGTCCATTTCATCGGCCGATGCTTTCATTCTCGTCTACGATGTCACAGATGCGACAACATTCGAAGAGGTCCGGATGATACGTGACCAAATACATGAGACTAAGGCCACATCGGCTGTCCCAATTGTGGTTGTGGGCAATAAAATAGACTTATTAACCGAGGACAGTGATCTCAGAGAGGTAAGTGTCAACAGGAGTCATATTAGCTGTTGAAGTGGTGGTGGACAGGTGCACAATTTAAAATTCAAGTGGCATAGTGACAACACTCAGAGGATAGATAATGGAGATTGCATGGTTGGCCAATTTACCAAAAGGAGATATATCCTCCGGATGAGTGTTAAACATTTCCGTGAGGCCATTGATAGAATCATGCATTAAACTCAGAGAGCAGAGATTGCAATGCAATGGTTGTGTGTATGGGGCAAAATGGAAAATATCTACAAACTATCCTTTGGGGGTTTGCCTCGGTTACGCTAGATTTGCTGAAAAAAAACATGTCCGGTTTCAATGATTTTTTCTTTACACTAATGATTTTGGTATTGATTCCGAGCCAAAGAAGAGGAGAATTGAAATAAGGACACATTTAAAACATAATTCTCTTTTAATTTTGAGTTTTGCGTACTTGATTCTAGGAAACAAATTTTAACCCTAGAATGAATGAACAAATTGAAACCTAGAATTGTTTTTTTTTTGTGATATCTCCCGATCGATCACTCGTATCAAATCATACGCTCGTGCCAACTCAGTCTAGTGAAAGAGACGAAGTAGACATGGATGATAAGTCCCCGGTCTTACAAAGAAAAACACATTTTTATACCCTTCACCACTACTGTGGTACAGGGTATAATAAGTTTGTGCATTTGTATGTAACGCCAAGAAGGAAAAGTCGTTTAGTATACCGATCGTCTTAGAATTAAATTCTGAGTCGATTTAGCGATGTCCGTCTGTCTGTCTGTCTGTCTGTCCGTCCGTCCGTCTGTCTGTCTGTTCATGTATTTTTGTGCGCAAAGTACAGGTCGCAGTTTAAGTCTGATCGTCCTCAAATTTGGCACAGGGTCGTTCCGGGGAACAAAGACGATCGCTATTGATTTTGGAAAAAATCGGTTCAGATTTAGATATAGCTGTCATATATATTTATGCCCGATCTGGTTATAATTGGTGTGTTTATCAACCAATGTTCTTCAAATTCCGTACATCCGAATATTTTATGAGTCTCGAAAAACTTGCAAAATATTATCCAAATCGGTTCAGATTTAGGTATAGCTCCCATATATATCTTTCGTCCGATTTAGACTCATATGTCAACAGAGGCTAAAGTTTACTACTGATTTTCGTGAAATTTTGCACAGAGAGTAGAGTTGGCATTCTACCAATGCTTGGTAAATTTGATTGAAATCGGTTCAGATTTAGAGATAGCTCCCGTATATATCTTTCGTCCGATTTGCACTTATATGACCTCAAAAGCCAGAGTTTTGCCCTGACTTGCTTCAAATTTTGCACGAGAGGTATGTTTAGCAGTGGCGTTATGTGTGCCAAATTTGGTTTAAATCGGATCAGATTTAGATATAGCTCCCATATATATCTTTCGTCCGATTTGATCTTATATGGCCTCAAAAGCCAGAGTTTTGCCCTGACTTGCTTCAAATTTTGCACGAGAGGTATGTTTAGCGGTGGCGTTATGTGTGCCAAATTTGGTTAAAATCGGTTCAGATTTAGACATAGCTCCCATATATATCTTTCGTCCGATTTGAGCTTATATAGCCTCAAAAGCCAGAGTTTTGCTCTGACTTGCTTCAAATTTTGCACATGGAGTACGTTTAATATGTTAGTATCGGTAAGTGTGCCAAATTTGGTTGAAATCGGCTCAGGTTTGGATATAGCTCCCATATATATCTTTCGTCCGATTTATACTCATATGACCACGGGGGCCAAAGTTATACTCCCATTTACGTGAAATTTTGCAGAGATTGCAGAATTATTATTCCAACTATGCATGTCAAATTTAGTCAAAATAGGGTCATATTATATATAGCTCCTACATATACGTACACCAGAGTTGGGGAAATATGGTAGACTTTTTCATATTTTAGACCCATTTTCAATGAGATTTTCCTCCAACTGACTGGATAGTTTCCACAGAGAATATATTTAATATGATATTTAGGTGTGTCAAGTTTGATCTAATTTGGTTCAGATTTAGAAAAAGCCTCCATATATTCGTTTTTCCAGTTTATACAAATATGGCCGAAATTCCCTGACTTTATACAGAATTCTGTGATGATTTCCCCATATCTTAGTCATATCCTATACACTGTAATGCCAGAATTTCCACAGAACGGTTGAGTTTTAAATAAGCCGCCCGACTTGACCAAATAATATATCACAACCCACACTTGACCACATATCTTGGCGAGCTCTAACCAATATCCTTGTAAAATCGCCACTGATGAGTTGCAAAAATTGTAAATATTACTAAATTTGTCCTATATCTCGAATACATATGTATCGCCTGATAAATCATAATAGCTCTTTTGTACAATTGCATTAAAATTTCTCTCGCTTCATATGTCCCATATTTTTATACCCTGCGCCACACTGTGGAACATGGTATTATAAGTTAGTGCATATGTTTGTAACACCCAGAAGGAGACGAGATAGACACATGGTGTCTTTGGCAATAATGCTCAGGGTGGGTCCCTGAGTCGATATAACCATGTACGTCTGTCCGTCTGTCCGTCCGTCCGTCCGTCTGTCTGTGAACACATTTTTGTGATCAATGTCTAGGTCGCAATTTAAGTCCAATCGCCTTCAAATTTGGCACATGTTCCTAATTTGGGTCAGAATAGAACCCTATTGATTTTGGAAGAAATCGGTTCAGATTTAGATATAGCTCCCATATATATCTTTCGCCCGAAATGGACTAATGTGGGCCTAAAAGGCAGAGTTTTGGCCCAATTTGGTTGAAATTTTGCACAGGTAGTAGATTTAGCATTGTAGCTATGCGTTCCAAATTTGGTTAAAATCGATTCAGAGTTAGATATAGCTCCCATATATATCTTTCGCCGGATATGCACTTATATGGACCCAGAAGCCAGAGTTTTATCCCGATTAGCTTGAAATTTTGCACAAGGAGTACAATTGGTAGTATAGTCATGTGTGCCATCGGTTCAGATTTAGATATAGCTTCCATATATATTTTTCGCCCGATATGGACTTATATAGCCCCAGAAGCCAGAGTTTAGGCCCAATTTGGTTGAAATTTTGCACTAGGAGTGCAATTAGTAGTATAGTTAAGTGTGCCAAATTTGATTGAAATCGGTTCAGATTTATGTATTTATGTATAGCTCCCATATATATGTTTTTCTGATTTCGGCAAAAATGGTCAAAATACCAACATTTTCCTCCTTAAATCGCCACTGCTTAGTCGAAAAGTTGTAAAAATTACTCTAACTTTCCTAAACTTCCAAAACATATATATCGAGCTATAAATCATAAATAAACTTGCGAAGTTTCCTTAAAATTGCTTCAGATTTAAATGTTTCCCATATTTATACCCTGCGCCACACTGTGGAACAGGGTATTATTTTTTACTAAAATTGTGTTCGACCCTAGTGCATTAGCCAACTTAAATTTTAAGTCTATAGATTTTGTAAAAATCTATCAAATTCTGTCCAAATCGAGTGATATTTAAATGTATGTATTTGGGACAAACCTTTATATATAGCACCCAACACATTTGACGGATGTGATATGGTATCGAAAATTTAGATCTACAAAGTGGTGCAGGGTATAATATAGTCGGCCCCGCCCGACTTTAGACTTTCCTTACTTGTTGTTATTCAACATAGTTCCCTTCAAGAGCGATAAAACGATTATAACGATCATCCAATTTTTTTATACCATTTTCGTAGTACTCCTTCGGTTTTGCCTCAAAATAGGCCTCAGTTTCGGCGATCACCTCTTCATTGCAGCCAAATTTTTTCCCTGCGAGCTTCCTTTTGAGGTCTGAGAACAAGAAAAAGTCACTGGGGGCCAGATCTGGAGAATACGGTGGGTTGGGAAGCAATTCGAAGCCCAATTCATGAATTTTTGCCATCGTTCTCAATGACTTGTGGCACGGTGCGTTGTCTTGGTGGAACAACACTTTTTTCTTCTTCATATGGGGCCGTTTTGCCGCGATTTCGACCTTCAAACGCTCCAATAACGCCATATAATAGTCACTGTTAATGGTTTTTCCCTTCTCAAGATAATCGATAAAAATTATTCCATGCGCATCCCAAAAAACTGAGGCCATTACTTTGCCAGCGGACTTTTGAGTTTTCCACGCTTGGGAGACGGTCACCGGTCCACTCAGCCGACTGTCGATTGGACTCAGGAGTGTAGTGATGGAGTCATGTTTCATCCATTGTCACATATCGACGGCAAAACTCGGGTGTATTATGAGTTAATAGCTGCAAACACCGCTCAGAATCATCAACACGTTGTTGTTTTTGGTCAAATGTGAGCTCGCGCGGCACCCATTTTGCACAGAACTTCCGCATATCCGAATATTGATGAATGATATGACCAACACGTTCCTTTGATATATTTAAGGTCTCTGCTATCTCGATCAACTTCATTTTACGGTCATTCAAAATCATTTTGTGGATTTTTTTGATGTTTTCGTCGGTAACCACCTCTTTCGGGCGTCCACTGCGTTCACCGTCCTCCGTGCTCATTTCACAACGCTTGAATTTTGCATGCCAATCAATTATTGTTGATTTCCCTGGGGCAGAGTCCGGAAACTCATTATCAAGCCAAGTTTTTGCTTCCACCGTATTTTTTCCCTTCAGAAAACAGTATTTTATCAAAACACGAAATTCCTTTTTGTCCATTTTTTTCGCAATAACAAAAGTTGCTACACAAAAGACGCTCTACCTCACAAACTAATTGACTAACAGACGACAAATTTTGACACGAATCATTTGAAGGTTGGTACTAATAAAAATAATATGCATTTAATACTAACAACGCCATCTATGTGTCAGACCGGGGACTTATCAGCCAACCTGTTATTAATTCACATCAAACCACTGAATTCGGATCACATCTTAAGAAGTGATGCTAATTCAGTGCAACGGCTGTTGAAAAGATGGACATCTATATAAAGAACAACTTTGGAAGAACATTTTTGGAAGTGCTTATAAAGTTTTGCTTTTAGAAGAACTTGTATGAGTGAGGATGAACGCAATTTGCGTGTTGTCACAGTTCATGGGATCTTAGAAAAAATGAAAGCAAGGTACTTTCACAGAAAATTAATTAACATGATCAGTTTTCTGCTAGCAATGATTGTCTGCAGGAATTTAAATTTTGAAGCTGTTAAAGGCTTTAATATACGCAGTGAGAAATTATCAAGCCATCTTTCAACTGTCAAGAATATTAAGCAAAACTTTAAGCAAAACGCAGATGATGAAAATGGATTCATCCAACTGAAACTTTAGCACCTAAAAAAAAACTATTATAAGCTAGTTACTCTTTTATGCCATGCTTAGAGCATAATTTGTATTTTAACAAGTATATACGGACAAAATTGTCTATAGAAACAAAATTTTTACAAAAAAAAATTTTGTCAAAATTTTCTATAGAAATAAAATTTTGACAAAATTTTCTATAGAAATAAAATTTTAACAAAATTTTCTATAGAAATAACATTTTGACAAAATTTTCAATAGAAATAAAATTTTGACAAAATTTTCAATAGAATTAAAATTTTGACAATATTCTCTATAGAATTAAAATGTTGACAACATTTTCTCTAGAAATAAAATGTTGCCAAATTTTTCTATATAAATTAAATTTGACAAAATTTTCTATAGGAATAAAATTTTTACAAAATTTTCCATAAAACCATGATTATGAACAGATATGGACCAATTTTTGTGTGATTGGGGATCGGCTATATATAACTATAGACCTATATGGACCAATTTTGGCATGCACGCAAAAAAATAATTCTTTCCTCCCAAACGAAATTTTAGACAAACAAAGTTCGTTTCTCATTTGCTTTTCGCTGTAAGGAAGTGTATTTGGAAGAAAAGTATATACTTTTTGTGATAAACGTTTATTCTTTTCCAGGATGTAAAAACAATTTCATAAAGACAAATTCAAAAAAAAAAAAACATTGTTTTCTTGCTAATTGCATTTTCCCTTACATCTTTCTCACACCCACGAGGTTTTTTAGTTCTTAACACCTTTTCCTGTAATACCAACAATGTAGAAGAAATTATACGATTTTATAAATTTTTAAATTTTTTTACCTTTCGCCTGGACGGAGAATCGAACCGCGGACCATGCACATTGTAAGCCAACACACTAACCACTGAGCTATGTACCTGTTATGGTCATGAATAGATAAATATCCATATAAGTTCTATTTATATAGCATAGCTTGCGGCGCCCACGAACCGAATAAACAAAGTTTATTTGACAGAAACAAACATTTAGTTTGGCACCGTTGAGCAGTGGTTGCTACGTCCGACTTGCATGCCAAGGGTCGTGGGTTCGATCCCTGCTTCGACCAAAGTTTTTTTTATTTATTTTTAATTTTTTTTTTTTACATATATTCCAGATATGTTCGGAAGATTCCGAAAAAAATATTCAACATTACATTGTAGTATATTAAATTTTGAACTGTAAAATGTGTCTTATTAACGACCTAAAGTCAGAAAAGAACAGTGTTTGATATAAACGAAATGGACTGTGTTGTTGTTTCAAAAATAACTTTTTTTATTGAAAAAATAAAAATTTTGTAACAAACGAATTTTTTGGTGATAAAAGTTTAAAATTTTCGAAGCAATTCAAAAAACTCTAGCAAAAGAAAAACGTTTTCGGTACACGTTTTCCAAACGTTTTTTTTCTCTGCGTGTGGTTATTAGCGGCCATATACTAACACCACGTTGCAAATTTCAGCCTGATCGGATGAATTTTGCTCCTCCAAGAGTTTCCGGAGGTCAAATCTGGAGATCGATTTATATGGGGGCTATATATAAGCACGGACGGATATGGACCAATTCTTGCGTGTTTGTTAGAGACCACATACTAACACCACGTTTAAATTTCAACCGGATCGGATGAATTTTGCTCCTCTAAGAGGCTCCGGAGTTCAAATCTGAGGATCGGTTTATATGGGGGCTATATATAATTATGGAACGATATGGACCAATTTTTGCATGGTTCTTAGAGACCATATAACACCACGTACCAAATTTCAACCGAATCGGATGAATTTTGCTCCTCCAAGAGTTTCCGGAGGTCAAATCTGGAGATCGATTTATATGGGGGCTATATATAAGTACGGACCGATATGGACCAATTCTTGCGTGTTTGTTAGAGACCACATACTAACACCACGTTTAAATTTCAACCGGATCGGATGAATTTTGCTCCTCTAAGAGGCTCCGGAGTTCAAATCTGAGGATCGGTTTATATGGGGGCTATATATACCCAGCAAAAAAAGCGTCGCCAAAAAAGTTCTTTTTGGATCCGGAAGTGGTGCAAAATTGACGCAGAAGCGATGAATTTAACATGGGCTTGTCATAGGACGGAAGTCCTCCATTTCAACAACGGTTGCACTGAGTTTGCATCACTTCTTTAGATGTGATCCGAATTCAATGTTTTGGATGTAAATTAAACAATTCTGTGATATTTGGTCAAATAAATAATTTTTATAATTTTTTATAATTTTTAATGGATTTTAACGCTTGTCGGAAACGTTTGACCTCAAATATTTTCAAAAATTCACAATTTGTTCAGATTGGATTTAGCACTTTTTTCGACAAAATTTAAATGATTTGTACCATTTTATGAATTCTTACTCTGTTTTACCCTATTTGAAACAAAAAAGTTAAAATTACCCATTAAAAGTATGAAAAAACTAAGTTATAAAAAATTGAATTAAAAGAACATCTTAGGTAGTGAAAATAAAGAACATAATTGTGAGTGCATCTTCTGGAAGTGCTTTTAAAGTTGTGCCTTTGGAAGAACTTCCAAATTTTTTGCTGGGTAATTATGGACCGATATGGACCAATTATTGCATGGTTGTTAGAGATCATATACTTACATCATGTACCAAATTTCAGCCAGATCGGATGAAATATGCTACTCTTATAGGCTCCGCAAGCCAAATCTGGGGGTCCGTTTATATGAGGCTATACGTAAAAGTGGACCGATATGGCCCATTTGCAATACCATCCGACCTACATCAATAACAACTACTTGTGCCAAGTTTAAATTCGATAGCTTGTTTCGTTCGGAAGTTAGCGTGATTTCAACAGACGGACGGACATGCTTAGATCGACTCAGAATTTCACCTCGACCCAGAATATTTATACTTTATGGGGTCTTAGAGCAATATTTCGATGTATTACAAACGGGATGACAAAGTTAATATACCCCCCATCCTATGGGGGAGGATATAAAAATTCAGAAAAACTATTTCAGATTTTTAATTGATGCCACTAAATTTGTTATTGAACATATTCTTTTTAAATTCATTCAAGTTATACGTTTTACAAATTGTTGCTTTTTTGTGTATCGTGAGAATATTTGCCTCTCGTCAATATTTACAAAGGATAAAAAAAACCTTTTAAATTTAATTCTTTAAGGAATCGTCAATCGCCAAACTTCATTCAACCTTCTTTGCCCTTCGAATACACACACACACATAAATCTTTTGCATTGTAAATGATGAGCAAATGGACCATAGGCTAATACAAACAGACTATTGGTAAACCCACATCTATTGATTCTCAGGTTATTTCTTTAAAAGCCTTCATTAGTGTCACTTTAAGCGAGAAAAAATAACACCGACACCAAGAAGGGAAGAATAACACACGCACATAAAAAAATCCCAATTCCAGAAAAAACAACATCCTCACTCCCACAAGAGATAAAAAAATATATTAACACCTTTTTGAGCCCAGGAGTTCAAGAAGGCAATGGGAGAGAATAAAAAAACAACAATCCCTAAACACAACAATGCAAATTTTGTGGTAAAGAACGATGAGGGGGTGGGGGGGATGAAAATCTCAACTTTCTTTGATTGAATGTGGGTTTTTTCTGACATCCCTTCGAAAGCTGCAGTCAAAACCGATTCTCTCAACACCCAGCCCAGGAAAATAAACAAACTTGGAATGTTGAGAAGAGAAAACAAACGGCATTCGAATAAATACAAGCCCAATAGAACCACAACAACATCATCATCATCATCATTATCATCATCACAATACATCTTCGCTTGCCACCAGACTTTGGCAATAATGGCGCGAAACTGTTTTATGCAAAAAAGGTGAACCTTTTTTACATTTTTTGTTGAGCTCCTTACATTGTCTTGCATGGTTTCAAGTTTGTACATCGCAAAGCCCCGGGAAATATAGGATATCAGCTAAGAACATAAAAACTTTTCAATACCTCCATGGATGAGGCCTCACCCCACCATCATCACAAGAACTAACCAACACCAGAATGGAAGAACTTTAAAGGAAAGAAAATTGATTCTTTTTTCAGCTATTCAATGCTTCAATTGACATGGGTCCAGGCTGGCTTTTGTGACTTCTTGTTTTTTTTTTTGCGAAAGAAAATCTCTCGTGACATTTTCCACAAAGACAAAATGTGGAATGAGTTGTAACATGGGATTCATGTCTCTTCTTCCTCTGGAGGGAATATCATTCGGAGTATTCTGCTTTAATAGACATTTTCATTTTGTTTATACAGGTGCAAGGAAGCCTATGAGCCATGCAAATATTAAGTCATCCACAGAAAACCACAAGGGATGAAGCATCAAAAAGCGATTAAATTTTGTTGTTGTTGCTTTTACTCCAAGTGAAATCACTGGAGCTTGATGTTAATGTTAGAAGCGTTGACACTGTCATATATATTACCCTAGAGTATTCCATAAGAAGCGAGCAGAACTCCTCTTACATCAGTTCGATTATATTTCAGTTTAGTGATAAGGGCGTTCTTTTCTAAAACCGATTATTATCAGAGTACCACTCTGTGTTGGGTACCCCTATATAACAAAATGGTCTTGGGGTAAATCCTGCAAAGGCAGAACTAGTCATGTACTACAAAGATCGCAAAATTCCCAGGGTTAAGCCCATATCCTTAGAGGGTATTGAAATTCCCTTTGGTAAGTGTGCAAAATACCTTGGCGTTATTCTGGACAGGACGCTGAACTGTAGGCTTAATATTGAAGAAAGGGCGAGAAAAGCCACGGCGTTTTTGTACTCGTGCAAAAAGGCAATAGTAACAAGTATATACGGCCGTAAGTTCAGCCAGGCCGAATCTTATGTACCCTCCACCATGGATTGCGTAGAAACTTCTACCAAAGACTGTCATCCACAATCGAATTACTTGGGTTGTGGTATCTTAAAACTTCTTAACATCATGTTCTAAATTGTGAGTTAGTCCATATGTTACGTGGTATATATTAGACAAAAAAGTTATGTGTAGGTAAGTCTACAAATAATTGCGAATCGACATGGAAATTGAAATATGGGGGTCGCTTATATGGGGGCTATATAGAATTATGAACTTGATATGGACCAATTTTTGTGTGATTGGGGATCGATTTATCTGAGGGCTATATATATCTACATACCGATATGGACCTCGTTAGGCATGGTTGTTCACGGCCGTATACTAGCACAATGTACCAAATTTCAACTCGGATGAAATTTACTCCTCCAAGAGGCTCTAAAACCAAATCTCGGGATCGGTTTATATTGGGGCTATATATGATTATGGACTGATATGGACCACTTTTGGCATGGTTGCTGAATATCATATACTACCACCACGTACCAAATTTCAACCAGATCGGATGAATATTGCTTCTCCAAAAGGCACAGGAGGTCACATCTGGGGATCGGTTTATATGGGGGCTATATATAATTATGCACTTATATGAACCAATTCCTGCATGGTTGGTGGATACCATATACTAACATCATTTATGTGGGGCCTATATATAATTATTTACCGATTTCGACCAATTTTTGCATGGGTGTTTGAGGCCATATATCAACACCACGTACCATATTTCAACTGAATGAGATGAATTTTGGTCTTCCAAGAGGCTCCGGAGGTCAAATCTGGTAATCGGTTAATATGGGGGCTATATATAATTATGGACCAGCGTTGCCAGAATTGTTTCACCAAAAACCGCTAGATTTGTACAAAAAACTAGCCAAAAAAAGCTAAAAATGTTAAAAAATAGCTAGAAAAAAAGCTAATTTTTTTTTGTATCAAAAATCACATTTTTGATTGAAATTTAACAAACTTAAAGGCTTTATTTCACTTAAAATGCATGTTGTTTTAATTGTATTCATTTTTTTTCCATTTCTGTGAGACTGTAAGAAAATCTAAGTCATATTAGCTCTGTTTGCGTACTCGATACATTTTGACAATCACAAATTTTTACTGGAAGTCCTTCATTTATATTTCCTAGTAAAAACTTTTTTCCCGTAAACTTGCAATTATCAGCTGGTTAATCATCAACAAGTCTAATATCACATAGAGCTGCATTAGAAAATATCAATATATTTCGTTTTAACTGAATTAATGATAAATTCGTTATACGAAAATTTCCCATACAAATCTATTGTTGTCCAATTTTCGTAAATGTAAATCCATTCCATGAATAAATAGCAGATTTGTTTTAGATTGCGTTTTTTTTTATGTTAAAAAATAATATCACATTCAAAACTTTATTTCCTTAATTATTTCTATGTTCGGTTCCAAAGATTTTGTACACTAATGATTTTGGTATTGATTCCGAGTCAAATTTTAATTTATTCGTTTTTTCAGCTTTTTCTGCATGAGCTATCACAGTGCTTTAAAAACGTGCTAACGACACTATTTTTTCAGTGTACAAAGCAATTGAGATCTATTTTTTTAATTTAGTAATATCATAATAACTTTAGAATACGTATTATAATAACATAAAAAGGATAAACGAGTCAAATGCTACTATTCCTAATAATTTACTGACAGTTTATATAAGGAATTTGTATGGTAATAGTAGATTTAAAGTTTACGATAACTTTTATGAATACGAGGAAAAAACTTTACAACAAGGTGTATTTGCTGCAAAAATGCCCGCATAATGGCTGGAATAATTATTAAGGCTTCAATTGAGCTTTGAAATATGTGGAAACCCTTATTCTGGCAGCAAGACTTAGATAAAAACGAAGTTTTATCCACATTTCAATAGGAACATGTCGAAAATAAAAAAGCTAAAAAAAGCTAAAAGGGTCATGAAAAAAAGCCAGAAAAAAAGCTAAAAGCTAAATGCATTTTTTTCCCGCTAAACGTCTTCAAAAAAAGCCAAATCTAGCGGGAAAAAAGCTAAATTGGCAACGCTGTTATGGACCGATGTGGACTAATTTTTGCATGGTTGTTAGAGACCATATACTAACACCATGTACCAAATTTCAGCCGGATCGGATGATATTTGCTTCTCTTAGAGGCTCCGCAAGCCAAATCGGGGTTTCGGTTTATATGGGGGCTATATATGGTTAGGTTAGGTTAGGTTAGGTTAGGTTAGGTTAGGTTAGGTTAGGTTAGGTTAGGTGGCAGCCCGATGTATCAGGTTCACTTAGACTATTCAGTCCATTGTGATAGTACACTGGTGAACTTCTCTCTTATCACTGAGTGCTGCCCGATTCCATGTTAAGCTCAATGACAAGGGACCTACTTTTTATAGCCGAGTACGAACGGCGTTCCAAATTGCACTAAAACCACTTAGAGAAGCCTTGAAACCCTCAGAAACATCACCAGCATTACTGAGGTGTGATATTCCACCGCTGAAAAACTTTTTGGTGTTCGGTCGAAGCAGAAATCGAACCCACGACCTTGTGTATACAAGGCGGGCATGCTAACCATTGCACCACGGTGGCTCCTATATAATTATGGACCGATGAGGACCATTTTTTGCATGGTTGTTAGAGACCATGTACTAACACCATGTACCAAATTTCAACCGGATCGGATGAAATTTGCTTCTCTTAGAGGCTCCGCAAGCCAAATCGGGGGTCGGTTTTTATGGGGGCTATATATAATTATGGACCGATGTGGACCAATTTTTGCATGGTTGTTAGAGACCATATACTAACACCATGTACCAAATTTCAGCCGGATCGGATGAAATTTGCTTCTCTTAAAGACTCCGCAAGCCAAATCGGGGGATCGGTTTATATGGGGGCTATATATAATTATGGACCGATGAGGACCAATTTTTGCATGGTTGTTAGAGACTATATACTAACACCATGTACCAAATTTCAGCCGGATCGGATGAAATTTTGCAATCGCAAGCCAAATTTAGGGGTCCATTTATATGGGGGCTATACGTAAAAGTGGACCGATATGGCCCATTTGCAATACCATCCGACCTACAACAATAACAACTTCTTGTGCCAAGTTTCAAGTCGATAGCTTTTTTCGTTCGGAAGTTAGCGTGATTTCAACAGATGGACGGACATGCTCAGATCGACTCAGAATTTCACCTTTGGTGGAGGGTATAAAAAAGTGGGCACTAAAACCGAAAATTGTGCATTGGCTATACACGGCAGGGGTTAGACCTATAATGCTATACGGTGTTGTAGTCTGGTGGCCGGCACTTTAGCAGCCGACAAGTTTAGACAAAGTTCAGCGTATGGCGTGCTTGTGTATCTCAGGCGCATTCAGTAAGAAAGGAACAAATTCCCTTAATGTCATGCTGCATCTATTGCCTTTAGACATTTTGACCAAACAGTCAGCTGCAACAACGGTTGTGCGGTTGCGCGAGCTAAAGGGTGATACGGTCAAAATTTGGTCAATATAAACTTGACGTATTTCTTTCAATTTTGCATCTAAAAAACCTGAACACCACTCATTTTGAAGGTGTAAGTGTGTAGAATGTTGTTCCTATTTTGATTTTGGAATTCACTCTTCAGTTGTCAAAATGCCGTCCAAGCAAGAAGAGCAGCGTATCAAAATTTTGCTCGCGCATCGCGAAAATCCGAGCTACTCGCACGCAAAGCTGGCAAAATCGCTACAAGTTGCCAAATCAACCGTTACAAATGTAATTAAAGTGTTTGGGGAACGTTTGTCGACAGCCAGGAAGTCTGGATCGGGGGGAAATCGAAAACCGGAAGCCGCTGAGACGACAAAGAGAGTTGCCGGTAGTTTCAAGCGAAACCCTAACCTCTCTCTCCGAGATGCCGCTAATAAGCTGGGTGTATCGTCTACAACCGTGCATCGAGCCAAAAAACGAGCCGGACTATGGACTTACAAGAAGGTAGTGACTCCAAATCGCGATGATAAACAAAATACGACGGCCAAAGCGCGATCCCGGAGGCTGTACACGACGATGCTGACGAAGTTTGACTGCGTGGTAATGGACGACGAAACCTACGTCAAAGCCGACTACAAGCAGCTTCCGGGACAGGAGTTTTATACGGCAAAAGGAAGGGGAAAGGTAGCAGATATTTTCAAGCACATAAAATTGCCAAAGTTCGCAAAGAAATATCTGGTTTGGCAAGCCATCTGTACCTGTGGCTTGAAAAGCAGCATTTTCATAGCTTCCGGGACTGTCAACCAAGAAATTTACGTGAAAGAGTGTTTGAATAAACGTCTGCTGCCTTTCCTGAAGAAACACGGTTGTTCCGTACTGTTTTGGCCGGATTTGGCATCTTGCCATTACGGTAAAAAGGCCATGGAGTGGTACGCCGCCAACAACGTGCAGGTGGTTCCCAAGGACAAGAAACCTCCCAACACGCCAGAGCTCCGCCCAATTGAGAAATACTGGGCTATTGTCAAGCGGAACCTAAAGAAGACCAAAAAACTGCTAAGGACGAGCAGCAGTTCAAGGCAAACTGGCTTTCTGTGGCGAAGAAGGTGGACAAGGTGGCTGTACAAAATCTGATGGCAGGTGTCAAGCGTGAGGCCCGGCAATTCGGATTTGGAAAAGCGAAAGCCTAACTGAATATTTTTCCTGAATTTTATACTTATTGAACTTGAAAAAGAAATTTAATTTGATTTTTTAAATAAACGATTTCACCGATTTACACGCGTTTTCCCTTGACCAAATTTTGACCTATCACCCTTTATCGCTGTGGTCGGAAAAAAGGTACGGCCACTGTTCGGTCCTCAAAACAATGCCAGATGTGCCTAACGTAGTGGATTACACTTTGGCGAGACCACTTTTCGACAAAAAGTTTGAAACTCTAATTCCCAAGAGTGAGGCGTGGTGCACACAGGCCCGGGGAATAAACGATGTCTAGATTTCTACACTGATGGCTCCAATTTGAATGGACAAGTGGGTTTCGGAGTATATTCTAAAGATCTGGAACTTCTAATAGCGAAAAGATTACCTAATCACTGTAGTGTTTTTCAGACTGAAATATTAGCAATAAGAGAGGAGGCGAATTGGCTGAGAAGTAATGTTCCAAAAAATGTTGGCATTAATATATACTCAGACTGTCAACGTGCAATAAAATCCTTGGACTCTGTGTTCCTCAACTCGAAAACGGCCATCGACTGCCGCAAATCTCTCAATGAGATGGCTGAGCATTACAATATTCACCCAATATGGGTGCCTGGCCATAGGAACATACCGGGGAACTGCGAAGCGGATGAGTTGGCCAGGCTAGGGACTACCTTACATATTCCAGGGGAACTAGAATTTGTTGGTATGCCCCTAGCTACCTGCAAGCTCATGCTGCGTGAGAAGGCTGTTATGATGGCAAATGTTCGATGGGAGAATTGCAAGGGTTGTAACGACACCAAGCAAATATGGCCCCATTTCAACTTAAACCGCACACTAGATATGCTAATGTTCTCGAGACGTCAGATATCACTCCTGATATCTGCTATAACGGGTCGCTGCCTGATAGGAGATTTTGCAAAAACTATTGGCGCGAAGTATAATGACTATTGTATGAGCTGTCATGATGCGGAGGAAAAAGAATCAATTAAACACCTCTTGTGTGAGTGTCCTGCATTTTGTGTAAAGCGCAAGCAACTTTTAGGAGCATATAGCTTCAGATTACTGGCGGATCTGGAAAACGTTAACTTAAGCAGTCTGCTAATGTTTTTGGAACAATCTGGTTGGTTCAACAAAGAAAAATAATCAAGAAGGTTCAGCGGTTAAAACTAGAAGTGCCCATATGTAATAGGTACTTTTAGTTAATGTGGTATCACAATGGACTGAATAGTCTAAGTGAGCCTGAATCTTAATCGGGCTGCCACTTTAACCTATGTATAGGTAAGTCTACAAATAATTGCGAATCGACATGGAAATTGAAATATGGGGGTCGCTTATATGGGGGCTATATAGAATTATGAACTTGATATGGACCAATTTTTGTGTGATTGGGGATCGATTTATCTGAGGGCTATATATATCTACATACCGATATGGACCTAGTTAGGCATGGTTGTTCACGGCCGTATACTAGCACAATGTACCAAATTTCAACTCGGATGAAATTTACTCCTCCAAGAGGCTCCAAAACCAAAAAGAAATTTAATTTGATTTTTTAAATAAACGATTTCACCGATTTACACGCGTTTTCCCTTGACCAAATTTTGACCTATCACCCTTTATCGCTGTGGTCGGAAAAAAGGTACGGCCACTGTTCGGTCCTCAAAACAATGCCAGATGTGCCTAACGTAGTGGATTACACTTTGGCGAGACCACTTTTCGACAAAAAGTTTGAAACTCTAATTCCCAAGAGTGAGGCGTGGTGCACACAGGCCCGGGGAATAAACGATGTCTAGATTTCTACACTGATGGCTCCAATTTGAATGGACAAGTGGGTTTCGGAGTATATTCTAAAGATCTGGAACTTCGAATAGCGAAAAGATTACCTAATCACTGTAGTGTTTTTCAGACTGAAATATTACCAATAAGAGAGGAGGCGAATTGGCTGAGAAGTAATGTTCCAAAAAATGTTGGCATTAATATATACTCAGACTGTCAACCTGCAATAAAATCCTTGGACTCTGTGTTCTTTAATTCGAAAACGGTCATCGACTGCCGCAAATCTCTCTATGAGATGGCTGAGCAGCACAATATTCACCTAATATGGGTGCCTGGCCATAGGAACATACCGGTGAACTGCGAAGCGGATGAGTTAGCAAGGCTAGGGACTACCTTACATATTCCAGGGGAACTAGAATCTGTTGGTATGCCTCTGGCTACCTGTATGCTCTCTGGCTACCTGTAAGCTCTCTGGGAGAATTGCAAGCGTTGTAACGACACCAAGCAAATATGGCCCCATTTAAACTTAAACCACACACTAGATATGCTAGTATTCTCAAGACGTCAGTTATCACTCCTGATATCTGCTATAACGGGTCGCTGCCTGATAGGCGATTTTGCAAAAACTATTGGCGCGAAGTATAATGACTACTGTATGAGCTGTCATGATGCGTAGGAGAAGGAATCAATTAACATAAACACCTCTTGTGTGAGTGTCCTGCATTTTGTATAAGGCTTAAGCAAATTTTACGGGCTTATAGCTTTAGATTACTGGCGGACCTGGAAAACGTTAACTTAAGCAGTCTGCTAATGTTTTTGGAACAATCTGGCTGGTGCAACATAAGAAAATAATCGAGAAGGTTCAGCGGTTAAAACTAGAAGTGCCCATATGTAATAGGTACTTTTAGTTAATGTGGTATCACAATAGACTGAAAAGTCTAAGTGAGCGTGAAACTTAATCGGGCTGCCACTTTAACCTAACCTAACCATCACTCTGCGACGATTAATTTAGGATATATGACCAAAATAAGGTTTTCAAATTCAAGTGTGAATCACGTGAGTCGTGAACAAAATCCAAAGCAACTCTCGTCAATGTGCGTGAATGGGACTAAAATAAGTATCTCGTGCGTGAGAAATAAAATCGTTTCGTGAATGTGCGTGAATAAAATTTCTGCAAAATCACGCTCACGAAAATAATCAAGATTTAATTCACACTCGTATGTTTACTGAAATTAATTTGGCTCTCGAACTATATTCTTTTTTTTTTAATTTTGTTGCCTTTGCTCATTTCCGTTTGGAAAATATCGTGAGCCTCGTGAATTTGTCGTGAATCACGTGAATTGTCGTGAATCGTGCGTGAACGTGAGTCTTTAAAAGTAATTCGTGCGTGAGCGTGCGTGAATAAATATTTTGCTTCGTGAATGTGCGTGAGTGAAATTTCAGTCACGCGCACACCTCTACTCTCCACCATAGGATGGGGGATATATTAACTTTGTCATTCCGTTTCTAACACATCAAAATATTGCTCTAAGACCCCATAAAGTATATATATTTTATTTATTTATTTATTTATTTATTTATCCTGCACAATCGATCCCCAAATTTGACCTCTTATTTTATTTCTTTAGAACATTTTGCAAACTTTTAATTCTATAGAAAATTTTATCAAAATTTTATTTCTATAGAAAATTTTGTCAAAACTTTATTTCTATAGAAAATTTTGTCAAAACTTTATTTCTATAGAAAATTTTGTCAAAATTTTATTTCTATAGATAATTTTGTCAAAATTTTATTTCTATAAAAATTTTATCAAAATTTTATTTCTATAAAAAATTTTGTCAAAATTTTATTTCTATAGAAAATTTTGTCAAAGTTTTATTTCTATAAACAATTTTGTCCAAATTTTATTTCTATAGAAAAATTTGTCAAACTGAATTATATACGTATTTAATCGTTTTTTTTTTGTTTAATATATACCCCGTATGGACTAACTTACAATTTAGAAGACGGTGTTAAGAAGTTTTAAGATACCTTGCCATCGGCAAGTGTTACCGTAACCCAAGTAATTCGATTGTGGATGACAGCCTCTAGTAGAAGTTTCTACGCAATCCATGGGGTGGTTACAATTTCAAGGGCCGATGTTGATTTTGAATAAAACACAAACTATTTAGGAAATTATGGTAATTTTATTTTATTATGATATATTGGTATTACTCAATTATGTATGGAACAAAATATCGGTCAAATGGGCGCTGCGACCTCGGTGGCACACCTTCATCCGATGGTCCAAATTTTCGATGACGCTGAGGCATAATGGAGGTTCTATGCCGTTAATGTGCCGAATTATCTCATCCTTTAGCTCTTGAATTGTTGCTGGCTTATCGACGTACATCTTTTCTTTCAAATAACCCCAAAGAAAAAAGTCCAACGGTGTCAAATCACATGATCTTGGCGGCCAATTGACATCGCCATTACGTGAGATAACACGGCCATTGAATTTGTTGCGCAAAAGATCCATTGTTTCGTTAGCTGTGTAACAAGTGGCACCGTCCTGCTGAAACCACATATCGTCTACATCCATATCTTCCAATTCGGGCCATAAAAAGTTCGTTATCATCTCACGATAGCGAACACCATTCACAGTAACTGCCTGACCGGCCTCATTTTGGAAGAAATACGGCCCGATGATGCCGCCAGCCCATAAACCGGATTGTCATTCTCCCAAATGCGGCAATTCTGTTTATTGACGAATCCACTGAGGTAAAAAGGTGCCTCATCACCGAAGAAGATTTTCTTCAAAAATTGATCATCCACTGTTGCCATTTCTTGAAACCATTCTGCCCATTCACGACGTCCATGGTTCAAATTGAGTAAGTCTGAAATAGAGAAATGTCAAATAAAATTCGGAAAAAACTTGGCGTTTATGTGTGGTTCACATTCAACATCGACCCTTACAATTTAACCAACCTTTACTTAAGATAAGCGGATGTCACCCTATGCCGTTTTATTTTTATAAAAAAAGAACCTGAACCTGATATAAATTTCATAACCTCACCCATTTTTTCCATAAAATTTCAGTCGGCAAGTTTAGTTTTGTTTTCACTGTACTTTACAAAAAAGTCGTGCAAAAGGGTGGTCCCCCTCCCCGACCAAATATCGAAAAATAATGTAGCGGTTTTTTGTCTAGATGCCAACCCCAACATTCAATGGAAATTTCAAGCAAATCGCATAATTTTGTTCCAAGTTTCAAAAAGTAGGGCAAAGGGGAGGTCCCCCTCCCCGTCCACATATGAAATCATCAGGTACCCCATATTAATTATATAACCTCACCGCATGTTCTCTGTAAATCTCAGATAATTTAGAGAATTTTAGTTTTTTCACTGTACTTTAAAAAAAAGTCGAACAAAGGTGAGGTCCCCCTCCGCCACTAAATATCGAAATAAAAAGTAGTGGATCTTTGTCTAGATACCAACCCCAACCTTCAATGAAAATTTCAAGCAAATCGGTCAACTTTGGTCCAATTTTCAAAAAGTCCGACAAAGGGGAGGTCCCCCTCCGCGACCAGGTGTCAAAAAATGAGGTACGCTATTTTCACCACATGAACGCCCCCTACGATCTCTGAAAGTTTCAAGTAAATCGGTTCAGCCGTTTCGGAGCCAACTCGGAACATACAAACAATCAAACAAACAAATAAACAAAAATACATAGATTGAATTTTATATATGTAGATAGATATTACAGTACATAAGAAATTAATTAAGAAGTGGCACAATGTGACAAAAAGGTGTCACAAAAATATAAAAAGTAATTCATTTTGTAATAATGGCAAAATTGTCACTAAAATGGCAGTAACAGTAAGTCTGCGATAAACTAATCATAGACAAAAGACACTTATGTTAGTTCAGTGTTAACACAGAATAATTTTCCAACATTCTTCAATACTCCAAAAAAAATTTCATAAAATTTAATTTTGAATGTCTACGTGATTTCTACAAGACTATCACAAATGGCTTCACTATAGCCTGCACTTCTACGCCATTTAAAAAACAAGTAAGGAAAGTCTAAAGTCGGGCGGGGCCGACTATATTATACCCTGCACCACTTTGTAGATCTAAATTTTCGATACCATATCACATCCGTCAAATGTGTTGGGGCTATATATAAAGAATTGTCCCAAATACATACATTTAAATATCACTCGATCTGGACAGAATTTGATAGCTTCTACAAAATCTATAGACTCAAAATTTAAGTCGGCTAATGCACTAGGGTGGAACACAATGTTAGTAAAAAAATATGGGAAACATTTAAATCTGGAGCAATTTTAAGAAAACTTCGCAAAAGTTTATTTATGATTTATCGCTCGATATATATGCATTAGAAGTTTAGGAAAATTAGAGTCATTTTTACAACTTTTCGACTAAGCAGTGGCGATTTTACAAGGAAAATGTTGCTATTTTGACCATTTTTGTCGAAATCAGAAAAACATATATATGGGAGCTATATCTAAATCTGAACCGATTTCAACCAAATTTGGCACGCATAGCTACAATGCTAATTCTACTCCCTGTGCAAAATTTCAACTAAATCGGAGTTAAAAATTGGCCACTACGGTCATATGAGTGTAAATCGGGCGAAAGCTATATATGGGAGCTATATCTAAATCTGAACCGATTTCCACGAAATTTGACACGCATAGCTATAATGCTAATTATACTCCCTGTGCAAAATTTCAACTAAATCGGAGCAAAAAATTGGCCTCTGTGGTCATTTGAGTGTAAATCGGGCGAAAGCTATATATGGGAGCTATATCTAAATCTGAACCGATTTGGCTGACATTTTGCAAGTTTTCCGAGACTCATAAAATATTCGGATGTACGGAATTTGAGGAAGATCGGTTGATATACACGCCAATTATGACCAGATCGGTGAAAAATATATATGGCTGCTATATCTAAATCTGAACCGATTTTTTCCAAAATCAATAGGGATCGTCTTTGAGCCGAAACAGGACCCTATACCAAATTTTAGGACAATCGGACTAAAACTGCGAGCTGTACTTTGCACACAAAAATACACCAACAGACAGACAGACGGACAGACAGACAGACGGACATCGCTAAATCGACTCAGAATTTAATTCTAAGACGATCGGTATACTAAACGATGGGTCTCAGACTTTTCCTTCTTGGCGTTACATACAAATGCACAAACTTATTATACCCTGTACCACAGTAGTGGTGAAGGGTATAAATATGGGAAACATTTAAATCTGAAGCAATCTTAAGGAAACTTCGCAAAAGTTTATTTATGATTTATCGCTCGATATATACGTATTAGAAGTTTAAGAAAATTAGAGTCATTTTTTCAACTATTCGACTAAGCAGTGGCGATTTTACAAGGAAAATGTTGCTATTTTGACCATTTTTGTCGAAATCAGAAAAACATATATATGGGAGCTATATCTAAATCTGAACCGATTTCAACCAAATTTGGCACGCATAGCAACAATGCTAATTCTACTCCCTGTGCAAAATTTCAACTAAATCGGAGCAAAAAATTAGCCTCTGTGGTCATATGAGTGTAAATCGGGCGAAAGCTACATATGGGAGCTATATCTAAATCTGAACCGATTTCAACCAAATTTGGCACGCATAGCTACAATGCTCATTCTACTCCCTGTGCAAAATTTCAATTAAATCGGAGTAAAAGATTGGCCTCTGTGGTCATATGAGTGTAAATCGGGCGAAAGCTATATATGGGAGCTATATCTAAATCTGAACCGATTTCCACCAAATTTGACACGCATAGCTATAATGCTAATTCTACTCCCTGTGCAAAATTTCAACTAAATCGGAGCAAAAAATTGGCCTCTGTGGACAAAGGAGTGTAAATCGGGCGAAAGCTATATATGGGAGCTTTATCTAAATCTGAACCGATTTGGATGATATTTTGCAAGTTTTTCGAGACTCATAAAATATTGGGATGTACGGAATTTGAGGAAGATCGGTTGATATACACGCCAATTATGACCAGATCGGTGAAAAATATATATGGCAGCTATATCTAAATCTGAACCGATTTTTTCCAAAATCAATAGGGATCGTCTTTGAGCCGAAACAGGACCCCATACCAAATTTTAGGACAATCGGACTAAAACAGCGAGCTGTACTTTGCACACAAAAATACATCAACAGACAGACAGACGGACAGACAGACAGACGGACATCGCTAAATCGACTCAGAATTTAATTCTAAGACGATCGGTATACTAAACGATGGGTCTCAGAATTTTCCTTCTTGGCGTTACATACAAATGCACAAACTTATTATACCCTATACCACAGTAGTGGTGAAGGGTATAAAATTATATTGAATTCAAAATGGTACCAAACAAAGTAAAAGACAGAGAAGTTCGGTTTTATTATCATAACAAACCAGGAATAAAAACTTGGGACACCATCTGGCTGGCTGGTATTGGTATTGCTTTTGGTATTGGGTATTGTTTGGAAAGAAATTTCCATTTCTGATTTTTTTTTTGGTTTGGTTAAGCATGGCTTGTCTCCATTGTCATACGAAAATGAGTATTTTTTCTTTTGGCACTCAATCAAGTAACGTAGTGCCAACGAGAGAAGAAAAATGTAAAAAAAAATTAAGTGATCCCTAACTGGGGGGGGGGGGTGGAAAGAACCCCTACTCCCTCCCTAAATTCGCCCACAATTCAATTTATATTCTAATATATTTTACTTTCTTGATTCAATAACTTTTGTAATGGCGGTGGCCAGAAGTGAGAGTGAAAAGGAAAGAAGGCAAGGATTACAATAGGTTAGCATTTATCCTGGTGATTGTCCTTGTTGGCATTGTTACTTTTTTGATCCCTGCTTGTTGCTTTTGTTGGTGTTGCGGATGATGATGACAGTGACGTCGTTTTTATGTTCTTGTTGTCGCTGTTGTTGTATGCAAACTAATAAAGAATGTACCACACACAAACACACACTCACGCATAACCAACAAAATTTGCATTTTTATTACATTCCACTTTTAACAACAAATATTCATTTAGTCCCCGCCAGATTTTGAAAGCTCTACCATTACCATCCTCTAGAATTTTGCAACAGGGAACGGGTTGGTGAAGATTTTCCATAATTTTCAATTTTTGGTATACTGGACAAATATTTTAATATTTTTATGGACCCATATTTATGTCATAAATTTAAGCACCACCGTCTCATAACATTGACATACATAATATGTTCAGTATTTTTGCTAGGCCTTCGTTTCCCATTCTACACCGTCAGTTGTGATAAACCAAATCCTTCTACATTTCACGCAACGACCTTTACGTTTCTAGGTCAATACAAAAGAACTTAAAATTCAACGAATAATCAAAGACTGGATACAGTAACAAGGATATGGATGAAATTGAGTCCTTCCGAAATAGGACCATCAAACAATTCGGAATCATGTCATGTTCAGTATTTTGTTGGTCCTAAGATAGATGTTGAAATTTCAAAAATAACAAATATATACGGCCGAAAGTTCGGCCTGGCTGAATCGTATGTACCCTTTACCAGTTCTACTAAAGACCGTCATCCACAATTGTATTACTTGTGGTAAAAGTTGCCGATGGCAAGGTATCTCAAACCTTCTTAACATTGTCTTCTTAATTATAGGTTAGTCATATAGAGTCTATGTTAGATAAAAACAAGTAAGGAAAGTATAAAGCCGGGCGGGGCCGACATATTATACCCTGCACCACTTTGTAGATCTACATTTTCGATACCATATCATATCCGTCAAATGTGTTGGGGGCTATATATAAAGGTTTGTCCCAAATACATACATTTAAATATCACTCGATCTGGACAGAATTTGATACACTTCTACAAAATCTATAGACTCAAAATTTAAGTCCGTACTAGGGTGGAACACAATGTTAGTAAAAAAACAAGTATATACGGCCGTAAGTTCGGCCAGCCCGAAGCGTATGTACCCTCCACCATGGATTGCGTAGAAACTTCTTGTAAACACTGCCATCCACAATCGAATTACTTAAGTTGCGGTAACGCTTGCCGATGGCAAGGTATCTTAAAACCTCCTAACACCATCTTTTAAATTGTATGTAAGTCCATACGTGGTATATATTAAAACAAAAAAGATCGATCAAATACGTATGTAATTCAGTTTGACAAAATAGATATAAAATTTTTGACAAACTTTTCTATAGAAAACCAGTAAGGAAGGTCTAAAGTCGGGCGGGGCCGACTATATTATACCCTGCACCACTTTGTAGATCTAAATTTTCGATACCATATCACATCCGTCAAATGTGTTGGGGCTATATATAAAGGTTTGTCCCTAATACATACATTTAAATATCACCCGATCTGGACAGAAATTGATAGACTTCTACAAAATCTATAGACTCAAAATTTAAGTCGGCTAATGCACTAGGGTGGAACACAATGTTATTAAAAAAATATGGGAAACATTTAAATCTGGAGCAATTTTAAGAAAACTTCGCAAAGGTTTATTTATGATTTATCGCTCGATATATATGCATTAGAAGTTTAGGAAAATTAGAGTCATTTTTACAACTTTTCGACTAAGCTGTGGCGATTTTACAAGGAAAATGTTGGTATTTTGACCATTTTTGTCGAAATCAGAAAAACATATATATGGGAGCTATATCTAAATCTGAACCGATTTCAACCAAATTTGGCACGCATAGCTACAATGCTAATTCTACTCCCTGTGTAAAATTTCAACTAAATCGGAGTTCAAAATTGGCCTCTACGGTCATATGAGTGTAAATCGGGCGAAAGCTATATATGGGAGATATATCTAAATCTGAACCGATTTCAACCAAATTTGGCATGCATAGCTACAATGCTAATTCTACTCCCTGTGCAAAATTTCAACTAAATCGGAGCAAAAAATTGGCCTCTGTGGTCATATGAGTGTAAATCGGGCGAAAGCTATATATGGGAGCTATATCTAAATATGAACCGATTTCAACCAAATTTGGCACGCATAGCTACAATGCTAATTCTATTCCCTGTGCAAAATTTCAACTAAATCGGAGCAAAAAATTGGCCTCTGTGGTCATTTGAGTGTAAATCGGGCGAAAGCTATATATGGGAGCTATATCTAAATCTTAACCGATTTCAACCAAATTTGGCACGCATAGCTACAATGCTAATTCTACTCCCTGTGTAAAATTTCAACTAAATCGGAGTTCAAAATTGGCCTCTACGGTCATATGAGTGTAAATCGGGCGAAAGCTATATATGGGAGATATATCTAAATCTGAACCGATTTCAACCAAATTTGGCACGCATAGCTACAATGCTAATTCTACTCCCTGTGCAAAATTTCAACTAAATCGGAGCAAAAAATTGGCCTCTGTGGTCATATGAGTGTAAATCGGGCGAAAGCTATATATGGGAGCTATATCTAAATATGAACCGATTTCAACCAAATTTGGCACGCATAGCTACAATGCTAATTCTATTCCCTGTGCAAAATTTCAACTAAATCGGAGCAAAAAATTGGCCTCTGTGGTCATTTGAGTGTAAATCGGGCGAAAGCTATATATGGGAGCTATATCTAAATCTGAACCGATTTCAACCAAATTTGGCACGCATAGCTACAATGCTAATTCTACTCCCTGTGTAAAATTTCAACTAAATCGGAGTTCAAAATTGGCCTCTGTGGTCATATGAGTGTAAATCGGGCGAAAGCTATATATGGGAGCTATATCTAAATATGAACCGATTTCAACCAAATTTGGCACGCATAGCTACAATGCTAATTCTATTCCCTGTGCAAAATTTCAACTAAATCGGAGCAAAAAATTTGCCTCTGTGGTCATTTGAGTGTAAATCGGGCGAAAGCTATATATGGGAGCTATATCTAAATCTGAACCGATTTCAACCAAATTTGGCACGCATAGCTACAATGCTAATTCTACTCCCTGTGTAAAATTTCAACTAAATCGGAGTTCAAAATTGGCCTCTGTGGTCATATGAGTGTAAATCGGGCGAAAGCTATATATGGGAGCTATATCTAAATATGAACCGATTTCAACCAAATTTGGCACGCATAGCTACAATGCTAATTATACTCCCTGTGCAAAATTTCAACTAAATCGGAGCAAAAAATTGGCCTCTGTGGGCAAATGAGTGTAAATCGGGCGAAAGCTATATATGGGAGCTATATCTAAATCTGAACCGATTTGGCTGATATTTTGCAAGTTTTTCGAGACTCATAAAATATTCGGATGTGCGGAATTTGAGGAAGATCGGTTGATATACACGCCAATTATGACCAGATCGGTGAAAAATATATATGGCAGCTATATCTAAATCTGTACCGATTTTTTCCAAAATCAATAGGGATCGTCTTTGAGCCGAAACAGGACCCTATACCAAATTTTAGGACAATCGGGCTAAAACTGCGAGCTGTACTTTGCACACAAAAATACATCAACAGACAGACAGACAGACGGACATCGCTAAATCGATTCAGAATTTAATTCTAAGACGATCGGTATACTAAACGATGGGTCTCAGACTTTTCCTTCTTGGCGTTACATACAAATGCACAAACTTATTATACCCTGTACCACAGTAGTGGTGAAGGGTATAAAAATATGGAAAACATTTAAATCTGAAGCAATTTGAAGGAAACTTCGCAAAAGTTTATTTATGATTTATCACTCGATATATATGTATTAGAAGTTTAAGAAAATTAGAGTCATTTTTTCAACTATTCGACTAAGCAGTGGCGATTTTACAAGGAAAATGTTGCTATTTTGACCATTTTTGTCGAAATCAGAAAAACATATATATGGGAGCTATATCTAAATCTGAACCGATTTCAACTAAATTTGGCACGCATAGCTAACAGGTTGGCTGATAAGTCCCCGGTCTGACCCATAGATGGCGTCGCTAGTATTAAATTCATATTATTATATATTATATAGTACCAAGTGGACGCCCGAAAGAGGTGGTTACCGACGAAAACATAAAA
Source organism: Haematobia irritans (assembly GCF_050003625.1). Classification (NCBI taxonomy): domain Eukaryota; kingdom Metazoa; phylum Arthropoda; class Insecta; order Diptera; family Muscidae; genus Haematobia; species Haematobia irritans. The sequence continues at coordinate 102,177,285 of NC_134399.1, read as the reverse complement.
AAATCCACAAAATGATTTTGAATGACCGTAAAATGAAGTTGATCGATATAGCAGAAGCCTTAAAGATATCAAAGGAACGTGTTGGTCATATCATTCATCAATATTTGGATATGCGGAAGCTCTGTGCAAAATGGGTGCCGCGCGAGCTCACATTTGACCAAAAACAACAACGTGTTGATGATTCTGAGCGGTATTTGCAGCACGTAACTCGTAATACACCCGAGTTTTTCCGTCGATATATGACAATGGATGAAACATGGCTCCATCACTACACTACTGAGTCCAATCGACAGTCGGCTGAGTGGACAGCGACCTGGGAACCGTGTCCGAAGCGTGGAAAGACTCAAAAGTCCGCTGGCAACGTAGTGGCCTCTGTTTTTTGGGATGCGCATGGAATAATTTTTATCGATTATCTTGAGAAGGGAAAAACCATCAACAGTGACTATTATATGGCGTTATTGGAGCGTTTTAAGGTCGAAACCGCGGCAAAACGGCCGATTTCAGTAAAATTTTGCACACTTGACTATAGTACTAATTGTTCTTCTTGTGCAAAATTTTAAGCAAATTAGGGTAAAACTCTGGCTTCTGGGGCCATATAAGTCCATATCGGGCGAAATATATATATGGGAGCTATATCTAAATCTGAACCGATTTCTTCCAAAATCAATATGGTTCTATTCTGAGCCAAAACACATACTTGTGCCAAATTTGAAGTCGATTGGACTAAAACTGCGACCTAGACTTTGCTTAAAAAAATATGTTCACGAACAGACGGACAGACGGGCATGGCTATATCGACTCAGGAACCCATCCTGAGCATTTTTGCCAAAGACACCATGTGTCTATCTCGGCTCCTTCTGGGTGTTGCAAACATATGCACTAACATATAATTGTTCCACAGTGTGACTATATCAAAATATGGACCGATACTCACCATTTTCGGCACACCTCCTTAAGGTCCTAGAATACCTCTAGATATCCGATTTGAGGCAAATTGGGTAAAAATTACGGATTCTAAAAGACCAAGAAATAAAATCGGGAGATCGGTCTATATGGTGGCTATATCAAAACATGGACCGGTACTCACCATTTTCGGCACACGTCTTTAGGGTCTTAGAGTACCTCTAGATTTCAAATTTCGGGCAAATTGGATTAAAACTACGGATTCTAGAAGCCCAAGAAGTAAAATCGCGAGTAAAATATGGGGGCTATATCAAAACATGGACCGATACACCCCATTTTCGGCATACCTCTTTATTGTCCTAGAATACCTCTATATTTCAAATTTCAGGCAAATCGGATAGAAAATACACTTTCTAGACGCCCAAGAAGCAAAATCGGGAAATCGGGCCATATGGGGGCTATACCAAAACATGGACCGATAGGCACCATCTTCGGTACACTTTTTGATGGTCCTAAAACACCTCTACATTCCCAATTTCATGCAAATGGATAAAAACTACAGTTTTTATAAGCCCAAGACCCCAAATCGGGAGGTCGGTTTATATGGGGACTATATCAAAACTTGGACCGATATAGCCCATCTTCGAACTTGACCTGCCTGCAAACAAAAGACGAATCTGTCCATGTTTCGATATATCCCCCATAGGTTTGTCATTCCGTTTGTAACACATCGAAATATTGACTATATAAAGTATATATATTCTTGATCAGGGAGAAATTCTAAGACGATATAAGCATGTCCGTTTGTCTGTCTGTTGTAATCACGCCACAGACGTCATCGGTCCATGTTTCGATATATCCCCCATAGGTTAGGTTAGATGGCAGCCCGATGTATCAGGCTCACTTAGACTATTCAGTCCATTGTGATAACACATTGGTGAACTTCTCTCTTATCACTGAGTGCTGCCCGATTCCATGTTAAGCTCAATGACAATGGACCACCTTTTTATAGCCGAGTCCGAACGGCGTTCCACATTGCAGTGAAACCACTTAAAGAAGCTTTGAAACCCTCAGAAATATCACCGGCATTACTGAGGTGGGATAATCCACCGCTGAAAAACTTTTTGGTGTTCGGTCGAAGCAGGGATCGAAGCCACGTATGCAAGGCGGGTATGCTAACCATTGTACCACGGTGGCTCCCCCATATAAACCAATCCATCAATTTGATATCTTAGGCATATAGACTAGATGTGTAGCACGACATTTTCGATGCCAAATCATACAAATATGAGCCACTCACCCACACAAAATTGCCATTCGGCCACACAAGAACGCAGTTTTGTGTGGTTGAATGGCTCAAATTTATATGATTTGGCATCGGATTTATTCACTCAATTGCTTATAACTTTGTCATGCCCCATTACACCGAACTCCCGATTTAACTACTAGGGTTTCTAAAAATTCTAGTTTTTATCCGATTATCCAAATTGAAAATAACTGGCATTTTAGACCCATAACAAAGTGTATATGATTTAGTTTTATCGGTCCATTTGGTAAGGCCTCCGATTTCACTTATTGAGGGTATAGAAGGCGCAGTGATCATGAAAACTGCTTGAAACTGAATGCAAAATTTCCAGATTATACTTCTCATAATCATTTAAATAATTGGGATGAAATTCTACAGATTTTCGATTTCAAATCAAAGCGTTATTTCATAATTTTCTTGCACACTTGCAGGAGATGTTTATGATTCCTCTAAAACTCAAAAATGGTTCTTATAAATTCAGAATCTGATCTGGTCTTCATAGGTAAAATCTTTACATTTATCTGTGGGAAGTGTACTGGTTGAACTGATATGCTTGCACAGAAAAAAAAGTGTCTTGTAAAATTAAGGACCATTTTGACTTCCACATAGTTCAACAAATTTACTGTAATATAGTTCATTTCTCGTAACCACAACGAAAATTAACTTAGCTAAAGCAAAACTTATGAAAATTCAGTAAATGTTTTTTAGTTCACTAACTACGAAATGGGAAGTATTTTTCCTTAAATAAATTTCCAACACAGTAGTTAATGCATCGTTGTTTCTATTATAAAAATACATGGGCAATATAAAAATCTTACTACGAAATGTGGACAATTTACTAAGAAAAAATTTTGTATGGAAAAAAATTTTTGTAGTAAAAATTAACTTAACGACATTACCGATTCGTACGATGACTACCTACAGATTATTTCCCTTTTTATTATATGTTGGAGTGTTTTTACTCACATTGAAAATTTTAGTTAAAGTAGAATAAAAATTAGTTAATATAATCCTTGACAGGTGTATATAATTTTTATAGATTCCTCATAGATTTGGTATATATGTTACCTTAACTTATAGATAGAATTCCAACTAATCAATAAACGTGCTACTGGAAAATGTGAGTACATCATGCGAGGGAGTTTTTAGAGACATTTTGTATATATCTCGTATGATTGTTTGTGTTTGTTATTGCGTCATTTATGCTGTTGTTGGTTGTTTTGATTCTAGAGACATTGGAATGTTCCTTGTTGGTATCTTTTGTGGTGAGAGTTGTTTTTTGCAATAGCAAGATCAGAAAGGGATCGTGTGTGTGTGTGGAGTTGTTTTTCTTTACGGCAGGTATGTATCCCTTATGACTATTTGTGTCTTTTGCGCTTTACAGACTATCAGTTATTCCGGACGGAATGTCGGTGTTTGTAAAGAATCTTACAGTGTGTCGGATTGATACGACTTGTCGGCGATGACTAAATAACCGGTAAATGTGTTATCGATCCCATAAACATGCAGCAGTATCGATTATGCCTTCGGACTTAACTTATAGTGTGCACAATATATGGGATTTGTTCGACACGAGCACTGTCGTCCGGAATAACTGATAATCTGTAAAGCGCATTTGAGTTTTATTGTTGCATTCAGTTATGTTGATGCATTTATGAAGTGCACACGTGGATTTAATTTTGCAAAATTGTACGTGCGGTATTGGTGTTTATTAATGAAAATACATTTATTTCGAAACATTTTAGAAACTGAGAAGTGAATGATGTGATGTTAGGGAATCAAAAACGCTTTTTATTGATAAAAAACAAATAACAGATTAAGGAACTGTATATTTCTGTTAATATGTTAGTTTAAAATTAGTGCGAATTTTAAATTGATTTACATAAAAAATATACAACATGAGTGGTAATAGGATGATTTATATTTATTCTACATCTGGATCACAGGTTGAGAAGCAACCATTTTTTTGAATCTATATTTTTTATGTTACAGCAATTCCTACAGGTGAGTACTAAGATCGAGCTTAGCCGCTAAAATTAAACATAAATCACTAAGCAAAGTATAAAATTATACGTCTTCGATACAAATTTAAATATAACTTGATGGAGAATAGCCCAAATCAAGTTTTTTTATAAAGATTATTTTTTATAATGGATTATTAAAGAAAACTTATCATGGAAATTGCAATTTTAGCCGCTAAACTCGAACTTAATATCCACCTTAAATACTAAATGCTATACTGACAAGTGGAAATTATGTCTAATTTTATAATATTTTTTATTTCGAATATATTCTGAGACTAATTTCAATAACGTCCCATTTGTCCATGGATATGATTCCAATAATGTACCTACTGGATGGATTTTTCAATGTGGTAAGTTTTTCTATAAACGGTATTTTGTCCGTTTTTAATAAAACCAAAATTTCAATTTATTAAAAATTATTTTTTTCACTTGCAGGTAGACAGGTCTCGTAATGGTAATTTTTTGAATATTCTTACTGTTTAATACTAATTAAGCTGATATCCTTATTGGCTCTAGGAAATACTCTTGAAAACCGTAAGTTAAAGATCAATATGAACGATAGAATTAATTAATTAATAATATTTTTCTTATATTTTGTATAACTTTGCAATTTCAGATGCTTATAAGCCAAATCCGTCCAACAAAAGTTAGCCAAAATCGATGAAATTGGACAATTCAATTGAATATAGCAACTTATGCCACATATATCTTTCATATGGATAGAAAACATGCAAATTTAAATTAATTAGTTTAGTCCTAATAACATAGAATATTACTCTTTTGAAGAAGCAATTACTAACTACCGACAAGTAAATGCGTCCAACGTACTAATAAAAATATTTCCTTTATTGTATATCATAAGCCATAGTTTTGTGTAATATAATAAAAATTCTTTGAAATAAAATACTGGTGGTTATAGAAAATTGACTTGTTTTTTACGAAAAATGTCTTAGTTGTATACAGGCTTGTTGTACCTTTGATTCCTCAATTTCTTTACTTTTTTGAAAATTATACCGACAAACAGTTTATTTCAAACCAATTTCTTAATACAGGTTTCCCAAAAAATTGTTAATTTTTCCGGATAGCAGGAATATTTTGAATGAGTTTAACTATATTCTTCCCACAGCATAGTAATAATGAACTAAAATACGATGTAATACATGAACTAATTTATAAGAAAATCATGAACTTATCTAGATGAAAAAAATCTTTGGCGCCAAATCATGGTCATTCTTACTATGGGTTAGTTCATTTTTCATAAAAAATAGTAAACTTTTTTTCGGTGTGGGAAAATATCTGTCATCAAGCCCTCCTAAATTTTGCAAAGGAAACTAGTATATTTGATTCATGGTGGTGGGTATATAAGATTCGGCCCGGCCGAACTTGCTGCTGTATATACTTGTTTTATACTGTTTTTATAAGTTTACCTGTTTCTGATACATTTTCTTGATTGTTTTTATTTGCAGGTTGAATACGCTACCACAGAATCCGTCGTTACTGTAGACTGGGAAAATGGTTTCGTTGAAGTTTCTGCGGCACGAAATGAGAATATAACACAGGTATTTATATAAAAATAAACAGACGCACACACACACACATTAAAACCAATATTTAACACATGTATGTCAAAAAGACAAAATATGACGTCTTATTGACATACTTGTTTCAATACATGAATCCCTACTTGACATTTCATAGTCGGTTGATATTTGTATACAATTTTAAGGAGATTTGTTATCCATTGGGAATATTATTGATATATGTGCCAAAGAGGGGTAATGCACACTGAAAAAAAAATGTACGTAGTATTAAAGATTAAGTAACTTAAATTTTAGGATTTTAGGAATTTACAAAATATTAAGGACATTAACTTTGTCATTCCGTTTGTAACACATCGAAATATTGCTCTAAGACCCCATAAAGTATATATATTCTTGAACGTGGTGAAATTCTGAGTCGATCTAAGCATGTCCGTCCGTCCGTCCGTCTGTTGAAATCACGCTAACTTCCGAACGAAACAAGCTATCGACTTGAAACTTGGCACAAGTAGTTGTTATTGATGTAGGTCGGATGGTATTGCAAATGGGCCATATCGGACCACTTTTACATATAGCCCCCATATAAACCGACGGTCAGATTTGGCTTGCCGAGCCTCTAAGAGAAGCAAATTTCATCCGATCCGGTTGAAATTTGGTACAAGGTGTTAGTATATGGTCTCTGATCTCCGGAGCCTCTTGGAGGAGCAAAATTCATCCGATCCGGTTGAAATTTGCAACGCGGTGTTAGTATAAGGCCGCTAATATCCATGCCAAAATTGGGCCATATCGGTCTATAGTTATATATAGACGATCCCCAATCACACAAAAATTGGTCTATATCGGTTCATATTCATGGTTGCCACTCGAGCCAAATATAATCTACCAAAATTTTATTTTTATGGAAAACATTGTCAAAATGTTATTTCTATAGAAAATTTTTTAAAAATTTTATTTCTATAGAAAATTTTTTAAAAATTTTATTTCTATAGAAAATTTTTTAAAAATTTTATTTCTATAGAAAATTTTGTAAAAATTTTATTTCTATAGAAAATTTTATCAAAATTTTATTTCTATAGAAAATTTTTTCCAAATTTTACTTCTATAGAAAACGTTGTCAAAAATTTATTTTGTCAAAATTTTATTTCTATAGAAACTTTAAACTTAATTATATACGTATTTAATCGGCTTTTTTAGTTTAATATATACTACATATGGACTACCTTGTAATTTAGAAGACGATGTTAGGAAGTTTTAAGATACCATGCCATCGGCAAGTGTTACCGCAACCCAAGTAATTCGATTGTGGATGACAGTCTTCAGTAGAAGTTTCTACGCAATCCATGGTGGATGGTACATAAACTTCGGCCTGGCCGAACTTACGACCGTATATACTTGTTTTTTTTTTTTTTTAATCATGATATTTTAATTAAAATAAAGTTTATAATCTTTGCTTAAGAACATTTTTTGTATTAAGCTTAGGACACACATTTTTGAAATTTATTCAAACCAAGTTGTCTTTAGTTCAATGACTTTTTTTCAGTAAAGTGAAAAACATATCAAGGAAATACATATTCTATGCTACGCAAAATTGTCATTTGTAGTTTAAGGACATGACATTTTTGTGCTTATGACAATATTGTTTTGTAGTGTATATCTTTTTATGCTGGGTATTCATCAAAACGGTGATTGCCACGACGTCAGAAATCAACTTTTCAATAATGCCAAAAGTCAACAGTCGAAATGTTAATAAGTCGACAATCGAGTTTTAATAAAAGGGTAAAAAAGTCGACTTTATACAAATTTAAAAAGTCGAAAAATTGAAAATTTGAATTTTCCGGAATTCAATTTTTTTTCTGATTACAAGCAAAAATTGTTTTTTGATTCAGGGAAACGAAATTTTATTCATAGTTTTTTTTTTTTGGCTATCACTTTCACACTCAAAAAAGTCGACAATCGAGTTTTTACGAAAGTGTAAATGTCGACTTTATAAAAATTTAAAAAGTCGAAAAATTAAAAATTTAAATTTTCTGGAATTAAATTTTTTTTATTCTGATTATAAGCAAAAATTGTTTTTTTTGTTTCAGGGAAACGAAATTTTATACAAACATAGTTTTTTTAAGCTATCACTTTCACACTCAAAAAGTGGCACCTCTAGGGCCTTAACTCTAGTTTACTTCATGGAATTTTTAAATACGTTAGTTAAATTAACTAAAAAAGAGCAAATATTATACACACGCAAAAAAAAATCTTTCCTCCCAAACGAAATTTTAGGCAAACAAAGATCGTTTCTCATTTGCTTTTCGCTGTAAGGAAGTTTATTTGGAAGAAATGTATATACTTTCTGTGATAAATGTTTATTCTTTTCCAGGATGTAAAAACAATTTCAGCAAATAGACAATATTTTCCGGCTAATTGCATTTTCCCTCACATCTTTCCCACTTCCACGTGGTTTTTTCGTTCTTAGCACATTTTTCTGTAATACAAACAATGTAGAAGAAATTATTCGATTTATAAGTTTTTTAAATTTTCCTTTCGCCTTGACGGAGAATCGAACGTGCGGCTTGCATACCAAGGGTCCTGGGCTCGATCCCTGCTTCGACCGAACACCAAAAAAAATTGTTTCTGTTTTTTTCTTTTACATATGTTTCCTTTCGCCTGGACGGAGAATCGAACCGCGGACAATGCAATTTGTAAGCCAACACACTATCCACTGGGCTACGTAGCTGCTATTGTCATCGATCAGTGTTACCGTTGGAAATTTTGAAAAAGTTGCATATTCAAAAAAAGGTCGCATAAAAAAGTCGCATAATGATAAAAAAAAAAACAAGTATATACGGCCGTAAGTTCGGCCAGGCCGAAGCATGTACCCTCCTTCTACTTCTACTACTGAAGACTGTCATCCACAATCGAATTACTTGGGTTGCGGTAACACTTGCCGATGGCAAGGTATCTTAAAACTTCCTAACACGGTAATACATACCACATAGTCCATACGTGGTATATATTAAACTAAACAAGTAAGGAAAGTCTAAAGTCGGGCGGGGCCGACTATATTATACCCTGCACCACTTTGTAGATCTAAATTTTCGATACCATATCACATCCGTCAAATGTGTTGGGCCTATATATAAAGGTTTGTCCCAAATATTGACTCAAAATCTATTTAAATAATAATTAATCTAAGCAATTTTAAGGAAACTTCGCAAAAGTTTAATTATGATTTATCGCTCGATATATATGTATTAGAAGTTTAGGAAAATTAGAGTCATTTTTACAAATTTTCGACGAAGCAGGGGCGATTTAACAAGGAAAATGTTGGTATTTTGACCATTTTTGTCGAAATCAGAAAAACATATATATGGAAGCTATATCTAAATCTGAACCGATTTCAATCAAATTTGGCACACATGACTATACTACCAATTGTACTCCTTGTGCAAAATTTCAAGCTAATCGGGATAAAACTCTGGCCTCTGGGTCCATATAAGTGCATATCGGGCGAAAGATATATATGGGAGCTATATCTAAATCTGAATCGATTTCAACCAAATTTGGCACGCATAGCTACAATGCTAAATCTACTTCCTGTGCAAAATTTCAACCAAATTGGGTCAAAACTCTGGCTTTTAGGACCATATTAGTCCATATCGGGCGAATGATATATATGGGAGCTATATCTAAATCTAAACCGATTTCAGTCAAATTTTGCACACTTGACTATACTACTAATTGTACTCCTAGTGGAAAAATTTCAACCAAATTGGGCCAAAAATCTGGCTTCTGAGGCCATATAAGTCCATATCGGGCGAAAGATATATATGGGAGTTATATCTAAATCTGAACCGATTTCAATCAAATTTTGCACACTTGACTATACGACTAAATGCTATGTTTGTACAAAATTTCAAGCAAATCGGTATAAAACTCTGGCTGCTGGGTCCATATTAGTGAATATCGGGCGAAAGATATATATGGGGGCTATATCTAAATATGAACCGATTTCTTCCAAAATCAATAGGGTTCTATTCTGACCCAAATTAGGAACATGTGCCAAATTTGAAGGCGATTGGACTTAAATTGCGACCTAGACTTTGATCACAAAAATGTGTTCACAGACAGACGGACGGACGGACAGACGGACATGGTTATATCGACTCAGGGACCCACCCTGAGCATTATTGCCAAAGACACCATGTGTCTATCTCGTCTCCTTCTGGGTGTTACAAACATATGCACTAACTTATAATACCCTGTTCCATAGTGTGGCGCAGGGTATAAAAAGGCCGATTAAATACGTATATAATTAAGTTTAAAGTTTCTATAGAAATAAAATTTTTACAACATTTCCTATACAAGTAAAATTTGGAAAAAATTTTCTATAGAAATAAAATTTGGAAAAAAATTTCTATACAAATAAAATTATGACAAAATTTTCTATAGAAATAAAATTTTGACAAAATTTTCTATAGAAATAAAATTTTGACAAATTTTTCTATAGAAATAACATTTTGACAATGTTTTCTATAAAAATAAAATTTTGGTAGATTATTTTTGGATCGAGTAGCAACCATGATTATGAACCGATATGGACCAATTCTTGCTTGTTTGTTAGAGACCACATTCTAACACCATGTTCCAAATTTCAACCGGATCGTATGAATTTAGCTCCTCCAAGAGGCTCCGGAGGACAAATCTGGGGATCGATTTATATGGGGGCTATATATAATTATGGACCGATATGGATCAATTCTTGCATGGTTGTTAGAGACCATATACTAACACCACGTACCAAATTTCAATCGGATCGGATGACTTTTGCTCCTCTAAAAGGCTCCGGAGGCCAAATCTGGGGATCGGTTCATATGGGGGCTATATATAATTATGGGCCGATGTGGACCAATTTTTGCATAGTTATTAGAGACCATATAGTAACACCATGTACCAAATTTCAGCCGGATCGGATGAAATTTGCTTCTCTTAGAGCAATCGCAAGCCAAATTTTGGGGTCCGTTTATATGGGGGCTATACGTAAAAGTGGACCGATATGGACCAATATTTGCATGGTTATTAGAGACCATATAGTAACACCATGTACCAAATTTCAGCCGGATCGGATGAAATTTGCTTCTCTTAGAGCAATCGCAAGCCAAATTTAGGGGTCCGTTTATATGGGGGCTATACGTAAAAGTGGACCCATATGGCCCATTTGCAATACCATCCGACCTACATCAATAACAACTACTTATGCCAAATTTCGATAGCTTGTTTCGTTCGGAAGTTAGCGTGATTTCAACAGACGGACGGATGGACGGACGGACGGACATGCTCAGATCGACTCAGAATTTCACCACGACCCAGAATATATATACTTTATGGGTTCTTAGAGCAATGTTTCGATGTGTTACAAACGGAATGACAAAGTTATATACCCCCATCCTATGGTGGAGGGTATAAAAAATCGCTAACATAAAATCCAGCAAAACATAAACTTGCAAGGGAGTAAAAATGGATTCTCTTAGCAAAAATTAGGAGAAATGTACGCGAACGCCATCCAGTACCAATTTACCATCAACCAATTTGAAGCTTTTAAATCAATTAAAATAATAAACATATTTATTTTTTATACTATACTTAATATTAATTACATTTTATTTAGCAGAAACATACATTTAGTTGGGCACCGTGGAGCTGTAGTTGGTACGTGCGCCTTGCATACCAAGGGTACTGGGTTCGATCCCTGCTTCGACCGAACACCAAAAAAAATGCTTTTGTTTTTTATACCCTCCACCATAGGATGGGGGGTATATTAACTTTGTCATTCCGTTTGTAACACATCGAAATATTGCTCTAAGAACCCATAAAGTATATATATTCCGGGTCGTGATGAAATTCTGAGTCGATCCGTCCGTCCGTCCGTCCGTCTGTTGAAATCACGCTAACTTTCGAACGAAACAAGCTATCGACATGAAACTTGGCACAAGTAGTTGTTATTATGTTAATGTAGGTCGGATAGTATTGCAAATGTGCCATATCGGACCATTTTTACGTATAGCCCGCATATAAACCGATCCCCAGATTTGGCTTGCGGAGCCTCTAAGAGATGCAAATTTCATCCGATCCTGCTGAAATTTGGTACATGGTTTTTGTATATGGTCTCTAACAACCATGCAAAAATTGATCCACATCGGTCCATAATTATATATAGCCCCCATATAAACCGATCCCCAGATTTTGCTTGCGGAGCGTCAATGAGAAGCAAATTTCATCCGATCCGGCTGAAATTTGGTACATGGTGTTGATATATGGTCTTTAACAACCATGCTAAAATTGGTCCACATTGGTCCATAATTATATATAGCCCCCACATAAACCGGTCCCCAGATTTGGTTTGCGGAGGCTCAAAGAGAAACAAATTTTATCCGATCCGGTTGAAATTTGGTACATGATGTTAGTATATAGTCTCTAACAACCATGCAAAAATTGGTCCACATCGGTCCATAATTATATTTAGCCCCCATATAAACCGATCCCCCGATGTGGCATGCGGAGCCTCTATGAGAAGCAAAATTCATCCGATCCGGCTGAAATTTGGTACATAGTGTTGGTATATGGTCTCTAATAACTATGCAAAAATTTCTCCATACCGGTCCATAATTATATATAACCCCCATATAAACCGATCTCCATATTTGTCCTCCGGAGTCTCTTGCAGGAACAAAATTCATCCGATCCAGTTGAAACTTGGTACGTGGTGTTATTATATGGTCTGTAACAACCATGCAAAAATTAGTCCATAATTATATATAGCCCCCATACAAACCGATCCCCAGATTTGACCTCCGGAGCCTCGTGGAAGAGCAAAATTCATCCAATTCGGTTGAAATTTGGTACGTGATGTTAGCATATTGACTCAAACAACCATGCAGGAATTGGTCCATATCGGTCCATAATTATATTTAGCCCCCATATAAACCGATCCCCAGATTTGACCTCCAGAGACTCTTGGAAGAACAAATTTGGTACGTGGTGTTAATATATGGCCTCAAAAACCCATGCAAAAATTTGTCGAAATCGGTCTATAATTATATATAGCCCCCATATAAACCGACCCCCAGATTTGACCTCCGGGACCCCTTGGAAGAGCAAAATTCATCCGATTCGGTTGAAATTTGGTACGTGATTTTAGTATATGGTCTCTAACAACCATGCAGGAATTGGTTCATATCGGTCCATAATTATATATTGCCCCTATATAAACCGATCCCCAGATTTGACCTTCGGTGCCTTTTAGAGAAGCAAAATGCATCCGATCTGATTGAAATTTAGTACGTGGTGTTAGTATATGGTCAATACCATGCAGGTATTGGTCCATATCAATCCATAATTATATATCGCTCATATAAACCGATCCCAAGATTTGGTTTTGGAGCCTCTTGGAGGGGCAAATTTCATCCGAGTCAGTTGAAATTCGGTACATAGTATATGACCGTTAACAACCATGCCTAACTAGGTCCATATCGGTCTATAGTTATATATAGCCCTCAGATAAATCGATCCCCAATCACATAAAAATTGGTCCATATCAAGTTCATAATTGTATACAGCCCCCATATAAGCGACCCCCATATTTCAATTCTGGCTCTCTAAGTGCCCTGCAAAAGTCCATATCGATTCGTAATTATTTGTAGACTTACCTACATATACCTTTTCTGTTTAATATATACCACCTATGGACCAACTTACAATTTAGAAGACGATGTTATGAAGTTTTAAGATACTTTGCCATCGGTAAGTATTACCACAACACAAGTAATTCGATTGTGGATGACAGTCTTTCGTAGAAGTTTCTATGCAATCCATGGTGGAGGGTACCTAAGCTTCGGCCTGGCCGAACTTACGGCCTTATATTGAAAAAATAAAAATGTTGTAACAAACGATTTTTTTGGTGATAAAAGTTTAATATTTTCGAAGAAATTCAAAAAAACTCTAACCAAAAAAAACGGTACACGTTTCCAAACGTTTTTTCTTTGCGTGCACATATGAAGCATACTAAATTACTAATTCATATTTCCAACAAAATAGTTCAGAATTTCTTAAAATTTGTAAATTTTACCACAAAATGCGTCCATCTTGAACTTCGTATGGCGCTGAAGACAGTCTCGTAATTTGAACTGCAATATTTTTCCTTCAAACTACAAAATTTTCTTTGTCAAGTGAAAAAAATAATTATGTCTAAAAAATTTTATTGAATTTGTCGAAAAATATTTACAGTTTACGCAAGGTATATTTAGGAAGGTAGTTTCAAGCTATCAGATGATTACAATTTTTTCATTTGAGCAGAACTTTGATTGTCGGTATCTGCTTAATGGCATAGGCGTAGCTAAAGCGGTTTTATGGGTTTTTCATCTCCCCCTACCAAATACCATTCAGTATTTCTTCAAATCATGATTATATATCATTGAATTAAATATTATGGTTTCTTCCCATCTATAAGAATTTATTTTTTCTCTTTTTGAGGTATCTTCACAATGAGCACACATCGTAGCTTTTACCCCCTACGAAAATGTTGCTAGCTACGCCAATATTTAATAGACAATTGTGACAAATAAAAATAAAAATTCAAAATAAAATTATTTTATACCAAAAATTTTGAATTTTCAATTTGCTTTAAATTTATGACAGAAAAGTATCGAAATAAATTATCCTCATAATTGATGGTAAGAATTACTTCAATTATTCTTGTAGACCGTATCATATTTCGAAGCATACATCGATCATTTCCAGATTTTCTCTATTTTAAATTTCCAACTTGTTGAACATATTGTTCAACAAGTGAGAAATTTAATTCAATTTGACTGACAATCAAAGTTTCAATATGGCGACTGACATTTTTGCTTTTGTAATACTAAAACTACCTTACTAAATCTGCCTTGAGTTTACGTAGTTTGAGTATAGATCAAACAATTTATATGCTTATTATATACCGTTACTTACATTTTACATCCCACTGTGCAAAACTTAATCATCCTAAAGTAAAAACAAAAACATGTATAACACTTTTGTTCTACTTAATATCAAATTTCAATTTTCTCTCATTTCAATATCCTTTCACCAGGTATTCAAAGAGCTATTGTCACAGGCGAAAATTACCTACAATTTAAGTCCAGCATTACGTCGCCGACGTCAATCATTACCACAGCAAGTGGGCAATAATGGTCCCGGTACACCGACACATCATTCACAGCCACCACATCATCATCACCACCATCATCAAGCGCATTCATCTGCCTCGTCATCGTCGACCGCGTATGCAGCCGCAGCAGCCGCCCATGCACCAACAGCAGCACAATTGCAACATTTGCAGCGAATACAGGAACGAAGTTTGGGTAGCAAACGTAATTCTTGTGCAATTTCCTAAAAATGTCAACAGCAGTGTTACAACTACAACAACAGAAACATCAATTACGATGATGACTAAAATCGGCCAAACTAACTAACTACAACTACAACAACAAAAACAATATCAAATTGAGAACAACAACAGCAATTGCAAGTGCATCTAGAATAACGGTAACTGATACAGATAAATAGAAATAGAAATATGTGTATGTGTATGTATCTGTATATGTATATGTATATGTTAAATGGTATATGTATATAACAAAAACAAACATATATATCCAGTGTAGTTATAGTGAACATCGATAAATGAGTACAAACAGACGTTGGAATAGACATAGACACGAACACTCTCTACAACCATTTCCATTTGCTTCTTGGCTGAGATGGTACAATTTCGGAAGATTTGCAGTACTTCGGCTTTATTTGAGAAAGCGAATTGCATTACATTGTTAATAGCGTTCACAATGCAAACAAGTAAAATTGCCACTGCATGTACATACTATGTCAGAAATTGCCATTCGAAAATGAACTACGTTTTTCATTTGCTTTACGCAGTATCAAGTTTATTATAAAGAAAAGTATATCATTTTTTGAGATAAACGTCTTTTACAGAATACACGCAGAGAAGCGATATGATCACCCCAACCCTGTTCCAAGAGCAAAATGTTACTTTTTCATGTTTGTCGAAACCATGTTCTTTTTTTCGGAAATTATGTATCTGATTTCGGAAAGCATGTTATGTTTGACGAGAAAAGAATATTTTTGCGACAAAAATGCTACATCCTCGCTGTGAAAAAGTAACATGGTGCTCTTGAAACATGTTTGAGGTGATCATATTCCTTCTCTGGGTGTATACAGGAAAAAATATTTCTTTTCTCAGAAACGAAACTGTAGATGATTTTTTTGTCGTTAAAAATGTTTCGTTTTAGTCAAACAAAATTCATTGGCGACAAGGATGGCAAAGAATATAATAAACAAAGATTTATTTGCTACAACTGGGGCCAACTTTCACAAGCAAAAAAAAAACAATATAATAAGGACGAGTCAAAAAATGTCAATTTTTATACTCACGTTTAGTTCATAAAATGTTTAAATTTAATTGGGCTGTAGTACATTTCCTAAACTGAATATTAAAAAATAAATTAGTACAAAATAATTATGTATTTCACAAAAACAAAATGCGTTATGGATATTTTTCGGTATATATAAACTATTCTATATATTATAATACTAAAAATGTAATCGAATTTGATATCTTTAGAGGATCAAGTAGTAAAATCGAGTGATCGGTTCAAAATTTGACAAAAATCGGAAAAAAACAAGTGACTAAACAAAAACAAGTGACAAGTCATACCTAAAGCTCCCCTACTGAATTAGTAAACCTAAGCATTTTTTTGGGGAGGCGGGGGGTATATTCTACAGAAATAGAATTTTGACAAAATTTTGTATAGAAATAATATTTTGACAAAATTTTCTATAGAAATAAAATTTTTACAAAATTTTCTATAGAATAAAATTTTGTCAAAAATTTCTATAGACATGTAACATGTAACATTTCCATGTTACACATAATTAACACTCCCACTAACGAGAGAATAAACTATAAAAAAGATATTGAGAACTGCGCGAGAATATATGTGTAACATTTCCATGTTACACATAATTAACACTCCCACTAACGAGAGAATAAACTATAAAAAAGATATTGAGAACTGCGCGAGAATATATCGACATACGATACAAAAACACAGGAGAAAGTGATCACCAGTAGAAAACCAGACAGCGAAGTAACAAGACATCGGATAAAATGTAAATGACAATAGTTTGACTTTAATTTGTGAATTTTGTAATTAACTTTTGTTTAATTTTGTAATTTGTAGCCTTGAAAACGGTCTGACGAAGTCAACCGAAATATCGGAAAATAAAAAACTAGAAACCAACAATTTCGAGTTTAATTTATAGACCTACAGCCGAGATTATGAGATAAAAATCATAGAAATAAAATTTAGACAAAATCTATATTTCTCAATCTAAATTTTCCACAGAAATAAAATTTTGACAAAATTTTCTACAGAAATAATTGTGTATTTCACAAAAACAAAATGCGTTATGGATATTTTTCGGTATATATAAACGATTCTTAGCATATATTTTAATACTAAACATTTAATCGAATTTGATATCTTTAGAGGATCAAGTAGTAAAATCGAGGGATCGGTTCAATATTTTACAAAAATCGGAAAAACAAGTGACTAAACAAAAACAAGTGACAAGTCATACCCTAAAGCTCCACTACTGAATTAGTAAACCTAAGCAATTTTTTGGGGTGGCGGGGGGTATATACTACAGAAATAGAATTTTGACAAAATTTTCTATAGCATTAAAATTTTCAATAGATATAAAATTTTGACAAAATTTCCTATAGAAATAAAATTTTGACAAAATTTTTCTATAGAATTACAATTTAGACAAAATTTTCCATAGAAATAAAATTTAGACAAAAGAAATAAAATTTTGACAAAATTTTTCTATAGAAGTACAATTTAGACAAAATTTTCCATAGAAATAAAATTTTTACAAGATATTCCATTGAAATAAAATTTAGACAAAATTTTCTATAGAAATAAAATTTTTTCAAAATTTTCTATAGAAATAAAATTTTCTATAGAAATAAAATTTTGACAAAATTTTTCTATAGAATTAAAATTTAGACAAAATTTTCTATAGAAATAAAATTTTCCATTCGTTTTGTTTTGTTATTGTTGGTTTTGTTCTTTAAGCATTGTTGTTGTTTTTTTACGCTGCAATAAAAAACAACAACAAGAAATAAAATTGTGACAAAATTTTCTATAGAAATAAAATTTTGTCAAAATTAAATAAATAAAATAAGAAATAAAATTTTGTATAGAAATAAAATTTTGACAAAATTTTCTATAAAAAAAATTTTCTATAGAAGTAAAAGTTTAACAAAATGTTGTATAGAAATAAAATTTTGACAAAATTTTCTATAGAAACAATATTTTGACAAAATTTTTCTATAGAATTACAACTTAGACAAAATTTCTATAGAAATAAAATTTAGACAAAATTTTCCATAGAAATAAAATTTTGACAAAATTTTGTATAGAAATAAAATTTTGATATAATTTTTCTATAGAATTACAATTTAGACAAAATTTCTATAGAAATAAAATTTAGACAAAATTTCCCATAGAAATAAAATTTTTCTATAGAATTACAATTTAGACAAAATTTTCCATAGAAATAAAATTTAGACAAAATTTTCCATAGAAATAAAATTTTGACTAAATTTTGTATAGAAATAAAATTTTGACATAATTTTTCTATAGAATTACAATTTAGACAAAATTTCTATAGAAATAAAATTTAGACAAAATTTCCCATAGAAATAAAATTTTTCTATAGAATTACAATTTAGACAAAATTTTCCATAGAAATAAAATTTTGACAAAATTTTCCATAGAAATAAAATTTAGACAAAATTTTCTATAGAAATAAAATTTTGTCAAAATTTTCTATAGAAATAAAATTTTGTCAAAATTTTCTATAGAAATAAAATTTTTTCAAAATTTTCTATAGAAATAAAATTTTCTCAAAATTTTCTATAGAAATAAAATTTTGACAAAATTTTTCTATAGAATTAAAATTTAGACAAGATTTTCTATAGAAATAAAATTTTGACAAGATATTCCATAGAAATAAAATTTAGACAAAATTTTCTATAGAAATAAAATTTTCCATTCGTTTTGTTTTGTTATTGTTGGTTTTGTTCTTTAAGCATTGTTGTTGTTTTTTTAAGCTGCAATAAAAAACAACAACAAGAAATAAAATTTTGACAAAATTTTCTATAGAAATAAAATTTTGTCAAAATTTTCTATAGAAATAAAATTTTGTATAGAAATAAAATTTTGACAAAATTTTCTATAAAAAAATTGACAAAATTTTCTATAGAAGTAAAAGTTTAACAAAATGTTGTATAGAAATAAAATTTGGTATAGAAATAAAATTTTGACAAAATTTTCTATAGAAACAATATTTTGACAAAATTTCTATAGAAATAAAATTTAGACAAAATTTTCCATAAAAATACAATTTTGACAAAATTTTGTATAGAAATAAAATTTTGACAAAATTTTTCTATAGAATTACAATTTAGACAAAATATCTATAGAAATAAAATTTAGACAAAATTTCACATAGAAATAAAATTTTGACAAAATTTTGTATAGAAATAAAATTTTGACAAAATTTTTTCTATAGAATTACAATTTACACAACATTTCTATAGAAATAAAATTTTGACAAAATTTTATATAGAAATAAAATTTTGACAAAATTTTCTATAAAAATAAAATTTTGACAAAATTTTCTATAGAATAAAATTTTGTCAAAAATTTCTATAGAAATAAAATTTTAACAAAAACTTCTATAGAAATAAAATTTTGACAAACATTCCTCTAGACATAAAATTTTGACAAAATTTTCTATAGAAAAAAAATTTGATAAACATTTCTATAGAAATAAAATTTAGACAAAATCTATATTTCTCAATCTAAATTTTCCACAGAAATAAAATTTTGACAAAATTTTCTACAGAAATAAAATTTTGACAAAAAAATTCTACAGAAATAAAATTTTGACAAAAACTTTCTATAGAAATAAAATTTTAACAAAAATTTTTATAGAAATAAAATTTTGACAAAAATTTCTATAGAAATAAAATTTTCACAAAATTTAAAAAAAAAAATTGACAAAATTTTCTAAAAAAAAATCGACAAAATTTTCTAAAGAAATACTAAAATGTTCCATAGTATTACTATGGAACAAATTAGACAAAATTTTCGATAGAAATAAAGTTTAACAAAATTTTCTATAGAAATAAAATTTTGTTGTTGTTTTTTTTGGATTTCACCTTAAAACCATACATTGACTAAACTACAAGTGTAGCTTAACCAACAGAGGAAAAGAATGTTTGTCAAATTTATTTGGGCAAAGCCCTATAGACTGCAAGATGGTTGGATGGACGCACGTTTCGGAATTACCACATTCCTCACCAGCATCCTCTACTTGCAGCAAAACTATCAACCAATTATCAGAATAAATTCAAGAAGTTCATTAAACCCAACAATAAACCACACTTGAACCTTCCGAAAAATGGCTTTAGCCGGCTTATGCCGAAATAAATTCGTACAAACATCTCTATTTTCCTTTGCTCGATGATTTGATGGTGGCAAGGGAAAAGAGTTATAGAATTAAAATTTAGACAAAATTTTCTATAGAAATAAAACTTTGACAAGATATTCCACAGAAATAAAATTTAGACAAAATTTTCTATAGAAATAAAATTTTGACAAAATTTTCTACAGAAATAAAATTTTGACAAAAAATTTCTATAGAAATAAAACTCTAACAAAATTTTTTATAGAAATAAAACTCTAACAAAAATTTCTATAGAAATAAAATTTAGACAAAATTTTCTATAGAAATAACATTTTGAGGAAATTTTCTATAGAAATAAAATTTTGACAAAATTTTCTATAGAAATAACATTTTGACAAAATTTTCTATAGAATTAAAATTTAGACAAAATTTTCTATTGAAGTAAAATTTTGACAAAATTTTGTATAGAAATAAAATTTTGTAAAGAAATAAAATTTTGACAAAATTTTGTATAGAAATAAAATTTTGACAAAATTTTTCTATAGAAGTACAATTTAGACAAAATTTTCCATAGAAATAAAATTTTGACAATTTTTTTATAGAAATAAAATTTTGACAAAATTTTCTATAGAAATATAATTTTGACAAAATTTCTATAAAAATAAAATTTAGACAAAATTTTCCATAGAAATAAAATTTTATCAAAATTTTCTATAGAAATAAAATTTTGACAAAATTTTCTAAAGAGTAAAATTTTGTCAAAAATTTCTATAAAAATAAAATTTTACCAATTTAGACAAAATTTCTATAGAAATAAAATTTAGACATAATTTTCTATAAAATAAAATTTAAACAAAATTTTCTATAGAAATAAAATTTTAACAAAATTTTCTATAGAAATAAAATTTTGACAAAATTTTCTATAGAAATAAAAATTTTGACAAAATTTTTCTATAGAATTAAAATTTAGACAAAACTTTTCGAGCTAAAATCGTCAAAAAAAAACAGAAAATTTTCCATAGAAATAACATTTTGACAAAATTATGATAAATAAATTATAATAATAAGAATAAAATTTTGTCAAAAAATTCTATAGAAATAAAATTTTAACAAAAAAAAATAAAATTTTGACAAAAATTTCTTTAGAAATTAAATTTTGACAAAAGTTTCTATAGAAAAAAAAAATTGACAGACATTTCTATAGAAATAAAATTTAGACAAAATCTTCTATATAAATAAAATTTTAACAATATTTTCTATAGAAATAAAATTTTGACCAAATTTTTCAAGCTAAAATCGTTAAAAAACAGAGGGAATATACTATAGAAATAAAATTTTCACAAAACTTTCTATAGAAATAAAATTTTGAGAAAAATTTTCTACAGAAATAGAATTTTGACAAAATTTCCTATACAAATGAAATTTTGATCAAATTTTCTGTAGAAATAAAATTTTGATTAAATTTTCTATAGAAATAAAATTTTGACAAAAATTTCTATAGAAATACAATTTTGATAAAATTTTCTATAGAAATAGAATTTTGACATAAAATTTCTATATAAATAAAATTTTGACAAAATTTTCTATAATAATAAATTTTTAACAAAATATTCTATAGAAATAAAATGTTAACAACATTTTCTATAGAAATAAAATTTTGACCAAATTTTTCAAGCTAAAATCGTAAAAAATTTAAAATTTGACTCATTTACAATTAGTGGGATATTTATACACCCAAAGAATTGTCGCCAATAGGAAAGGTCGTATGTATAATATTGCAAATACAGAAATAAACTTCTAAAATAAAATAAAAAATACTTTCTTTCGAAGAAAAGAGAACAGTGGTAGGTTATATATGGCACAAGTGGCAATCGTGAATATGACCCCATTTCCTGAAATCAGGCGATACATATGTATGGGAACTATATCTAAATTTGATCCGATTTTCCCCCAAATTAAATAGCATTAGTCCTTGTTCCAAAAAAATACAGTGTACTAAATTTTTATCAAAATCTGTGAATAATTGCAACCGAAATCTGGTGAACAACAAATACATGGACAGACGGACGGACGCCAAAGCTAGATCGAATCAGAATGTGATTCTGAGTCAATCGGTTTTAGGGGTCTAAAACCAATACTTCTGGCAAGCACATTTTCTTGCAGAACAAACTTTTTATACCCGAACCACTATGAGCTTTAGGGTATAAAAAACAATTGTAACAAATTCAGATAAAGAGGAACCATACAAAGGGAGGTCTACCTGCCCCTATTTACAAAGTTCATCTACTTCTGTTCCACACAGAAAAATAGTTCGTCCCTGTCATCTCAAAAATAGTGAAAATGAAATACGGCTTTGTTCACATATTAATGATTTGGCGCCAATGATTTTTTTTTCCAATTTAATTCATTTTTACTTTTAAGAGTAGTAAGAATTTCATAAATGATATGTCAGTAATATCTTGTATTTGGTAGTTGGTGTAACCAATAAAATGTCCTAGCTAACAAAAAAATTATATTGGTTGTGATTGTCAAGGTTTCTTTCAAATTCGTTGTAGAAACAAATTAAAAAGGATAGATTCTGATAGTAGATAAAGCGGTTGGTAAAAAATGGTTGTCACAACAATTTTTTTATTTTGTGTTTATCGAAATACCTTTATAATGTCTGCCTAATTTTTCCCCATCAATTGTGTGCACTCATTTATCATGATATAGACAAAATCAATGTTAGAATATAAAGAAATGAATTAAGTACTGCGGTAGTGAGACTTTATAACTTTTACCTACATCTCCAATTCCAGTTTACAATCACACGTCCTTCATGACGTTGATGATGATGATGTTCCTTTCAAAATAGTTTCATTAATCAATTTTCAATGTTGGCATAGCAAATGAAATAGTTGTGGTTTCACTCTCGTCTGGAAAACTTGAATACTTGTATCAATCAAGTTAAACAAAAGTGAAATGTTTTGAATTGCATGAAAAAAAAAACAAAAATATAAACCCAAATGTATGATGGATGCTGTGCTATCTGGTATTTTAATTTACTAGTACATATTAAGATGTAGTTTTCCATTTTAATTAAATTTTGTTCTACAACTCTATGTATGATATAAAGTTATAGCTACAAAAAATTATATTTTTTTCATATAATAAATTTAATTGTATACATATTACAATATCTTTTTTTTGTACATTAAGATAATAGAAACGTAGACATTTTTAAATTAGAGCAAATAAAACACCATTTCAAATTTTTCCATATATACAAATTGAGAAAGTTTTAAGGAAAAGCCAAAAGTTCGTTGGAATTGACCAAATAATATCCGTTTAATTTCAGGTATTAAATTCCTTTTTATGGAAAGATGAAAATCAGTAATTTCAGTGATCATTAAAATAAACTAAAATTTTAATAATTATATCAAAATAAACTAAGCTAATTGTATTTGGAGTGAAAAGAATTAAATTAAAATAAAAATTAAATTATTAATTTAATTTACTTTATTTAATTTACTTTAATTATTTTTTTAATGATTCTAAATTCCATTGAACTAAATATTAAATTAAATTTGATTTAATAGTGATCATTAAAATAAACTAAAATTTTAATAATTATATCAAACTAAACTAAATGAATTATATTTAGAGTGAAAAAATTAAATTAAAATAAAATCAATTTAATATTTATTTAATGTAATTTAATTTAGTTTAATTATTTTTAATGTTTCTTAATTCGATTGAATTGAATTAAATCCGATTTAATTCAAGAACATAACGTTTAATGGTATTCAATTCAATTTTAATTCGTTTAACTTAATTTAATTTATTTAAATATATTAGTTTAAAAGATCCTCAATCAAATTAAATATAATTTGATTTGATTTAATTCGTATTGAATATGTTTATACTCCACTAGCCTTACCAGGCCCGCGCCCTGTTGCGACCACATCTTCATCTAATTTGTTTACAACAATTGATATGCTTCTTCTTGGTAAATTAATCAGCTGTGTTGAAGAAATTTAAAAGCAACCACAATACACGCGTCACACACTTTCTTTTGTATTTGCAACAACGCTATTATTTAGGTCGAAGAATAACAGCGTCTTCTACATCTGAAAGTGTAACCATCTGCACCGTAGACCAGCTACGGTGTAAAATGGATTGCACATTTGCTCTTGCGATGGGTAACACCTCGTCAATCGAACGTGCACATTTTGGGTAGGCTGCATTGAATTTTCCAATCGAACAAAAATTTTTGATTTATGATATGATCAATTCCTTTTTGGAGGTAAAGGATGACGACACCGTCCTTGTAACACACAATGGTTCGGGGCGAAAACGACATTTTTCTTTCAGGTTAATGTCTCCTCAAGTGGTGTAGGAAGAATTGGGCAGCACTTAGTTTCGAAAGAGATTTCACTTATGGGAAAGTTTCATATGTTATATGTATTGTGCATTTAAATTTCTACGACCGACATTTAATAAAACTTTCAAAAAATTTTTAACAAAATTTGATCATTTGTGAATTCGGAAATTCGAAGTTACATTGTTCCGACAATACGTTAGCTAAGATATATTGCTGGATCACCATCAATGAAAATTTTGAATTTCTTAACTCTAACAGTTAGGTTAGGCTAGGTTAGGTGGCAGCCCGATTTATCAGGCTCACTTAGACTATTCAGTCCATTGTGATACCTTTCTCTTATCACTGAGGGCTGCCCGATTCCATGTTAAGCTCAATGCCAAGGGACTCCCTTTTTATAGCCGAGTCCAAACGGCGTTCCACATTGCAGTGAAACCACTTAGAGAAGCTTTGAAACCCTCAGAAATGTCACCAGCATTACTGAGGTGGGATAATCCACCGCTGAAAAACTTTTTGGTGTTCGGTCGATGCAGGAATCGAACTCACGACCTTGTGTATGCAAGGCGGACATGCTAACCATTGCACCACGATGGCTCTAACAGTAAGAGATATGCAGAAATATTAATATGGCAAATTTGCAAATGGCAAACCAAAATATAGACCCGAGAACTCTTTTAAAGAGTATGGTCTGGGGAAATTCCCTTGCTGGCACAAAAACTGAAATACACCTTTTTCTTTCTCCTATGAGGAATCCATGTGGAGTATACTATTTCAACTGCATAAAAACTATTTCAAATGCATCAAAACTTATTAAAAACATGATCAGATGCCTTTCCGAACATATGCCGGAAAAGGAATCACCCTCTATGCTGTATGTCAATAAATGTAAATATAAGTTTTTAGCTTAAAAAAGTCTGTCAAAATTAAGTACTTAGTTCCAATACAAGGACTATGCCTTCCCTGGACATTTCAAGAAAATCGGAAAACTTTCAATTTCCGGAAAAAATCGGGTAAGGACGAGGTGTCCCTACCTATCGTTCAGGATAAGCATCAAGTATATCAGAAGAAGAATAAGTCAAAGCTAACGTTTTTTGTACTGAGACATCCTTTAACTTCTCTAAAACTTCAAGAACATTGGGGATTTTTTTCAACCAAATATCGAAAAATAAAGTAGCAGATCTATGTCGAGATGCCATAATAAAATTCTTTGGAAATTTCGGGAATTTCGAGTTTTAAAATGTCGGGCAAAGGGAAGTCCCCCTCCCCGACCAAATATCAAAAATAAATTAGCTGATCTTCGTCTAGACTTAACATACCTGAAAATTTCAAACAAATCATAGAACTTTGGTCCAACTTTCAAATATTAAACGAAGCGGTACCCCATTTTTATCTTATAACCTCCTCCAATGTTTCTGTAAATCTCAAGTAAATCGCAGAAGTTTAGTTTTTTTAATGTCCTTTAATTTAAAGACGGCAGGGGAAGGTCACCCACCCATTTTTTATCTACACGCGAAACCCAACAACGGTAGAATTCTACTAAAAATTGTAGACTTTTTATTTTTTGACAAAATTTTATATAGAAATAAAATTTTGCAAAATTTTCTATAAAAATAAAATTTTGACAAAACATTCGATAGGAATAAAATATTGACAAAATTCTCTATAGAAATAAAAATTTTGACAAAATTTTCTACAGAAATAAAATTATGACAAAATATTCGATAGGAATAAAATTTGGACAAAATTTTCTGTAGAAATAAAATTTTGACAAAATTTTCTATAGAAATAAAATTTTGACAAAATTTTCTACAGAAATAAAATGTTGACAGAATTTTCTATAGAAATAAAATTTTGACAAAATTTTCTATAGAAATAAAATGTTGACAAAATGTTCTATATAAATAAAATATTGGCAAAATTTTCTATAGAAATAACATTTTGACATAATTTTCTATAGAAATAACATTTTGACAAAATTTTCTATAGAAATACAATTTTGACAAAATTTTCTATAAAAAAAAAATTTGACAAAATTTTCTCTAGAAATAAAATTTCGGCAAAATTTTCTATAGAAATAAATTTTTCACAAAATTTTCTATAGAAATAAAATTATGACAAACATTTTCTCTATAAGTAAAATTTTGACAAAATTTTCTATAGAAATAAAATTTTGACAAAATTTTCTCTAGAAATAAAATTTTGACAACATTTTCTGTATCAAAAATAAATTAGCTGATTTTGATGTAGACTCCACCATAAGCTTCCCTGAAAATTTCAAACAAATCGGAGAACTTTTGTCCAACTTTCGAATATTAAACGAAGCGGTACTCCCCTAATGTCTTTGTAAATCTCAAGTAAATCGCAGAAGTTTATTTTTTTCAATGTCCTTTAATTTAAACACGGCAGGGGAAGGTCTCCCTCATCCTTCTTTATCTATCGAAACCCAACAACGGTAGAGTTCTACTAAAAATGATAGACTTTTTATTTTTTGACAAAATTTTATATAGAAATAAAATTTTGACGAAATTTTCTATAGAAATGAAATTTTAACAAAATTTTCTATAGAAGTAAAACTTGGACGAAATTTTCTATAGGAATAACATTTTGACAAAATATTCGATAGGAATAAAATTTGGACAAAATTTTCTGTAGAAATAAAATTTTGACAAAATTTTATATAGAAATAAAATTTTGACAAAATTTTCTACAGAAATAAAATTTTGACAAAATTTTCTACAGAAATAAAATTTTGACAAAATTTTCTATAGAAATAAAATTTTGACAAAAATTTTTATATAAATAAAATATTGGCAAAATTTTCTATAGAAATAACATTTTGACAAAATTTTCTATAGAAATAAAATTTTGACAAAATTTTCTATAGAAATAAAATTTTGACAAATTTTCTATAAAAATAAAATTTTGACAAAATTTTCTCTAGAAATAAAATTTCGGCAAAATTTTCTCTAGAAATACAATTTTGACAAAATTTTCTATAAAAAAAAAATTTGACAAAATTTTCTCTAGAAATAAAATTTCGGCAAAATTTTCTATAGAAATAAATTTTTCACAAAATTTTCTATAGAAATAAAATTATGACAAACATTTTCTCTATAAGTAAAATTTTGACAAAATTTTCTATAGAAATAAAATTTTGACAAAATTTTCTCTAGAAATAAAATTTTGACAACATTTTCTGTATCAAAAATAAATTAGCTGATTTTGATGTAGACTCCACCATAAGCTTCCCTGAAAATTTCAAACAAATCGGAGAACTTTTGTCCAACTTTCGAATATTAAACGAAGCGGTACTCCCCTAATGTCTTTGTAAATCTCAAGTAAATCGCAGAAGTTTATTTTTTTCAATGTCCTTTAATTTAAACACGGCAGGGGAAGGTCTCCCTCATCCTTCTTTATCTATCGAAACCCAACAACGGTAGAGTTCTACTAAAAATGATAGACTTTTTATTTTTTGACAAAATTTTATATAGAAATAAAATTTTGACGAAATTTTCTATAGAAATGAAATTTTAACAAAATTTTCTATAGAAGTAAAACTTGGACGAAATTTTCTATAGGAATAACATTTTGACAAAATATTCGATAGGAATAAAATTTGGACAAAATTTTCTGTAGAAATAAAATTTTGACAAAATTTTATATAGAAATAAAATTTTGACAAAATTTTCTACAGAAATAAAATTTTGACAAAATTTTCTACAGAAATAAAATTTTGACAAAATTTTCTATAGAAATAAAATTTTGACAAAAATTTTTATATAAATAAAATATTGGCAAAATTTTCTATAGAAATAACATTTTGACAAAATTTTCTATAGAAATAAAATTTTGACAAAATTTTCTATAGAAATAAAATTTTGACAAATTTTCTATAAAAATAAAATTTTGACAAAATTTTCTCTAGAAATAAAATTTCGGCAAAATTTTCTCTAGAAATAAAATTTTGACAAAATTTTCTATAGAAATAAAATTTTATTTGTTGTTTTGATAAACCATTGTGTTTAAAACCACTGTGTTGACTAAACTACTAGAGTAGCTTAACCAACAGAGGAAAAGAATGTTTTTCAAATTTATTTGGGGAAAGCCCTATAGACTGCAAGATGGTTGGATGGACGCACGTTTCGGAATTACCACATTCCTCATCAGCATCCTCTACTTGCAGCAAAACTATCAACAAATTATCAGAATAAATTCAGACAGTTCACTAAACCCAAAGTGAACCACACTTGAACCTTCCGAAAAAAGGTTTATGATAGCCAGCTTATGCCGAAATAAATTCATACAAACATCTCTCCTTTTCACCATAAAATCATCGATTTGTGTGCAGTTGGCTGGGTTTATTTTGAGCGTGCTTCCTCTTACTTCATTCGTGTTTTGTTTTTTATTGGAGGTTTCCACTTCAATCATATTTGTTGTTTTGATCTCAGCTTTAAAACTAAACTACAAGAGTAAAAGCTGAGATCAAAACAACAAATATGATTGAAGTAGAAACCACCAATAAGAAACAAAACACGAATGAAATAAAATTTTGACAAAATTTTCTATAGAAATAACATTTTGATAAAATTTTCTATAGGAATAAAATTTTGACAAAATGTTCTATAGAAATACATTTTGTTAAAATTTTCTAAATAAATACAATTTTGTTAAAATTTTCTAAATAAATACAATTTTGACAAAATTTTCTATAGAAATAAAATTTTGACAAAATTTTCTATAGAAATAAAATTTTGACAAAATATTCCATAGAAATAAAATTTTGACAAAATTTTCTATAGAAATAACATTTTGACAAAATTTTCTATAAAAAAAAAATTTGACAAAATTTGCAAAGAAATAATTTGGTAGACTATTTATGGCTCGAGTGGCAACTGTGACCCCAAACCTGCAAATTTCAAATAAATCGAAGAACTTTGATCTAATTTTCATAAACTCAGATATCA
This sequence comes from Haematobia irritans, assembly GCF_050003625.1. Taxonomy (NCBI): domain Eukaryota; kingdom Metazoa; phylum Arthropoda; class Insecta; order Diptera; family Muscidae; genus Haematobia; species Haematobia irritans. Next base: position 102,147,607 of record NC_134399.1, on the reverse strand, counting down.
AAAAATGAGGTACGCTATTTTCACCCTATTAAAATATGGTACCTTTTGTCAAAAATTCGGGGTTACTTGCTTTCAAAGAGAATACTTTATAAAAAGGGGAGTTTTGTTTGTCGGAAAAATAAGATAGGAAAGGCCGAGAGACGAAGAAGTCCATGCGATTGGTTCTACTCTGAGTGAGCACGGTAACCTGTTCCGGGCTCAACATAGGAAGGCTAAGGAGTTATGTTGGTTAGAAAAATAAGTTACACGGGTGCTTAACTTCCCTCTTACCAACCATTGCTGACTGATTCCTCCGAAAAAAATATATATAATACGCAAAATGCTAAATAAAGAATATCTGCATACCACATTTTTTTCAAAAAAAAGTGTTTTTTTTAAAGTGGTTGTATCTTAAAAAATACAGTGCGCAAGTTTTTATTTATAAATAAACAAGTTGGTTTTAGTAGAAAATAGAAAATAGCGATATTTTTACACTACAAAGTTTTTTTAACAACAATACTTTCATCTCTGGTAAATATTATTTAACTTAAAATTAGTAGTTTTTTGAATTTTTGGTCAAAATTTGATTTTTAATTTTGACTGCAGATTAACAAAAAAAAACCTATTTTTAGGAATAGCTTTATGATGTATTAAATACAACAAACTTGATTTCATAGAATTCGGGCAAAATTTTAAGACGTAAGATTTTTTTCCTATTGTATCTTAAAAGATACAGTGCACATTTAAGGGTTAAGGTAACTGGCAATGGAAATAGTTTCAATGGTTGTGGTTCTGTTCTGTAGTCATAATGCTTTACATATAGTTTATATGTGAAAAACTTAAAGAAGCTTTGAAAACTTCATTAGAACAATGAAAATGTTCGTTAATAGTATGAAACTTTTCATTGATTAACAGAAAATTCGCTATAATAATGAAAAACTCTTTTATGTAAATGTTTTTTTTTTTTGCAATAGCTCTATTTTAATGACACATTTTGTTAACACAATGAGGTTTTTTTCTACCAGTGTATACGAAACGATGACACTCAGACTGCCCATACAAATGCACAAATTTATTATTGCCCTATACCACAGTAGTGGTAAAGAGTATAATAAAGAATTTCACAAAATTTAAAGAATTTAGAGAATACACATCAATTTATTCGATGAAGATATCCAAATCATAGCAATTTAAACATATCAATCCTTTTGTTTAATTACATATTTAAAATTCGCAAATCTAAATTAAATTTAGCAAAAATTCAGAAATGGTGTTATATTGTTCTAATATATTACAATTATATTGTTTTATTCTTTGTAATTATAATACATATTAATCAAATTTTAAATATAATACATGCCTCTCTATTTCTCTACTTACGAACCTAATCAAAATATTAAATTCTTATTCAAAATATATAAGCCAATCATATATAAATAATACGGGTTTCAATGTTGATCAAATGAATTTAATTTCCAACCAATATAAGATATTATGAAAATAAACAAAATAAAAAAAACAAAACAAATAGAACTAAATATAAAATAAAACTTAATATTTTTAAATTTATGTCATTATATTTATATATAAAAACACAACCGAAAATCTGACCAATTTCATTTCGTTAGTTCATCATCCTAAATACAAAATAATCAAACTAACAATAACAATTATTCTCCATTATCCTAATCAAACTCGCAATTAACCGAGGTTTCTTATTGATAAACATATATATACGGCGTAAAGTTCGGCCGGGCCGAATCTTAAATACCCATCACTATAGAACGCATACAATAGTTTTCTTTGAAAATATTTTCGTAATCGAATGTCATATATCGTACGAATATAACGACTTTTGCTACGGATACAAAATGGTGCAACATCAAAATATTAATGAAACTTGCAAGAATGTCAGGTAGGAATTTCTGTTTTTATTGGACCAAGAAGTCGAACAGGGAGATTGTTCTACAAGGATGTTATATCGAAACATTCAGCCATACGCAAAAAAATAATTCTTTCCTACCAAACGAAATTTTAGACAAACAAAGATCGTTTCTTATTTTTGAATTTTATTCTATTATACTTTTTGTTAAACGTTTATTCTTTTCCAGGATTTAAAAACAATTTCATAAAGACTAACTCAAAACAACAATCTTTTCTGGTCAATTGCATTTTCCCTCACATCTTTCTCACTTCCACGAGTTCTTTTAGTTCTTAGCACGTTTTTCTGTAAAAAATGTAGAAGAAATTATTGGATTTATAAGTTTTTTTTTTTAAATTTTACCTTTCGCCTGGACGGAGAATCGAACCGCGGTCCATGCAATTTATAAGCCAACACACTATCCGCTGGGCTACGTAGCTGTTATTGTCATCAACAGACAATTAGCGTTATAAGTTATATTTATGTAGCATAGTTTGCAGCGCCCACGAACAAATTTTATTTAAGAGAAACATACATTTTATTGGGCACCGTGGAACAGTGGTTGGTACGTCCGTCTATCATACCACGGGTCGTGGGTTCGATCCCTGTTTCGACCGAACACCAAAAATTTTTTTTGTTGTTTTTTTTTTTACATATATTCCAGATATGTTCGTAAGATCCCGAAAAGGTGTTCAACATTACATACTACTATAATAAATTTTTACTATGAAATGTGTCTTGTTAAAGACCTTAAGTCAGAAAAGTACAGTGCTTGATATAAACGAAATCGACAAAATATTTTTGCACCAACAACAAAAATATTTTGTTTATTGAATAAATAAAATTTTTGTAACAAACGATTTTTTTGGTGATACAATTTTAAAATTTTCGAAGTAATTCAAAAAACTCCAACACGTTTTCGATACACGTTTTCCAAACGTTTTTTTTTTCTTTGCGTTCATAACTCCTTTTGGATCAAATACACCTCCAGATTTGAAACTTCAAGCAAGCAGATAAAACTTGGGGCTTCCATGTCCTCAAGAACTCAAATCGGGAGATCGGTCTATATAAACCAAATTTAGTACAGCTCTTTGTGAACATAAAATACCTTCAGATTTAAAATTGTAAGCAAACCGGATAAAATTTGCTGTTTCCATGTCATTAAGAAATCAAATCAAGAGATCGGCCTATATGATGGACAGATATATGCCAAATTTAGCACAGTTACGAACTTAAAATACCTTTAGATTTCCATTTTCATGAGAATCGGGTAAAAGTTACTGCTTCCATGCTCTCAAGATGTAAAATCGGTATATACAGGGGCTAACAGGTTGGCTGATAAGTCCCCGGTCTAACAAAGAAAAACACATTTTTTTTGTCAAAATTCGTTTTTATTATTCAACATAGTTTCCTTCAAGAGGGATACAACGATTATAACGAACTTCCAATTTTTGGATACCATTTTGGTAGTACTCCTTCAGTTTTGCCTCAAAATAGGCCTCAGTTTCGACGATCACCTCTTAGGTTAGGTTAGGTTATGTGGCAGCCCGATGTATCAGGCTCACTTAGACTATTCAGTCCATTGTGATACCATAGTGGTGAACTTCTCTCTTATCACTGAGTGCTGCCCGATTCCATGTTAAGCTCAATGACAAGGGACCTCCTTTTTATAGCCGAGTCCGAACGGCGTTCCACATTGCAGTGAAACCACTTAGAGAAGCTTTGTAACCCTCAGAAATGTCACCAGCATTACTGAGGTGGGATAATCCACCGCTGAAAAACTTTTTGGTGTTCGGTCGTAGCAGGAATCGAACCCACGACCTTGTGTATGCAAGGCGGGCATGCTAACCATTGCACCACGGTGGCTCCCACCGTGGTGCAATTTATTCATTGCAGCCAAATTTTTTCACTGCGAACATCATTTTGAGGTCTGAGAACAAGAAAAAGTCGCTGGGGGCCAGATCTGGTGAATACGGTGGGTGGGGATGCAATTCGAAGCCCAATTCATGAATTTTCGCCATCGTTCTCAATGACTTGTGGCACGGTGCGTTGTCTTGGGGGAACAACACTTTTTTCTTCTTCATATGGGGCCGTTTTGCCGCGATTCCGACCTTCAAACGCTCCAATAACGCCATATAAAAGTCACTGTTGATGGATTTTCCTGTTGATGGTTTTTCCCTACTCAAGATAATCGATAAAAAATATTCCATGCGCTTCCCAAAAAACAGAGGCCATTACTTTGCCATTACTTTGAGTCTTTCCATGCTTCGGAGACGGTTCACCGGTCGCTGTCCACTCAGCCGACTGTCGATTGGACTCAGGAGTGTAGTGATGGAGCCATGTTGCATCCATTGTCACATATCGACGGAAAAACTCGGGTGTATTACGAGTTAACAGGTGCAAACACCGCTCAGAATCATCAACACGTTGTTGTTTTTGGTCAAATGTGAGCTCGCGCGGCACCCATTTTGCACAGAGCTTCCGCATATCCAAATATTGATGAATGATATGACCAACACGTTCCTTTGATATCTTTAAGGCCTCTGCTATTTCGATCAACTTCATTTTACGGTCATTCAAAATCATTTTGTGGATTTTTTTGATGTTTTCGTCGGTAACCACATCTTTCGGGCGTCCACTGCGTTCACCCTCCTCCGTGCTCATTTCACCACGCTTGGGGCGAAGTCCGGAAACTCATTATCAAGCCAAGTTTTTGCTTCCACCGTATTTTTTCTTGGGGCAGAGTCCGGAAACTCATTATCAAGCCAATTTTTGCTTCCAGCGTATTTTTTCCCTTCAGAAAACAGTATTTTATCAAAACACGAAATTCTTTTTTTTCCATTTTTTTTACACAATTTCAAAAGTTGCTTCACAAAAGACTTACAGACGTCAAATTTTGACACGAATCATTTCAAGGTTGGTACTATATGAAAATAATATGCATTTAATACTAGCGATGCCATCTATGTGTCAGACCGGGGACTTATCAGCCAACCTGTTAGAGGCAGAGTGAGATCAAATTTGACATTTGAGAAATAGATAAGTTGCAAGTTTTTTGCTAGAAATTTTTTTCCCAGTAAAATCTTGCAAGAGTTAGCCATAAACAAATAATACGTACAATATATTTCACAGAGTCAATTAGAAGAAGTGTAGTATAAACAAGTATATACGGCCGTAAGTTCGGCCAGGCCGAAACTTATGTACCCTCCATCATGGATTGCGTAGAAACTTCTTCTAAACACTGCCATCCAGAATCGAATTACTTAAGTTGCGGTAACGCTTGCCGATGGCAAGGTATCTTAAAACCTCCTAACACCATCTTCTAAATTGTATGTAAGTCCATACGTGGTATATATTAAATCAAAAAAGATCGATCCAATACGTATATAATTCAGTTTGACAAAGTAGACGTAAAATTTTTACAAAATTTTCTAAAAAAATTAAAAAAAAATTTTCTATAGAAATAAAATTTTCACAAAATTTACTATAGAAATAAAAATTTTGACAAAATTTTCTATAGAAAGAAAATTTTAACAAAAATTTTCACAGAAATAAAATTTTAACAAAATTTTCTATAGAAATAAACTTTTGACAAAATTTTCTATAGAAATAAAATCTTGGTAGATTATTTTTGGCTCGAGTGGCAACCATGATTATGAACCGAATAAAATTTGAACAAAATTTTCTATAGAAATAAAATTTTTACAATGATGAAAATTTTATTATGAACCGAATAAAATTTTAACAAAATTTTCTCTAGCAATAAAATTTTGGTAGATTATTTTTGGCTCTAGTGACAACCATGATTATGAACCGATATGGACCAATTTTTGTGTGATTGGACCAATTTTGGTATGGTTGTTAGCGACCATATACTAACACCACGTTCCTAATTTGAACCGGATCGGATGAATTTTGCTCCTCCAAGAGGCTCCGGAGGTCAAATCTGGAGAACGTTTTATATGGATCATATACTAACACCATGTTCAAAATTACAACCTGATTGTATGAAATTTGCTTCTCTTGGAGACTTCGCAAGCCAAATCTGGGGATCCGTTTATATGGGGGCTATATATAATTATGAACCGATGTGGACCAATTTTTGCAAGGATGTTAGAGACCATATCCCAATATCATGTACCAAATTTCAGGCGGATCGGATGAAATTTGCTTCTCTTTGAGGCTCCGCAACCCAAATCTGGGGATCGGTTTATATGGGCGCTATATATAATTATGGACCGATGTGGACCAATTTTTGCACGGTTGTTAGAGACCATATACCAATACCATGTACCAAATTTCAGCCGGATCGGATGAAATTTTCTTCTCTTTGAGGCTCGGCAAGCCAAATCTGGGGATCGGTTTATATGGGGGCTATATATAATTATGGACCGATGTGAACCAATTTTTGCACGGTTGTTAGAGACCATATACCAACACCATGTACCAAATTTCAGCCGGATTGGATGAAAGTTGCTTCTCTTTTAGGCTCTGCAAGCCAAATCTGGGGATCGGTTTATATGGGGGCTATATATAATTATGGACCGATGTGGACCAATTTTTGCATGGTTATTACAGACCATATACCAACACCATATACGAAATTTCAGCCGGATCAGATGAAATTTGCTTCTCTTTTAGGCTCCGCAAGCCAAATCTGGGGATCGGTTTATATGGGGCTATATATAATTATGGACCGATGTGGACCAATTTTTGCATGGTTATTACAGACCATATACCAACACCATATACGAAATTTCAGCCGGATCAGATGAAATATGCTTCTGTTAGAGGCTCCACAAGCCAAATCTGAGGGTCCCTTTATATGGGGGCTATACGTAAAAGTGGACCGATATGGTCCATTTTCAATACCATCCGACCTACATCGATAACAACTACTTGTGCCAAGTTTCAAGTCGATAGCTTGTTTCGTTCGGAAGTTAGCGTGATTTCAACAGACGGACGGACGGACGGACATGCTCAGATCGACTCAGAATTTCACCACGACCCAGAATATATACACGGTTGAAAAAGACTGTTTTTCATATGCTTGGCTATAAACATTATATGTTTGGAACACAAATTTTTAAACACAATATTTTTGAGTGCAACCATATAATGTTCATAAACTAGCATAACATGTTTGGGACATATATGTTAATATGTTAGAACATATTATGTTTGGTACATAAAATGTTTGTAAATATAATATGCTTGAATGCAAACATATATTAATTTAGAAATAGCCTATAAACATATATGTGTTTAGTAGCTTGGAGCGCTATTTAACAGGGAGCGATATTGAATTAAGTTGGTGGTTGTTGCTTGTTATTACAAAATTAACATTTTATTTTCCTTGGGCAATTGATCAGCTACTTCTTTGATCCTTACAAACTGTGTGGTCCGCTGTTCGAATCCCCGTCCGGCAAAAGGTAAAATTAAAATAAAAAAAATCATAAAATTGAATAATTTCTTCTACAATGTTTGTATTACAGAAAAAGGTGCTAAGAACTAAAAAATCTCGTGGAAGTGAGAAAGTTGTCGGGGAATATACAATTGGGCAGAAACAAAATTTTGAGCATTCAGGTCGAAAACCTATGTTGTTAGCACCTATATTACCTGTTTATTTTCATAATTCATTATGATTATAAATATATAAATAAATATTGAGCACAATATTGTTTGGGAGAATTTTTTTTAAGCATATAATATTTTTGGGTGCAAAATGCTTCCAAACATATTATATGGTCACATAAAAACATATTGTTTTTTGGAAGACAACATTATTGAATTTGGATGCAAAAATACAAAATGTTTGGAACTTAGACTACCCAAACATATATTGTTTAGACCAATATGCTTTCAAACATATTATATATTGGTAGAGATCAAACATATACATGTTTGGGCAATACCCAAAAATGTATATGCTTGAAGCAAAATATGTTTGGGAGTATATGTTACAGAAGCGATTTTTTGTGAGGGTGTATACTTTATGGGATCTTACAGAAATATTTCGATGTGTTACAAATGGAAAGACAAAGTTAATATACCCCCCATCCTATGGTGGAAGGTATAAAAAAATCAATACCAAAATCATTATTGTAAAGAGAAAATCTTTGGAACCAGGCATGCTTTTTTTCAGTGTAGATTATTGAACCATTTTGAGCAAACTTTGTATGTGTTACACTTACAGTATATCAAGAAAGTCTTTTGACATTGCCAAATATTTAAAATTCCAGAAATAATTGAAGTAAAAATCGAGTTGTTAATTCGTTTTGAGAAAAATAAAATATGTATACTTTGAAAAATACATAATAAAATATTTTTTAAAATTAAATTATATTTAATTTTGGAATAAAACATAATTTTTATCCTATTGTCAAAACACTTTCTTGACATACTGTATGTAGATACAAAATCAGTTTAAATGGAATTTTAGGTCCAATAAAGCGTATGTTGTAGCCGGTTATAGATGATCGTTATGCCATAAGTCAACTAAAAAAAAAACTATTCCATTTAAAAATATCGAATGTTTCTTTGGCACCACTGTGCCATTGACTTTTTTCATTTCATGTAATTCCATTTGAATACAGTTGTTTTTCCATCTATATTCATAAATTCAACAACCACACCAAAAATTGGTATAGGGAAAAATTTACAAAACAAGCAAATGCAACTAAAAAATTCTAATATTGTTTCAATTTCTGTGGTTTTCCTTTTTGAATAAATAAAACTACATACAATAAATAAAAAATATATATATATATATATATATATATATATATATACATATTTTGTAAGTTAAATTTATGATATAAGTAATTTTTCATCTAAAACAAAACTAAACAAGATAACTGATAAATTGTACCAGAAAATATAACACCAAAATTTACAAAAACAAAAATGTTAAAGAAAACGATAAAGACATGGAAACTCTTAAGTACTGAATTAGAAATCAAAGAACAAACAAAAAACTCCTATTGAAAAAGAAAAGTATACAATTTGTATTAGTTTTAGAAGAAGACATAAAAAGAAAATAATGCCAAAATAAACTTAAAAAAAAAAAAAAAAACAAAACAATGAAATTCTAAAACAATTAAAGGGAAAATAAGAAGAAAAATGTTAGTTAATGTTTAAATGTTAAATTATTCTATGAAAGATGTAATGTAGTAGAATTAGTTGTCTGAAATTGAAAGATATAGAAATTTATGATTTAGTTAAAAGTGTTTATGTGTGAACATTTTTAATATGAAAACGAAATCAATTATTTGTATTTTAAGTTTAATATTTTGAAATCTTATAGGCAAAGGCATAAAATAATATATACAAAAGTCATTATTATGAACTTACCGAAACCGGATCGCTTCGCAGCGCCCTCTCGATTTTTTTAAACTAAGAGATAATTTGTTGAAAAGGAACAATTTGGGTTAACTAAGTCGACCATATTATTGCCAGAATATTTCGCAGGATAAGTAATCCTTCTGAAAATTATTCCAAAGTATTTGACATTCTTTTCGAAATTCATGTGAATACGCCCTCGTAGTATTCAGGGCGAACACGACATTTTTCTGTGGTTTATTTCTCTCCAAGGGGTGTCACCCATAGAATTATTAGTCGTTCAGAAAAATTGGGCAGCATTTATTTTTAAGACAGATTTCAGTCTAGGAAGGGTTCCATGAATTGTGTATTTACATTTCTCCGACCGGCATTTGATAAAAATTTTTAAGAAATTTAACATAGTTTATTTCTATAGAAAACGTTGTTTGGCAAAATTCTATTTCAATCAGGGATCCGGAGCGGAGCGGAGCGGAGCGTGGAGCGGAGCGGAGCAAGCCCTTTTTTTGCCGGAGCGGGAGCGGAGCGGGAGCGGCATTTCTAAAATCCGGAGCGGAGCGGGAGCGGAGCGGTTTCCAAATGAAAAACCGCTCCGCTCCGAATAAAATATTACTTGAATGAAATATGTAACTTTGAAATTACACTGTGTAGGTAATTTCAAATTTAGCTAGTACTTAGCGTAGTGTGAGTAAACGTTTAAAATGTACGATATGTATTTTTGTACGTACGTACATTGGGGAAAACACAACGTGTTTTTTAGTAATTGTTTTCAAAAACGGCAAATGTCAAAATATATATCTAGTATGTGTTGTAAAAGTAACAACAGTACTTTCGATCAATTTCATCCCGTATTACTACAAAGATGTTTGTAATGAACGTCAAATAAATGCAATTAAACGATCTTATTTATATTTAATTTTTTAGTTTTCTACACTGAAAAAAATATTGTCGTGAAGTCAAAGATTCCATGTCCTTAGAATAAGAATGCAAATTTTGCTTAACATGGAAGACGCATTTCTCTAAAATAAAGTTTTTTTCTTGAATGAAGTTGTAATGTCCTTATAATTAAGTGATTTTACTTAAAAATGTGTATCATAACATGAAAGATAAAATTTTTGAGGTAAGGTCAACGTGACTTTAATAATTAAGAAAAATTCTTTAAAATTAATAAAATTGTTTTTAAATTTGTTTCCTTTTTACATCTTGCCTACAAAGCAAAAAATCGTTAAAAAATAAGACATGTTTTTCAACACTTTATTTTAAAGACGTTTTTTTTTGAAACATAGCATAATTTCTACTGGAAGTCGAGTCTTAATATGGAAAAAAATAACTCGTTAACTCGTTTTTAAAGGATTTTGATAACAACTGACGAAAAAAAATCTAAAAAAAATTAAAAATTAACATTTGCTTCCTAGAAGCAAGTACATAACCCCCAAATTTAAAAGAGAATTACGTCTTTAAAGTATCCTTACTTGTATTCTCCGCTTCTTTGGCTCGGAATTAATACCCAAACTGTTAAAGTAAAGACAAAATCTTTGGAACCGGGCATGCTTTTTTTCATTCACATTTGCTTTACTATTGTACTATATCCTAGCATTCTCTTATTTCTGATATTAGTTCTCGAAAATTTAATTAAAATTATGGATAGTTTCAATTTTGGTTGAAAAATGTGCGCATATACATTTATTATACAATAAAGGGAAAGAAACCGAAATTAGGTAACACTAGATCTGAGTAAGAATATTCGTAGGTATACCACGGACTGATGTCGATGGAGGTTGTTGCAAACATAAACATACACACACATTACAAATATAACAAAACCTCTTCTCTACGTCTGTTGCAAAACAAAAAAAACTTTCGGAGAGTAATTACTTCTACTCTGTGTATAGACTTTCAATTCCAATCAGCGTTGCCGATCGGACCAAAATTGGTCCAAAAGATTTCTAATTTTTAAATTTGGTCCGATGGTCAGACCAAACAGAATTTGGTCCATTTTGGTCCATTTTCATAAATTTGGTTTCTATCACATATTAAATAGTAGATGGTGCACCGCAAAGAATATTGTCGGGAGGCCAAATATTTCACATGCTTAAAATACGAATACTAATTTTGCTTAGAATAGAAGACGTATTTCTCTGAAAAAAAGTTTTTCCTTGTCTAAAAGTCTCTAAACTTTTCAATGAAGTCTGTTTGTCCTTATAGCTAAGTGATTCGACATAAAAATGTGTATCCTAACATGAATGCAAATTTCGTTTTAATGAAGTCAAAATGGATTTAATATTTCTGAAAAAATCTTCAAAATTAATAAAATATTTCAACACATTGTTTTAAAGTCATTATACCCTAAACCACATAGTGGTTAGGGTATAATAAGTTTGATCTGTCAAAAAATGTGCCTACAAGAAATATTGATTTTAGACCCCATAAAATATATACCGATCGACTCAGAATCACCTCCTGAGTCGATCTAGCGCTTGGCGTCCGTCCGTCCATCCGTCCGTCTGTCCATGTATTTGTTGTTCACAGGATTTCGGTCGCAATTATTAACCGATTTTGATAAAATTTGGTACAAGGAGTTTTTTTGGGCACAAGGACGACGTTATTGAATTTGGAAGAAATCGGATCAGATTTAGATATAGCTCCCATATATATGTATTGCCCGATTTCGACAAATGGGGTCACGTTGCACTTTTTTTACTAACCGATCGTCGTCAAATTTAGCACAAAATAATCTTCTGTATCACCCTTTAAGTATGAAAATTTCATCGAAATCGGTTCAGATTTAGATATAGGTCCCATATATATGTATCGCCCGATTTTGTCAAATTAGGTCATAAAACCCTTATTTATCAACCGATCTTACTCAAAGTTGGCGAAATGTAATCTTCTACAGCACTAACTATATGTGCAAAAAATCATCGAAATCGGTTCAGATTTAGCTATAGCTCCCATATATGTACCGCCCGATTTTTCTAAATAAAATAAAACTCAATTGAACAAATTATACAATGTTTGTACTATAATTTTCTCGAAGAGGAGCGGAGCGGAGCGTGGAGCGGAGCGGAGCGATTTTTTTTTTCTCGGAGCGGAGCGAGGAGCGGAGCGGTTTTTTTTTCTCCGGAGCGGGAGCGGAGCGGAGCGAAAAAAATGGACCGCTCCGGATCCCTGATTTCAATAACACATTTTGTCAAAATATTATTTTATATATTTATTATTTCTATAGCAAATTTTGTCAAAATTTTATTTATATACAATTTTTTTCAAAATTTTATTTCTATAGAAAAGTTTGTCAAAACTTCATTCCTAAGAAAATTTTGTCTAATTTTTTTTTTCTATAATAAATTTTGTTAAATTTTTTTTATCGTAAAATTTTGTTAAAATCTTTTTCTATCATAAAATTTTGTCAAAATTTTATCTCTATTGAAAATTTTGTCAATATTTTATTTCTTTAGGAAATTTTGTCAAAATTTTATTTCTTTAGGAAATTTTGTCAAAATTTTATTTCCATAGGAAATTTTGTCAAAATTTTATTTCTATTTGTCAAGTTTTTATTTCTATAGAAAATTTTGTCAAATTATTTGCTTCTATAATAAATTTTGTTAAAATTTTATTTTTATAAAAAATTTTGTCAAAACTATATTTCTATAGAAAATTTTGTAAAAATTTTATTTTTACAGAAAATTTGGTCAAAGTTTTATTTCTATAGAAAATTCAGTCAAAATTTCATTTCTATCGAAAATTTTGTCAACATTTTATTTCTATAGAAAATTTTGTCAAAATTTCACTTCTAAGAAAATTTTGTCAATTTTTTTTTCTATTAAAATTTGTCAAAATTTTTTTCTATTATCAAATTTTATCAAAATTTTGTCTCTATAGAAAATGTTTTCAAAATTTTATCTCTATAGAAAATTTTGTCAAAATTTTATTTACATAGAAAATTTTGTCAAAATTATATTTCTATAATAAATTTGTCAAAATTATTTTTTTTTCTATAATAAATTTTGTTAAAATTTTATTTTTATAGAAAATTTTGTCAAAGTTTTATTTCCATAGAAAACTTTGTCAAAATTATTTGCTTCTATAATAAAATTTGTTAAAATTTTATTTTTATAGAAAATTTTGTCAAACTTTTATTTCTATAGAAAATTTTGTCAAAATTTCCATAGAAAATTTTGACAATGAAAATGTTGTCAAATCTTGTTTCTAGAAAATTTTGAAAATGAAAATGTTGTCAAATCTTGTTTCTATAATAAATTTTGTCAAAATTTTTTTCTATAATAAATTTTGTCAAAATTTTTTTCTATAATAAATTTTGTCAAAATTTTTTTCTATCATAAAATTTAGTCAAAATTTTATTTCTATAGAAAATTTTGTCAAAATTTTATTTCTATAGAAAAGTTTGTCAACATTATTTGCTCCTATAATAAATTTTGTTAAAATTTTGTTGTTGGTCAAAATTTTATTTCTATAGAAAATTTGCTCACAATTTTATTTCTATAGAAAATTCAGTCAAAATTTCATTTTTATAGAAAATTTTGTCAACATTTTATTTCTATAGAAAATTTTGTCAACATCTTATTTCTATAGAAAATTTTGTCAAAATTTCATTTCTAAGGAAATTTTGTCAAAATTTTATTTCTATAGAAAATTTTGTCAAAATTTTATTTCTATAGAAAATTTTGTCAAAATTTTATTTCTATAGAAAATTTTGTCAAAATTTTATTTCTATTGAAAATTTTGTCAAAATTTTATTTCTGTAGAAAATTTGGTCAAAATTTTATTTCTATAGAAAATTTTGTCAAAATTTCATTTCTAAGGAAATTTTGTCAAAATTTTATTTCTATAGAAAATTTTGTCAAAATTTTATTTCTATAGAAAATTTTGTCAAATTTTTATTTCTATAGAAAATTTTGTCAAAATTTTATTTCTATAGAAAATTTTGTCAAAATTTTATTTCTATAGAAAATTTTGTCAAAATTTTATTTCTATTGAAAATTCTGTCAAAATTTTATTTCTATTGAAACTTTTGTCAAAATTTTATTTCTATAGAAAATTTTGTCAAAATTTTGCCTGTATAGAAAATGTTTTCAAAATGTTATCTCTATAGACAATTTTGTCAAAATTTTATTTCTGTAGAAAATTTTGTCTCTCTAGAAAATGTTTTAAAAATTTTATCTCTATAGAAAATTTTGTCAAACTTTTATTTCTATAGAAAATTTGTCAAAATTTTATTTCTATAGAAAATTTAGTCAAAATATTATTTCCATAGAAAATCTTGACAATGAAAATGTTGTCAAATCTTGTTTCTAGAAAATTTTGACAATGAAAATGTTGTCAAATCTTGTTTCTATAATAAATTTTGTCAAAATTTTTTTCTATAATAAATTTTGTCAAAATTTTTTTCTATCATAAAATTTTGTCAAAATTTTTTTCTATCATAAAATTTTGTCAAAATTTTATTCTATAGAAAATTTTGTCAAAATTTTATTTCTATAGAAAAGTTTGTCAACATTATTTGCTCCTAAAATAAATTTTGTTAAAATTTTTTTTTTATAGAAAATTTTGTCAACATTTTATTTCTATAGAAAATTTTGTCAACATCTTATTTCTATAGAAAATTTTGTCAAAATTTCATTTCTAAGGAAATTTTGTCAAAATTTTATTTCTATAGAAAATTTTGTCAAAATTTTATTTCTATAGAAAATTTTGTCAAAATTTTATTTCTATTGAAAATTTTGTCAAAATTTTATTTCTGTAGAAAATTTGGTCAAAATTTTATTTCTATAGAAAATTTTGTCAAAATTTCATTTCTAAGGAAATTTTGTCAAAATTTTATTTCTATAGAAAATTTGGTCAAAATTTTATTTCTATAGAAAATTTTGTCAAAATTTTATTTCTATAGAAAATTTTGTCAAATTTTTATTTCTATAGAAAATTTTGTCAAAATTTTATTTCTATAGAAAATTTTGTCAAAATTTTATTTCTATAGAAAATTTTGTCAAAATTTTATTTCTATTGAAAATTCTGTCAAAATTTTATTTCTATTGAAACTTTTGTCAAAATTTTATTTCTATTGAAAATTTTGTCTGTATAGAAAATGTTTTCAAAATTTTATCTCTATAGACCATTTTGTCAAAATTTTATTTCTGTAGAAAATTTTGTCTCTTTAGAAAATGTTTTAAAAATTTTATCTCTATAGAAAATTTTGTCAAAATTTTATTTCTTTAGGAAATTTTGTCAAAATTTTATTTCTATAGAAAAATTTGTCAAAATTATATTTCTTTAGAAAATTTTGTCAAAATTTTATTTCTATAGAAAATTTTATCAAAATTTTAATTCTATAGAAAATTTGGTCAAAATTATTTATTTCTATAGAAAATTTGGTCAAAATTTTATTTCTATAGAAAATTTTGTCAAAATTTTTTCTGTATAGAAAATTTTGTCAAAATTTTATTTCTATAGAAAATTTTTTCAAAATTTTATTTCTATAGAAAATTTTGTAAAATTTTGTCTGTATAGAAAATGTTTTCAAAATTTTATCTCTATAGAAAAATTTGTCAAAATTTTATTTCTATAGGAAATTTTGTCAAAATTTTATTTCTATAGAAAATATTCTCAAAATTGTATTTCTATAGAAAATTTGGTCAAAATTTTATTTCTATAGAATATTTTGTCTGTATAGAAAATTTTGTCAAAATTTTATTTCTATAGAAAATTGTTTCAAAATTTTATTTCTATAGACAATTTTGTCAAAATTTTGTCTGTATAGAAAATGTTTTCAAAATTTTATCTCTATAGAACATTTTGTCAAAATTTTATTTCTATAGGAAATTTTGTCAAAATTTTATTTCTATAGAAAATATTCTCAAAATTATAATTCTATAGAAAATTTGGTCAAAATTATTTATTTCTATAATAAATTTTGTCAAAATTATTTTTTTCTGTAATAAATTTTCTTTTTATAGAAAATTTTGTCAAAATTTTATTTCTGTAGAAAAATTAGTCAAAATTATTTGCTTCTATAATAAAATTTGTTAAAATTTTATTTTTATAGAAAATTTGGTCAAAATTTTATTTCTATAGAAAATTCTGTTAAAATTTTATTTCTATAGAAATTTTGTCAAAATTTTAATTGTATAGAAATTTAGCCAAAATTTGTATTGTATAGTAAATTTTGTCAAAGTTATTTATTTCTATAATAAATTTTGTTAATTTTTTTTTTTTTGTAATAGAAAATTTTGTCAAAATTTCATTTCTAAGAAAATTTTGTAAAATCTTTTTTTCTATAATAAATTTTGTCAAAATTTTTTTCTATCATAAAATTTTGTCAAAATTTTATTTCTATAGAAAATTTTTTCAACATTTTGCTCTCAATGAATTTAAAGAGGGTTTCTTTAATTTTGAAGAATTTTTAGAATCATTAAAGCCTTAATCCAAAAACATTTTGCTTCATGTAAAAATACCCATTTTAAAGTCTAATCAACTAACTCTAAGAATAAAATGTCTTCAATAAAAAATTTATCAACTTTTGGCCAAGTAAACAATCTTTGTATCAGAAAGCACATGAAATCTGTATCCTAACGATAATATTTTGCTCAGTATATAAAAGAAAAAAAATTATACAAAACCATGTTCGATTGTATTTTTTACCTTCGGAATACATTTCTCTGAATTTTAAGCCTTCTATGCCACTTGCCAAAATAGATGATTATAAAACATATCGCCACAAAATTCAAATAAATATTTTTTTAATATGTTAAAAAACAAGAAATTAAAACATAAATTGTTTCACTAAAATTATGAATCATTTAGAAAGCTAAGTAAAAAATTTATTTGGAATAAACTCCATTGCGGTTATAAATATAAAACAAATATATCTATCATATAATTTTTAGAACGAAATCAAATTTAATTTTAGTTATATATTACTATTATTATCATTTGTTGTTTACTAAATATTACATAATTTAAAAAATAATGCATATAGTATGTTTAACGAAAATATTTGATTTTAAACATAAATATATATGTACTAAAAAAAATAAAATCAAAATGCGCTTTATCTTTAAATCGCAATACTATAGATGTTTTATTAGAGAAACTATCAAGTATATAAATGAATTAAATATTTTAAAATTTTCAAAGCAAAGTCAATCCCCAAAAATAAAAGACAACTGTTAAAAAAACTACTACAATAAAATATTTGCAAAAATTATATCACAAAAACCAAACTGATATAGAATAATAATAAACAATTAAATGTTTTGCTTATATGAAAATGTACTGTATGAATCTTAGCAAACGTCTCCATATAACAACTTATGTGTATTAAATAATTGAATATTTAATAAGAAATTAAATATATATAAATAAATAAACATATTATTTAAAAAATCCATGGACACTTTTATTTATTTGATTATAAGGATAAAAAGTAAAAAATTAAAAAAAAATAAGTTCTTTTTTTTTCGTAATAATACATTTTTTTGTACACCCAAAGAAGAAATCTGAAACGAAATTTTGGACAAACGAAAGTCCATTTTACGAATTATTGCAAATTTCATACGAATTGGACCTGAACATGAAGATTAAGGAATTTGTATTATGAAGTTATTGAAACTGCAGGATACCAATCTTCATAAACCTGGCTATACATGTTTCCTCCGAATTTTCACCACGATTTCTATACCCTCCACCATAGGATGGTGGTATATTAACTTTGTCATTCCGTTTGTAACACATCGAAATATTACTCTAAGACCCCATAAAGTATACATATTCTGGGTCGTGGTGAAATTCTGATTCGATCTGAGCATGCCCGTCCGTCCGTCTGTTGAAAACGGACCCCCAAATTCGGCTTGCGAATCCTCCAAGAGAAGCAACTTTCATCCGATCCGGCTGAAATTTGGTACATGGTGTTAGTATATGGTCTCAAACAACCATGCAAAAATTGGACCACATCGGTCCATAATTACATATAGCCCCCATATAAACCGATCCCCCGATTTGGCTTGCGAAGCCTCTAATAGAAGCAAATTTCATCCGATCCGGCTGAAATTTGGTACATGGTATTAGAATATAGTCTCTAACAATCATGCAAAAACTGGTCCACATCGGTCCATAATTATATTTAGCCCCCATATAAACCGATCCCCCGATTTGGCTTGCGGAGCCTCTAATAGAAGCAAATGTCATCCGATCCGGCTGAAATTTGGTTGTTGATGTTAGTATATGGTCTCTAATGATATACAAAAATTTGTCCATATCGGTCCATAATTATATATAGCCCCCATATAAACCGATCATCAGATTTGACCTCCGGAGCCTCTTGGAAGACCAAAATTCATCTGATTCAGTTGAAAGTTGGTACGTGGTGTTAATATATGGCATGAAACACCCATGCAAAAATTGGCCAAAATCGGTCCATAAATATATATAGGCCCCATATAAACCGATCCCCAGATTTGACCTCCGGAGCCCCTTGGAAGAGCAAAATTCATCCGATTCGGTTAAAATTTGGTATGTGATGTTAGTATATGGTATCCAACAACCATGCAGGAATTAGTTCATATCAGTCCGTAATTATATATAGCCCTCATATAAACCGATCCCCAGATTTGACCTCCGGTGCCTTTTGGAGAAGCAAAATTCATCTGAAATTTGGTATGTGGTGGTAGTCTATGATATTTAACAACCATTCCAAAAGTGGTCCATATCAGTCCATAATCATATATAGCCCCCATATAAACCGATCCTAAGATTTGGTTTTGGAGCCTCATGGAGGAGCAAAGTTCATCCGAGTCAACCATGCCTAACTAGGTCCATATCGGTCTATAGTTATATATAGGCCTCAGATAAATCGATCCCCAATCACACAAAACTTGGTCCATATCAAGTTCATATTTGTATATAGCCCCCATATAAGCGACCCCTATATTTCAATTCTGGGTCTCTACGTACCGTGCAAAAGTCCATATCGATTCGTAATTATTTGTAGACTTACCTATACATACCTTTTTTGTGTAGTATATACCACGTATGGACTAACTCACAATTTAAAAAACGATGTTAAGAAGTTTTAAGATACCACAACCCAAGTAATTCGATTGTGGATGACAGTCTTTCGTAGAAGTTTCTACGCAATCCATGGTGGAGGGTACATAAGATTCGGCCTGGCCGAACTTACGGCCGTAAATACTTGTTCCAATTAAAAATGTAATTGAATTGAAAACAATATTCAATTAAAAATTTAATAAAAATCAATCATAAAATTTAATTGTATCAAATGATTTTTTAATTGGACAATTAATTTCGTGATTGAATACAACAAATATTTTTTTCTGTATATCTATATATCTGGCTGGGGGGAGATGACTCATTTTAGGAGTTATATATGAAAATCCCTGCCACGATGGTTTCTAATCTCTTTTTGATTTTAAAGAAAATTTTCTAGCGTCAAACTAAATTCGCTCATCTAAAATGTCGGTTCACAGAAACGAAAACTCTTCTTTCAGTGTATGAAACCTAATTAAATTCATATCGGGCGAGGTTTTTGAGTCATATTTGCTAGGTTTTACGAGACTCGGATGTACGAAATTTAGAGAATATCGGTTGACAAACACCTCGATCATGAACAAATCGATGATAAATATATGACAGCTAAATCTAACTTTGAACCGATTTTTCCCATATCAAAAGGGATTTTCCGATATCAATAGAGATTGGAAAATTTTGTCAAAATTTTATTTCTATAGAAAATTTTGTCAAAATTTTATTTCCATAGAAAATTTTGTAAAAATTTTATTTCTATAGAAAATTTTGTTAAAATTTTATTTCTATAGAAAATTTTGTCAAAATTTTATTTCTATAGAAAATTTTGTCAAAATTTTATTTCTATAGAAAATTTTGTCAAAATTTTATTTCTATAGAAAATTTTATCAAAACATTATTTTTATAGAAAATTTTGTCAAAATTTTATTTCTAGAGAAAATTTTGTCAAAATTTTACTTCTATAGAAAATTTTTCAAAACTTTATTTCTATCGAAAATTTTGTCAAAATTTTATTTCTATAAAAATTTTTGTCAAAATTTTATTTCTATAGAAAATTTTGTCAAAATTTTATTTCTATAGAAAATTTTGTCAAAATTTTATTTCTATAGAAAATTTTGTCAAAATTTTATTTCTATAGAAAATTTTGTCAAAATTTTATTTCTATAGAAAATTTTGTCAAAATTTTATTTCTATAGAAAATTTTGTCAAAATTTTATTTCTATAGAAAATTTTGTCAAAATTTTATTTCTATAGAAAATTTTGTCAAAATTTTATTTCTATAGATAATTTTTTCAAAACTTTTATACCCTGCGCCACACTGGGTATTATAAGTTAGTGCATATGTTTACAACACCCAGAAGGAGACGAGATAGACACATCGTGTCTTTGGCAAAAATACTCAGGGTGGGCTCCTGAGTCGATATAGCCATGTCCGTCTGTCCGTGAACACATTTTTGTAATCAAAGTCTAGGTCGCAGTTTTTGTCCAATCGACTTCAAATTTGGCACAAGTAAGTGTTTTGGCTCAGAATAGAACCCTATTGATTTTGGAAGAAATCGGTTCAGATTTAGATATAGCTCCCATATATATATTTCGCCCGATATGGACTTATATAGCCCCAGAAGCCAGGGGGGTTACTCTGTATTGCGATACGAAAGCAAATGCGATGCGATAGTTAAATGCGTTAAGAGTACAATTCGGTACTCTGTATCACTTGCGCAAACGCTTTCGCAAAGTAAACTGAAAATATGGCAACGCTTTAGCAAAATAAAGCGAAAATATGACAACGCTGGCTGCACAATGTAAACAATAACGAAAATGATAAAAAGAAATGTCAAAAAATTGTAAAAAAAAACATTTTAAACAATCTTCCGTTCGGTGCGTGTTCTTTTAAAACTTGCTAATCGTTTATAACAAAAAAGTAATAATTATGGATTCGATAGCGTTATGGTTTGAAGAAAATTAACATGAACGAATTACAAGAAGAATTTTGCGAGATCGGTCAAATATACTCTCCCTAAGTGACCACGGGTAAGAAAATGGAAACTCAAATTATGTGACAAACGTTTTCGAATATTTCATTTTTATAGATTTCGTCTTAATAAAGATGCGTTTATGTATGTATTAAACGCTATTAAAGACGACCTCGTCGTTCCAAATAAATCCACCGCCATTCCAACTCCAATAAAAGTGGCCGCTGCTTTGAAATTGCTTGGACAAGGTGGTTATCTACAAATCGGCCAAGACCATCTTTTAGGACTATCAGAGCAATCTATGTCGCGCTGCTTAAAAGAAGTTTGCGAGGTGATTGAACGAATACTTTGTCCCAAGCACATACAATTTGAGGTAACTGCGGAAGAGACCATAAAGTCTACCAAAGTTTGGAACTGACGTTGCTGTGTCTGTAACTTTTTTGGTTTTTCCCTAAAACAATAAACAATTTAGATACAAATATAAAAATTTAATTGTGCTTACTTACATATTTGTTACTTTGCGATTGCTATTTTGTTTGCGCACGATTTTTGCGATCAACGAACGAGTTTGACATACGCTTTCGCATTATAGAGTGCGGTGATGCCAGATTTGCGAAAACTAGATGCGCAAGGTAGATACGAAAACGAATTACTGAGTACCAATTACTCGATTCGCGACAATTTTTCTTACGCATCGCAATACAGAGTAACCCCCCAGAGTTTTACCCTTATTTGCTTAAAATTTTGCCAAATTTTGTGCCAAATTTTATTGAAATCGGTCTAGATTTAGATATAGCTCCCATATATATCTTTCGCCCCATATGGACTAATACGGTCGCAGAATCCAGAATTTTACTCCAATTTGGTTGAAATTTCGCACTAGAAGTACAATTAGTAGTGTAGTCAACTGTGCCAAATTTTTGAAATCGGTTCAGATTTAGATATAGCTCCCATATATATCGTTCGCCCGATTTACACTCATATGACCACAGTGGCTAATGAACAGGGAGTAGAATTAGCATTGTAGCTATGCGTGCCAAATTTGGTTGAAATCTGTTCAGATTTAGATATAGCTCCCATATATATGTTTTTTCTGATTTCTATCAAATTCTGTCCAGATCGAGTGATATTTAAATGTATGTATTTGGGACAAACCTTTATAAAGGGTGATTTGTTAAGAGCTTGATAACTTTTTTTTAAAAAAAACGCATAAAATTTGCAAAATCTCATCGGTTCTTTATTTGAAACGTTAGATTGGTCCATGACATTTACTTTTTGAAGATAATTTCATTTAAATGTTGACCGCGGCTGCGTCTTAGGTGGTCCATTCGGAAAGTCCAATTTTGGGCAACTTTTTCGAGCATTTCGGCCGGAATAGCCCGAATTTCTTCGGAAATGTTGTCTTCCAAAGCTGGAATAGTTGCTGGCTTATTTCTGTAGACTTTAGACTTGACGTAGCCCCACAAAAAATAGTCTAAAGGCGTCAAATCGCATGATCTTGGTGGCCAACTTACCGGTCCATTTCTTGAGATGAATTGTTCTCCGAAGTTTTCCCTCAAAATGGCCATAGAATCGCGAGCTGTGTGGCATGTAGCGCCATCTTGTTGAAACCACATGTCAACCAAGTTCAGTTCTTCCATTTTTGGCAACAAAAAGTTTGTTAGCATCGAACGATAGCGATCGCCATTCACCGTAACGTTGCGTCCAACAGCATCTTTGAAAAAATACGGTCCAATGATTCCACCAGCGTACAAACCACACCAAACAGTGCATTTTTCGGGATGCATGGGCAGTTCTTGAACGGCTTCTGGTTGGTCTTCACTCCAAATGCGGCAATTTTGCTTATTTACGTAGCCATTCAACCAGAAATGAGCCTCATCGCTGAACAAAATTTGTCGATAAAAAAGCGGATTTTCTGCCAACTTTTCTAGGGCCCATTCACTGAAAATTCGACGTTGTGGCAGATCGTAAGTCTATTCATGATGAAATGTCAAAGCATACTGAGCATCTTTCTCTTTGACACCATGTCTGAAATCCCACGTGATCTGTCAAATACTAATGCATGAAAATCCTAACCTCAAAAGAATCACCCTTTATATAGCCCCCAAAACATTCGACGGATGTGATATGGTATCGAAAATTTAGATCTACAAAGTGGTGCAGGGTATAATATAGTCGGCCCCGCTCGACTTTAGACTTTCCTTACTTGTTTCTATAGAAAATTTTGTCAAAATGTTATTTCTATAGAAAATTTTGTCAAAATTTTATTTCTATAAAAAATTTTGTCACATTTGACCAAAAACAACGTGTTGATGATTCTGAGCGGTGTTTACAGCTGTTAACTCGTAATACACCCGAGTTTTTCCGTCGATATGTGACAATGGATGAAACATGGCTCCATCACTACACTCCTGAGTCCAATCGACAGTCGACTGAGTGGACACCGACCGGTGAACCGTCTCCGAAGCGTGGAAAGACTCAAAAGTCCGCTGGCAAAGTAATGGCCTCTATTTTTTGGGATGCACATGGAATAATTTTTATCGATTATCTTGAGAAGGGAAAAACCATCAACAGTGACTATTATATGACGTTATTGAAGCGTTTGAAGGTCGAAATCGCGGCAAAACGGCCCCATATGAAGAAGAAAAAAGTGTTGTTCCACCAAGACAACGCACCGTGCCACAAGTCATTGAGAACGATGGCAAAACTTCATGAATTGGGCTTCGAATTGCTTCCCCACCCACCGTATTCTCCAGATCTGGCCCCCAGCGACTTTTTCTTGTTCTTAGACCTCAAAAGGATGCTCGCAGGGAAAAAAATTTGGCTGCAATGAAGAGGTGATCGCCGAAACTGAGGCCTATTTTGAGGCAAAACCGAAGGAGTACTACCAAAATGGTATCAAAAAATTGGAAGGTCGTTATAATCGTCGTATCGCTCTTGAAGGGAACTATGTTGAATAATAAAAACGAATTTTGACAAAAAAAATGTGTTTTTCTTTGTTAGACCGGGGACTTATCAGCCAACCTGTTAAGAGTTACATGTAATTCTAAATACTATCGGATAATACATAAAAATTTGAAACTTGAGTAGCATTGGTAAATAAATAAGAGTATTATGGCCAAATTTGAGAAAATCGAGCGATCTATATATATGGGAGCTATATATAAATCTGAACCGAGTTAGATATTTTTCGGATTTAATTGAAACCACAGAAGGTGATCTTGTGCTAAATTGGAGAAATATCAGTTAAGAAATGAGGCCTCTGTGCTTAAACATAAGGTTAATAGGGGACATTTTTCAAAAATGGGCAATATATATATCTACATCTGAACCGATTTCGATGAAATTTTGCACATACAGTTAGTACTATATAGGACTGGATCTAGCCAACTTTGAGTAAGATCAATTAATAAATAAAGGTTCTTTGGTCAAATTTGGGAAAATCGGGCTATACATATATATGGGAGCTATATCTAAATCTGAACCGAATTCGATGAAATTTTGCACATATTGTTCGTGCTATAGAAGATTACATTTAGCCAACGTTGAGTATTATCGGTTGATAAATAAGGTTGATAAATAAGGGTTTTATGGCAAATTTAGAAAAATCGGGCGGTACATATATATGGGCGCTATAGCTAAATCTGAACCGATTTCTATGATATTTGGCACACATTGTTAGTACTATAGAAGACTATAGTAAGCCAACTTTGAGTAAGATCGGTTGATAAATAAGGGTTTTATGGCCAAATTTGGGAAAATCGGGCTATACATATATATGAGAGCTATATCTAA
The DNA here is from genome assembly GCF_050003625.1 of Haematobia irritans. Lineage (NCBI taxonomy): Eukaryota > Metazoa > Arthropoda > Insecta > Diptera > Muscidae > Haematobia > Haematobia irritans. Next base: position 102,122,548 of record NC_134399.1, on the reverse strand, counting down.
ATCTAAACCGATTTGGATGAAATTTTGCAGACTTGAAGGGTGATGAAGAAGATTACTTTTTGCCAAATTTGGTGACGATCCGTTTGTAAAAAAGCGCAACGTGACCCCATTTGTCGAAATCGGGCGATACATATATATATGGGAGTTATATCTAAATTTGATCCGATTTCTTCCAAATTCAATAGCGTTCGTCCTTGTGCCCAAAAAACTCCCTGTACCAAATATCATCAAAATCGGTTAATAATTGCGACCGGAATCCTGTGAACAACAAATACATGGACAGACGGACGGACGGACACCAAGCGCTAGATCGACTCAGGAGGTGATTCTGAGTCGATCGGTATATATTTTATGGGGTCTAAAATCAATATTTCTGGTAGGCACATTTTTTGGCCGATCAAAGTTATTATACCCTGACCACTATGTGGTTTAGGGTATAAAAAGTAGACTTTCGATAGTTGAAAATTCGACCGGTATAGCCTCACTTTATCACACCTTATATAGAACTTATTTGAGACAACTCCTAAAAGGCCTTAAAATAATGACCTTATATTAGCCCTTATGCTGTAAGTTGAAGTCGGAGCCCTTGGTCGAAAAAAAAATCACTGAATATGTAATGGGACATTAATGCCTTGTGTCTGCAAATAAATGCCTTTCATAAGGCCTTATGAAGAGCGATTTCCGCCGCTGGGTAGTCCTTAAAACTTAACAAAGCACACATTTCGATAATAAAATTCAAAAATTCGCAAGCGTTCTTCATTTGAAGGTTAAGGTGAGTATTAAGTTCGAGTTTAGCCGCTAAAATCGCTAAAGTGAAAACTAAATCAGTAAGAAAAATGCATGAAATTATACGTATTTGTTGCAAATTTTATTATAACATGATGGGGAAAAGCCCAAAGCCTATTTTCACAAAGTTTGTATTCCTTAAAATGGATTATTAAAGAAAAGTAATCGTGAAAAAATGACGTTTTTAGCGGCTAAACTCGAACTTAATACCCACCTTTAGGTGGCAGCCCGATGTATCAGGCTCAGACTATTCAGTCCATTGTGATACCACATTGGTGAACTTCTCTCTTATCACTGAGTGCTGCCCGATTCCATGTTAAGCTCAATGACAAGGGACCTCCTTTTTATAGCCGAGTCCGAACGGCGTTCCACATTGCAGTGAAACCACTTAGAGAAGTTTTGAAACCCTCAGAAATGTCACCAGCATTTCTGAGGTGGGATAATCCACCGCTGAAAAACTTTTTGGTGTTCGGTCGAAGCAGGAATCGAACCCACGACCTTGTGTATGCAAGGCGGGCATGCCAACCATTGCACCACGGTGGCTCCCTTGAAGGACGATTCATGGTTAAACTGTAGATGTTTGACAGTGAAACAAAACACGAAACGTACCTCAGCTGTTTAAACCAGTGTTACCAAAAAGATAAAACTAAAAAATTAGCCTTTAATTTGCTATCAGATATTTATTTTATAGTTTAGAGTATTTGCTTCTCCGATTTGAGAAGACTAGCACATTCGTGATGTGTCACATTTGGTTTCTTCCCAACCATTGCATCTTCCATAAGTCATTTTTGAGGCAGCCATCGACTAAGAAGAGTCACTTTTCACACGATTTCGAAAAACTACTTCTTTCTGTGTGTGACCAAAAACTTACCACTTTTTGATATCATCTTCTTGAAGAAATCCTTAAACCGTACTTGGCAGGTCAATCAGTTGATTTAGGAAAAGCCCGACTTGCAAAATAAATACGTCCCGACTCTTAGCTCTTGGTTATTGCAGATTTTGGTAACTTTAGTGAAATTCCGCCAATTGATTAATAATGTTGGAAGACCATGCGATGACGAAGCAATATTTACGTAGTGGTTTCTTGTAACACCACACCAGACCAATGAAAACCTATTTAATAAAATTATCTAAACAACAAAGATTGGCCATTATAAGATGCCGTTGAAAATACATCATAAATTAAATAAAATTTGTTACTTTTGATTAATTTTTCTAATATATGCAATTTTTATTTTTATTGTGACACACATTTCTATAATATAAGTATGTGGTAACATTGTTTTTCTGGTTTTGTTTTTTTTTTTTAAGTTCATTCATTTGTGATTTTCGATTTTCTTTAATTTTAATTAATATTAAATGCCTAAAGGACCGCTTAAAGGCTAATTTTTATTGTATGCTATTTTTATTTCTATTAATTATTATTAATAATTGAATGCAATTATGGCTATGGATAACGAACTGATTTGCAAAATATGAAAAGTTAGTTGTAAGGACTATTATATGCCTGCATTGGGGTAGCAGTAAATAAACGTGATACATGTATGCATGTGTATGTGAATGTAAAAAAACAAATCACCATTTCGCGACACACCACCAAATTGCGAACGCGCGTATATATGTATGTGGGTGGGGGTGTGTATTTGTGTGTGTGTGCTCTTATTATTATAAGCAATTGCTATATTATATACGATTAAAAATCTGAAAATATGATGTATTTTTTTTTAAATACATAAATAAATTATTACACTCTAGCAATTTATTTTTAGAGAATTATTAAGAAAAAACAAGTAAATCAATAAAAGGAAACAATTACGAAATGAAATTATAAATTTATAATAATGATCAACAATTCAAAAATCAACACTTGAAAAATTGGTATGGGTATCATATATACCGGAATTATAATAAAAACAAAAACTGGCACACAAAAATATTTTTGTGTTTAAATCACCAGTCAACACAAAAGGAAAAATATTGGAAAAAGATCAGGTAAATTATTATGGTTGCTTTTATATGGCATTTTCATTTAATTCAATTCAAATCTACAATTTACAATGCATCTGTATTCCAATCTAAAAATGGAATTAATTTCATTTAATTTTAGCTTGAACATTACTAGTGAACAAGGGGTAATACGAGTAACACAGTTATTTTGTGGCACAATCAACCAAACCAAACAAAATTAATGTAAAAATATTCACGGCTTATTCTAGATTTGTATGAATATGGTATGGAGATTCTCTACGATGAGGACATTGCTAAGACATCACTACTACTGCTGCGACTTTTGTTGGACGAAGATGAGGATTTGTATGTTTTGATACCGGTCAATGTCACCGAACCAGGTCCATTAAGGAAATGCATTTTTACATGTTTCTGCAATTCTAACTGTGAATCGAAATACACTTGACATAGATCGCAGGAGAAACGTGATTTCACAACGGCATTAGCGGCCACAGCAGGAGGTTTACGATTTTCCATTGATGAGCCACCATCGTCATCAAATTCATCAGAATCCTCGAATTCATCGGAGTCAGTATCACGATTTTGCGTTGTGTGCTGTTGTGATTGCGGTTGGTGTTGCGGTTGCGGTTGTACTTGTGCTTGGGGTTTTTTGAGACTTGCTGCCTTGGCTTCTTCATCGGTTATATCACCTGAAATTTTAAGAAAAAATAATTAACGATTTTTAAAATTTTCTAAAATTCGAAACTGACTAGTTAACTTTTTGTCAAATAGAACAATGAAAAAAATTATTAAAAATTCAAATCGAATGTATAAATATGGACTATTCGATTAAAAACACAAAAGTCGAAAATCTAATCTTTTACTAATTTTGTATTAGCGCTTATAATCTGGATCAAAAAGTCTAGCACGTGTCTAACACTTTGAAGGGGCTATTATTAGCTTCGTTCTAAATTTTTCTAAAAGGACATCTGATAATTGTACTGAAGCGATGCTTTAATATAGTAACTTGGCTTGGTACAACTTCTCAATAGTGACTCAGCTATATCCAATGAATTTTAAATATCATGTACGACCATTTTCGACGTGGTGGGGATTCATGGATTGCATAGAAACTTGTACTAAAGACTGTCATCCACAATCGAATTACTTGGGTTGCGGTAACACTTGCCGATGGCAAGTTATTGTAAGTTAGTCCATACGGGGTACATATTAAGCAAAAAAAAGGCCGATTAAATACGTATATAATTCAGTTTGACAAAATTAAAATAAAATGTTGACAACATTTTCTATAGAAATAAAATTTTGACAAAATTTTCTATAGAAATAAAATTTTAACAAAATTTTCTATAGAAATAAAATTTTGACAAAATTTTCTATAGAAATAAAATTTTGACAAAATTCTCTATAGAAATAAAATTTTGACAAAATTTTCTATAGAAATAAAATTTTGACAAAATTTTCTATAGAAATAAAATTTTGACAAAATTTTCTATAAAATAAAATTTTGACAAAATTTTCTATAGAAATAAAATTTTGACAAAACTTTCTATAGAAATAAAATTTTGACAAAATTTTCTATAGAAATAAAATTTTGACAAAATTTTCTATAGAAATAAAATTTTGACAAAATTTTCTATAGAAATAAAATTTTGACAAAATTTTCTATAGAAATAAAATTTTGACAAAATTTTCTATACAAATAAAATTTTGACAAAATTTTCTATAGAAATAAAATTTTGACAAAACTTTCTATAGAATTAAAATTTTGACAAAATTTTCTATAGAAATAAAATTTTGACAAAATTTTCTATAGAAATAAAATTTTGACAAAATTTTCCATAGAAATAAAATTTTGACAAAATTTTCTATAGAAATAAAATTTTGACAAAATTTTCTATAGAAATAAAATTTTGACAAAATTTTCTATAGAAATAAAATTTTGACAAAATTTTCTATAGAAATAAAATTTTGACAAAATTTTCTATAGAAATAACATTTTGACAAAATTTTCTATAGAAATAAAATTTTGACAAAATTTTCTATAGAAATAAAATTTTGACAAAATTTTCTATGGAAATAAAATTTTGACAAAATTTTCTATAGAAATAAAATTTTGACAAAATTTTCTATGGAAATAAAATTTTGACAAAATTTTCTATAGAAATAAAATTTTGACAAAATTTTCTATAGAAATAAAATTTTGGTAGATTATTTTTGGGGATCGGCTATGTATAACTATAGATCGATATGGACCAATTTTGGCATGGTTGTTAGTGCCAATATACAGAGCAATGTACCAAATTTCACCACGTACCAAATTTCAACAGGATCGGCTTCGGAGGTCAAATCTGGGGATCGGTTTAAATTGGGGTTATATATAATTAAGACCGGTATGGACCAATTTCTGCATGGTTGTTAGAGACCATATACTAACACCATGTACCAAATTTCAACTGGATCGGATGAAATTTGCTCCTCCAAGAGGCTCCGCAAGCCAAATCTGGGGATCGGTTGATTGGCTATATATAATTATTGACCGATGTGGACCAATTTTTGCATGTTTATTAGATACCATATACTAACACCATGTACCAAATTTCAACCGGATCGGATGTATTTTGCTCCTCCAAGAGGCTCCGCAAGCCAAATCTGAGCGTCGGTTTATATGGGTGCTATACGTAAAAGTGGTCCGATATGGCCAATTTGCAATACCATCCGACCTACATCAATAACAACTACTTGTGCCAAGTTTCAAGTCGATAGCTTGTTTCGTTCGGAAGTTAGCGTGATTTCAACAGACGGACGGACGGACGGACATGCTTAGATCGACTCAGAATTTCACCACGACCCAGAATATATATACTTTATGGGGTCTTAGAGCAATATTTTGATGTGTTACAAACGGAATTACAAAGTTAATATACCCCCATCCTATGGTGGAGGGTATAAAAATTGTAACGATTTCGATTGCAAAACACAATTGTTTTTCTTATTTGATTAAAAAGTAAATTTGAATTTGGATTGAAGTTTAATTGAGTCCGTTAAAAAACTGATGGAGTTTTCGAAACGACATCAATTGAATCAATTAATTTTTTAATCAACATCAATTAAATGGTTAATTGAATCAATTAAAAAATTAATTAAATTTTTTGAATCCAATTAATTATTTTTTTAATGGAATATATTTTATGCCGAATTAAAATTGTGATTCATCATTTTCGTGATTGAAGACATTTCAATTAAAAATTAATTGAATCAATTAATTTCGTGATTTAATCATACATTTTTTTTGTGGGTAATTAAAACACATTTTCACTAATTATCACATGAGAACACTGAAAAGAATACTGCTAACACTGATATAAAGGAGTATTTTCAGCTCAAAATTTCACAAAAAGTGAACAGAAACTCTTTTGCAGTATTTTTTGCGATATAAATAATAAAAACAAATTAACTAATTTTTAGTTTTAGCCGGTATTGGGCAAACCCGGTTTCAACAAATTTGGTATTGGGATAAGCCGAAACCCTTTTTCGTTTTTCAAAAAAACTGATTATTTCGACAATCTATTTTCATCGATTATCAAATTCTCATCTATTATCCTATTATAGAAAATCTACGTTGGCTTTGTAAATAAATTCTTCATCTCTTATTTGAATATTGGAGTCTCATTTTTTTGTTTTTATCAAACTCACCTTCATCATCCTCTTCGTCATCATCATCGACGTCATCCTCATCATCGTCATCGTCGTCGTCATCATCATCATCCTCATCATCATCCTCATCGTCTTCATCATCATCGTCATCTTCCTCTTCGTCCTCTTCACCACCCACAGTTTGTTGGGCTCCTACAGCCAAATCGTCGATATCTCCTGCAAGTATTTCCTCGCCATCTAAATCATCGTCTTCATATGCCGGATGTTTATATTGTGTGACTCTGGCATCACCATCTTCTGCCTCTACGCCTCCCCCTTCATTATTCTCTTCTTCGTCATAATGATCTTTGGCACTATCACGCGAGTCTTCTCCATTTCCTTCCGCTTGCATAGACACTGTATTCTGTTGTTGTAAAGCAGGTAATTTAATCTTCTTAAATTCGTATGATCCCTCTTCGCCCTGATCGTTTTGTTCACCCGAGGTATTATGATGTTTCTGTTGACCGGATTCAGTGTATTCCACTGGTACTATGATCTGCTCCTTCATGTGATTATGCAGATGATTGATAAGTTTCTCTTTGCGTGATACATACGCTCCACACAAATCACAACCCCATTGGAATGGACCGAATGGTTTCATTACGCGAGCCTCGGCCACTTTATGTTCAATCCATTCGGCTTTCGATTCAAATTTCACATTACATTTGCGACAATTGTTTGCCACATCACATTGAATTCTCGGTGGTTCGGGTAAATTGCCAATTTCATTTTTATGCAGCTCGAATAAATGTCTACGCAAGTTGTTGTTACTAATGAAGGTGGACGGGCAATATTGGCATTTAAGTTCACGTTTACGCTTCTGGGATTTGGTCGGTAAGTGAGGAGCAGATGAGTTGACTGAATGTCTCGGCATCAAACCCACCGCTTGTAATCCCAGTAGATGTTGATGGTTGTTCGATTTCTGTTGGATCTGTGATGATGTTTGCTTCTGTTGCGATTTGCTGTGGGGTAGGCTGTTGTTGTTGTTGTGGTGGTGGAGAATCTGATTCGATGAAAGATGATCGGCATCGTTCTGTGTTTTGAAAAAATGTGGGGAAGATACAGAGAAGGAAAAACTCATATATGAAAACAAATTCTTTACTATTAAAGCTACTACAACATTGTAGATCTCATAATTTTTGCGACTGGTGTGGAGGCAATACACATATCCAGAAATTTGTATATAGGCTGTAATGTCCATTGTTTTTTCTTACGTAGTTTTAATAAAAAGTTTTGAAAGCACAATTTAGAGTGAGAAACAGTTTATATAGTTAAATATTATAATTTCGACATGATTAATATTCAAATTTTATACATTTTAAGAGGACCCATAGAATATACCAATGTATCGAGATAGCCTTGAATTAAAAGAAGACAAGTTTAATTCCGTTATTTTAAAATTTTGAAAAGAAAAAAATCTATAACACAAAAATCTATAACAATTCGTATTAGTCACACGGTTGTTACAGTTGGTAGAATTCTACAAAAAATTGTAGATTTTTTAAAATTTATTTCTATAGACAATTTTCACAAAATTTTCTATAGAAATAAAATTTTGAAAAAAATTTCTATACAAATAAAATTTTGAAAAAAATTTCTATAGAAATAAAATTTTGAAAAAATTTTCTATAGAAATAAAATTTTGAAAAAATTTTCTATAGAAATAAAATTTTTATCAAATTTTCTATAGGAATAAAATATTGACAACATCTTCTATAGAAATAAATTTTGACATAATTTTCTATAGAAATAAATTTTGACATAATTTTCTATAGAAATAAATTTTGACATAATTTTCTATAGAAATAAAATTTTGACAAAATTTTCTATAGAAATAAAATTTTGACAACATTTTCTACAGAAATACAATTTTTACAAAATTTTCTATAGAAATACAATTTTTACAAAATTTTCTATAGAAATAAAATTTTGACAAAATTTTCTATTTTGTGGCACAAATGCTGGTAACATAAGGAAAGTTAAACTAGCAATTCATAGAATAGTCCGTTATCTACATTCATTGCGTCGATATGACCACATATCTCCTCATGTCCAGGATTTCCTGGGGTGCCCATTTTCGAGTTTTATTGACTTCAGATCACTTGTTCTTTTCCGCAAAATTTTCAGTGCTCAGTCACCTCGATTTCTCGTGGACTTATTTTCATTTGGCCGATCGCGGCGAAATCAGATTGTTGTACCTCTTGCCAGAGGTCATATGGACAAGTCATTTCAGGCTAGAATCGCCAGATCTTATAACTGTCTCCCTACTAATTTAAAGGACTTCTCGATTTCTGATTCGACATATCGTAAAAGATTACTCGATCATCTTGGATCACCTGCATGAAGCTTATCCAAACTCTAGTTAGTAGTGCTGCTTTGTTGTGCTTGGTTGAGTAAATAATATTTTCTTATTTTGTCTTTTTTCAATCATAATGGGAACTAAAAATGTTTTGTCATATTTCATTTTCTTTATATTTTTTTTTTATCATATTATTAATTATAATTGTCATATTTCATTTTTTGTCATATTATTAATTAATCTATTTTATACCTTATATATGTAATTATACTTTTTATATACTCGCATATATTTTCACATTGTCATAACTTCAATTATACTTTAGTCACGGTTAGTAGTCCATTGTAATTTACATGAATTGGCCGCTATGTGGCTTCAAATTACATAATGAAAATAAAATAAATAAATAAAATAAATAAAATTTTGACAAAATTTTCTATAGAAATAAAATTTAAACAAAATTTTCTATCGAAATAAAATTTTGACAAAATTTTCTATAGAAATAAAATTTTGACAAAATTTTCTATAGAAATACAATATTGACAAAATTTTCTATAGAAATAAAATTTTGACAAAATTTTCTATAGAAATAAAATTTTTGCAAAAATTTCTATAGAAATAAAATTTTTGCAAAATTGTCTATAGAAATAAAATTTTTGCAAAATTTTCTATAGAAATAAAATTAAAAAAAAAAAAAAAAATACTATAGAAATAGAATTAAAAAAAAAATACTATAGAAATAACATTTTTGCAAAATTTTCTATAGAAATAAAATTTTGACAAAATTGTCTATAGAAATAAAATTTTGACAAAATTTTCAATAGAAATAAAATTTTGTAAAAAATTTCTATAGAAATAAAATTTTACAAAATTTTCTATAGAAATAAAATTTTACAAAATTTTCTATAGAAATAAAATTTTGACTAAATTTTCTATAGAAATAAAATTTTGACTAAATTTTCTATAAAAATAAAATTTGGACAAAATTTTCTATAGAAATAAAATTTTGACACAATTTTTTTTAATAAAAATTTGCAAAATAATTTTTCCATTTTGACAAACATCATAATTGAATTTGACTCAATTTCCTGAAAAATTAGGATTTGACTCGATTTCCTGAAAAATTAGGATTTGACTCGATTTCCTGAAAAATTAGGATTTGACTCTTCTAACAAGTGGAAAAATTGATTTTTGACTTTCATAGCAACATGCCCAAGAAAGTGTAGATTATTCTAACTAGCGGCCAAGCTTTCCATCCAAACTACCATGTCATGTTAACCAATGCTTCAGTGCCATTATTTTTAAATTCATTCTAGCCATAATCTCGATCATTAATATATCTCCTTCTTATTTTGAAAACATTTTAAATTTTGCTCCAAAAAACATTGAGCATAAGGAATTTTGAATTTATTATTTCTTATGTTCATTCACAAAAAAAATCCAAAACTGTGGCTTTCCAAACAAAGTATACGCGTTTTTTTAACTCGCGAATTTGTAAAGGACATTTTATACCGTTGCTCTTTCACTTTTCTCTTCAAAGCCTCACTGCACAAGTCCAAAAGCTCACCTGTTTGTTATCACCTCTGAAATGCCATTTCCTATGAACTTTAAATGCTGTCATTTGTGTGAACGTTTTCGAGCACAAATCACAAGCATACTCGCCATTATCATTTACACGATCCATATAGAATTGATTTGGATCTGCTGGGCCAGTATCGAACATAGCAGCCAATGGATTGTCCGTATACAATTCTCTTTCGTGCATTTGTATATGCTTAGCAAATAGTTCTTGATCTGTGAAACGAGCTCCACAAATCGTACAGGCCACTTCGGGTAGTTTGATTTTCATACTACCCGCCGTATTCGCATGCATATTTGTGGATACTGAATCAGCAGCATCTCGTGATTGTTCATCATCATCATCGTCTTCATCATCGCCGGTCTTGTGTTTGTAAACGGCACCCATCTGTCCACTTCCTTCATTAATAGCAGAGTTAATAGGCTTGCGATTACATGTGGGTATGTGGTGTTCCAACATTTGGCCATCAAAGAATATCTTTTTGCACAAAACGCATTCCGAGGGTTCGGGTATCTGGGGATGCTTTTTGTAACGATGAACCTGTACAGAGTTTGAAGTCAATAAGTGAAATTTCCGCTTTTTTTTCGTTAATTGTCAAAACTTACCCAGAGACTTTTTCTTCCACTATACACATTTCCACAATCTTTACACGAGTAATCATTAGAGTCAAATTCATCGTGTGAATTAATATGTATGGCCAGTTTTTTATTCGTATTGAAATTCGATGGACAATATTTGCATTGATACCAATATAAGGGTCCAGAACCACCTCCAGTTTCCCCTGCTCCAACTACACTCACCGGGGTTGATAGTCCCGACATATCAGCGGTTGTAGAATTATTATCACCACCGCCACCAGCATTCAAGATGGATTCATCAGCATTGTCATCATCGACAGCATCAGGTTTGGCTGACACTTGTCCATGCTTATTATGTACATTAGCGAGATGGTGTTGCAGCTCTACATCGGTACGATAAACAATGGAGCATATTTCACATTCATATTGCTTGATGATCATGTCATCCTTAAGCAATGTATTGTGAATTTTGAACATGTGCACCTTCAAGCCCTTCTCATAAGCAAATTCAGCATCGCACAGCTTGCATTTGATAAACTGGACATTACGAATTTGATGGTCCTTCAACATGTGATAACGATATGATCTTTTGGAAGAGAAACGACGCTGACATATACGACAACGCATACGTCGAAATCTTCTGTAGGCGGCTGCTTGTTCCAATGATTTCTTTAGTATATTCTCAGATGCAATAATACCGGTGGACTGCTGTTGACTGCCATTTCCTCCAGCACTTATGGATTTGGGATTTATATTGAAACTATTATTGGCTGCACTTTGATGGGAACGCATATGATTGGAGAGGCCAATGTTGTTTGCGAATACAGCATTACATATGGGACACTCACGAGGGCTTGTATTGGTGGTTGTACCACCATTATTGTTTCCATTACTTCCTTCCAAACGCATTTTCTTCGAAGCGTTCTCATAATCTGCATCATCGTCTATTATGCATTAAACAAAGAAAAACAAAATTATTCTCAATTTTAATATCAATGACTTTAGCGGTGATATGAAAAATATTTAATATAAAAATAAATCTTAAAGACAAAAATCCTTAGCCCACCCTTACCCAGTGTCCCACCATTTGTTATCGACATCAAATCCTTCATCACATAGTCATAACGTCCTGTATATTGTGTTTGTGAACTACTGCCATTGTTGCCTTCTGTAGCACTTTTTACAGCGTCCGCATTAACAATGTATTCGAATCCTGTATGTCGTGCTTTATCTGCTCCATGGGCAGTAACCATATGCTCACGCAGATTTGATAGTCTTGGATAACCTTGACCACATTTTACACATTTATAGGTCTGAGGTAACTGATCGGGATGTTTGGATTCCATGTGACGCAAGACATTGTTATAGTTATTGTATTGTTGACCACATATCGGACATGCTTGAGGCATGCGTGAGAAATATTGAGCTCGAGGTGGTGTAATATTTACAAGGCTAACACCTCCGAAACTATTACGCGAATCATCATTCGATGAAGTTGTTCCTGTAAGAAAATAAAAATAAATTAAAGAAATCAATAATTGAAATGAGAGTATACAATAGTGGAAGAAAAAATGGAAATTTGTAACGAAGCAATGTCTGGACTACACGGGGCAGCGTTACCGTTGAAAATTTGTAGAAAAGGCACAAAAAAGTGGCAAAAATGGCACACTTTTTCATAAAGAAGATTCCACAAACAATCGTATTTATATTTATTTACATAGCGTAGCGAAATAACTTTTTGAAATAAGTTGAAAATCTTTGAAATTTAATATTCATAAAAGATAAACCCGGTTTATCTACTATAGAACATTTTTCATGCATACTTTTAGGCGGTAAAAGTATACACCGCCTAAAAGTAAAAAAAAAAAAATTGCTCACAAACTCAATATTCCACTCGGGAATCCGATTATTTTTTAAGAATCTAATCAAATCGGTAATCTTAAAGCTATTTACAATCGAAATATGTAAAATATATTACAGTATGAATGAATGCAATTAAAAAGTGGCACAGTGTAACAAAAAAAAGTCGCACAAAAAGTAAAAGGTATCACATTTAGTGGCATAACAAAAAGGTGGCACAAAAGTAGCACTGTTTGAAAAATGTTGGTAATTTGCCACTAAAGTGACACAAGGGTAACACTGATACGGAGATGGGGTAGTACCTCCCATTGTAGTGTTTCTGGTTTTGCAACGTGGGGCCAAGCGTCATCGTGCTGCACCTTGCTTGGCCTGTTCAAATATTGTGGCTTTTATCACGCAGTGCTCCGCTCCTGTAATCATTTGACTCGCTCATAGTAAATCACACAAACCGTCAATATTGAAGCATGACCGGGATAACCATATGATTTGATTTTCACTTGGGTGCGATGCGATGCAAAATTAATATAGTTTCAGTATCGTCTTATTTTTCAAAGCAAAAATTTTCATCTTTTTCATGGGCACAGAAGACACATAAAACGGTGTGGACCAATGCAACGGTCGGAAAGACGACGAAAATGGGTTGACCCAGACATTAAAAATACTGGAGAACTACTCAAGGAGAGGAGGACGACTGTCAGGAGGACCATGGAAATAATGACGGGGCCACTGGAATTGAGAGCACATCTGTGGCGAATAGGAGCAGCAGAAGATGGTGTATGTAGGGCGTATTTTTAGGATGGTGAGACTTTGAAACACCACCTTTGTCACTGCCCTGCATTTACTAGACAAAGAGTTGATCATATCGGTGAAGGGGTGGTTCGGTACCAGGTCCAGTAACTGGACAGGAAATTCGTTAACGCACAACAATCCGAATACTGGCTTGGGTGTATGTCAGTCGACATGAGACAGGAATCTTCTTTTCAACCTAACCTATTCTAACCTATGTTAGGCATAGTGATAGTCCATTATTTCTTAGGCATAGTGATAGTCCATTATTTCAGGCTCATTTTGCCTATTCAGACCAGAATCTGAAACCGCCAAAGTTTAGCCACCGACAATATTTTAGGAGACGCCGACTATGATTTTTTAATCCATAATTTGCCGTCGCCAAATAAACAAATTTGAATCTGTTAAGCGTAAGTTTCCGCTGTCGATAACTCTGCCAACAAAAATGAGTTAACTTCATTCTCTGATTCAGATCATCGAGATACCAGAGTGTTGAGATTCTCTCTTTTCACTGTGTGCTGCGCGATTCCATGTTCAATACAATGACAATAACCAAGTCCCAAAGGCATTTCAAACAAGTGAGTAAAGTAGAAAGTCGGGCGGGGCCGACTATTATATCATACCCTAAACCACCCCTACTGATTTAGTAAACATTGTTTGTGGGGTATCAATGGTAACATATAACATTTAAGGATGGGGAATGGGAGTGGGTAATAAATCCAAATTTCTGAAAATAGGGCAAAAGATTTATGTAATAGCTACATATAAGTCTAAATACGATCGGATAATACCTGTACATTTGAAATTTGAGCAACATTGGTTAATAAATAAGAGTATTATGGCCAAATTTGGGAAAATCGGATATACATGGGAGCTATATCTAAATATAAACCGATTTCGATGACATTTGACACACTTAAAGGGTGGTCAATTTGATTACATTGTGGCAAATTTGATGCTGATCGGTTAGTAAATAAACGCAATTTCACCCCATTTATCGAAATCGGACGATACATATATGGGAGCTATATCTAAATTTGATCCGATTTTTTCCAAATTCAATAGCGTTCGTCTCTGTACCAAAAAAAAACCCCACATGCCAAATGTCGTCAAAATCGGTTAATAATTGCGACAATAATTGGACACCAAGGGCTAGATCGACTCAGGAGGTGATTCTGAGTCGATCGGTATATATTTTACAGGGTCTAAAATCAATATTTCTGGTAGGCACATTTTTTGGCAGATCAAAGTTATTATACCCTGACCACTATGTGGTTTAGGGTATAATTACGATGAGAGAAGCCTTAAAACTTTCAGGAATATCAACTGCGTTCGTTCAAAATTGTGGTTGAAAATATGACTCTTTGTATGCAAGATGTACATACCAACCATTACACCTCGGTGCCTCCCGATATTGAAGCACCTGGTTTCCCAGGACCTGATTAGAACAAGGGTACATTGATTCCGTTACTGACGTTATTTACATCATATATCAGTCGAATTCTTAATTGCTCAAAGCCGTGTCAAAGAATTATCGCCGTGGGACTTGACGGCTAATATTATTGCACAGGAGAAGTCGAGAAAAAGCAATTTATTTATTTTTATTTATTTAAGCAATTCAAAGCCCTTAAAAGGGCAATATAACGAATTACAAAGGTCGAGCTCTAATTTGTCAGATTGGACATTACTCAAAAATTGATTATTCGATGTAGTAAAGCCAATTAGCCGATTGTGGAAACCGTACACATTCGATATTATTTTTTATTTTCTAATATTAAAGCTGAGTACTATGTTCAGTTTTCAAGCTGAAAATCAGCTTGTTTTACTTACGGTTACTTTTTAATTAATTAATTTAGAAATATAAAATTATTTGCAAGCAATAGACTGGATTTTCTCCATCCATTATTTGGCAAGACTTGATCAAGATATAATCGTCTTCATAAATATATTTGTACTTTTAATTTAGTGTTTTTGTTTAAAAAAAAAACCGAACATAGTACTCACCTTAAGGCATTAGCTTAAACCCGGGTTTTAATTTCTTAACAGAACTAAATTTATTTCAAAATATTTCTATTGAAACCCTTAGGAAGTTAATAATGTTATACATGTTCATATTCTATATTCAAATTTCGTTATTTGTTTTTGATATGTTTTCGCGTCTTAAAGTTGCGATAAAAATACCATGTCGCATATTTTAAAATCACATATGTCTTCTTACGAACTTCCTTTAGAATACCATCGAAATGTAGATTCCATTTCAGACACCATTTATAATATTCTAATGACTCTCATTAATGAAGAAATATCTTTTGTATGCAAACAGTTGCTACAACACTTACCACACACTCCTCCACCCATGTTCGTAGATATTTTCCCTGGTGAATTATCCATATGTCCACTTCCAAACTGGGTATTTTCACCGAAATTTGCCATATGTTTCTCTTGAACATGTTCCATAAATTTCTGTTGGGTCTCATGTTTTGTATCACAGGTTACGCAACGTAACGTAACTATACAATCCATATTATTATAATGACGTTTACGTTCGGCTGGATCTTCAATATCTATGCCACAGAAACTACACTGAGTGTTGTTAATATCTTTACGTTGGGCATCGGCATGTTCATCATAGACATGTGTACGAAATTCCAACTTCAAACGGAATGTTTTGGGGCAAAGTTTACACTCGTACATTTTATTAACCAACAATTCTTTGGCGCGCAGTTTTTCGGGCGCAGCAGCAACGGTAGCACTAACAGCTGCTGCAAAATTGGCATTTTTCGACATCAAATTGTGTAAAACTTTATGGAGATTTATGCAATTGCGTTTTTTCAAATGTGAAATAAACAAAGCTTTCGAATCGTTTAGCTTCAAACAATTGAAGCAACAATTTCTGGGCAATGTAAGGTACTTTTTACGCATGTGAGCCATAAAGGTTTTATAGGTGGTATAGAAACGGTTGCAACAGCGGCAAGTCATTGCCTGATATTGTCGCAGGAATTCATCGTTTTGCTGTAAAAAGACAATCTTTTCATCGGTCAACAAATGTTGATATTTCTCAGGATTGTCATAATCATAGCCAACTTCACAGGAATTATTGAAGGCAGTTACAACTTCATGGCGATATTTTTGTGGTGTTATAACACCAGTGCCTGTCAGTTTGCAAGCATCAGCGGCTACAGCTGCTGCCACAGCTCGTTGTAGTTCTAGCGAAGCATTTAAAGCTGCTGTTTGTTTATTCACAGTCGTGTCGTTCTCCTCCAAGGTTTCAAATAAATGTGGATGCAAATTTTTTTCATGTCTCCGTGCATTGGCCCTTGTTGAAAATTTCAAATTACAAGCACGACATGCAGCCTCTTTAGTACTCATACGTATAACAGTACCAGCTGGTAGATTAGGCCTGATATTCTCATAATCATAATTTGAACCCGAATCCTAAATAGGGTGAATAAGTGTGACTTTCTAATTTATTTTTACAAAAATACTATCGTAACATACCATTAATGGTTCTTCACCTTCATCGGCTGTACGTTCCAAAAACATGGTGGGATCCATCATTTCATCGGATTCATCATTGTTTTTGGCGTTATTATACTCATCCTCCATATCCATAGGTTCATCTTTTATTTGTACTGCGGGTAAGGGCTAAAATGAGAAAAATTAAAAATTAAGTATTAATAAAAAATAACGAATTTCATATTCGATTAAATCTACAAAAATATCACTGGATATGGTTTTTGATTGTTTATCACCGGAAACATTAAAAAAAAAACTATAGCGTTTTTAATTGAGGAACAGCTGTGACAATGTTATTGACATTTTCCAAGTAATTTTTAACGGAGTTATTGGATTCGAAGCTCAGTTTTTACTACAAAAAATATGAATGTATTTTAAGAGGATCGGATAAGTTTGGCCCCTCCAATAGGCTCCAGACGTCAAATCTGGGGATCGGTTTATATGGGGGCTCAATATAATTATGGATCGATGTGGACCAATTTTTGCTAGGTTGTTACTAACTAACACCATGTACCAAATTTCAGCTGGATCGGATGACATTTTTTTTCTTAGAGGCCAATTTTTGGAAACCAAATCTGGAGGTCCGTTTATAAGGGGGCTATACGTAAAAGTTTCAAGTCGATAGATTGTTTCGTTCGGAAGTTAGCGTGATTTCAACAGACGGAAGGACATGCTTAGTTCGACTCAGAATTTCACCACGACCCAGAATATATATACTTTATGGTGTCTTAGAGCAATATTTCGATGTGTTACGAACGGAATGACAAAGTTAATATACCCCCATCCTATGGTGGAGGGTATAATTAATTGAGTTTGCAATCAACATCAATTAAATTTTTAATCGAATCAATTAAAAAAATAATTGAAATTTTCAAATCAAATTCATTAATTTTTTAATCAAATATTTTTTACGCCCAATTAAAACTGTGATTTTGATACTATCATTTTTGCGATTGAAGGCATTTCAATTAAAAAATTAATTGCATCAATTAATTTCGTGATTGAATCAGAAAAAAAAATTTTGTGTGGTATTGAATCAGAAAAAAAATTTTTGTGTGTATGTTTGCAACATCCACAGCGACGCGAGATAGACACATGGTGTCTTTGGGGAAAATGCTCAGGGTCGGATCCTGAGGCAATCTAGCCATGTGTATCCGTCCGTCGATCGGTAAACACATTTTTGTGATCAAAGACTAGGTCACAGATTTAGTCAAATTGACTTCAAATTTGGCAGAAGTAGGTCTTTTGGGTTAGAATAGAATTCTATTGGAAGAAATCGGTTCAGATGTACATATATATATCTACCATATATATCTTCCGGCCGACTCACACTCATATGAGCATAGAAGCCAAAGTTTTACTCCGAAATTTTGCACAGGGAATATAATTAATGTCGGCTCAGATTTAGATATAGCTCCCACCAAATATATCTTTCGCCCGATTTACAATCAAAGTTGCAATCCTTCATTCTTACAATGCATACCAAATTTGGTTCGAAAGGGGATTTACTGGTGATGTAAAGTGGATCGAAGAGAGCCACCGTGGTGCAATCGTTTGCATGCCCGCCTTGCATACACAGGGTCGTGGGTTCAAAGCCAGTTTCGACCAAAAACCAAAAAGTTTTTCAGCGGTGGATATCCTACCTCAGTAATGCTGGTGACATTTCTGAGGGTTTCAAAGCTTCTCTAAGAAGTTTCACTGCAATGTGGAACGCCGTTCGGACTCGGCTATAAAAAGGAGGTCCCTTGTCGACAAAGCCGAATATCCATGGAAAGAAGCTTATGCTGTGTATTTGGTGGGGCCAACTGGTTGTGGTGTACTATGAGCTGCTACAACCGAGTGCAACGATCACAGGAGCTTTGTATCGAACTCAAATGATGTGTTTGAGCCGAATATCCACGAAAAAAAACTTATGCTGTGTATTTGGTGGGACCAGCAATAAGATCGCAAGAGCTTTGTATTGAATTCAATTGAGGCGTTGAGTCGTTCATTGCATGATAAAGGGCCATAACATTTGTAAGGGCACGACAAGGTTTGAAGATTTGAAACGCTTAGAAATATCATCAGAATTACTGAGAGCGGATAATCCACGGCAGTAAAAATTTTGTTGATTGGCCGAATCTGAGATTGAACCCATAAACCTTTGTATGCAAGGCAGGCATTCTAACCATTGCACCATGGAGGCTTTATTTTTAATTTGTTTTTACCAAAAATTCGACTTTATTCATCTGTGTCCCAAGTGATTGTCCAATCATGCTAATCAAACTCTAAAATTGGTAAAAAAAATCTTATCTAATATATGTGCACTGTTCCCGCTAATCGCATGAAACACATTCGAAAAAATTAATCATTAGAATTCGAATCATTTTGGATTTATCCGGTTTTGTATGTTCCGTTCGTTGGTATGAGTCTGCATTGATTTTCAAAAATGCAAATTATTTAATTTTTGGCCTGAAAATTCATTAAAATAATTTTTGTACTTTTTCTCGACACATATTGTATATGTTCAACTGCAATTCGAAATGACTTGCCTTTCGAAATAGAAGAACCAAAAATCAAATTTCTTTCTTTTGAAAAGCACAATGCAAGCTTTCTTATGAGATTGGGAAACAGGGCAATAAACTCGCCTGACATATGCTTCTACACCAATAACTCATTTAAAAGAACAAAGAAAATGTAAAAATTTATATGGACGTAAAATTTTTCGCAAAAAATTTTGAATTTTCATTTTCATCACGATTCGAAACAGGTAGCCAAACATTGATAGACTTCAACGGCGAAATATCTCCTCTGCATATGAAAAACGTTATAAATAAAATTTATCACACAAAAATCATAAAACACAAACAAGAAGATAAGATTTTCTAATGTATGTAACGCCATGATACGATGTATACGATACTTTTACATTATAGGAGTATCGTCTAAACAAACGTAATTGTTGGACAGCGCTTGAACAAGCAGCTGCCGCCGATGTAGAAGCCCCCATTGCTGATGTTCCAGCAATACAATCAACATCTAAACCAAAACCAACAGTGGATGTTGGACCAACATCACTGCCAGTAGTGGTCAGAGTGCTTGTGCTGGAACAAGAAGCAGATGTAGCTGTCAATGCATTCGACGACGAATATGAAGTTATGGTAGCTGTAACCGCTGCAAGAGACGTAGAACAAGGCGCTGCTGGTTTTGCAAACGATTGCTGCTGTTGCAGCATTTCTTGGCCGAGCTTTTTGTCATATTTAGAGCGTTTGGTTTTACTACTACTACTACTGCTACTACAACGAGAAGGAGCTGTAGCAGACGAAAGGGTTTGCGACCGATAAACATTTGGCTGATCTAGTTTTCGTTGAGAAAGTTTATGTCGGTTATAGCGACGTTTAGTCAGCAACGGCTTTGTGGCTGCAGTTTTACTAGTAGCAGACACTTCTGCGATTTGCTCTGGATGTTTGCTTTTTGGTGACGCCAATATTTGGGGCGTTACTGCTGTTTGGGGCTTATGCGCGTATTTTGCTTGAGATGTATCTTTTTGACAAACTTGCGATTGTTGTTTTTGACTCACATAGACTGTTAAGGATTTTCGTTTTTTCAATGTTGATATACCCTCCAATATGGAGGAGGCCAATGATTGTTCATCTTTCGGCTGGTGCTGATGCTGCTGCAGGTGATCCTCGCTGTTATTATCTGCATTTGGATTTTCAGCATTTGATTTGGCTTTTTGTGGTGATCCATCTAACCAAGAACTTTGCTTGGTTTGTGCGGATAAGCAACGATTTTTGAATGATTGCCAGGAATTTAAGTAGCTTATACAGGCATGACATATGCGCAATGATAGACTATCATTTGAAGAAATCTGCAATGAAATGAAAATGAAAAGAAAGATTATTTGGTATTTGTATACAAAATGGGGTTATTTATATTTTAAATGGAGAGAATGGAGTTGCAACAGGCAGCTGAGAGACACTGAAGATCCAAACTCTATTAATATATGGGCTAATTTTGATGTGGGAATGGTAATCGGATTGACATTTCAAAATGTGTGTTGATATTTCAAAATGTGTCACCCAGAAAAGCCGACTGTCCAAGGACCGATGTCCTAGATCCCACGGTATATGCCCGATGTGTCCTTATTTTTGGGGTTCGTCTATTTTGTTAATTTCTAAATCGAAAAACTTTTCAACTAGTATTAGATATATTTTGAATTGGTAAAAGAGCAATGAATAGATTCCGCAAGACAAGCACTAGAGAATGAAGCCGCTGACCCT
Organism: Haematobia irritans; assembly: GCF_050003625.1. NCBI lineage: Eukaryota > Metazoa > Arthropoda > Insecta > Diptera > Muscidae > Haematobia > Haematobia irritans. The sequence continues at coordinate 102,101,221 of NC_134399.1, read as the reverse complement.
TTTTTGCCAGTAGTTGTTGTTGTTGTAACAGTTTTTAATGTAGTTTCATACATTTTGTTCTATGCTTGTGTAGTTCAAGGATGGGGTGTGCCTAGAGTGATCTGGAGGTGAGATGGGTAGGCTTAGCTGGGCAAGCGAAAAGGTGACGAGTGTCATGTGGCCCTTGATTACAGATGGGACACACGTTAGCTACGCTGCTATCAATCACTGATAAGTAGGAATTGAGGCGGCTGCACTTGCCTGATCTTATGGCGATTTCGATTGGGAAAAAAGGTACAACATTCTCGAAATTGATTGCCACATATGAAGGACACTGTCATAGATTTTGGATCCTGTATCCCTCAAAATGTTATGAATTAATAATAACTTTGGAATGACACTATCATTTGGGCGAAAATACAATGAAGGAAAAAGTAGTGTAACACCAAGGCAACATATTTTTTGCGAAACGAAAACGCCCTTAGTTGGGCCAAAACCGTGGGAGGACTCTGCCGTGGGAGGACTCTCTCCTACGGTGCAGTGGGCGGCGATCGGACTCCGGGAACAGGATTAACCTTATAGCTCCTCACCGCTTCAGCAACAGTATCCTCATGAATCCTGTTCAGACCTGTGTGGTATGCTGCCTGATCTAGATGCTCTCTTTTATAACGCTGGATCTCGGGCTCTAGAAAGTGAAGATCGACCCTTACATTCCTGGGTGGAGATTGTCTATCCACCAAATGGTGATTCGGATGACAACTACGATAGCAACACAAGAGGTACTGCTTTGACAACATGTAATTGTGTCGACACACTGGGATGATTTTGGTCTCCGCATAAAGGTGATGCAGAGGTGTACTGCGGAGACATCCTGTTGCAGTTCTAAGGGCAGCGTTCTGACAGGTCTGTATGTTATTCCACTACGTGTCGCTCGTTTGGGGTGTCCACACTGACGCTGCATAGTTTATCACTGACTTGCCACTTGCCTTATATGTAGTCAACAAGGTTTCTTTGTCCGCACTCCAAGTGCTGCCGGCAAGCGACTTGAGGACCTTGTTTCTACCGCGGAGCTTATTACAAATTGCAGCGGCATGGGCAGACGACCTGAAAAGGCTGTCGAATGTGACCCCAAGAACCTTGGGGTAATTTGTGGTCGGAATTATTTCGCCGTCTACTCTGACAGTTGAATGTCGTACTTCCGCCGTCCATGTAGTGAATAGTGTGGATGAGGATTTGGTAGGAGATATCCTCAAATTTCTTGCATTGAAATAACTGGTAAGATCAGCAAGGTAGATGTTCTATCGATCGCATATGTCATCAACAAAGGGCCCATGATTGTACAATCGTCCGCATATGATACAATCTCGACGCCGTCAGGAGGGGGTGGAATCGAGGACAGGTAGAGATTAAACAGTGCCGGAGAGTTCACCCCACCCTGGGGAACTTCCTGTTTAACTCTACGGGGTTTAGACTTCCTGTCCCTGAATTCCACATACGACTGGCGTCCGCACAGATAATTCAGAACCCAACGCTTGGTCCCTACCGGTAGGGACGTATTCTCGATGTCCTCGAATAGTGTGGCATGGTTGACGGTATCGTATGCCTTCGATATGTCAAGCGCCACGAAGACCGTCCTGTGACACGGCTTGGGCTGATTGAGTCCCATATTGATGTGTGCTGAAATGGCATGCAAGGCTGTCGTCGTGCTATGTACCTTACGGAATCCATGTGGATGGTGGGAAAATTCTCCACAAGGCTGGGGAGGAGTAGTGCCTCAAGTGTCTTGGCTACTGGCGAGAGAAGGGATATCGGTCTGTACGATTCACCTTTGCTCGAGTCTTTGCCTGGCTTCAGTAGTGGAATCACCCTACCCATCTTCCAGACATCGGGTATAATGAGTGATTCTAAGGACAAATTGAGGAGTCTGGTCAGGTACTTAACTCCCAGTATTCCCAGATGCTTCAGAATTAGCATTGAAATTCCATCGGGGCCCAGCGCCCTGGATGGTTTCGCGCTGTGTATGACATTGGTAACTTCGGCTGTGGTAAATTGTGGTGTGTCATCGGCTCGGAGACCACGTATGCGACAAGTGGCTCTGCTTTTCGCTCTAACACTCTCCGGATCCTCGACAAACTGTCGGTTGAAGTATTTGGCGCATCTCTTCCATCCCATCATCCCTTGGGGTGGGGTTGGAGAGGGCTCTCACTGTTGACCACAATTTACCAGTTCCTGTGCCTAAGTTACATTGCTTCAGGGGCTCTAACCAAGTGTTCCACTTGTGCTCGTCGACTATCTTACTAATCTCTAGATTCAGATCTCTGATTCTAGGATCAGCAGCGTTAGCACGACGGCGTTCATCTCGCTCGTCTGCGAGTCCGACGCTTCGGCTACGAAGTTGGGCCTCACTTGGGCAATTCAACCAGCGGGTATGAAGCGTGCGACTGCTGCGTTGATGATGTCCCGAAACACCCTCTTGGCAACGTGAACATGAGACGGGACGGGAGCTCACGGAAGCGGCGATCTTTGTATTCTCTGAAGCCTTCCCAGTTAGCTTTCTTTTGATTGATAAACGTCCGGCGTTCAGAGGTTATGAAATCGGAGGGTCGGTTAATGGTGAGAATTATGGGGAGGTGGCCTGAACCCAATGAAATGACGGGTTGCCAGGAAACGTCAACCTGTCATGGCGAACTGCTGCAATCACCCATAATTCTCGTGGGCGCCTCTTTGTTCACCGTGCAAAATGTGGAGTCATCTATCTGCTCTGCCAAAGCTATGCCTCTCTGGTCATTACTCAAAGTTCGTGGTGGGCATTAAAGTCTCCTAGAACCAATCGGTTATGCCCGCACAACAGCTACTCAATGTTTGGGCTATAACCTGGAGCACAGCTACCAACCGGCGGTATATACACATTGTATAGGTCTATCTCGGTAGCCCCAGACTTGACTGCTACCCCCATACATTCCACATACGGGTCACTAGTGTCTGGCACAAGTGGGATAGGTCTATACTGCACGAAAGGGTGTAATATGAAAGCCAGGCCACCACCTCCACTTCTTGTACGATCCTTTCGTAGCACATTGTATCCATCACAATGGCGTAGGCTGCAGGTGGGATTCAGCTTAATTTCTTGGATCGCCGAGACCATTATCCTTTTCCGATTCATAAAGTCCACGATGTCACTAATCTTACCTCGGAGCCCGTTGCAATTAAATTGCAAAAACCATGCACTGTCCAGAATTGGAAGAACAATATTGGGTGTAAAATGCTGCGGCGGAGAATATTGTTGTGCGGGAGATGTCGGGGGGTCGCATAGTCTGACGACCCACTGCTGCTGTCGTTGGCACAGCATCCGCCACGTAGTCAGTATGACTATACTCCCGCAGCGATGTTAGGCCGGAGCAGTTCCGGAAATGGACCCACTCCAAGTACTGGTTACACCTCACCGAAACCGAACGGTGGTGGATTTCGGTTTCGGCAGACTGAACAGTACCCTGGACCGGGGTTTTCCTCTATCCCGGCTCGGACTAACAGCAAACGGAGAAGGCTCCCCGGGAAGCACCTTCTGAAACACAAAAATATTGTTTCATCCATACGTACACTGATGTGACAGCCGCTGGCCAATGGGTGGGATCCATCGGGTCAATCCGGTACAAAGAACACGCCGCCGTGGGATTGTGATGACATTAGTAACTTCAGCTGTGGTAAATTGTGGCGTGTCATCGGCTCGGAGACCACGTATGCGACGAGTGGTTCTCCTTTTCGCTATATCTTCGGTTCGGTTGAAAAAATCTGGCGCATCTCTTCGGATCCGTCGCAGTGTACGTGTTGTTTCGTCCGTATTTTGTGCCAGTCGACGCTGTCGCTGAATTTGTCGACTCATTTCGACTCAAATGAAAATATATTGATTTAAATCAGAAAATGTTTTAATAATTCTTGTATTTTTTGCCAACATTTTCAAATTTCGGCTATTCAGTCCTTTATTAATCACAATCAAAAAAGGGCACCATTCTCAATTACTTAACTATGGTTAAGTAATTTTTTTTTGTAATTTAGGTAATATAGATTTTAAGTTTTTGAATTTAATTATTTTCTATAATTCAGGTATTTTGTTTTGCTATGTAATACGTTTTTTGGCCCTTGGGCTTTTGTATTACTTCGTGGATTAATAAATAAATAAATAAATAAAATTGATTGCCAAATATGAAGGACACTGACATAGCTTTTTGGTCCTTTATCCCTCCCAATATTATGAATTAGCAATAACATCCTTAGAAAATTAGAATGAAGTGTAAATTTGATTGCAAGATAGGTTGTATAACTAATCTAATTACCATTCGGATAACTTCAAATTGAATTTATAATGGATAATTGTCCGCCGCCGACAAAAATGAGTTGGCTTCAATCTCTGGCATTTATCTTTTCTATCAATGTAGGGACTGAGGCGACCTGACCTACAATAAATTCTAGTAAAGAAATAAATATAGGAATTATCCATCCTAATTTGTTAAATTTCTCTAAAGTATTCCTTAAAAAAACATTCCTTAGCCTTCTGTAAACGCATACACGAGAAAGATGTTACTGACCTCCACTCTTACCATTGTCTATTTGTTTTTATTATCATCCCTACCCCTCCACCAAGCATCAAACATACAAACTTTCCCAATTTCTATTGCACTTTGTATTGCAAATGCTAAAAGAAAATTCATATTAAGATAATTTGCCGTTTACTACTTAAATGTCTTGCAATAATTAGTCAAGCATGTACACTACCATAGGCTACATAGTCCTGCTCCTTAATTACGAATGAATGCCATTGACCCTTGGGTATTGCTTATATGTTTGTGTGTATGCATGTTTGAAAAATAATTTATAATAAAATGTGCACATGAGACGAATACATAATCCTGCAAACAAATGTACATACATAATTATGGATGGATGCATTTTGTGTCCTAAGTGTGTGCGAGACACTGACATAGCCATTTAGGAGTTGGGACATTCAAAGTTGAAATAAATAATAGTGGTTGTGGACATCCTGTCGTACTTATAGAAGAAGGAGCAATACATATATACACCTGAAATCTTAGGTAATTGCTCATATTAAAGTAGGAAATCTTAAAATAAATCCCATATTTATCTATAAAAAATCAACTGACGGGTCACTTAAGCAGAATTCGAAATAATGAACGTTGATGATATATGAAAATATCATAACAACGTAGCTGGTTCCCAACTCTAAACTATTGCAAAGATTCGGTTTATGTTGTGTACCAATAAAAATATTTCAATAAAATATAAATGCGATATGAAAATTGACGATGTCAAAACGAAATATTGGCTTTAGAAAAATAAAACTCAAACAAAAAATATCAGGAGTTTTTTCATTTATGACCTGGACTATTTTTAAACCTTAAAAGATAATTTTTCTATTTAGAATAGAACATTTCCAATTTTACAGCATATTACTGTGCAAAAGTAGATTTTTTTTTAATCTTTAAAATTTGATTTTGAACATTGTTTCGATAAACCGATTCGGAAGGCCACGAAATTGGTTCACTAATTTTCACATCTTTGTCAAATTTGTATATCTATTTATTTAATTTTTTTCTATTCTAAATGTTTATCTTTTTGATAGGAAAGAGATTTACCACCTTTTTGAAATTTGTGCATAATAACAATAATAAAACAAAAATATTGAAGTAAGAAGAATCACGCTCTCAAAAAAATTACTTTAGCAAGGGAAATGTCCATAATGGCAAATGTTCATTGGTTTATTCAAAAGCCAAGTTTTCCACTTTTATATTAATTTGGAAAATTTTAATCTTTTGCTATCGAAAAGCCGGATTGTGTGGAGAATGATTCTTATGCGCCGTCCAGACTATAAGTTTATCCGGACGGCAATGCTCATGTCGAACATATCCCAGATGTTGGTCACACTATAAGTTATGTCCGACCGCATAATCGATACTGATGCTTGTTTACGTGATCGATAACACATTTGTCGATTCTTTAGTCATCGCCGACTATTCGTATCGATTGGCCACATCATAATATTCTTCATAAACACAGAAATTCCATCCGGAATAACTTATAATGTGTACGGCGCATTACACTTTATCATGTCGGATGTTTCCGATACCTTATCGATTACACTAGTTTACAAAATATTTTTTTTCATGTACATTTGAGGAAATGTGACTTATTTTGATCTGCTGAATTCAAAAAAATGTAAACTTTTTTTTATGGAACAGTTTGTGAGATAAACCCTTTGTTTTTAGTTTTTCGCTCTTTTGTCACTAAACAAATTATATCTCAAAGACGGTAAATTTTTAACTGTTTGGTAGATTGGTAGAATTGAGAAGTACTTCACAAATTTTCTATAGAAATAAAATTTTGACAAAATTTTCTATAGAATAAAAATGTTGTAAAATTTTTTCGTAATTACCACTTTTCTCATAAGCATCCTCTACTTGCTGCAAAACTATCAACCAATTATCAGAATAAATTCGGGTAGTTCACTAAACCCAAAGTGAACCACACTCGAGCCTTCCGAAAAAAGCCCGCCAGTTCACTAAACCCAATGTGAACCACACTCGAGCCTTCCGAAAAAAGCCTGCCAAAACAAATCTTTGTACAAACATCTCTCTTTTCCTTTTCCACTGTCAAATCATCGATTTGAGTGCAGTTGGCTGGATTTATTTTGAGCGTGCTTCCTCTTAATTCATTCGTTTTTGTTTTTTTCTTTTGTTGGTTTGTACTTCCATCATATTTGTTGTTTTGATCTCAGCTTTTTGCAAAAATTTTCTATAGAAATAAAATTTTGCGAAAATTTTCTGTAGAAATAAAATTTTGATAAATTTCTATAGAAATAAAATTTTGACAAAATTTTCTATAGAAATAAAATTTTGACAAAATTTTCTATAGAAATAAAATTTTGACAAAATTTTCTATAGAAATAAAATTTTGACAAAATTTTCTATAGAAATAAAATTTTGACAAAATTTTCTATAGAAATAAAATTTTGACAAAATTTTCTATAGAAATAAAATTTTGACAAAATTTTCTATAGAAATAAAATTTTGACAAAATTTTCTATAGAAATAAAATTTTGACAAAAATTTCTATATAAATAAAATTTTGACAAAAATTTCTATATAAATAAATTTTGACAAAAATTTCTATAAAAATAATATTTTGACAAATTTTCTATAGAAATAAAATTTTGAAAATATTTTCTATAGAAATAAAATTTTGACAAAAGTTTCTATAAAAATAAAATTTTGCAAAAATTTTCTATAGAAATAAAATTTTCACAAAATTTTCTATAGAAATAAAATTTTGACAATATTTTCTACAGAAATAAAATTTTGACAAAAGTTTCTATAAAAATAAAATTTTGCAAAATTTTTCTATAGAAATAAAATTTTGCGAAAATTTTCTATAGAAATAGAAATTTTAACAAAATTTTGCATTTAATGGTCAAGGTGTCGTGAAAGAAAAAAATGAATACCCAGGGTCAAGGAGTTTAGTTTATTCCATCTATTTAACGAATACCAAAATAAGTTTGCAGCAAAATTTCGAAAATTAAGCCCTTCGGACATGGCTAACGGAGAAGATCTATTATATTTGGCACAGACAACTACCCTAATTTTTCTCTCTTTCTGTTGAGGATTCAGAATTAGTTTAATTTTAAAAAAATTATTTTATGGTTACCCACAGGAAATGGTTCAACCCCAGCAGCACCGCCCTCGTTGCAGTCGGGTCTACGGCCCGGGGCGGACACAGGGTTTTCAACCCTGTCCAAGGACTGCTAACCCCCATTTGGAGTATGCTTATTTCCCGAAAAAACTCGAAAATACCAACTCCAAAGGGCTACAACAACAACCCCAGCAGCATTCCAATCGCACCAGAAAGGAAAACTTTTGGAATTTGTTAAACAATAGATTTTTCTTATAATTGTATTTTTGTAAATGTGTGGAACCAATAACATTCAAGATCAAGAGAGTGCCGAAAATTTTAAATTATAGGAAAATCAAAAATTGCGATAAACTGGGACATTGGTACCAGTCATGTGATTGGTCCGTATGTGTCAATTTATTCGTGAGCAAATGCAAGATATCATATGCTCTTAAATTGACTTTTTGGTTTGTTCCAGGGTTATCGAGTTTAAAAACAACAACGATTTCCTTTTTACAGATTTTTATGCTGTGTCTACTAACAAATTTCTTTGACGATAAAGTCTTCACTGAAAATTTATGATGGACTAGGACTAGTACTTGTACAAAAAAATTCTTTAGGTGGTAACGACTTCAAAACTTAATTGAAGATGAATGATCTCTTAGATTTTTCTGCAGTGCCTACTAAAACTTTTTTTAGTGTAAAATACACTGAAAATTAATGATGAACTCAGCGTTGTCAGATTAGGATGTTTTCCCCAAACTAGTAGGTTTTTTCCCTGGATGGGAATTTTTTTTTTTACTTTGGAGATTTGGCTGGGGATAAAGCCGTGATTTGTGGATTTTTATTTTTTATTTCCACCATCAATTAGATAGTACTAAATTTGTTATAGAACTCCAAAAGCAAAGTAAATTAAGTCGTATACGTCAATCTTTACGAACTCATTTACTTTGGACTAAACGGCGTTTCTGTTTACCATCACAGCTTCATATTTATGTAATAAATATAAAAGTGTACCACTTTACAAAATTCGTATCTCCTACAAAATAGTTCAGAATTTCATAAAATTGTTTAAGGTTAGGTTAAAGTGGCAGTCCGATTTAGTTTCAGGTTCACTTAGACTATTCAGTCCATTATGATAATAGAAAAATTTATTTTAGACTCATTGGAGGGCTCCACTCCAAATTTTCTTAAAATTGTTGAAAAATATTTACTTATTTTTGTGAAATCTGCGCAACATCGGGTTTGTAATGTAGTTAAAATTTTCAAAAATTAAGCAAAATGTTGCTTCCGAGTGGGTCCACTGTGTTGTAGTGTCATTTCGCTTTTTTGTTCCTGTTAGTCATCAGAAAATAAAAAAATTAAATTTGGAAGAAATAAAACAAATATATAAAACTACGATAATTTTGTTCTAAATGTTTTTAATAAAATATAGTACAATTTTGTATAAATTTTCATTACAAGTGTTGTTTCTGAAAAAAGAAACTTTTCAAAGATTCTTTACATAGCAAAACTCACATCAATTATTTACCACCTGACAGACTTTTTGAAGTCATTATCTATTAAGGAAATCGATACCATGTTGTTTTTATTTTTTTGTAAAATTAATAAATATATAATTTTTCTTTGCGGGATTTTTCATGGGCAAATTTTTTCGGTTGGGGATATACTTTCGAAATTTTGGGAATCTCTCTCAAAAAAATCTGGTAACCGTGGATGAACTAGTTCTTGTACGAACAAAATTTTTTCATTGTTAACAACTTCAAGTCTTAATTGAAGACGAGCGATTTTTGAAATTCGTTAACATGATTTTTGAAAGTCGTTAACTAGTCTAAAAATAAGTTTCAAATGCTAACCTATATTGAACTGTAAAAAAATGAAAATTGATCCAAAACAAAAATTACAAGAATCTATAGATTAAAGATTATATGGCTCGATTCAAATAAAAACATTTCTTCGCGTTAATTAACACCCTCTCAAGGTCTTACAAACTTACGCTATCATACGTTTATATTTTGTTCTATTTGTAAATTTCTTTATTTTATATCAATCCATCAATATTTCATTGAAAATACTAAAATGTCCAGCTGAATATTCCATATGTGCTGAAAACAAACATTAATGGATGTAAGTAAAAGCAATGCTAAAACAAAATTGTATTACTTTCCATAATCGTTTACTAACTCCAAATGGAAATTATCATCAAAGCAAATAGGCCTTACAAGTGAGTGATTGGCAATCGAAAGACGTTGCAAATTACGTCTCAATGAAATCTAGAGAAAAAAGTACTAAGTGAATTTATTGAAATTTGCCACATATTAAATTTAGACTAGCGATGTAATTATATTCTCTTATCCCCCTCATAAAAATAATCGTTTTGTTTTTGAATTTTCCCTAACAGCCTAAAATGATCGATAAAAATAATTTTACCTTTAATCCTGGTAACGAAAATTTTAGACTTAGCATCTTTTCACCAAAATAATTAGTGTGCGTACAAGTATGCAATTGGCAAAGTATTCGAGGATATAGTGCCTGGCTATTTGTACAGTAAATACATGTGTTTGCATATATGTACAGAGATACATACTTGTAAGTGTGTGTGTGTGTGAAAGGTGCATTTGAATGTACTCTTGTTAGATATTGTTGGACGAATTTATCCCTGGCAAAGAAGTATACACGTAGAAGAGGTGGGATGAGCAATATCCGTAATTATAACTCATTTTTCGAAATGTGTACATGCAAATTTAATTTGAAGTTGGCTCGTACTTAAAGAATTAGGAGCTTGTAATTTTGTTTTTCGTTGAGGAAATGAATTCACACAAAACAGTATTTAATTCATTTGACTAATAAAGTTGGAATCGCATAAGATTTTTTATTAAAATTCCAATTATTTCAAACCTTTAATATAAGGTACAAAATCAACGAAGACTTTGCCGGCAACCAAAATAATGAAAGTTCCACTTTTTCATTCGTTCTACCCAAATTAGATAAAAACTGGGTGTTTCAAAAGATCGGCTATAAAAAAGAAATCCCTTTTGTCGCCCCTCCAGATAGTTGTGGATATATTAAATCTCCTCTAAATGCTGTCTCATTTGAGATATGTCAAGTGAATGGACCCTTTCAAAAAAAGAATATTAAAAATCTTGAATCCATATCAAATTTGAACTTAAGTATTTTAACCTATTCATTCATGGGAGTCACAAGGGTCATGGGTTCAACGCCAGTTTCGACCAAAAAGTTTTTTAGAGCTGCATTATCCCCTCTCGGTATGCTGGTGACATTAAAGTGGTTTCACCACAATGTTAAACACCGTTCCGACCATGGTTGCCACAGTTGGTAGAATTCTTGATGTCTGGTATTGATGAAATTTCCTACAGAAATAAATTTTTTAAAAAATTTTCTATAGAAATAAGATTCTATAAAAAAAATCTATAGAAATAAAATTTTGAAAAAATTTTCTAAATAAAATTTTGACAAAATTTTTTATAGAAATAAAATTTTGAAAAAATTTTCTAAAACAAAATTGACAAAATTTTCTATAGAAATAAAGTTTTGACAAAATTTTCTATAGCAAAAAATTGACAAAATTTTCTATAGAAATAAAATTTTGAAAAACTTTTCTATAGAAATAACATATTGATAAAATATTTTATAAAAATAAAATTTTGACAAAACTTTCTTTCTATGTTAGAAAAAAAGCTTCTCTAAGTGGTTTCACCACAATGTTTAACACCGTTCGGACCATGGTTGCCACAGTTGGTAGAATTCTTGATGTCTGGTATTGATGAAATTTCCTATAGAAATAAATTGTTTAAAAAATTTTCTATAGAAATAACATTCTATAAAAAAATTCTATAGAAATAAAATTTTGAAAAAAAATTCTAAATAAAATTTTGACAAAATTTTCTATAAAAATAAAATTTTGAAAAAAAAAATCTAAATATAATCTTGACAAAATTTTCTATAGAAATAAAATTTTGACAAAATTTTCTATAGAAATAAAATTTTGACAAAATTTTCTATAGAAATAAAATTTTGACAAAATTTTCTATAGAAATAAAATTTTGACAAAATTTTCTATAGAAATAAAATATTGACAAAAATTTCTATAGAAATAAAATTTTGACAAAATTTTCTATAGAAATAAAATTTTGACAAAATTTTCTATAGAAATAAAATTTTGACAAAATTTTTTATAGAAATAAAATTTTGACAAAATTTTCTATAGAAATAAAATTTTGACAAAATTTTCTATAGAAATAAAATTTTGACAAAATTTTCTATAGAAATAAAATTTTGACAAAATTTTTTATAGAAATAAAATTTTCTATAGAAAATTTTGTCAAAATTTTATTTCTATAAAAAATGTTGACAAAATTTTCGATAGAAATAAAATTTTGACAAAATTTTCTATAGAAATAAAATTTTGACAAAATTTTCTATAGAAATAAAACTTTGACAAAATTTTCAATAGAAATAAAATTTTGACAAATGTTTCTATAGAAATAAAATGTTGACAGAATTTCCTTTACAAATAAAGTTTTGACAACATTTTCTATAGAAAAAATGTTGACAAAATTTTATTTAGATATAATGTTGACAAAATTTTCTATAGAAATAAAATTTTGGCAAAGTTTTCTATAGAAATAAAATTTTGACAAAATTTTCTATAGAAATAAAATTTTGACAAAATTTTCTATAGAAATAAAATGTTGACAAAATTTTCTATAGAAATAAAATTTTGACAAAATTTTCTATAGAAATAAAATTTTGACAAAATTTTCTATAGAAATAAAATTTTGACAAAATTTTCTATAGAAATAAAATTTTGACAAAAATTTTTATAGAAATAAAATTTTGACAAAAATTTCTATAGAAATAAAATTTTGACAAAATTTTCTATAGAAATAAAATTTTGACAAAATTTTTTGTAGAAATAAAATTTTCTATAGAAAATTTTGTCAAAATTTTATTTCTATAAAAAATGTTGACAAAATTTTCGATAGAAATAAAATTTTGACAAAATTTTCTATAGAAATAAAATTTTGACAAAATTTTCTATAGAAATAAAATTTTGACAAAATTTTCAATAGAAATAAAATTTTGACAAATTTTTCTATAGAAATAAAATGTTGACAGAATTTCCTTTACAAATAAAGTTTTGACAACATTTTCTATAGAAAAAATGTTGACAAAATTTTATTTAGATATAATGTTGACAAAATTTTCTATAGAAATAAAATTTTGACAAAATTTTCTATAGAAATAAAATTTTGACAAAATTTTCTATAGAAATAAAATGTTGACAAAATTTTCTATAGAAATAAAATTTTGACAAAATTTTCTATAGAAATAAAATTTTGACAAAATTTTCTATAGAAATAAAATTTTGACAAAATTTTCTATAGAAATAAAATGTTGACAAAATTTTCTATAGAAATAAAATGTTGACAAAATTTTCTATAGAAATAAAATGTTGACAAAATTTTCTATAGAAATAAAATTTTGACAAAATTTTCTATAGAAAAAAATTTTGACAAAATTTTCTATAGAAATAAAATTTTGACAAAATTTTCTATAGAAATAAAATTTTGACAAAATTTTCTATAGAAATAAAGTTTTGACAAAATTTTCTATAGAAATAAAATTTGACAAAATTTTCTACAGAAATATAATTTTGAAAGAATTTCCTTTACAAATAAAGTTTTGACATCATTTTCTAAAGAAAAAATGTTGACAAAATTTTCTATAGATATAATGTTGGCAAAATTTTCTTTAGAAATAATATTTTGACTAAATTTTCTATAGAAATAAAATTTTGACAAATTTTCTATAGAAATAAAATTTTGACAAAATTTTCTATAGAAATAAAATTTTGACAAAAGTTTCTATAGAAACAAAATTCTGACAAAACTTTCTATAGAAATAAAATTCTGACAAAATTTTCTATAGAAATAAAATTTTGACAAAATTTTCAATAGAAATAAAATTTTGACAAAATTTTAGATAGAAATAAAATTTTGACAAAATTTTCTATAGAAATAAAATTCTGACAAAATTTTCTATAGAAATAAAATTCTGACAAAATTTTCTATAGAAATAAAATTTTGTCAAAATTTTATATAAAAACAAAAGTTTGACAAAGCTTTCTATAGAAATACAATTCTGAAAAAAATCTATAGAAATAAAATTCTGACAAAATTTTCTGTAGAAATAAAATATTGACAAAATTTTCTATAGAAATAAAATTTTAACAAAACTATTTATAGCAATAAAATTTTGAAGAATAAAATTCAATAGAAATAAAATTTTGACAAAATGTTCTATAAAAATAAAATTTTGGCTAAATTTACTATGGCCAAATTCAAAATACAGTAGAATGCATTTATAGCGACCTCGGTTATAACGACCATCCGTTTATAACGACGGATTTTCAAAGCTAGTTTGGTTCTTAATAGTTTGTACATGCGCAAGCGTTCGCTTAGAACGACTCCGGTTTTAGCGACCATCTGCTTTTAACGACCAATTTGAACGTCTGCTTTGGAATGGACATTCGGTTATAACGACGATGTAAGTTCTGTGTACTAATTTTTATTTTTCCATTCCATTTTTTGTCGTCACCCAATACTAAATAAAGAAACATATACTGCGGGGAATCACAGAATTTGTTTTCGACTATCCCAAACAGAGGTGCAAATGACAAAGAAAAAAATATTCAAACCAGTTTTGGATGAGTTAGAGTTCAAACCAGGACTGGGATGAGTTCGTAAATGTCGATGACAACGTCGTGATATCAGAAGAGCCTTCATTGATAGAAATAGTGGAGAACACAAAAGAAAATGATGAAACTCACAGCGATAATGAACAAGATGACAAAGATGAGCCAATCAAAATTCCAACTAGGACAGAAACCTTGAGTGCGGTGCACACATTAAAACAGTATTTACGATTTGGGGGTTCTGATATATCAGAGAGTGTATATAGTTCCGTTAAAATTATTGAAAGTAAATTATTAAAAGAAATTCTTGTAAATAGAAAACAAACCACATTTCTATACTATTTGCAATCTCAATAAATATGAATATACATGATAAAAAAAAAAAATAAAAATATTGTGTACACTTATTTGGATACAACGACGTTCGGTTATAACGACGCATAATTTCGATCCCTTGGCAGTCGCTATAACCGAATTCTACTGTATTTTAATTGAATAATTTCTCCAATTGTTTTCATCATAACCACATTTTTTATCAAAAACTTCACAATAAGATATTTTATTTGGTAGTTTTTCTTTCTTCAAATTTTGGTAGATTATTTTAGGCTTGAGTGGCAACCGTGCTTCGGTCTCGACTATAAAAAGAAGGTCTCTTGTCATTGAGCTAAACATAGTCTAAGTGATCCTAAAATAAAGCGCTGTTAATATACCCAACAAACGCAAACCTATTCATAAATGTGACTAAACCTGCAAGGCATAAGTCTAACCTCAAAATCGCGCATTGTGCACTTCCCTTCTTTGTATTCCAAACAATATTTGCATCCAAAGTGCACTAACAGAGTCCATCAAGATAGTTGGTATGAAAATTTTATGTTTAAGCCATTGTGTTCTATGGTAATATATTTACGATTATTTTGGTATTGTTGTATCAGTTGGAGTAATAGCAAATATGTTTGGGGTACATCGGTATGTTTACATCTAGCATACAAGATGGTGAGCAAAGTTCCATGTTTACATTTACGAGAATGTAACACACATTCAAACAAACCTTATAGGCATTTATGTATCTGCTGCATACGCCCGGTGAATGTACATAAATAGAGAATAAGCATACAATCATTGTACACTTAAGGATAACAATTTTCAAATTTATTTTGGGGGGAAAACACATTGGAAAGGGACAAATGAACATTTCAATTTGAAATATGATTTTAATAAAGAACTATGATTTTAATTTAATTTTGTGTGCAGAATTTTTCTTTGCTATGGAATTTTTATTTTTTGTAATATTAAAAAAAATCATTAGTATAGAATTCAAAAGCTTTCGAGATTGAGATTTAAGTAATATATTCGACTAATCGGCTTTATCATAAAAAAATTAAAATATGGGTGTAAATCGGGCGAAAGATATATATGGGAGCTATATCGAACTCTGAACCGATTTCACTCACATCAAAACCACACTTGACGATACTATCAATTGAACTCTTTGCACAAAATAAATAAAACTCTGGTATTTTAGGGCCATCTAAGTAATATCAGGCGAAATATATATGGAAGCTATAGCTAATTATTAACCGATTTCTTCCAATTGTATTCTACTCTGACCCAAAGCACATACTTGTTCCAAATTTGAAGTCGAAGATACTTAAACAGCGACCTAGACTTTGAGTACAAAAATGTGTTCGCAGACTTTCTGTTCTGGCAGTTAAAGCCTAACGGAGCGAAATGAAAATGGCCATCAGCGTGAATATCAGTTCTATTATCTGTGCAAAATTTGTTTATTTATTTTTATATTCATGAAGCCACATAGCGGCCAATTTATATAAATTACAACGGACTACTAACTATGAATAAAGTACAATTCAAGTTATGACAATGTGAGAAATTTCAATTAAATCGGAGTGAAACTTTGAATTCTCTTTGGTCAAATTAGTGTAAATCGGGCGAAATATTCATATAGGTGGGGAGCCACTGTGGTAAAATGGTTAGCATACCCACCTTACACAGAAAGGTCATGGGTTCAACCAAACACAAAAAGTTTTCCAGCTGTGGATTATCCCCTCCGGTAATGCTGGTGACATATCAGAGTTTTTCAAAGATTCTCTTAGTGGTTTCACCGTCCCGACTCTGCTATAAAAAGGAACTCCCTTTTCAGTTCACCACCTGTGCCATGACAATGGACTGAATAGTCTGAATGAGCCTAAAATATAGTATAGTCCTAAAATATAGGACTATACCTAACCTATATAAATGTGAACTGACCCTACGGGAATTTGGTGCACTTTGCCACTAACGTAACAGAGGATTCTGGTACAAATCCTTTTCACTTTTCACAATTTTTAAATTTTCATATAATTTATTGAGTTCTATATTGTATGCACACATTTATTGAAATGAACAAATTTATCAGAATAATCTATTGTTCAACATATTTCAAAAGATTTTCCTTTCTGGTGCTAATCAGATGGTCAAAATTAAACAGGTTCGGCAGAGTTTGTCCCAGACTGGTTCATGAGAAACTGTAGCCCTACTAACTTGTGTCAGCACGTGTCCTTTGGAATGAGTCCAAGTCATGACCTGAAATGTGAATTTACCCTGTCAATGACAAACCTATGCTAAAACAAGTAAAGTCTAAAGTCGGGCGGGGCCGACTATATTATACCCTGCACTACTTTGTAGATCCACATTTTCGATACTATATCAAATCCGTCAAATGTGTTGTGTATAAAGGTTCTTGTCCCAAATACATACATTTAAATCTGACTCCATCTGAACAAAATTTATATTCTATAGACTTAAAATTTAAGTCGGCTAATCCCCTGGGATGGTACACTATGTTAATTTAAAAAAAAATATGGGAAATATTTTAATCTGAACCAATTTTGATGCAACTTCGCAAACGTGTACTTATGATTTATCGGTCGATAGATATGTATTAGAAATAAGGGAAATTTGAGTCACTTTTACAAGTTTTCGACTTAGCAGGAAAATATGGGTTTTTTTTGTCATTTTTGCTTAAATCGATCAACCAAATTTGACATGCATACTTAGTATTTTAATTCTACTCCCTGTGCAAAATTTCACATAAATCGGACTCCAACTTTGACCTCTGCGTTCATACGACGGAAAATCGGGCGAAAGATATATATATGGGAGCTATATCTAAATCTGAACCGATTTCAATCAAATTTAGCACACTTGAATACACTACTAATTGTACTCCTAGTGTAAAATTTCAACAAAATTGGGCTAAAACTCTTGCTTCTGGGGCCATATAAGTCAATATCGGGCGAAAGATATATATGAGAGCTATATCTCAATCTGGACCGATTTCAATCAAATGTTGCAAACTTGACTATACGACCAAGTGTTATGTTTGTGCAAAATTTCAAGCAAATCTGGGTAAAACCCTGGCTTCTGGGTCCATATAAGAGTATATCGGGCGAAATATATATATGGAAGCTATATCTAAATCTGACACGATTTCAATCAAATTTAGCACACTTGACTACACTACTAATTGTATTTCTAGTGCAAAATTTCAAACAAATTGGGCTAAAACTCTGGCTTCTGGGACCATATAAGTCCATATCGGGCGAAAGATATATATGAGAGCTATATCTCAATCTGAACCGATTTCAATAAAATTTGATACACTTGACTATAGTACTTATTGTTCTCCTGATGCAAAATTTCAAGCAAATTAGGGTAAAACTCTGGCTTCTGGGGCCATATAAGTCCATATCGGGCGAAAGATATATATGGGAGCTATATCTAAATCTGAACCGATTTCAATCAAATTTTACAGAATTGACTAGACGACCAAGTGCTATGTTTGTGCAAAATGTCAAGCAAATCAGCAAATCAGCCAAGGTTTTGGCTTCTGGGTCCATATAAGTGCATATCGGGCGAAAGATATATATGGGAGATATATCTAAATCTGAACCGATTTCTTCCAAAATCAATAGGGTTATATTCTGACGAAAAATATGAACTTGTGCCAAATTTGAAGTCGATTGGACTTTAACTGTGACCTAGACTTTGATCACAAAAATGTGTTCACAGACAGACGGACGGACGGACAGACGGACATGACTAGATCGACTCAGGGACCCACCCTGAGCATTATTGCCAAAGACAAAATTTTAATTCACGCACGAAAATGTCGTGACTCACGAAAAATACCGCAGTGTGGCGCAGGGTATAAAAATGACCGGCCCCTAGAGGTGTGCACGTGAGTAATATTTTACTCACGCACGATATTATTTGTTAGGACTCACGCATACTCACGAAATTTTTTTTTTAATTCACGCACGAAAATGTCGTGACTCACGAAAAATACCGTGACTCACGAGAAATGTCGCGACTCACGAATAATTTTATGAGTAATATACCTTAGGGGAGTGTATGAAAACATGAGCATGATAAAAATCGATAGCGTTATTAAACTCTTAACATCCCAGGTGTCCATAAAATTGTAAATGAATTCAACTCGTAAGCGTTTTATATCCGTGGGCGGAGGAAATTTGTTCGAAATTCGTTACTCACTCACACTCACGAAGAAATTATTTTCGGGACTCACGCTCATGCACGACGTTTGGTTTGTTAATCACGCTCACGCACACTCACGCCGTTGTCATCAGCGTGACTCACGACTAGAGGTGAGCGATTCACACGAAATTCTCGTGACACAAAATCCACGAGAGTCGTGAACAAAATCCAAAGCAACTCTCGTGAATGTGCGTGAAAGGGACTAAAATAAATATGTCGTGTGTGAGAAATAAAATCGGTTCGTGAATGTGCGTGAATAAAATTTCTGCAAAATCACGCTCACGAAAAAAATCAAGATTTAATTCATACTCGTATGTTAACTGAAATTAATTTAGCTCTAGAACTTTATTCTATTTTAGAGTTGTGTTACCTCTGCTAATTTGAGTTTGGAAAATGTCGTGAGCCTCGTGAATTTGTCGTGAATCACGTGAATTATCGTGAATCATGCGTGAGCGTGAGTCTTTAAAAGTAGTTCATGCGTGAACATGCGTGAGTACTGGTTTTTATTTCGTAAATGTGCGTGAGTGGAATTGGCTACCACACGTATCGTGAGTGAGCGTGCGTAAATGAACATTTTGCTTTGTGAATGTGCGTGATTGTGCGTGAAATTTCAGTCACGCGCACACCTCTAGTCACGAGTACCGCGTGAGTCACGAAAATTTTCGTGAGTCACGACAATTTCGCATCACGTCACCTCTACTTCATACACACCAGGGACTAGTCCTGCATCGGTCCTGGGCTTGATACATTTCACGTATGGAATTTTTTAGAATTTCGAGGGAGTGCATAGTTTAGGAGTTATGTCAGAATAACAAAGACACTTTGTTTAAAATTCGAAGTGTCTCAATATATCATAATTTTTCTGGAGGTTCTACTGTTCTTCTAAATCTGATCCGATTTGTCTGATATTTACCTAGCTTCACGCGATTCATAAAATATCTTATTCGAATAATATACACGTAAAGAAAAAAAAACGTTTGGAAAACGTGTACCAAAAACGTTTTTCTTTTGTTAGAGTTTTTTGAATTGCTTCGAAAAGTATACACTTTTATCACCAAAAAAATTCGCTTGTTACAAAATTTTTATTTTTTCAATAAAAAAAGTTATTTTTGAACCAAAAACACAGTCCATTTCGTTTATATCAAACACTGTTCTTTTCTGACTTTAGGTCTTTAATAAGACACATTTTACAATTTATAGTAAAAATTTAATATAGTAGAATGTAATGTTGAACATTTTTTTGGAATGTTCCGACCATATCTGGAATTTGGTCGAAGCAGGGATCGAACCCACGACCCTTGGCATGCAAGTCGGACGTAGCGACCACTGCTCCACGTTGCCCAACTAAATGTATTTTTCTGTTAAATAAACTTTGTTTAATCGGCTCGTGGGCGCCGCAAACTATGCTATATAAATATAACTTATATGGGTAATTGTCTATTGATGACAATAACGGCTACATAGCTCAGTGGATAGTGTGTTGGCTTACAAATTGTATGGTCCGCGGTTCGATTCTCCGTCCAGACGAAAGGTAAAAAAAATTTTAAAATTTATAAAATCGTATAACTTCTTCTACATTGTTTGTATTACAGAAAAAGGTGCTAAGAACTAAAAAAAATCGTGGAAGTGACAAAGATGTGAGGGAAAATTAGCCAGAAAAAATTTTTTTTGAGTTTGTCTTTATGAAATTGTTTTTACATCCTGGAAAAGAATAAACGTTTACCATAAAAAGTATACACTTTTCTTCCAAATACACTTCCTTTCAACGAAAAGCAAATGAGAAACGAACTTTGTTTGTCTAAAATTTCGTTTGGGAGAAAAGAATTATTTTTTGCGTGTATCTAAAAAATTACATAAACAACTTTTGGCTGATCACCGATAAATATATATGACATCGATTTTTAAATCAGAAACTTTTTTTCTAAAACGTATAGCAATTTCCTTAGAGCACTAGCTATACTTTTGCGAAGCCAATAGAGTTTGTCCTAGTTTCAAAACATTTTCCTTGTAGCAAAATTCATGAACGGACAGCCAAAACTAAATGGCCGACGAAATAAACGACGACTCTGGTTCGGTGCGCACACATGTCAATTTTGATAGGGCGATCAAAACTATAATATGACCACATAGTGGTTTTGGACATATATACTGATAATTTAACTAAAAGTTATTTTTTGGTTGGTTAAATGATATACAAAGCCTATTTGTATGAATTAGAAAAATGTTTGCGGTCTAAAATTACATTTTAGAAAATACATCATTATTGATTTGTTATTCGTTCAAAGGATCCAAATAATGAAGATATACAAAAATTTTATGTAAATGCTACTACAGTCATCATCGTCGTCGTCTTTAATTGAAAAGTGCTACATTAAAAATTTAACCCAAACTCTTTAAGAAATATTTCTTTGAAAATCAAATATGTGATTTGACCACGACAAAGCTTCAAACACACAAATACTACGTACATACATACATACCCAGCCGGACAGTGTTATGTTCTTTGTGGTGGTCATCATCATCATCATGTATTAAATGAAGCATAATCGACACATACAAAGGTGGAAAACGCACTTACAATTACACAGGATAAGAAAAGGATATGTATACCTATACATAGACATTTTGCTAAAGCTATGCAACATCAAATATACATATATACATGCACACACACATACATACGTTAGTGTGTATTTTTGTGTCGACAAGCTGCAAGTGCCATCTCATATGTATGTAAACCTATATAATGTTGTGAATAGCTATGTATATACATGAATACATCCGATTGTCCAATGTTTGTATTCAACTTTGGCTGTAGTGCAATTTCGGTGGTTACTAACAAATGGTTTATTCACCTTACCCATACCCCATATCGCAGTAGTGAGAAGAAGGAAGATAATTTCATAATCATTCCCAGTTGTCGGCTTGCTGCAGCATCCATCGGGAGCTGCTTACTTAAGGAGCTGATGACACCAGTGCTCTTGTTGTTGATAGTGTTGTTACATGGTTTATGTGTGAGATATTTTCAAACGATTTCTATTGTTTCCCCAAAATAAGACCTGTAATTGTTAATGCCCATTGTTGACCATTGACGCTATTCTTTCATGACAATTTATGTAAAAACGCTTAAGACCGACCGTAATGTATGCATACACATGCCGACGTGCGTAATAGTATATGGGGTGTAGGATTATTTGGGACGAGATTACCACAATTGAATGTGAGAATTAATCTAAGACGTTTAACACAATTGACTTTTCACCTTTATTGAATTTTGCAAAAAAAAAAAAACTAAATGAACTCAGCTTTGATAACTCTGAGCATAATGGATTTCAATTTCCATTTATTTCGTA
Source organism: Haematobia irritans (assembly GCF_050003625.1). Lineage (NCBI taxonomy): Eukaryota > Metazoa > Arthropoda > Insecta > Diptera > Muscidae > Haematobia > Haematobia irritans. The sequence continues at coordinate 102,078,940 of NC_134399.1, read as the reverse complement.
ATACAAAGCCAAATAAAAAAAATTTAATGCAAGTCTACATGGAATTTACCACTTTTTAATGAACATCTTACAAAATTCTGGTTGTAACCAGGGCTGTGGAGTCGGAGTCGGAGTCTGAAGATTTTGCTAGAGTCGGAGTCGTAAAAATTTTGCTCGACTCCGACTCGGGATAAACTATATTTTTTAAAACACTTCACATTTTTGTAACTAAACAAGTTTTTACGCAAATTAGTTTCCATTGCGTTATTCATTAGATCAATGTACGGTATGACTGTAAATGAAAAGCAACTTCCAATTACGAAGATCATTTATTGCTTCCTAGAATGTTAGACTAGCCGATGGGCTGAATCGATCCATTTTAATGCTCACCACCATAAAAATTTACTTGAAATATTTCAATCAATTTAATTTTTTTTTTAATATTATTTTAAGATCATATACCATATACATATGTCGAATATTGAAAGAAAAATTTTCAAAACTTTATTTCTATAGAAAATTTTGTCAAAATTTTTTCAAAATTTATTTCTAAAGAAAATTTTATCAAAATTTTATTTCTATAGAAAATTTTGTCAATTTTTTTTTTCTATAGAAAATTTTGTCAAAATTTTATTTCTAAAGAAAATTTTGTAAATTTTTTTTTATACACAATTTTTTCAAAGTTTTATTTCTATAGAAAGTCTTTCAAAATTTTATTTCTATAGAAAAATTTTGTCAAAATGTTATTTCATAATTTTAATTTAATTTTTTTCATAATTTTATTTCTATAGAAAATTTTGCAAACTTTTATTTCTATAGAAAATTTTGCAAAATCTTGTTTCTATATAGAATATTGCAAAATTGTATTTATAGAAAATTTTTCAAAAAATTATTTGTATAGAAAATTTTGTCAAATTTTTTTTTCTATAGAAAATTTTGTCAAAATTTTATTTCTATTGATAATTTTTTCAAAAAATTATTATTTGTATAGAAAATTTTGTCAAATTTTTTTTCTATAGAAAATTTTATTTCTAAAGAACCGAACACCAAAAAGTTTTTCGGCGGTGGATTATCCCACCTCAGTAATGCTGGTGACATTTCTGAGGGTTTCAAAGCTTCTCTAAGTGGTTTCACTGCAATGTGGAACGCCGTTCGGACTCGGCTATAAAAAGGAGGTCCCTTGTCATTGAGCTTAACATGGAATCGGGTAGCACTTAGTGATAAGAGAAAAGTTCACCAATGTGGTATCACAATGGACTGAATAGTCTAAGTGAGCCCGATACATCGGGCTGCCACCTAACCTTAACCTATATGCAGCTGTTAAGAAATCAATTTTTAGAGTCGACTGCAAAAGGCGAGTCAAGTACAAATGGCCAAACGGGTTCACTTTTAGTTTGCTCTTAACAAGACGATAAAGCAGTAACGAATAGGAAATAGGAGGGGAAATGGTGAAATAACCAGGAATGCCATTCATTCATTGAGCATAATATCGATGCCCTCATTCCAGAGTACGCTAAGTCGACTTAGCATGTTTTGATGGAGTTCGCTGTTTTTTATTCGGATTGATGTGAATTGCATACTGTCAAAAGTTCGTATTTATTGGACATTTCTATCAAAAGTTATGGTTAATATTGTACTTAGCCTGTGTCTAAAGTTTAAAAAAATGTCCAATCCAAAAAGGGCAAAAAGCTTTGTTCGGTCTAAAATGGTCTAAGTCATTTTTAGTCATGTTCTATTATCACTATTTTGATTTCGTACATACTAAAAAAATTATAAAAATATGATTTTGAGACCGAAAATAAGGAAATTTCTATATTGTACGAGTTTTGAGAAATTTCAAAAAACAAAACTTGTTTCTTGTTTCCTGTAAAATTCACTTTTTAGACTTAGCGCACTTTGGAATGTAGTCATCGATATGGAATTGGTAAGAAATGTCGGCTAAGTCTAGCACATAAAACATGATGTGGAATTTAATTGAGAAGTGAGATAAAAAAACTTACTTAATTTTTGTCCAGCAGAAAAAACCCATTTTCTTTAAACACATTTAATTTGCTAAATATGCCAGATTTTGGATTATGTGGCATATCAAGAGATATTAAGAGAGGTAATCTCAGTATTACAAAAAAATAATGACGGTCGTCATATTGCCACTTTTATTGTCTATAAATGAAAAAACCTAGGCCTGAAATACAAGCAAAACGAATTGAGCAAATTCCTCGAAGATCGGCCAAAATTTCCAAGCGATATGCTACCCGGATAACCCAATGTTCAATTTTTTGCAGCCAGAGTCAAACGCTGAAGCTAAATTTAAATAGTTAAAATTTTAGAAAGTTTATAGTCGCAAATTAATAAATAACTCAGGGCCAAAAAATAGCAAGAAAATTAAAAGCCTAAATTCGCTAAAAATGTATGCCGACAATGACGTATATTTTTTTTTATTTAATAGATGCAATCCCAATATAATTTAATAGATTCAAAAATTCCGAAATTTGCTTTTTTAATATACTTTGAAAAAAAAAAAAAAATACTAGGATAAATAATCAGAGTTTGAAGAATAAAAAAAATACAAACAATCCACCAGCAATGAAAAAAAAAAACTATTTTCAACTGATTCCTCTTAAAATATTCCTTGATCATGACAATAAAAATCAGAGAGGAAGACAAAAGCATGGCCGATTTTTTTTCTATATATTATTTTCGTCCCACGGAAATTGTTTTAATTTGAATGTTTTAAAATTTCCACTGGGTTAAATTTTTATTTTTTGTTGAGGTACACTACCATTGGCGTATACCAAGGAATAAATGAACAATTTTGGGTGCACAAATTAGTAATGCGAAAATGTAGTTCGGAATATACGCATACGAAATTACTGAAATTATATTCATGTCATCATAACCTCATTCCATAGCATTAATTACCAGTATGAGTCATTTACACGGAGGCTAAACAACATAGTTTTTTGGCTCTCAATATGTAAAGTTTCGTGGCCATAAAACAGCATTTGCTCCAAAGGAAATGTTTCTTGCATAGCGTGGTCCCTGCTAATGAAAAGTGGATCCACTACGACAATCCCAAGCAGATAATGGTTACCTCGATCATGTCTCAACATCAGAAGACGATTCACAATTTCGTTGTGGTATCCATATGTTGCCAAAAAGATGGCAAAACGTTGTAGCCAGAGATGAATCGAATAATCAGTCTGCTACAATTTTGTTCGGAATAAATTCTCAAACATCAGAAAAATTCCTGAATATCTCGGCTAATTTTAAGATTTTATATATAGGTTTATTTGCATTCATCTTTCGCATTAAATGAGTCATATTAAAAGGCATCTTTCGAATTAACAATTTCACAACTTGTTTCAAATAATAGCCAGAACTCGAACTTGTGTAATGTTTACTGTGATGCTCCTCAGATTTCTATATTAGGTCTAATCCTATTTATGTTTTATATAAATGATATAAGGAAGTCGAAATATCCATTCAACCGTTCAATGTATTCGTAGACCAGAGTTGCCAATTTGGCCTTTTTCTCGCTAGTTTAACATCTTTTAGCGGGATGAGTATTCTAGTCGTGGCCTTTTCAGAGCCAATTTTAGTCATTTTTATTTTCGACTTTCTATTGAATCATGGAAAAAACCGCGATTTTATCAAAATCTTACTCTCTGAATAAGGGTTTCCACGTACATCAAAGCTCAATTCATAAATTAACAATAATTCCCGCCTTGACTTTTGGTACAAAAAATACTAAGCTTTTTTTCTGACTGTTTTTAGCTTTCTTTTTCGTGCAACAATTCTGGCAATGCTGTCGTATACTCTATTAAGCCACCGTGGCGCAATGGTTAGCATGCCCGCCTTGCATACACAAGGTCGTGGGTTCGATTCCTGCTTCGACCGAACACCAAAAATGTTTTTCAGCGGTGGATTATCCCACCTCAGTAATGCTGGTGACATTTCTGAGGGGTTTCAAAGATTCTCTAAGTGGTTTCACTGCAATGTGAAACGCCGTTCGGACTCGGCTATAAAAACGAGGTCCCTTGTCATTGAGCTTAACATGGAATCGGACAGCACTCTGTGATAAGAGAGAAGTTCACCAATGTGGTATCACAATGGACTGAACAGTCTAAGTGAGCCTGATACATCGGGCTGCCACATAACCTAATCTAACCTAACATACTCTATTAAGATATTGGATGTGCATTGCCTTGGGCTTCCACTAAGAGAGTATGGATTATCCTTGATAAAACTAAAGAAGTGATTTACGGTGAAGAACGAAGTACTACTATTTCAATTAACAGAGTTAGGTTGGGTTAAGTTTAGTGGCAGTCCCATATTTTAGGCTTAGTTAGACTTTCGTCCATTTGATACCACATTGATCTTATCGCTGAGCGCTAGGTTTAGCTCAATGAGAAGGGACCACCTTTTTATAGTTGAGTCCAAACCGCGTTCCATTGCGGCGAAACCACTTAGAGAAGCTTTGAAACACGCTTTTTGGTGTTTGGTCGAAACTGGATTTGAACCCACGACCCTGTGTATGCAAGGCGGGCATGCTAACTACGTGTATACTTAGGTTGTCTTCTATAGTGTATTGCTTTTTGTCTATGGTAATCGTTGTAGTTAGTATGGAGTCCCCGAGATGCTCGTTTGAAGACTTTACGAGTTCGAAACCTACAATTCAAACCATGTTTGAAGAGCACATTTTTGTTCTCTTTCGTTTTTTTACAATGTTCCAATTTCTCCTAAAATTTGATGTACCGGAAATAATTATAAACTTACAAGTTCACATTTGCACAAAACACTACTATGTCCAATATGGCGAAAATACGACACTAAACAAAGGCCTGAAAATTTTTGTCTGGAACTAACTCTTTACGAAAGAATCAAAACGAAATGTCAGAAAATTAATTTCTGGAAATGATACATTTTTTTCTGGAGAGAAATGATTCATCTTTCTGAGTCTATTGTTTATGGTTCTAGGTTCCAAGAGATATCGTCAAATCATAGATTAGAGACTACATAGATGATTCGTTTGTCTCCGTGAAAAAGAACGTGTCAGTTCCAAGGATTATTTTCTGACATTTCGTTTTGATTACCTAGTAAAGGGTCAGTTTAGTTTTCCTGCTTTTTTGTGTTAAGCTGAGTACTATGTTCAGTTTTCAAGCTGAAAACCAACTTGTTTTCACGGTTACTTTTTTTAATTAACTAATTTAGAAATATGAAATTATTTGCAATCAATTCCTTGGATCTTTTCCATCCATTATTTGGCAAGACTCGATCAAAATATAATCGTCTTCATAAATAGATTTGTACTTTTAATTTCGTGTTTTGGTGAAAAGACCGAACATAGTACTCACCTTTATTCTTGAGGAGAAAATCCGCTCAAAGTTAAATTTCGTTTTAGCGCGGTTTTGTTAACAAATTTTTGTGGAAATATAATCTCTGGAAATGTTAGATTTTTCCCAAAGAGAAATGATTCATCTTTCTGAGTCTATTGTTTACGGTTCTAGGTTCCAATAGATATCGTCGAATCATAGATTAAAGACTACATTGATGATTCGTTTGTCTCCGTGAAAAAACGTGTCAGTTCCAAGGATTATTTTCTAATATTCCGTTTTGATTACCTAGTAAAGAGTCAGATCCAAAACTTTGGTTTTCCGACATTTTTGTGTTATTCTCGAAGAGAAAATCCACACAAAATTAAATTTCGTTTTTGCGCGGATTTGTTAACAAATTTTTGTGGAAATATAATCTCTGGAAATGTTAGATTTTTCTCGAAGAGAAATGATTCATCCTTCTGAATCTATTGTTTATGGTTCTAGGTTCCAAGAGATATCGTCGAATCATAGATTAAAGACTACATTGATGATTCGTTTGTCTCCGTGAAAAAAATGTGTCAGTTCCAAAGATAATTTTCCGACATTTCGTTTTGATTGCCTAGTAAAGAGTCAGTTTAGTTTTCCGAATTTTTTTTTTGTTGTTCTTGAAGAGAAAATCCGCTCAAAGTTAAATTTCGTTTTTGCGCTGTTTTGAACTTAGTAAAGAGTCAGATCCAAAACTTAAGTTTTCCGCAAATTTTTTTGTGTTGTCCTTGAAGAGAAAATCCGCTCAAAGTTAAATTTCGTTTTTGCGCTGTTTTGAACTTATAGGTTTTTAGTTTATTTAAAAGATGCCTGAAGCATCATAAATGTTAAAATTGGAAAATTGTTAAAATGAAAATGAAAGAGAGCGAAATCGTGCTTTTAATTTCTTCGAAAATGTCGAACAATGATTGACACGAACGGATCGTCTATATATGTAGCCTAAAATCTATGGGTCGAATAAATTATATGTAATTTGACTTCCCATTTCTCAATTCTACCAGAAATGATCAAATTTTAATACAGCAATTCAATCGAAACTATTCTTGAGCGGTCATTCGCAGTATGTGTTGCAAGGCTTTGGAATCGTGTCCAAACAATAATTCCAAAATTTGTCTGAGTTGTCAATTGTAATTACCGCAACTGTTGTCGCTGACATTTTTATATCTATGGGAAAATGTGTTTTGAAATTTTATGATTCTGATACCTATATGGTCCCATGAAATGTATTTCTATAAATATGTCGTCTAAAATGGGCCTGAATTGATTGATAAAATTGAATTGGAATTAAATTGAATGGAAAAGATAATTTCTACCAAAATTCATCAGAAATGCGAATGGAATCAAATTTCCCAACACATTGGGTGACTGATAAGATTGCCCATAGCTTTTATTAATTTTGTAGCCCAGTTCATCTATCAATTCACCTATAAACTCAGTCAAGATGGGGATAATCCTTTATGGGGATGATCACCTGTAAATAGAAAATGTTATATGAATAACATATTTTTACACTTGATAAATATTACAGACTTGGTATTTCTTACCACCCATAGATAGTAGTCTCCCAATGAAATCCCACTATGATTCTGGCAGCTATTTGTAATTTTTGTTCCACTGTAGACTCATTGAGGTTAAATGGAGACATAACCTCAAAACGGAGTACCAAAATATTAAACAAAATAAAAATTATTTAATATTATGATCAACAAAATAAAGCAGACTATATATCGTTTCTTTTTTTATTTTTCGTTAAATATATCTCGCAGGAATTTAGGACGAGGTTCTTCTCCAATTATTGATGGTGGAGGCATTATATTAGATACATGTTATGCCACACCATTCACATTGGTGGTTGTCATTAACATCGTTGGGAAGCAACGAAATAAATACCAAAACAAAGTGAGCAATGACGACGCAGAAGAAGAAGCAGAGCCATAGGAAGCTTTATGAGCAATGGAACTGCTGAATACAAGCAAAACAAAACCAGCCACACCAAGAATAGTCATTGGGGTTCACCATGAGATAACATGGACGAACAACGGAATAAAACCAACCAACCAGCTAGCCAGCCAGCCAACCACTCACTTTAACAAGGGGGTACAATAATAACAACAGCAACCGTAGCCATACACAAGAAATATATTATGGCTCTTAACAAGAAGACTGACTAAACGTGCTTAGGTAAGAAGCAGTTCATCGATTGTTTCCGAGCGGTTTTGCTTGTGCTACAACCACCACTACAAAAGCACCATCACCACTTCACTATTGAAGCTAGCCATTAATGTGTGTACATGTGTTCTCCTGCTCTGTTCAGCTTGGGTTTTGGCAATGAACCATGAGGTGACACCAAGTGGCAATATTTTCTTTTTATGAAACAAATGGAACACCAAGTGGACTACAGAAATTTCTTACGAAAATGTCAAAGTTTGCATTTAAAAATGTCAAAAAAGAATTCCGGATACAAACATACACATACACGTCTCTCTATGCGTAATAGAATAAAATCATTTGTCCAAACCATTATAAGCTCAGACAGATTTAATAGACTGCTGATGTTCGATTTTGTACTTTAATCCAAAAGTCCAAATGAGGAACAACGGGCAAACCACAAAATGGAGAAACACTACGTTTCCAGTTTGGAACAGTTTTTTCATTGGAAGCTTCATATCAGCACAAAAAACAACGTTCATAATCACGTTATCGCCTATAATGGCGACCAGACCACAGATATTCCTAACGAAAAACACAGCAACAACAATGTATCCAACGATTACTGAGACCCATAACCAAGACGAAGTCATCATCGGATACACCTCGTGTATGCCTATGTCAGGCAATCAGCCAGCTAGCCATCAACTGACTGGTTGGTGACTGATTACCACTACATCGCCATAATCATCGATGGCAATGAGGCAATTGTGGCGAGAATGATGCACACGTCAAACGAGGGCAAAATAATGTGGGTCTGGCAATTATATGCCAACGGCTGCGACGACTACGCCAATGGTGCTGATGATGACTACATGCAAAATCCAACCTAACCTCAAATAATTCATCATGGGACGAATAATTTCCCTACACATTGGTTATCCATTAATTCGGCATGTTCCTCGTGGTCTCTCGTCTCTCGAGTGCTCTTGTTACCCAGTCCACCAGACATGTGGACGGGTGTGGTCGCAAAGCAAAGTTTCCATTCTCCAAGAGCATACATCCACACTTACCTTGATGGATACACAACTGTGTATTTTGCTGGCCAAGGGCTCCTTGTCGGCCGCATAACTGTTCAAAATGGATATACATTCGTTGTCTGGAGCTAAGCATAGTCGGCAGCAGTTGTGTCTCCTTTGCATCTGCTGCTGCTGCTGCAACGGCAGACGGTCATCCGACATTTTGAATTTGTCCTATAGCGTTCCACTTCCACACACGCACACACTCTTAAAGGATTTACAGCTTCAAAGCCAGGCGACGTTGGATTGCTACTCTTTCCACACAGAAGTAATTTTTTTCCTTCGTCCAACGGTTATGTATTCGTTTGTCTATTTGTTGTTTGATAAAATCTTTATTTTGTTTTCACTTTCTCTTTCGAAAATATTTGCAACTTGTTTTTATTCTATTCTTTTTTATTCGCACATTTATTTTTCATTCTATTATTCACTTATTTTTTGTGCGTTAATTTGTTAAAAAAATTGTTCTTTTTTGCAATATCAACTTTTTCACATTTTCTATGGATGGATTTTTCTAGTTCGTCCTCGACCGGATACCGAGGGACAATCCACAACTGCTCACAACGGGAATTCAAGAAACTGTGCGGATGGCTTCACCGGGATTGGATGTGCTTTTCCTCGATTCCTACTCTCATTCGCAAATATGCTACCAACCTAAACTGAATGGTTGCGCATTTACAACGCAATTGGTATACAACACTGTTTATCAGCTGTTTCCATAACAATCAATAAACGGCCAGGTAGTGCGAGTTTCACAACAAAGAGCCATCTCTAGAAACCAATACGCCGTTCATATTGTTATTTTCACATTTTGGCGATTTCATATAAAACTAATGGCTCGAAATCTACTAAAAGTGCATTTGAAATCCCATTTTTTAAGGCGAGAGACATTTGAAATCTTGGTAAAGTGGGTTTGGAAAGGGTAATGTGAATGAGATATATATAATTAATACTATGTTCACACTATACTTGTGTTTGACATCTGAAATCCCGTTTTTGTGCCGAGAGGCTATTTGTAAATCTTGAAAAAAACTTCAAACATATTCAATTATGAGGAACATTTATTTCGATAGTTTTCAGTAACAAATTTAAAACAAATTGAATATTTCAAAATTTTTGGTGTAAAATAATTTTATTTTGAATTTTTATTTGTCACAATTGTCAGTTCAACATTGGCGTAGCTGGCAACATTTTCGTAGGGGGTACAATCTACAATGTGTGCTCATTGTGAAGATACCTCAAAAAGAAAAAATAAATTCTTATAGATGGAAAGAAAACAGAATATTTAATTCAATGACATATAATCATATTTTGAACAAATACTGCATGGTATTTGGTAGAGGGATATTACAAACCCATAAAACCCCTTTAGCTGCGCCTATGCCATTAAACAATTTTAATCACCACTTAAAAACGTAGCCGTAAAAAAGAAAGAAAGTTATTTTTATAGATTTTTTTGTAACCATCTTCTATTGACCTATAGGCTTGGTTATTTTTACAATAAATATAAATAATTATACAATTATTTTTCGAGCTTTATGGACAGATATAGATTAAGGAACATGGTTAATAGAGCCATTGAAAAGAAAACGCCAGATACCAATCTATACACGCCTGGACTGTACATGTTTCGGTTCGGGCGAATGAACCTTTCCACAGCCTTTAGTATAGATCTGGCTGGGAGAGATAACTCAATTTTGGGCCCTTTATGCTAACTCCTTATGGAGAAAACATTTGGGAAATTTCCTCTTACAAATTGAATAATCTTTTCTCCCACTGTACATCATCTTTTCATATAACTTACAAGTCCCTTAATCTAATTTTTATTTCGTTTTGTTACATAGTAATGCAACAACACGAAATTTATTTTTAGAAAGCTAATTTGTTAGAATTCACCTAAGTGGTGAACAGTCGAACAATGCTTATTGTTTCTACAGTCAACTACAACATATGACAATTAACAGAAACTGGTTTCCAGGATACAACAACAATTCTAACGCGTACATTAGTCGTGTTTTTCCTAGTTTTACGACGGGCTCATCGTTGCTTATTATATTTCATGTTAGCCTGATAATGAAACAGGCAATTGACGTCCAAATGCATTATATCTAATTATACAATTATTTTTCGAGCTTTATGGACAGATATAGATTAAGGAACATGGTTAATAGAGCCATTGAAAAGAAAACGCCAGATACCAATCTATACACGCCTGGACTGTACATGTTTCGGTTCGGGCGAATGAACCTTTCCACAGCCTTTAGTATAGATCTGGCTGGGAGAGATAACTCAATTTTGGGCCCTTTATGCTAACTCCTTATGGAGAAAACATTTGGGAAATTTCCTCTTACAAATTGAATAATCTTTTCTCCCACTGTACATCATCTTTTCATATAACTTACAAGTCCCTTAATCTAATTTTTATTTCGTTTTGTTACATAGTAATGCAACAACACGAAATTTATTTTTAGAAAGCTAATTTGTTAGAATTCACCTAAGTGGTGAACAGTCGAACAATGCTTATTGTTTCTACAGTCAACTACAACATATGACAATTAACAGAAACTGGTTTCCAGGATACAACAACAATTCTAACGCGTACATTAGTCGTGTTTTTCCTAGTTTTACGACGGGCTCATCGTTGCTTATTATATTTCATGTTAGCCTGATAATGAAACAGGCAATTGACGTCCAAATGCATTATATCTAATTATACAAATTATTTTTCGAGCTTTATGGACAGATATAGATTAAGGAACATGGTTAATAGAGCCATTGAAAAGAAAACGCCAGATACCAATCTATACACGCCTGGACTGTACATGTTTCGGTTCGGGCGAATGAACCTTTCCACAGCCTTTAGTATAGATCTGGCTGGGAGAGATAACTCAATTTTGGGCCCTTTATGCTAACTCCTTATGGAGAAAACATTTGGGAAATTTCCTCTTACAAATTGAATAATCTTTTCTCCCACTGTACATCATCTTTTCATATAACTTACAAGTCCCTTAATCTAATTTTTATTTCGTTTTGTTACATAGTAATGCAACAACACGAAATTTATTTTTAGAAAGCTAATTTGTTAGAATTCACCTAAGTGGTGAACAGTCGAACAATGCTTATTGTTTCTACAGTCAACTACAACATATGACAATTAACAGAAACTGGTTTCCAGGATACAACAACAATTCTAACGCGTACATTAGTCGTGTTTTTCCTAGTTTTACGACGGGCTCATCGTTGCTTATTATATTTCATGTTAGCCTGATAATGAAACAGGCAATTGACGTCCAAATGCATTATATCTAATTATACAATTATTTTTCGAGCTTTATGGACAGATATAGATTAAGGAACATGGTTAATAGAGCCATTGAAAAGAAAACGCCAGATACCAATCTATACACGCCTGGACTGTACATGTTTCGGTTCGGGCGAATGAACCTTTCCACAGCCTTTAGTATAGATCTGGCTGGGAGAGATAACTCAATTTTGGGCCCTTTATGCTAACTCCTTATGGAGAAAACATTTGGGAAATTTCCTCTTACAAATTGAATAATCTTTTCTCCCACTGTACATCATCTTTTCATATAACTTACAAGTCCCTTAATCTAATTTTTATTTCGTTTTGTTACATAGTAATGCAACAACACGAAATTTATTTTTAGAAAGCTAATTTGTTAGAATTCACCTAAGTGGTGAACAGTCGAACAATGCTTATTGTTTCTACAGTCAACTACAACATATGACAATTAACAGAAACTGGTTTCCAGGATACAACAACAATTCTAACGCGTACATTAGTCGTGTTTTTCCTAGTTTTACGACGGGCTCATCGTTGCTTATTATATTTCATGTTAGCCTGATAATGAAACAGGCAATTGACGTCCAAATGCATTATATCTAATTATACAATTATTTTTCGAGCTTTATGGACAGATATAGATTAAGGAACATGGTTAATAGAGCCATTGAAAAGAAAACGCCAGATACCAATCTATACACGCCTGGACTGTACATGTTTCGGTTCGGGCGAATGAACCTTTCCACAGCCTTTAGTATAGATCTGGCTGGGAGAGATAACTCAATTTTGGGCCTTTTATGCTAACTCCTTATGGAGAAAACATTTGGGAAATTTCCTCTTACAAATTGAATAATCTTTTCTCCCACTGTACATCATCTTTTCATATAACTTACAAGTCCCTTAATCTAATTTTTATTTCGTTTTGTTACATAGTAATGCAACAACACGAAATTTATTTTTAGAAAGCTAATTTGTTAGAATTCACCTAAGTGGTGAACAGTCGAACAATGCTTATTGTTTCTACAGTCAACTACAACATATGACAATTAACAGAAACTGGTTTCCAGGATACAACAACAATTCTAACGCGTACATTAGTCGTGTTTTTCCTAGTTTTACGACGGGCTCATCGTTGCTTATTATATTTCATGTTAGCCTGATAATGAAACAGGCAATTGACGTCCAAATGCATTATATCTAATTATACAATTATTTTTCGAGCTTTATGGACAGATATAGATTAAGGAACATGGTTAATAGAGCCATTGAAAAGAAAACGCCAGATACCAATCTATACACGCCTGGACTGTACATGTTTCGGTTCGGGCGAATGAACCTTTCCACAGCCTTTAGTATAGATCTGGCTGGGAGAGATAACTCAATTTTGGGCCCTTTATGCTAACTCCTTATGGAGAAAACATTTGGGAAATTTCCTCTTACAAATTGAATAATCTTTTCTCCCACTGTACATCATCTTTTCATATAACTTACAAGTCCCTTAATCTAATTTTTATTTCGTTTTGTTACATAGTAATGCAACAACACGAAATTTATTTTTAGAAAGCTAATTTGTTAGAATTCACCTAAGTGGTGAACAGTCGAACAATGCTTATTGTTTCTACAGTCAACTACAACATATGACAATTAACAGAAACTGGTTTCCAGGATACAACAACAATTCTAACGCGTACATTAGTCGTGTTTTTCCTAGTTTTACGACGGGCTCATCGTTGCTTATTATATTTCATGTTAGCCTGATAATGAAACAGGCAATTGACGTCCAAATGCATTATATCTAATTATACAATTATTTTTCGAGCTTTATGGACAGATATAGATTAAGGAACATGGTTAATAGAGCCATCTATTAACCATGTTCCTTAATCTATATCTGTCCATAAAGCTCGAAAAATAATTGTATAATTAGATATAATGCATTTGGACGTCAATTGCCTGTTTCATTATCAGGCTAACATGAAATATAATAAGCAACGATGAGCCCGTCGTAAAACTAGGAAAAACACGACTAATGTACGCGTTAGAATTGTTGTTGTATCCTGGAAACCAGTTTCTGTTAATTGTCATATGTTGTAGTTGACTGTAGAAACAATAAGCATTGTTCGACTGTTCACCACTTAGGTGAATTCTAACAAATTAGCTTTCTAAAAATAAATTTCGTGTTGTTGCATTACTATGTAACAAAACGAAATAAAAATTAGATTAAGGGACTTGTAAGTTATATGAAAAGATGATGTACAGTGGGAGAAAAGATTATTCAATTTGTAAGAGGAAATTTCCCAAATGTTTTCTCCATAAGGAGTTAGCATAAAGGGCCCAAAATTGAGTTATCTCTCCCAGCCAGATCTATACTAAAGGCTGTGGAAAGGTTCATTCGCCCGAACCGAAACATGTACAGTCCAGGCGTGTATAGATTGGTATCTGGCGTTTTCTTTTCAATGGCTCTATTAACCATGTTCCTTAATCTATATCTGTCCATAAAGCTCGAAAAATAATTGTATAATTAGATATAATGCATTTGGACGTCAATTGCCTGTTTCATTATCAGGCTAACATGAAATATAATAAGCAACGATGAGCCCGTCGTAAAACTAGGAAAAACACGACTAATGTACGCGTTAGAATTGTTGTTGTATCCTGGAAACCAGTTTCTGTTAATTGTCATATGTTGTAGTTGACTGTAGAAACAATAAGCATTGTTCGACTGTTCACCACTTAGGTGAATTCTAACAAATTAGCTTTCTAAAAATAAATTTCGTGTTGTTGCATTACTATGTAACAAAACGAAATAAAAATTAGATTAAGGGACTTGTAAGTTATATGAAAAGATGATGTACAGTGGGAGAAAAGATTATTCAATTTGTAAGAGGAAATTTCCCAAATGTTTTCTCCATAAGGAGTTAGCATAAAGGGCCCAAAATTGAGTTATCTCTCCCAGACAGATCTATACTAAAGGCTGTGGAAAGGTTCATTCGCCCGAACCGAAACATGTACAGTCCAGGCGTGTATAGATTGGTATCTGGCGTTTTCTTTTCAATGGCTCTATTAACCATGTTCCTTAATCTATATCTGTCCATAAAGCTCGAAAAATAATTGTATAATTAGATATAATGCATTTGGACGTCAATTGCCTGTTTCATTATCAGGCTAACATGAAATATAATAAGCAACGATGAGCCCGTCGTAAAACTAGGAAAAACACGACTAATGTACGCGTTAGAATTGTTGTTGTATCCTGGAAACCAGTTTCTGTTAATTGTCATATGTTGTAGTTGACTGTAGAAACAATAAGCATTGTTCGACTGTTCACCACTTAGGTGAATTCTAACAAATTAGCTTTCTAAAAATAAATTTCGTGTTGTTGCATTACTATGTAACAAAACGAAATAAAAATTAGATTAAGGGACTTGTAAGTTATATGAAAAGATGATGTACAGTGGGAGAAAAGATTATTCAATTTGTAAGAGGAAATTTCCCAAATGTTTTCTCCATAAGGAGTTAGCATAAAGGGCCCAAAATTGAGTTATCTCTCCCAGCCAGATCTATACTAAAGGCTGTGGAAAGGTTCATTCGCCCGAACCGAAACATGTACAGTCCAGGCGTGTATAGATTGGTATCTGGCGTTTTCTTTTCAATGGCTCTATTAACCATGTTCCTTAATCTATATCTGTCCATAAAGCTCGAAAAATAATTGTATAATTAGATATAATGCATTTGGACGTCAATTGCCTGTTTCATTATCAGGCTAACATGAAATATAATAAGCAACGATGAGCCCGTCGTAAAACTAGGAAAAACACGACTAATGTACGCGTTAGAATTGTTGTTGTATCCTGGAAACCAGTTTCTGTTAATTGTCATATGTTGTAGTTGACTGTAGAAACAATAAGCATTGTTCGACTGTTCACCACTTAGGTGAATTCTAACAAATTAGCTTTCTAAAAATAAATTTCGTGTTGTTGCATTACTATGTAACAAAACGAAATAAAAATTAGATTAAGGGACTTGTAAGTTATATGAAAAGATGATGTACAGTGGGAGAAAAGATTATTCAATTTGTAAGAGGAAATTTCCCAAATGTTTTCTCCATAAGGAGTTAGCATAAAGGGCCCAAAATTGAGTTATCTCTCCCAGCCAGATCTATACTAAAGGCTGTGGAAAGGTTCATTCGCCCGAACCGAAACATGTACAGTCCAGGCGTGTATAGATTGGTATCTGGCGTTTTCTTTTCAATGGCTCTATTAACCATGTTCCTTAATCTATATCTGTCCATAAAGCTCGAAAAATAATTGTATAATTAGATATAATGCATTTGGACGTCAATTGCCTGTTTCATTATCAGGCTAACATGAAATATAATAAGCAACGATGAGCCCGTCGTAAAACTAGGAAAAACACGACTAATGTACGCGTTAGAATTGTTGTTGTATCCTGGAAACCAGTTTCTGTTAATTGTCATATGTTGTAGTTGACTGTAGAAACAATAAGCATTGTTCGACTGTTCACCACTTAGGTGAATTCTAACAAATTAGCTTTCTAAAAATAAATTTCGTGTTGTTGCATTACTATGTAACAAAACGAAATAAAAATTAGATTAAGGGACTTGTAAGTTATATGAAAAGATGATGTACAGTGGGAGAAAAGATTATTCAATTTGTAAGAGGAAATTTCCCAAATGTTTTCTCCATAAGGAGTTAGCATAAAGGGCCCAAAATTGAGTTATCTCTCCCAGCCAGATCTATACTAAAGGCTGTGGAAAGGTTCATTCGCCCGAACCGAAACATGTACAGTCCAGGCGTGTATAGATTGGTATCTGGCGTTTTCTTTTCAATGGCTCTATTAACCATGTTCCTTAATCTATATCTGTCCATAAAGCTCGAAAAATAATTGTATAATTAGATATAATGCATTTGGACGTCAATTGCCTGTTTCATTATCAGGCTAACATGAAATATAATAAGCAACGATGAGCCCGTCGTAAAACTAGGAAAAACACGACTAATGTACGCGTTAGAATTGTTGTTGTATCCTGGAAACCAGTTTCTGTTAATTGTCATATGTTGTAGTTGACTGTAGAAACAATAAGCATTGTTCGACTGTTCACCACTTAGGTGAATTCTAACAAATTAGCTTTCTAAAAATAAATTTCGTGTTGTTGCATTACTATGTAACAAAACGAAATAAAAATTAGATTAAGGGACTTGTAAGTTATATGAAAAGATGATGTACAGTGGGAGAAAAGATTATTCAATTTGTAAGAGGAAATTTCCCAAATGTTTTCTCCATAAGGAGTTAGCATAAAGGGCCCAAAATTGAGTTATCTCTCCCAGCCAGATCTATACTAAAGGCTGTGGAAAGGTTCATTCGCCCGAACCGAAACATGTACAGTCCAGGCGTGTATAGATTGGTATCTGGCGTTTTCTTTTCAATGGCTCTATTAACCATGTTCCTTAATCTATATCTGTCCATAAAGCTCGAAAAATAATTGTATAATTAGATATAATGCATTTGGACGTCAATTGCCTGTTTCATTATCAGGCTAACATGAAATATAATAAGCAACGATGAGCCCGTCGTAAAACTAGGAAAAACACGACTAATGTACGCGTTAGAATTGTTGTTGTATCCTGGAAACCAGTTTCTGTTAATTGTCATATGTTGTAGTTGACTGTAGAAACAATAAGCATTGTTCGACTGTTCACCACTTAGGTGAATTCTAACAAATTAGCTTTCTAAAAATAAATTTCGTGTTGTTGCATTACTATGTAACAAAACGAAATAAAAATTAGATTAAGGGACTTGTAAGTTATATGAAAAGATGATGTACAGTGGGAGAAAAGATTATTCAATTTGTAAGAGGAAATTTCCCAAATGTTTTCTCCATAAGGAGTTAGCATAAAGGGCCCAAAATTGAGTTATCTCTCCCAGCCAGATCTATACTAAAGGCTGTGGAAAGGTTCATTCGCCCGAACCGAAACATGTACAGTCCAGGCGTGTATAGATTGGTATCTGGCGTTTTCTTTTCAATGGCTCTATTAACCATGTTCCTTAATCTATATCTGTCCATAAAGCTCGAAAAATAATTGTATAATTAGATATAATGCATTTGGACGTCAATTGCCTGTTTCATTATCAGGCTAACATGAAATATAATAAGCAACGATGAGCCCGTCGTAAAACTAGGAAAAACACGACTAATGTACGCGTTAGAATTGTTGTTGTATCCTGGAAACCAGTTTCTGTTAATTGTCATATGTTGTAGTTGACTGTAGAAACAATAAGCATTGTTCGACTGTTCACCACTTAGGTGAATTCTAACAAATTAGCTTTCTAAAAATAAATTTCGTGTTGTTGCATTACTATGTAACAAAACGAAATAAAAATTAGATTAAGGGACTTGTAAGTTATATGAAAAGATGATGTACAGTGGGAGAAAAGATTATTCAATTTGTAAGAGGAAATTTCCCAAATGTTTTCTCCATAAGGAGTTAGCATAAAGGGCCCAAAATTGAGTTATCTCTCCCAGCCAGATCTATACTAAAGGCTGTGGAAAGGTTCATTCGCCCGAACCGAAACATGTACAGTCCAGGCGTGTATAGATTGGTATCTGGCGTTTTCTTTTCAATGGCTCTATTAACCATGTTCCTTAATCTATATCTGTCCATAAAGCTCGAAAAATAATTGTATAATTAGATATAATGCATTTGGACGTCAATTGCCTGTTTCATTATCAGGCTAACATGAAATATAATAAATATAAATAAAATAAATAAAACGATTTTGCACCTGACGATACAGGTTTAATACCGGACTTTACCTTATTTGTAATGAAAAAAACCTTCTTCCCATCCAGGTTCATTCGAACCCCTAAAAGTTTTTTTAGCAGTAGTTTATCTCCTATCAGTAGTGCTGGAGACAGATATAAATTTTTCAAAGCACTATATATAACCACGGTTAACATGCCCGCCTTGCATACACAAGGTCGTGGGTTCGATTCATGCTTCGACCGGACACCAAAAAGTTTTTCAGCGGTGGATTATCCCATCTCAGTAATGCTGGTGACATTTCTGATGGTTTCAAAGCTTCTCTAAGTGGTTTCACAGCAATGTGGAACGCCGTTCGGACTCGGCTATAAAAAGGACGTCCCTTGTCATTGAGCTTAACATGGAATCGGGCAGCACTCAGTGATAAGAGAGAAGTTCACAATGGACTGAATAGTCTAAGTGAGCCTGATACATCGGGCTGCCACCTAACATCACCTAACTTATATAACCTCACCGCATTGCTTGAATTTGACACTGGATAATGTCAATTGGTGTGCATTTTTTTTTTTTAATATATTTTATGTAAAGGCCCCCTACTCCACTTTGGGCTCGCGTCGGGCACTTTTGGACTCTTTTTTCATAAAAAAATCTCAAAGCCCCCCATATATACCACTGGTGTTATCCCCAGCTGTCCTTTGGGAAAAAAATCAAACTCCGCCCAAAGTCGGTAATCATTACACATTTTCTATGTATGTGAGAAATTTAATATTTTGGTTTAACTTTGCTTAAGTTATGGTACTTAGCTAAGTATTAGACTTTAATACTTTGTACTTTGCCAAAATCCAATGAAAAACACTGCGGTGGGTCTATTTGTATAAACGAAAATCCATTAAAATTTATGTAGCGTTGTTGGACTGTTTGAAAGATAATAAGGCCGTAAGTTCAGCCAGGCCGAAATCTATGTGCCCTCCACAATGGATTGCGTAGAAAATTCTACTAAAGGCTGTAATCCACATTCGAATTACATGGGTTGTGGTAACACTTGCCGATGACAAGGTATCTTAAAACTTCTAAACATATGGGGTATATGTTAGACAAAAAGAACAGTTTAAAACATAAAAAAACGGCCGCATTTGAAGAAAAAGGTAACCAAAGACGATGTACCGTTTCACAAGTGATAAGACTTGAATTGAGATTTGATTGGCTTTCTCTACCGTGTTATCCAGTTCTCTCAACCCACGACTATTTCGTGCTTTCACGCCTTAAACAAATGCTCCGTGGGAAGAAATTTTCGTCAAATGAAGAGGCGATCACCAAAGCTGATGGTGCTTCATTAAAAATGCTGTAATTCATAATGTAATAATCCGTTATGACCCATGATCAGGCCACTTCATAAATGTCTTTTGTTATTAAAGACCCATAGTAGTTGTGGTAAAATAGGAAGTTAAACGAATTAATTTCTGCAAACTTCGTTGTATTTTAAATTTAAAGCAAAGTCCAAATTTTGTGAGTATAAAACGAAAAATAATCAAACTAAAATATACTAATCAATCCTGTAAAGTTTTTATGGATTATAAACTCTTTTGTTGAGTCAGACTCACTTCCCTCAATATTGAGTTTATAAGTGGGTCGTCATAAAGGCAACTATTGTGCCACAAATAGAGTTTTTATCCATCATAAAAAACTTTACGTTACGTATATGGAATATACTGGTGATTGATAATGAAATGGGGTCTGCTGTGTCCAGGCGAGTAATAGGTTAAATATGTCACTTTAGATGTTGTCAAGTGAAATGCCTATTACTCATATGCATGCCGGGACACTTTACCGTGCTCATCCACCTCCAGGTATATTACAATCCATTGAATTTGTTACACGTCCGATGCGGCGATTGGGTCGAAGACCTCCATTACCACCACCTCCTCCGCCGCCACCACCTCCACCAGAACCACTACCGGAGCCCCAACCACTGGTACCACGACGATTTCCTCCTCGGTTCTCCTGGCAAAATGGTGCTATAAGTGTTTGGAAGCTACAAAGACATATGCTTATGAGCAACGTGTAGTTCTAGGATGCTTTCAAAATACTTACAATTGAACGACAACCAGCCATAGGCCCGTAAAAATCTCCATTATACGGGCCATATCCCAAGGTCGTTTCTCTAAAACACGACCATCTGTAATTCAATTATATTGATAAGCAAAATCGTTTTACATTTAAGCAATATTTTACATACTTCGATCTATGTACACCATTTTAATATGGCGACTGAATATCTTAACACAAATATGATATTGCCGTATACAGGTTCTGCTTTCTTGAACAATCTAAATCAAAATATTAGAAAACAATGACTTCAGATTTTACTTGTGGATTCCAAATCGCGTTGCCAGATTTTTTTGTTTTCGAATTGGTCGGGGTCGGGGTTTCAATGTTTCCACATTTTTCACGCCCTCTATCGGAAATTTTATTTGCATGCCAATAATGCAATTCTTTCATTTACTATGCTATTTAAAGGAAAGAAGATGGGTCATGTCATCCAAGTTATGATGATAGGTTTTGTAAAAAAAAGTCGCATCTTTTGTACTTGCAATTTTGGTTTCCACTAGCCTTATAACAAGATTTCAAATATCAAATTTATTTTATGGGTAGAGAAATGTTTTTAGCTGTATATACGAGCTCTTATAAACAATACTTCTTGTTAGCAGAATTGGTAGACAATTTCGCTGGAGCTGCCTACCGGATTTAGTTGCAATTTACTACGCTACCTTAAACGATACAAATTACCTATACTTCTCGCAATATTGAATACGGTGATAGTCTGGGAAGAAGTACGGGGATAGTCTGGGAACACTATTTCCAAGCACTGACGTGGCTGTCAAAATGAACATATTTATCTGCCAAACATCGAGCTGAAGAATTATATAAAAAAACACATACAACGCAGGCTCAGAGAATAGGAAATACAAGAGAACGAAACTGTGAAGCAAAACTGCGTCAGTAGGTGGCAGTCATTAGCCCAATTCTGAATAACAACTCCCTGGGAATTTCCCTATTCCCTGTTGCCCTATTCTAAACAAAATCTCCCAGGGAAATTTTGTATTTCAAATGACAATAAAAAGGGAAAAACGATGAAATTTTTTGGGAATAATTCCCCCTAAAAAAGTCAAGGGAGTTGTAATCAAAATGCATCATTTTTCTGTAATTTCAGGTCAAAAATCACAAATTAAAAGCAAAAAAATAAAATAGTGGCATGCACCAGGATGGGATGCATCCAATTACCGAATCCTCATCTCATGGTCACAGATCTGTACATATTTTAAAAATTCTTTCATATTTACTAATTGAATATATTTTTCGAATATCCGCGGAATTTCGCTTTAGAAAATAGTTTTATATAACCTAGGGTTGCCGAAAATCACGCGTGGCTTTGCCATTGAAAAAGCAAATTTTTGAAAAAAAAAATGAACTGATAAGTCGAACTTTAATATGGATATTTGGCCTGACTTTCGAAATATATGTCTCTTTGCTTCAAATAACTTTTTTTATAGAAAGTAGGATATTCTAAACTATTCAATAAAAAAAACTAAGAACAATTTCATTAACGTGTTTATTTTAAATTCGAGAAAAATATATTGTTGACAATTACATTATTTGGAGTTAACGTTTCATTTTTTTGGCATTAAACGAAGATTATATGTAGTACAATATGTATGTAGATTCTAAAAATATTTTGATTTGAAAATTTGTTTAATAACTTTTGATTTTAATAACTGGTAAATTTTAATAATATATTATTACGTACACTAATATTTTAGTAAATACAGTATTATGTATATAATACCTTGTTGTGGGTATATGGTAAGTTGTATTATCGACAGGAAGTTTTTTATTGTTTTGGAAACCTAGCCTACAATATGTGTGTACGTGTGTATACGAAATAAGGATAAATTTTAATGTTTCACATTACATACTTCTCTAATATCGATCGTGTTTTTTATGTATTTATGTACTCCTCTAGAAAAGCAAAATAAAATAAATTTCTTGTAATTGCTTATTGTTCACAGTTCCAATACCGAGTGCTAACACTAATTCATTAGTGCTAACACTGACCACCTACCTCATTTGATTCAAATATGCGAGCAAACACCGACGGTATTTCGACAATCATATCGGTGGCCAACATGCCACGTCCATGCTTTTGAAATGCTGCGGCGTTGCAATGTTTTAAAAAATAACTAGCTGCAAAGGCTGCCAAAAATCCGGGATTTGCTTGATTGGCTTCCAGAGACCAATGGAAAAACACCGAGAGAGCACCACACAGTATATCTCCTTGACCACCACAACGTCTGCCTGAACCACCACTGGGCATTACATATATTTCTGAAGTATTTGGTATGTGAATACGATCATGGGCACCCTTTTCCAGTACAATAACCCCCTCACCCAATGAGGACATACGTTCCTTGCAAAATTTGTCACTTTCACTGGCTGGGGAGGCGACTGTACCAAATAAACGGCGAAATTCAATAGCATTCGGTGTTAATATTATATTGCGTTGACCTTGTATGAGATCTAAATGGTCATTTAGAATGGCCAGACCATCGGCATCGATAATCATTGGTTTTTCAATTTGTAAGCATACTTTGATGAGTTCTATCACAGTCTTTTGTATTTCTGGATCACGACCCAAACCAGGACCAATTACCTAACGGTGAAAAAAGAAAACCAAACAAAATAGTAGAAATTGTGGAATGGGGAGCAAAAAAGAGACAACATAACCTCAATGTCTATGAGTTTCGAATAATTCAAGCGTATACTAGATTCAAAGTATGTACTTACAATTACATGCAATCTTTCCAGCCAAGGAGCTATTATTTCGACAGCATTTTCGTCGTCCAAATTTGGATGGACTATCAATTCTGGACTATACGATTTGATGACTACTGCGGCTTCTTTCTGGCAAAATACATGGGTTAAATCAGCACCGACCTTTAACGATGAAATTGCAGCAAAATACGGAGCCCCAGTATACTCCAATGAGCCTCCCACCACGCCAATTCTTCCATATTGACCTTTGTGTTTGTTATCTGTTAGCCTCGGAACTATAGTCCTTGAAAGCTTAAGCAATTTTTGTGTTTGAACTGGAATCTCCATGCCTACGACGTTTGCTTGCTGCGATGCCTTTCTCAATTGCTGCTGCTGATGTTGTATATAAAAACTTCCATTGTCTGTGGCCGTAGGGCTCGGTAGACATCTGAATTGGTTTATCAGAAATACTGTCGTGCGCGGCTTGGTACGCAATATTGAAGTTTGCATGGCAAACAGGCTTTAATTTAAAGCATAAATTAAATTTTCACCGTTCGAACCAAAAACAAAATTAATCAATTCAAAGGTGCACTTTGGAAGAAATCAATTTTCATTTCGAATGCAGAGCTGCTGCTGCTGCTTGCCAATTTTGTGACGTTTATGGGTTTGCAAAAAACAGCTGATGAAAAGATAAACAAAACATACCAAAACCAAGCAGGGTTGCAAATAAAAAGTATGTAGACGTTTACAAAGAAATTAATTTACAGCCAATATTTTAGATTTTGTGATTTTTTTCATTTTGAAAAGTGTTTTAATTCTTTAGTAAATGTTTCAAACGAATTTCATAGGCCTTCTAATTGCAGCAAAATACGATAGGTTACATTTGTATAACCGTTGTATTTTTCTTTCTGTTCCAGTCCAGACCAAGTGTTGCCGCTTTGCAGCTTTTACAAAAATTCATGTTTCATTCCAAATAGGCGATTTTTTCTAGCCATAAAAAATGTATTGCTATGTTAAGGTCGGTATGCAACTATAACTAATTAAACAATTAACACTGAATTAACGGCACAAAAATATATATGAAGACGATTATATTTTAGCAAGTCTAGTAAAATTATGGATGCAAAAGATCCAATGCATTGATTGCGAAACATTTTATATTTCTAAATTAATTGATTAAAAAAAGTAACCGTGAGAACTAGCTGGTTTTCAGCTTGAAACCAGATTTTCCGGGATTTTTTCGGGATTATTTAAATGTTTTAAGTAATAACAATATACATCGCCACAAAATTGTTGTACATTAAACCAATTTAGTTTCATTAAATTTTACAAAAAAAAAAGTAAAGGATGCTGATGAGGAAACGTGCGTCAATCCAACCATCTTGCAGTCTAAAGGGCTTTGCCCAAATAAAATTGACAAACATTCTTTTCCTCTGTTGGTTAAGCTACACTTGTAGTTTAGACAATGCATGGTTTTAAGCTGAAATCAAAAACAACAACAATGATTAAAGAGGAAAAAACCAACAATAGGGCTGTTTTCTTTTTGCACTTGATACAACATTTGTATGGGCTATCCAGAACATCGTTGCACTGGTGTTCTATCTAGAACATCTCATCAGTGCAAGTCGTGCCGATCTTGCCAGATTGTGTTTTGATAAATTGACGCTTCATCGATTCACATGTAATTCAAAGTGGTATAGTGTCATAAATAATCGCAGCAGTAAATTTTTATTACTAATTGGAGCATTTCATACATTAAAAATGCAAGATTTCACTTCTTTTCTGTGATTGTTTTTAAACAGCTGATGACAGTGTTGCATATTTTTGGAGATGTCCTGGATAAACGTGTACTCTGTTTTCTTTTAGTCCTTCGCGGCTTAGGGTATCCAGTGCTAAAAGAAAACAGCCCTAATAACAAAACAAAACGAATAAAAAAACAAAAGAATATGTTCTTTTGTAAAATAAAAAGCAATTTCATATAGCTATCATATCATCCCTGCCAACATTTTTATACCCTGCTCCACACTGTGGAACAGGGTATTATAAGTTAGTGCATATGTTTGCAACACCCAGAAGGAGACGAGATAGACACATGGTGTCTTTGGCAAAAATGCTCAGGGTGGGCTCTTGAGTCGATATAGCGATGTCCGTCTGTCCGTCTGTCCGTGAACACATTTTTGTAATCAAAGTCTAGGTCGTAGTTTTAGTCCAATCGACTTCAAATTTGGCACAAGTATGTATTTTGGCTCAGAATAGATCCCTATTGATTTTGAAAGAAATCGGTTCAGATTTAGATATAGCTCCCATATATATATTTCGCCCGATATGGACTTATATGGCCCCAGAAGCCAGAGTTTTAACCTAATTTGCTTAAAATTTTGCACAAGAAGAACAATTAGTACTGTAGTCAAGTGTGCCAAATTTTATTGAAATCGGTTCAGATTTAGATATAGCTCCCATATATATCTTTCGCCCGATATGGACTAATACGGTCCCAGAAGCCAGAGTTTTACCCCAATTTAGTTGAAATTTTGCACAAGCAGTAGAATTAGCATTGTAGCTATGCGTGCCAAATTTGGTTGAAATCGGTTCAGATTTAGATATATCTCCCATATATAGCTTTCGGCCGATTTACACTCATTTGACCATAGAGGCCAATTTTTAACTCCGATTTAGTTGAAATTTTGCACAGGGAGTAGAATTAGCATTATTGCTATGCGTGCCAAATTTGGTTGAAATCGGTTCAGATTTAGATGTAGCTCCCATATATATCTTTCGCCCGATTTACACTCATATGACCACAGAGGCCAATTTTTAACTCCGATTTAGTTGAAATTTTCTACAGGGAGTAGAATAAGCATTGTTGCTATGCGTGCCTAATTTGGTTGAAATCGGTTCAGATTTAGATATAGCTACCATATATATGTTTTTCCGATTTCGACAAAAATGGTCAAAATACCAACATTTTCCTTGTTAAATCGCCGCTTCTTAGTCGAAAAGTTGTAAAAATGACTCTAATTTTCCTAAACTTCTAATAAATGTATATCGAGCGATAAATTATAAATAAACTTTTTCGAAGTTTCCTTAAAATTGCTTCAGATTAAAACGTTTCCCATATTTTGTTACTAAAATTGTTTTCCACCCTAGTGCATTAGCCGACTTAAATTTTGAGTCTATAGATTTTGTAGAAGTCTATCAAATTCTGTTCGGATCGAGTGATATTTGCCCCCAACATATTTGACGGATGTGATATGGTATCGAAAATTTACATCTACAAAGTGGTGCAGGGTATAATATAGTCGGCCCCGCCCGACTTTAGACTTTCCTTACTTGTTTGAATTTGGGGGCGCTTCTGAGAATCCCCACTACGTCGAAAACAGTCGTATACCATATCCAAAACTCCTCGGAAAACAGCGTCACTATTGAGAAGTTGTACCACGCCAAGTTACTACAAAAAAGTATTGCATGAGTGCAATTATTAGGTGCCTTTCTGGATACATTTAGAAGGACGCCAATAAGAGCCCCTTCAAACAATCTGAGAAAGTGCATTTTAAGATAGTTGTACAAGAATCATTGTGGTCAAGTAAAACACGATTGTTTAGAAGTGTATTAATTTCATTAAACATTTATAAATTCTCATAAATATAACATTTATACAACTATCACACCACATTTAACATATTTTTATGCATTAATAAAATATTGATGTTGAGTTACAAGTTGTAAGTTACATGTTGTAACGTCTATCAGCCAGTGCTTTTATTCCCAATGGAGGCAGCGTGTCTGGAAAAATATTTGAAAAACTATCACTTTGTTCCATTTGGAAAGTCAAAAATTCTTCACCAATATACCTTTCACAATTTTAAGCGAAATAACTATGTTTTCAGCACTTTAATATCGTTTTTACTTAAATAAATTATAAGAAGCTAGTTGTGCTTGGTGTTTCACAAAATATAAAATGGCTGTTATAACAATAGTGATGGCAAAATACTTTCATGCGAATGGTGATGGCAAAATACTATCACAGTTGGCGATTGTTGCAGTGTCACTTATGAGTCTGTGGTAGCGATGAAGATGAAATGGAACTTTGAAATGCTGGCAGGGATGGTATGTAATTCTACTTTAGTCCAACGCAAAATTGTGATGAAAAGAAAAACAAAAATATTGTGACAAAAATAAATACAAAAGACATTTCATATCGCTATCTTACTCAGCCAAACATTTTAAGGATTAGGTTAGATTAGGCGTATTTTCGTATACTTGTGATAATCCTTTTGTACTTCGATTTAAGTAAAAATATCAAGGCATTAAAATTTTTATCACATAAACGTGATCTTGTCATATTTTCGATGGATCATTTGCTTTTTATTTAAGGCCGCTATGAACCTCTAACGAAATTTCCTCTACCCATAAGAAATGCATTGATAGTTTTGCTATCGAAAATTTCGTGAGGTGATGTTATCGATTGCTTACATTTTGCTCTCATAAGAATAGTATAGCAAAACTGTATTATAGGCAGGCAACAGGAATTTTCGCTGCATACTGGGCTTTAAGCCTAGTACTAAGATCACGTTTTCGCACGAAAAAGTGTTATACTCCACGTAAAAAAAGCGTTGGCGCGGAATAAATGAGAAATCTTTGTTTTGAGCATTTTCAAACACATATTTATACAACCCTGGATTTTTCGCACGAAAAAATAGGCAGTCATATTATTTCGCATAAATAAGTTAACATCCCTGGGTTTGAGACCCTATTTACGGAGATTGATGAAGATATTCGTTTTTCGCAGAAACAAACTTAGTACTAAGCATTAAACAAAAAAAAAAACACCAAATCAACTGATACCTTGAAAATACCTTGTTAAATTTGCTTTGGACAGAACACCATGGAATTTCGCAAAGAAAAACAACTATACATTTCTATGGGTAGCAAAACTGATATAGCTGTCATTTTTCACTCCATTTTACATACAAATACGTAAATTGGCAACACTGCCCAGTACTAACATTTTCAGAGCAGTTGTGTTTTTTGTGTGAAGAGGTGCGTTAAGCTTTTCCTAGGTTTTCTATGAATTTTCCAAGACTGAAACGAAACTATATAGCTTAAAAATTGTACATAATATTGTGTGGTAATGTATTTGTGATGTTGTGTTAAAGGTAAATAGGGAAACTTAATGGGCGAATCTGAAAAACCAATTATTGTTGCTGTTGAAATCCAACATCATTATTACCGTCGTTGAGGCAGAGCAGAGTTTTCCAACAGAGTTCTTAGCCGAATTCAAGTGGATTTGCAAAAATAAACGGCGACGCGAACCGAGCAATGTTGATAGTGTTGGGGGGTATGAAGCCATCTTCAAGGTTTAATGTCTACTAGTATTGTGTGTAATGTACATTCACATATATGTGGTGCAATCAACGAAATTTGGAATTGTCAACTTATTACATAGTGTGTGGAACAGCAGCAAGGAATATGTGAGTGAGTGTGGCAAAAGGCTGCTGCTGTTGTGAAAACCAATAATATTAAAAAATGACCAACGACCTGACCCAGGCAAGAACGAATCCGTGGAAAAGTGACAGTTTTATGAATTTATTGACAACACCATCATTATCATCATCATCGTCTTACATATGGTGGCAACAATCGTCTATATCCATATACATCCATCCATACCTATATAATATATTATTCGTATATAACTGAGCAGGATTTTGTTTCATTGATTGACTTTTGCTTTCGAAATTCAGTGGTTTATAATATCGGACTTCTACCCATTTCGGGGCTCTGGGTATTACTCACAAGTGCCTTAGTGTAATACAAACGATTTTCACAAAGGACTACTTCCTGAAAGACAGTTAAAAGGAATAAAAAAATATATATGAAAGGAAAAACACAAAAACAAAAATCAGGTCCCGATATGAATTCAATGTCACACGTCATGGTGGTGTTGAGGAAAAATTCTTCAACAGTTTTTCCCCACAACATGTAATTTTTCTTCGGGTTTTACCTAATTTTGTATGAAAAAAAGTGAAATATTTAACAACACAGTTGTTGTAATAAATAACCAACCAAAATTGTGTTATCTTGGATATTTAATAAACACTGTGAAAATACCCTATAATTAGTTTTGTCCATTGTTGTCCTATTGGATCGATAGTAGTGATGTGGTGACTATGTGATACACATTTAAAGCTGAACTGGCTTTTAAGGTATTGGACAAATAAACTAAATAAAACCATGAATTTGGCTTTAAGCTAAATAGATTATTGTAATAAATTGCTGTGAATTTTTTTTTTTTGGGTTCGATTCCATAACCGAGACGAAATAAAATAAACGAAAATGTGTGTCCTTGGAACCCATATGTATTCGTGTTATATAGAGCGAATATGACAGTCACTCCATGTATATCTGCATCTATAAAGTATGGAGCCACAGTGAGCCATGGTTAACTTGACTTGACGCAGAAAGTCGTAGGTTCAACTCGCACTTGGAACAAAATATGTGTAATACGTTCTAACATCTTAATATTTTTTAAAATGTTGTCTAAGTCTGGTATGTGACACAGTGTCAAGGTGTTCCTATATGACCATAAAATGCAGGACCCTAATCATTGGAATGAAAATACAAGGGGAATATCCCAATTCTTATGAAAAATCCTTTACTTGTCTTTTAAGATGAAAACAATTTAAGAAATTCCTTCCCTTGCATTCCATGAGATGTTCGTGGCATATATGTACGAGGGTTGTCTTTTTTATTTTGCGATTATAGAACAAAAACAAATATTAATAATCCAAAAAGCTATTGATTTTCAAAATATTCCCCTTTAAACTACCCAGCAAAAAAAAAGCGTCGCCAAAAAAGTAGTGAAAATGTTATTTTTGGATCCGGGAGTGGTGCAAAATTAGCGCAGAAGCGATGATTTCAACATGGTCTTGTGAGCCACCGTCGTGCAATGGTTAGCATGCCCGCCTTGCATACACAAGGTCGTGGGTTCGATTCCTGCTTCGACCGAACACCAAAAAGTTTTTCAGCGGTGGATTATCCACCTCAGTAATGCTGGTGACATTTCTGAGGGTTTCAAAGCTTCTCTAAGTGGTTTCACTGCAATGTAGAACGCCGTTCGGACTCGGCTATAAAAAGGAGGTCCCTTGTCATTGAGCTTAACATAGAATCGGGCAGTACTCAGTGATAAGAGAGAATTTCACCAACGTGGTATTACAATGGACTGAATAGTCTAAGTGAGCCAGATACATCGGGCTGCCACCTAACCTAACCTAACCTTCCCTTCAACATGGTCTTGTCATAGGACGGATGTCCACAATTTCAACGGCCGTTGCACTGAATTTGCATCACTTCTTAATGTGTGATGCGAATCCAGTGATTTGGATGTGAATAAAGAAATTTTGCGATATTTTGACGAATAAATAATTTTTAAAATGTTTTATGATTCTTAATGCATTATAACGCTTTGACATCAAATATTTTCAAAAATTCGCAATTTTTCTAAAAAAGATTTAGCATTATTTTCGGCAAAATTTAAATAATTTGCACTATTTTATTAATTTTTAATCTGTTTTTAACCCATTTGAAACAATAAAATTTTAAATTTCCAATTAAAAATATGAAAAAAGCGAGTTATAAAATATTGACTCAAATCTACTTCCTGTGCAGTTAAAATTAAGAGATCTTTGGGAGAACATTTTTGGAAGTGCTTTTAAAGTTGTGCCTTAAGAAGACCTTCCAAATTTTTTTTTGCTGGGTATATAAACATTTGCATGCGTTTGAACCAATTGTCCAAGCTCTTTTGGCATTCTGAACGCATCTTCAGGTGCTGAACTTTCGACAGATGCGCACTTAAATCCACGATTCATCGCCTATCACATTTTAATACATGTGTTTCAAAGGACCGTCATCGTATTTATTTTTTCTATCGTTTTTGAGCGATTGACAAATTGCGTGGGATCCAACGGGAACACATTTTTTGACTGTCAAATGTTCATGCAACAATGTTTGTTTGTTTCACTAATACCTAAGGCTGTCCGAATCTCATGATATGCCACATGATGAACTTGCAATATCAGTTGACGCACAGCATCAATGGTTTCCGGAACAACAACTGTCTTTAGACTACCCTAACAAAATTCGTTTTGGAATGAACTACGATCTGAACGGATGAATTCACCATACTTTCGATAAATACTGATCCTTGACGGAGGTTCATCGCCAACAATTTGATTAAGTTCGTGGATGTACTGTTTTTGAGTTAATCCACGTCGGCAGGTGTAAAAAATAATGGCACGAAAATGTTCACGCTTTAATTCTATTTTTTGGGGAGGTGAATGTTTTAAGCTGTTGTAAACAACAATAAACTCAAAACTGTCAAGCTTTACGATAGTTGGCAGATTGCAACACTAGGGTTGTCCAATGCTGGCATATGAAAGGCAATCCTCGTGCAGATAGTTATGTACCTGTTATGGGTTGATCCATTCCTCGCTGCCGAATTTATATTATTGCCATTGGTATGCAATATGGATTATTTATCAAAAATCTAAAAACAAACTCGTCTAATCACCGTATAAAGTCAATTGTAACAAACGAAACGAAGGTTTTCGTTCGGTCATAGATCAATAAAGGTAGAGACGTCTAAAGATTAGATCCGAAGTTTGGAAAAAAAGCTATAATAGGCCGAAGCCGCTTATTTTCCGGAAATTTGTAGTTAAAGAAGTTTGAGGTGCTTTAGTTCAATATTTGATACAACAAAGGCATAAAAAACAACAAAACAAAGATAATTCTGTCAATGTCTTATAAATTCCTTTAGCAATATTCAAAATAGAATTCAAAATTCAATAGTTTGATATTATATTGACAAATAAGGATTTTTTGTACATTTTTGCTGGACCGTACTAGTACCGTTGCTCTTAAATGTTGAAAAGGGGAACCATTCCAATACTCAAATATGTTACTGTTACGTAGCTACTTAGGCTCCATAATATCAATCCATTCAATCTCTAATACTGTTTTTTTTTCTTCTCAATTTTATTGGACATGAAGTCAAGTTTTTCCCAATATGTATTTATAAGAGAATGATTTCAACGGCGATTTTCGTTTTCCAAAGAAAAAATTGAAAGGTCTGTGGTTCGGTTCAATTGTGCGTTCGCCACAATTGGTAGAATTCTACCAAAAGGGTAGAGTTTTTACAATTCAAATTGCTCTACTATAACATAGTATATTTTTTTTTACCAATATCGGTACCGAGAAATTGTAATATTGGTATGGAATAATAAATAAGTTCAAATGCTAATATTTTTAGGGACTATCAAGTTAGTCTCGTATATACACAATGCTTTATTATCGCAATATACTGCCGATCTTTACCACTACTGTGGTACAGGGTATAATAAGTTTGTGCATTTGTATGTAACGCCAAGAAGGAAAAGTCTGAGACCCATCGTTTAGTATATCGATCGTCTTAGAATTAAATTCTGAGTCGATTTAGCGATGTCCGTCTGTCTGTCTGTCTGTCCGTCCGTCTGTATATGTGTATGTAATTTTGTGTGCAAAGTACAGCTCGCAGTCTGATCGTCCTCAAATTTTGCACAGAGGTTTACATTGGCTGAAAGACAATCGCTATTGATTTTGAAAAAAAAATCGGTTCAGATTTAGATATAGCTGTCATATATATTTATCACCGATCTGGTCATAATTGACGTATTTATAAACGTATTTTCTCAAAATTTCGGGCAGCCAAATATTTTGGGGCTTTCGTAAGATATGCAAAATATCAGCCAAATCGGTTCAGATTTAGATATAGCTCCCATATATATCTTCCGTCCGATTTGAACTTATATGGCCTCAAAAGCCAGAATTTTACCCTGATTTGCTTCAAATTTTGCACAAGGAGTACGTTTAATAGCATCATTAAGTATACCAAATTTCGTTGAAATCGGTTCAGATTTAGATATAGCTCCCATATATATTTTTTAGTGATGGGCATTGTAGTTCAATGAAATGATCGCTCACTTCAGCTCTTTTTCGGTCAGTGAACTAGTTCGGTCAGTTAGTTCTCTAGTTCATTGTCGGCCAGTGAGGGGTTTCCAGTTCTTTTCTGGTTCATTTCAAATTCATAATAAAGTACAAGTATATTGCGTTGTTTTATTCATCCCACAAAAATAAATACGAAAATAATCCCGAATAATTTATGTGCAACAAAAAGCGATATGAGTTTAAGGACTGAAAACTATGACAATGCCAAGGAAAGCAAAAATAACTGAGCAAACAAACTGTTTAGCTAGCTGAACTGACATGGTGAACGAAAAAGAACGATTAATGTGATCTAGTTCAGTCCGTTCATTTCAGTGATCCGTTCACTTGAACTAGTTCGTTCGCGAACTACCCAACTTTAATATTTTTTGTCTGATGTTTACCTATATGGCAAAAAAAGCCAGAGTTTTATTCTGATTTGCTTCAAATTTTGCAAAAGGAATACGTTTAATAGTATTGTTAATAGTGCTGAATAAAATATGAAACAATCTACCATATTCCCCTACTCTGGCGTACATATATATGAACCGATTTTGACCAAATATGACATGCATAGTTAGAATAATAGTCCTGCTATTTCAACAAAAAACGTAAATGGGAGAATAATTTTGGCCTCCGTGATCATATGGGTGTAATCGGGCGAAAGATATATATGGGAGCTATATCCAAATCTGAACCGATTTCAACCAAATTTAGTACACTTAACTAGTTTCAAGTTGGTTTATTTATAGTTTCACATACAAAAGATTACAATCTCATAAATACAGTATGTGATTCAAGATGATTAAACACAATATTTAGGATATCATAAAAGGAAATAAGGATTAATAACATTCATTATCTTTCATAAATCATTCATAAAAAGAAAAACACAATAAAAGATGAAAGCGAAAACAATAAAAATTGCGATAAACAGAAAAAACAAATTAAACGCAATAAAGTGTAATGAAATATAACGAACAAATAAAATAAGAAAATAAATTGCGTTTTTCGGCGTTTAAACAATGCTTAATAGGGGGATGTTTTGAACTGAATTGCGTTGCTTAGGTTTTGTATTTGTGCAGGAAGAGAGACTATAATACTAATTGTTTTCCTTGTGCAAAATTTCAATAAAATTAGGGTAAAACTCTGGGGCCATATAATTCTATATCGGGCGAAAGATATATATGGGAGATATATCTAAATCTGAATCTAACTGATTTTAATCAAATTTTGCACAATATAGTACTAATTGTTCTCTTTTGAGCAAAATTTCAAGCCAATTAGGGTAAAACTCTGGCTTCTGGCCCATATAAGTGCATATCAATAGGATTCTATTCTGACCCAAAACAGAAACTTGTGCCAAATTTGAAGTCGATCGGACTAAAACTGCGACCTGGATTTTGATCACAAATATGTGTTCACAGACAGACGGACGGTATATAGCTCTGATTTAGTGGCGTTGCTTTCTAAAGGTAATTTCACTGCTTCCAACAAACAGTACAATGAATGAGGTTTTGAATGGCCCTAAAGCAATACATAAGCGTGAACTTCCATACCCATATACATATATAACAATACCCGTATTTGCCATTTATTAAATATTTCACTTAATTAAATGGTATAAAGTTAATAATCTTCGGTTAATTTTTCTGTAATATTTGTGCAGCCTAGATTAGTTTTAAAATTAAAGCACGATCTTGAAATTTATTATTTTGTAAAAATTAAAAAAAAAAATCGTCAACTAAATATAGAACAAACTTATATAAATGGCTAGAAAAGGAATAGTAAATCGTATACAAAACGAGAAATTCCTCTAAATTATCAATGAAAAGTACTTTTTCGTATTCTTTCTATTCCAAAATTATTCCCAAAAATGGCAAGTAATAATTGACAAAATTCAGAGTCCTGGTGACACAACAAAAAACGAATACATTCAATACCAAAGAATATCAAAATTAGCTGTCGTATTTATTATTATTGTATTTATTTCAATTTCAGGTGGTAAAGTGTGGTAAAGTGTGAAAGCGGAGTTAAACTTGTGTAAGAACGCGCGCGTACGACACTCACACGCTACCTGGTAACACTGAGCTGACTGGCAATTAGACAACACAACGTCTAACGCAAGATCTAAAGATCCCAAAAAGTTGGACGGCGAACGAAGAGTGTGGTGAAAACTCGAAACGACAATACAAAAATCCCTCCTAGCTGTTAATTTGGGTATAGGCGTATAGGAGGCAATATAGATTATTGACCCGATATAGAAAAAAAAAACGCTTTAAGGTGTTCTTTAATTTTAACCTTCAAGTAGGAGAAAACGAATAAAAGCAAAATGTCGGATATTGGTAGCGGAGATGGAGATCTAGGAGGATCAAGTACGTATAAGAACATTTAATGAAAACTATATTTTATCGAATATTTCAAACGAATCTATGAATGGAACAATATATTAAAAATTACTTTCTTACAGAATATAATGCTCCCAGCAGCATGGATGGCGCAGGTCGGTGTGACTTTGATCCTTCTGCGAAAAGTATACCAGAAATTCAAATTTTTACTACAAAACATTTTAATAATAAAATGAATGTATTATATATATATTTTCTCTATTCCCAAAAATAGCTCCTCAGGGACAAACCGAACAGGAGTTGGCTACTAAAATGTTGCAAATACAATCGAAGAGATTTTATTTAGATGTAAAACAAAATCGTAGAGGCCGTTTTATCAAAGTGGCTGAGGTAAGTGAAGATTAAAATCTATATGTTGCGTTACTAATTTGATGGCATCGATAATTTTCAGATCGGGGCTGATGGTAGACGCAGTCAGGTATATTTAGCTTTATCAACAGCTGCAGAATTTCGTGATCATTTGTCAACATTCAGTGATTACTATGCTTCTTTGGGTAATTTCTTAATGACTTATTCAACTTTGGACTATATAAGCCAATTATATCGAATTAATTTATAGGACCACCGAATCCCGATAATTTACCTGAGGACGGTAAACTGAAATCGGAAATGATGACCAAGGATAATAGGCGTTACTATTTGGACTTGAAAGAGAATGCAAGGGGTCGTTTTCTAAGGGTAAGCTTTTAGAAAAATATAAATATAAATTCGATGTAGGCCATAATCGAAAAAATCATCACAAACTCCGAGTCAGTGTTGGCAAAATTGAATTATTTGACTACTATTGTAATTTAAAAAGCCGAATTTTTTATGAGTAAATTTTTTAAAGGTAAAAAGTCGGCATTCTAAAAACTAAAATTTCTAATTGTCTTTAGACAGTGTATTTATTATCGTCATTATAATTCACCGCAATGTAATGCAATGTGTAATAACAATTTTACTATTGGTAATGCAAATTGTAATGAGCTGTGGTTACCTAATTTTTGCTGGGTAACTACAAGATTACAGGGTAATGAGAGTTTTTGCTGGATATGTAGTCCTCGACGTATTTCATAATCGCTTCGACTAATGATTTTTTATTATCCTTAATTTTAGTATTAAAATAAAGTTCGAATTAAGATCGAAAATAGGAACAAGTCGACTTTTCTATAATTGACTCAAATCGACTTTTAGATTGGCCAAGAGCCACTGACATTGGCAAGGAAAAAATCACGCGATTTTTTCTTGCAACTCCCTTTGGGTACTCTCGATAGTTTCGTATCGTCTCGTTTTGGAATAAAACTATCGATAATACCCCAAAGGATTATATACGAAACTTTGTGCAATTTAGTAGTTG
Organism: Haematobia irritans; assembly: GCF_050003625.1. Classification (NCBI taxonomy): domain Eukaryota; kingdom Metazoa; phylum Arthropoda; class Insecta; order Diptera; family Muscidae; genus Haematobia; species Haematobia irritans. Next base: position 102,041,721 of record NC_134399.1, on the reverse strand, counting down.
CAAGGAAAAAATCGCGCGATTTCGAATATTCTCTTTTGGGGTATTATCTATAATCATCCATAAAATATAAAGAGTATCGCGCAATTTTTGTCTTGCAACTACAAAATTCGTATCGTATATATATTAAAATGACGTTGTACGTATGAGAGTCGATAACATTCCGACAGAAACGACGTTTGGAATGATGTTTTATGGATCAGTGTCGATAATATACCAAAGGATAGGCAGTGTGTGCAATTTTGTAGTACCAAGGAAAACAACTTGCACTATTTTCTTATCGTATATTTGGAATATTATCGATACTTTTTAAGTATATGTTTTGAAAAAAAAAAAACAGTTCTTCATTTCAGATAACACCAAGAAATATATCCGTTGTTACTGACAGGCCAATAAAAAAATTTGTGAAGTCACGTATCTTCGAAGCTTTCAAACTGTATATTTTTTTTTTGCTAATTTGGGTTATTCCTAAGTGCTGAATGTTTTGCCTTCTTTTTAAAATTTTGGGGTGTTAATTCATATACAATTGGGGCCTTATTTCATATTTTGGGGCTTTATTTAATATTTGAAATGGGCATTTATTTCATTATGAAAAAACGCCCCATTTTTTGGGCATTGTTTCATATCCTCTTTGGGACGTTGTTCTCTCTTTCTTTAATATTCTCTGTGGGGCTTTATTTCCATGTTTCCATATATACCCAACAAAAAAAGCATCGCCAAAAAAGTAGTGAAAATGTTTTTTTTTGGATCCGGAAGTGGTGCAAAATTGTAATTATTTTATTTTGGCCAAATAGGCTTAGAATTACATGCTCTGAATGAATAAATAAAATAAAAATAAAAAATTGGCGCAGAAGCGATCATTTTAACATGGGCTTGTCATAGGACGGATGTCCACCATATCAACAGCCCGTTATATTGAATTTGCATCACTTCTTAAGGTATGATGCGAATCCAGTGATTTGGATGTGAATAAAGAAATTTTGTGATATTTTGACGAATAAATAATTTTTAATTTTTTTTATGATTTTTAATGCATTATAACGCTTGTCTGGAACGTTTGACATCACATATTGTCAAAAATTCGAAAGAATTTAGCATTTTTTTCGACAAAATTTAAATAATTTGCACTATATTATTAATTTTTAATCTGTTTTTAAACCAATTGAAACAATAAAATTTTGAATTTCCCATTAAAAATATGAAAAAAGCGAGTTATTAAAAATTTTCTCAAATGAACTTCATTTGCAGTTAAAATAAAGAACATCTTTGGGAGGACATTTTTGGAAGTGCTTTTAAAGTTGTGCCTTAAGAAGAACGTCCATTTTTTTGTTGGGATACCTTGTATAACTTATTAACTTATCTCATGATTTTATTTCATTAATATATGGAATCGACAAAATTTGTCAGATTACCCTGAAATTTGAAAGATGTCGATGTAAGAGAGTTTAAGCGGTATATTTTGCATATGACAATAGTGGAATTTTGAATCTGGAAATATTTAAATATATTTCAATTTGGAATCTGGTTTTATATTTGACCTGAAAATGTAGTATGCGTATGACGGCACAATATACCGTATATACAGTCTACATATTCTCCTTATAAACCGATTATGTAATTATAGTTCATGTGGAAATATTTTTATATCAATAATAAGGGATAGTCAAAATATACCGATTGATCTCGTTGCAATAATCGATCAGAGCATTATGCAAGGGACTTTGCCTTATATTGTATCTTTGTTTTTTGTTAGAAAGCTGACTTCTCTAATAATGACTTCTATTTACTGTAGGTTTCCCAAACTATCACACGTGGTGGACCACGTTCGCAAATTGCCATACCTGCTCAAGGTATGATAGAATTTCGTGATGCCCTCACCGATCTATTAGAAGAATTTGGTACCAATGATGGGGGGTATGCGTGTAGCAGCGTTTTCCATTTGCTATCGTCTTTAAATATTTCTAATTTTACATTGCAGATTTAAGGGCGATCTACCAGAAGAGCGTCACATGAAAGTAGATAATAAGAATTTCTACTTTGATATTGGCCAAAACAATAGAGGTGTTTATATGCGTATTAGTGAGGTAAGTAAACAAAGGAATGTTTAGTTTGTTATTACAAGATAACATGGCAACTATATGGCGGCTAAAAAATTGGCGACAGAATCCCAAATCGTATCGAAAGCAATCTATTAATTCCGGCGAAAATTTGAATTCTGATATTTTTTGTTCGAATACGAAATTTCCATCTGTTTTGCCAAAAATTTGGAGATTTGATGAGTATGGTTTAAATAGTTAATATTTTAATTTCAGGACTAATATTTTTCACTCCAGGAAAACCTTTTAAATTTTCAATGAAAACTAAATTAAACCTTTTACGTTTCAAATGATTTTTTCAAGCCAAAATGAAATCTTTATCCAATTAAATTAAACCTTTTTCATTACAAATTAATACGTTTACCGTTCAAAAAAAAAGTTTGTATTACAAAATGCTTAGTTAAAGGGAATTCCCTTCCTTCTGTTCTCTGCGATAAAAAAGGAAGCTACCGTTGTGAAATGGTTAACATGCCCGCTTTGCATACAAATGGTCATGGGTTCATTTCTAGTTTCGACTAGAGGTGTGCACGTGACACGAAATTGTCGTGACTCACGATAATTTTCGTGATTCACGCGTGAGTCGTGAGTCACGCTCATGGCAACAGCGAGAGTGTGCGTGAGTCTCGAAAATAATAGCTTCGTGAGTGTTCGTCAGACAGGTATATTACTCATAAAATTATTCGTGAGTCACATTTTTCGTGAGTCATGGTATTTTTCGTGATTCGCAACATTTTCGTGCGCGAGTGTGCGTGAGTACAAATTTTCTTTTCGTGTGTCTGCGTTAGTAATTCCGTTGTTAGTGTGCATGAGCGTGTGTAATTACTCACGTGCACACCTCTAGTTTCGACCGAACACCAAAATGTTTTTCAGCGGTGGTTCATGCCACCGTGGTGCAATGGTTAGCATGCCCGCCTTGCATACACATGGTCGTGGGTTCGATTCCTGCTTCGACCGAACACCAAAAGTTTTTCATCGGTGGATTATCCTACCTCAGTAATGCTGGTGACATTTCTGAGGGTTACAAAGCTTGTCTAAGTGGTTTCTCTGCAATGTGGAACGCCGTTCGGACTCGGCTATAAAAAGGAGGTCCCTTGTCAATGTGGTATCACAATGGACTGATTAGTCTAAGTGAGCCTGATACATCGGGCTGCCACCTAACCTAACCTTATGCCCTCTAAGTAATATTGTTGACATTTCTCAATGATTTAAAACTTTTCTAATTGGTTTAAAAGTTGTGTGAAAGGTTTCATTTGGCTTAAAAAGATTTCATTTAAGATGATTTTTTTATTTGATTTTTTAATTCTTGCTTCAATCATGAAAATGATAGATACCATCGAACCCAATTAAAAAATTGGTAATATATTGGTTATATTTTTTTTACCCTCCAGCATAGGATGGGGGGTATATAAAATTTGTCATTCCGTTTGTAACACATCGATGTATTCTGGGTCGTGTTGAAATTCTAACCATGTCCGTTCGTCCGTAAGTCCGTCTGTTGAAACCAGGAACGAAACAAGCTATCGACTTGAAACTTGGCACAAGTAGTTGTTATTGATGTAGGTCGGATGGTATTGCAAATCCCCAGATTTGGCTTGCGGATCCTCTTAAGAGAAGCAAATTTCATCCGATCCGGCTGAAATTTGGTACATGCTGTTCGTATATGGTATCTAACAACCATGCAAAAATTGGTCCATATCGGTCCATAATTATATATAGCCCCATATAAAAACCGATCCCCAGATTTGACCTTCGGAGCTTCTTGGAGGAGCAAATTTTATCCGATCCGGTTGAAATTTGGTACGTGCTGTTATTATATGGTCTTTAACAACCATGCCAAAATCGGTCCATATCGGTCGATAATCATATATAGCCCCATATAAACCGATCCCAGGATGTGGTTTTGAATCTTCTTGGAGTAACAAATTTCATTAGATTCAGTTGAAATTTTGTGTTTTGTGTAACTATATGGACACTAACAACCATGCAAAAATTAGTCCATATCGGTCCATAATAAAGGTCTGCGATTTCAAATGGCTTGGATTTTTATAAAACATGCAGAACATCAGCGCTTCGCTAAACAAACCAAACAAATACCTCGTTCGACGGCAGCATGGCTTGAAAACACATACACAACGAAAGGCAATCGAACCCAAATCAAGCATAATAAAAATCAATTCCATGTTGCATAGAACTTGTTGCTACTTGGGTTATAAATGTTTTGCGTGGGTTATGCATGTTCTACAGAACCTCAGGCAGCACAGCAGTGGTGTGATTTAATTTTGTGAAAAAATATGGATGCCTTAAGCAGCAATTACTTCAATAATTTTTGTACAATATAGGAATTGTTATTTGATATAACTTAGGTATATAGTTGCTTTGTAATACGTTATTGGCCAATAGTCTTTTGTATTATAATGAATAAATAAATAAATAAATAAATATAGTAACTATGAAGCTTGGTATGGCTTCGCGTATTGTTATTTTTATACCCTCCACCATAGGATGGGGGTATATTAACTTTGTCATTCCCTTTGTAACACATCGAAATATTGCTCTAAGACCCCATAAAGTATATATATTCTGGGTCGTGGTGAAATTCTGAGTCGATCTGAGCATGTCCGTTCGTCCGTCCGTCCGTCTGTTGAAATCACGCTAACTTCCGAACGAAACAAGCTATCGACTTGGCACAAGTAGTTGTTATTGATGTAGGTCGGATGGTATTGCAATTGGGTCATATCGGTCCACTTTTACGTATAGCCCCCATATAAACGGACCCCCAAATTTGGCTTGCGATTGCTCTAAGAGAACCAAATTTCATCCGAGCCGGCTGAAATTTAGTACATAGTGTTAGTATATGGTCACTAACAACCATGCAAATAATTATATATAGCCCCCATGTAAACCGACCCCCTATTTGGCTTGCGGAGCCTCTAAGAGAAGCAAATTTCATCCGATCTGGCTGAAATTTGGTACATGGTGTTAGTATATGGGGTCGAACAACCATGCAAAAATTGGTCCACATCGGTACATAATTATATATAGCCACCATACAAACAGATCACCAGATTTGACCTCCGGAGCCTCTTGGAAGACAAAAATTCATCTGATGAAATTTGGTACGTGGTGTTAATATATGTCCTTAAACACCCATGCCAAAATTGGTCGAAATCGGTCAATAATTATATATAGGTCCCATATAAACCGATACCCAGATTTGAGCTCCGGAGCCCCTTGGAAGAGCAAAATTCATCCGATTCGGTTGAAATTTGGTACGTGATGTTAGTATATGGTATCCAACAACCATGCAGGAATTGGTTCATATCAGTCCATAATTATGTATAACGCACATATAAAACGATCCCCAGATTTGACATCCGGTGCCTTTTGGAGAAGCAAAATTCATCCGATCTGGCTGAAATTCGGTACGTGGGGGTAGTATATGATATTTAACAACCATGCCAAAAGTGGTCCATATCTGTCCCGATCCCGAGATTTGGTTTTGGAGCTTCTTGGAGGAGCAAATTTCATCCGAGTCAGTTGAAATTTGGTACATTGTGCTAGTATATGGCCGTTAACAACCATGCCTAACTAGGTCCATATTGGCCTATAGTTATATATAGCCCTCAGATAAATCGATCCCCAATCATACAATAATTGGTCCATATCAAGTTCATAATTCTATATAGCCCCCATATAAGCGACCCCCATATTTCAATTCTTGCTCTACGTACCGTGCAAAAGTCCATGTCGATTCGTAATTATTTATAGACTTACCCATACATAACTTTTTTGTCTAATATATACCACGTATCGACTATCTCACAATTTAGAAAACGAAGCTAAGAAGTTTTAAGATACCACAACCCAAGTAATTCGATTGTGGATGAAAGTCTTTCGTAGAAGTTTCTACGCAATCCATGGTGGAGGGTACATAAGATTACGGCCGTATATACTTGTTTTATTTCATATTGGTTTTTGTTTATTTCTGGAGTCGAACTTTTGGGATTGAAAATGAAAATAAATTACATTGACTTTCAATTTTAACGTAAAAGTTTTTTTGTTTTACGAATTTGGCTATATTTGCCACACTAATTGAACGATCTCCTATTCTACTTCTTCTAATGTAAATCTTAACTTTGTGCTATTCCACGGAAGTATCATAGAATATGAAGCTTACACAAAAATCATTCAAGCTAGAGACAACTATTTTTAAAATACTATCACACACAGAAAAAAATTTCACGAAAATTTTTCCAATTAAAATCTTAATTGAGTTTTAAAAAATATTCAATTAAAAATTTAATTGATTCAACAAATTTTTTAATTGAAATAAAAATCAATCACACAAATTAATAGTATCAATTAAATATTTAATTGGATCAATTAATTTTTTAATTGACTGTCAATTAATTTTTTAATTGATACTATCAATTCTGTGATTGAAGACATTTCAATTAAAAAATTAATTGGATCAATTAATTTCGTGATTGAATCAGAAAAAAAATTTTTTGTGTGCATGTACTTTATATATAAACGGGCGGTACTAAGCTTATGTTTCACGAGAGAAAACCAAAAATATAAGTGCAAAAATAATATAAGCTTACGAAATTATTTGCAAAATCTAAAATAGATTGAAAGAAAATGGCATCACAAAATTAATGGTAAACTTAGTACCTCCTTTAATGCAAAAAAAAACTTACGTTCGGGGAATCCATGGCTTACAAACTTTTCTTGCACACACCCACACACAATTCAATAACTACGCATCAACTGCCCCACCATTTAATTTGTTGCTTTCAGCTCTGTTCAGAAGATGTTGCAAGAATAACAAAATGTTGCAAGCACTTTAGAACATGCGCGCAGGTTCTACAATTCTTGCAACCGACTTGTGGAAATATCGCCCGACTTTGCCAAATAATATATCACAACCCACAATTGACCACATATCTCGAGGGCGAGATCTAACAAATATCCTTGTAAAATCGCCACTGCTAAGTAGCAAAACTTGTAAATATTACTCAAATTTGTCCTATACACACAAAAAAAATTTTCTCTGATTCAATCACCAAATTAATTGATCCAATTAATTTTTTAATTGAAATGTCTTCAATCACGAAAATGATAGTATCAATCACAGTTTTAATTGGGCATAGAAAAAATTCTTGATTAAAAAATTAATTGATTTTTTCAGCAAAATTCAATTAATTTTTTAATTGATTCAATGAAAAATTTAATTGATGTTGATTGCAAAACGAAATTAATTTATTAATTAAAAAAGGTAACTATTTTTAATTACTTAGTTAGATTGGCTTAGAGTTTTTATTTGGATTAACAAATGATTGTTTGAAATACATTTTTAATTAAAAAAGTAAAAAAAAATCAGCACTTTTTTAACTGAATTAGTCTTCCGAATTTGACTAAAAAGTTAATTGTATCAATTAATTTTTTAATTAAACATTTTAAAAATTTCAATCATTGACTTAATTAACTTAATGTTTCTATCATGATTAAAAAGTCAATTGTATCAATTAATTTATTAATTGAAAAAATTTTCAACTTCAATTAACTTTTTAATTGGAAATATTTTGGTGATATTTTTTTCTGTGTATCTCGAATAAATATGTATCGCCCCATAAATCATAACATAAACCTTTATAATAACTCCCAAAAAATTTGAAGTAGTTGAGATGGTAACACAAATTTTGATTTACATAGTGGTGAAGGGTATAATATAATCGGTCCCGCCCGACTTTAGACTTTACTTACTTGTTATTTAATCGATTGTAGTAATAATTTTTGTTTTTTTCTGTAGGTCAAATCAAATTTCCGTACAGCTATAACTGTACCCGAAAAGTGCTGGACACGTTTTCGTGATATATTCAATGATTATTGTGAAAAAATGAAAAAATCGTCCGAATCACCATCGTCAATCACTGCCGATAATAATACCATACAACAACAACAACAACAGCAGCAGCAACAACAGCCATCAGCCAAGTAAAAATACAAAGAGGCGACGGCGCGTGGTTTAACACACACACACACACCAACAAAATTTGGGGTAGCGCGTGAGGAGGAGGAGAAGGAGGAGAGTAAGGCAAATTTGTGGGGAATTTGGATAATGAAGAAATGATTAGATTTTAATCACACACAAGTAGTAGTGGGAAACAATTGACAATGTCATTATTACTGTTATAATCTATTACATACGACACTCTTTACATACACACACACACAAGAATACACTGAGAAACAGAAACACCAATCCTATATTAAAAAAAAGATAAATAGACCCACACATACAGAGTAGGTTAAAAAAATTTAAAGCAACTGTGTTTTGCCAGAGGAAAAGAAAAAGATTCATTTGTTATTAGCAGTAACAATTGACCATTTTAATCGATATCGTATAGAAAAATCTTTAAAAAAAATATTAACAGAATAACTCGATTTTAATCAATTTGTTTGTTGACAATTATCTTTTAATTTCACAATGATATGAAACTATTGTTAAGCTTACACTTCGTTATATGTGTGTGTCGTGCGCGAGTTACTAACTAAGGCGCAAAATGCAAACTGTAAAAATAAAAGAACTTAAAAAACAATACAAAAGAATAGAAAACTACAATTCAAAAATCAATGAAACGAGATGACAAACGAAAAAAAAAAAAATACCAAGTTAGACCCAAATACACATCAAAATATGATTAATTGGCTAATGAGAATAGATCCATCGCAATGTTAGGATAAAAAAACATCCGAATAAATCCACACATATACTACTACTACATTTTACATAAAAACCTACACTCACAAAGAAACAAAAAAAGTACACACACACACACACACATACATGATGATAATACCCAGAATTCACCCACCCACCTTGTATCACTAAAGTGTCCCCACTTCGAAAAGAGAGTGGCGGAACACTGGTGAGACAAAACGTATAATATAATCACTCTTTATGCAAAGTTAACACATCAACTACAAACAATCCTACTAGGACCAGACATTGGAAATTGTATTGCCGTAGGTTCATTCAATTATTAATTAGTACCAATAAAATAATAATAATAATAAAAAATGATCATAAAATGATCAAAAACATTGGCCGTATACCATAGGGATTTAGTTTCTTTTTTTATATTAAATCCCTCTCGCAATCACTTCTTCTACAATTATTACTATTATTCCAATTTTCTTTTGTTTTAAATTTTTGCTTTCATTACTTTACTTTTGTTTTTGGATCTTCTTTACTTTGCTATTTATTAAATTAGTTGTATGCCTGTATCATAATATTGTGTACGTAATTGTTTTCATGTTTATTTTTATAAATTGATTGTATCTCTTATTTATATATATATTTTAGTTAAAATCTGTGCGAAACGTACAGAAATTGACATTATTTAAACAAAACAAACATTGTGATTATGTGGAAATTTCAACAAAAAAAAAAACATGTTATTGTATAATAAATTTAGTTATTATCATAAATCAATTGAATGCAAATCTTAAAAATTTGGTTTTAATTTTCTAAAAAAATATTTTTTGTTGCAAACATTTCGCTGTACCCTTCGACGATATAGATGGATTTTTCACTTTTGTGAAATATACTTTAAAAAAATTTCAAAGTTGATATTCGTTATTCCGAATGATACATTCAATTGTGTAGATTTTCGAAAAGTTTTCTAAAATTTAAAAAACTCGACTTTCAATAATATTCGCTCAATGTATTCGAACTCAGTTTCGTTAGCTTTGACTTTGAAAAATAGCTATGGGTTACAAACTTATGGGTAACAAACATTTTTAAGACTTTAAAAAGATTATAAATCTAGTAAATGATTACCATTGAAAAGTTCGCTCCAATGCTTAGTACTAAGTTCGTTTCTGCAAAAAACGAATATCTTCATCTATCTCCGTAAATAGGGTCCCAAAGGCAGGGATATTAACTTATTTATTCGAAATAATATGCCTGCCTATTTTTTCGTGCGAAAAATCCAGGGCTAGATGTGGCAGCGACTCTATGTTTAATATAAACACCGCATGTCGTCTTGGTCCATCCACCTCATCCAAACGACCAACCTTTCAATCGGCGGTTGGAAGATCTGGGTTACATTCTTTTAGTCTCTCTAGTATTGACTCAGGATCAGGAGGGTTTACCGGTATCCATGCATGTGCTCTAGGTTTAGCCGGTATGCCTTTTTTATCGACTAACTCCAAAGCGGCTCCTTCCCAAACTTCACCAATTAGCATCAATGCAGCTTTAAAGAAATCCATAGACCTCTGGTCTGCAAAAGCTATTAACTTATATCGTCCTTGATACCATCCAGCATCTTGCCATCGAGGACTTGTTCCGGGAAACTTTTCGCACCTCAGAGTAGACACCAGACATCGCGTTCTCAATTTCCCCCCATTTTTGCCTTGGAATCATACCGTCCAATGCTCCTTTATTAATGATAGCCATCACAAGGCTGTCTTTTGCAACTGAGGCAAACGAGTTCATCCGGTGATCGTTCATTATCACGACTTGGTTATAAACTGTTATACTGGATGTATATTGTATACGGTGGGTATAAAAGCGAACGCTTTTTGCAAACTTTTTTGTAGATATCTGTACACACAAAAAAATATTTTTGTCTTCAATGACGGAAATGATAGTATCAATTAAAAAATTAATTCATACTATTAATTTTTGTAATTGATTTTTGTTTCAATTAAAAAAATTGTTGAATCAATTAAATTCTTCATTTAATATTATTTAAAACTCAATTAAGACTATAATCGGAAAAATTTTCGTGATTTTTTTTTCTGTTCCCACGAAATAATGTGCAATAATATGTGTATAAAAGTTTTTCATGTGGAAACTTGATCTTGCACTAGAATTTAACGAAAACACTTTAACAATACAAGGATGTATTGTTATATTGTTATATTCCACATAAAACTGTTATACTCCGTACTATAATGCATATTAATTGGTACGAAAAAGTTAACAATCATGTGGTTTTTTATCCTACTCAAGGTGCTACCTACTGATACTCGTTTTTAACAGAAACGAACTTAATATTAGGCTGTATTCAGAATTTTTGTTGCTTTATGCTATTGCTTTTGGAAGAATCAAAATTAATTGATCCCATTCTTTTCAATTGAAACTGTTTCAACCACGAAAAAAGTTTCACATTTTCAGTGGAACAATTCCTCAAATTCATTTTAAGATTTTAATTGGAAACAGTTTGGTTATATTAGGATTATACGCTCCTAAGAGCACGTTTTCGAACGAAAAACCGTTATATTCCATTAAAAAAAGTTTGTACGGCAGGGATGGAAAATGCAGTACTATAGTACTATTTTCAATACTTTTTCACCCTGGTCAGTACCCCCGCGAATGATTTAGTACCTTTTGTGCAGACATTTTTGAGCCGATATCAGATTTATGGTACAATAGTTTTGACAAAATATTTTATTATTTTGAGAAAGTCTTTAACAAACTTATTTGCTAATAGTCTCTTACAAATTTGACAAAACAGACAAGTTCATGTGGAAAGAAAATCTCGATTTTGTAAACGCCATTGAACAATATTTCTTGAATTTGAAGAATATTTTAGTAGAAAAAAGCATGTGATTCTATATTACACTACCATACGAACACTTTTTAGATAAGAAGTTATGGATCGCGTACTAAAATAATGCAAACCATTACAGTCACTGTCGAAACTTGAGACAAAAATAATCTACCAACACTTTGAGAAAATCTTATCAAATACTACCAAAAAATATTATTTTCCAAAAATATATTTCTTCTGAAAGTTGTATCAAAATTTTATTTCTACAGAAAATTTTGTCAAAATTTTATATCTATAGAAAATTTTGTAAAAATTTATTTCTGTGGAAAATTTTGTCAAGATTTTATTTCTATAGAAAATTTTGTCAAAATTGTATTTCTACAAAAAAAATTTTTTTGTCAAAATTTTATTTTTATTGCAAATTTTGTCAATTTGTTTTCTATAGAAAATTTTGTCAAAATTTTATTTCTATAGAAAATTTTGTCAAAATTTTATATCTATAGAAATTTTGTCAAAATTTTATTTCTATAGAAAATTTTGTCAAAATGTTATTTCTATAGAAAATTTTGTCGAAATTTTATATCTATAGAAATTTTGTCAAAATTTTATTTCTATAGAAAATTTTGTCAAAATTTTATATCTATAGAATTTTGTTTTTTTTTTTCTAAATTTTATTTCTTTAGAAAATTTTGTCAAAATTTAGTTCTATAGCAAATTTGTTGTTAAAGCTTTATTTTATTTTGAAAATTTTGTCAAAATTGTATTTCTATAAAATAAAAATTACAGAATTTTATTTCTATAGAAATAAAATTTCTACCGATCTATCAAACAGTAGAATTCTACCAACTGTAGCGACCGTGATTAGAATGCTACGGTAGTCTTTGTAGACGGATATAAAACTAAAACAAAAAAATATTTAAAATTGGGGTCGAAAATTGTATTTCTATAAAAAAAAAATTTGTCAAAATTTTATTTTTATTGCAAATTTTATCAATTTTTTTTTATAGAAAATTTTGTCAAAATTGTATTTTTATTGAAAATTTTGTCAACATTTTATTTCTATAGAAAATTTTGTCAACATTTTATTTCTATAGAAAATTTCGTCAAAATTTTAAATCTATAGAAATTTTGTCAAAATTTTATATCTATAAAAATTTTGTCAAAATTTTATTTGTCTAGAAAATTTTGTCAAAATTTTATTTCTACAGAAAATTTTTAAAAATTTTATTTCGGTAGAAAATTTTGTCAAAATTTTATTTCTATAGAAAATGTTGTCAAAATTTTATTTCTATAGAAAATGTTGTCAAAATTTTATTTCTATAGAACATTTTGACAAAATGTTATTTCTATAGAAATAAAATTTCTACCAATCTACCAAAAACCAGTAGAATTCTACCAACTGTAGCGACCGTGATTACAATGCTACGGTAGTCTCTGTAGGCGGATATAAAACTAAAACATAATTTTTTTTCAAAATTTTATTTCTATAGAAAATTTTGTCAAAATTTTATATCTATAGAAATTTTGTCAAAATTTTATTTCTACGGAAAATTTTTAAAAATTTTATTTCGGTAGAAAATTTTTCAAAATTTTATTTCTATAGAAAATTTCGTCAAAATTTTATTTATATAGAAAATTTTGTCAAAATTTTATTTCTATAGACAATTTTGTCAAAATGTTATTTCTATAGAAAATTTTATTTCTATAGAAAATTTTGTTAAAATTTTATTTTTATTGAAAATTTTGTCAAAATTTTATTTCTATAGAAAATTTTGTCAAAATTTTATTTCTATAGAAATAAAATTTCTACCAATCTACCAAAAAACAGTAGAATTGTACCAACTGTAGCGACCGTGATTACAATGCTACGGTAGTCTCTGTAGGCGGATATAAAACTAAAACAAAATTTTTTTTCAAAATTTTATTTCTATAGAAAATTTTGTCAAAATTTTATATCTATAGAAATTTTGTCAAAATTTTATTTCTACGGAAAATTTTTAAAAATTTTATTTCGGTAGAAAATTTTTCAAAATTTTATTTCTATAGAAAATTTTGTCAAAATTTTATTTCTATAGACAATTTTGTCAAAATGTTATTTCTATAGAAAATTTTATATCTATAGAAAATTTTGTTAAAATTTTATTTTTATTGAAAATTTTGTCAAAATTTTATTTCTATAGAAAATTTTGTAAAAATTTTATTTCTATAGAAATAAAATTTCTACCAATCTACCAAAAAACAGTAGAATTGTACCAACTATAGCGACCGTGATTACAATGCTACGGTAGTCTCTGTAGGCGGATATAAAACTAAAACAAAATTATTTTTCAAAATTTTATTTCTATCGAAAATTTTGTCAAAATTTTATATCTATAGAAATTTTGTCAAAATTTTATTTCTACAGAAAATTTTTAAAAATTTTATTTCGGTAGAAAATTTTTCAAAATTTTATTTCTATAGAAAATTTTGTCAAAATTTTATTTATATAGAAAATTTTGTCAAAATTTTATTTCTATAGAAAATTTTGTCAAAATTTTATTTCTATAGACAATTTTGTCAAAATGTTATTTCTATAGAAAATTTTATTTCTATAGAAAATTTTGTTAAAATTTTATTTTTATTGAAAATTTTGTCAAAATTTTATTTCTATAGAAAATTTTGTCAAAATTTTATTTCTATAGAAATAAAATTTCTACCAATCTACCAAAAAACAGTAGAATTGTACCAACTGTAGCGACCGTGATTACAATGCTACGGTAGTCTCTGTAGGCGGATATAAAACTAAAACAAATTTTTTTTTCAAAATTTTATTTCTATAGAAAATTTTGTCAAAATTTTATATCTATAGAAATTTTGTCAAAATTTTATTTCTACGGAAAATTTTTAAAAATTTTATTTCGGTAGAAAATTTTTCAAAATTTTATTTCTATAGAAAATTTTGTCAAAATTTTATTTCTATAGACAATTTTGTCAAAATGTTATTTCTATAGAAAATTTTATATCTATAGAAAATTTTGTTAAAATTTTATTTTTATTGAAAATTTTGTCAAAATTTTATTTCTATAGAAAATTTTGTAAAAATTTTATTTCTATAGAAATAAAATTTCTACCAATCTACCAAAAAACAGTAGAATTGTACCAACTATAGCGACCGTGATTACAATGCTACGGTAGTCTCTGTAGGCGGATATAAAACTAAAACAAAATTATTTTTCAAAATTTTATTTCTATAGAAAATTTTGTCAAAATTTTATATCTATAGAAATTTTGTCAAAATTTTATTTCTACAGAAAATTTTTAAAAATTTTATTTCGGTAGAAAATTTTTCAAAATTTTATTTCTATAGAAAATTTTGTCAAAATTTTATTTATATTGAAAATTTTGTCAAAATTTTATTTCTATAGAAAATTTTGTCAAAATTTTATTTCTATAGAAAATTTTGTCAAAATTTTATTTCTATAGAAAATTTTATTTCTATAGAAGATTTTGTTAAAATTTTATTTTTATTGAAAATTTTGTCAAAATTTTATTTCTATAGAAAATTTTGTAAAAATTTTATTTCTATAGAAATAAAATTTCTACCAATCTACCAAAAAACAGTAGAATTGTACCAACTATAGCGACCGTGATTACAATGCTACGGTAGTCTCTGTAGGCGGATATAAAACTAAAACAAAATTATTTTTCAAAATTTTATTTCTATAGAAAATTTTGTCAAAATTTTATATCTATAGAAATTTTGTCAAAATTTTATTTCTACAGAAAATTTTTGAAAATTTTATTTCGGTAGAAAATTTTTCAAAATTTTATTTCTATAGAAAATTTTGTCAAAATTTTATTTATATAGAAAATTTTGTCAAAATTTTATTTCTATAGAAAATTTTGTCAAAATTTTATTTCTATAGACAATTTTGTCAAAATGTTATTTCTATAGAAAATTTTATTTCTATAGAAAATTTTGTTAAAATTTTATTTTTATTGAAAATTTTGTCAAAATTTTATTTCTATAGAAAATTTTGTCAAAATTTTATTTCTATAGAAATAAAATTTCTACCAATCTACCAAAAAACAGTAGAATTGTACCAACTGTAGCGACCGTGATTACAATGCTACGGTAGTCTCTGTAGGCGGATATAAAACTAAAACAATTTTTTTTTTTTCAAAATTTTATTTCTATAGAAAATTTTGTCAAAATTTTATATCTATAGAAATTTTGTCAAAATTTTATTTCTACGGAAATTTTTTGAAAATTTTATTTCGGTAGAAAATTTTTCAAAATTTTATTTCTATAGAAAATTTTGTCAAAATTTTATTTCTATAGACAATTTTGTCAAAATGTTATTTCTATAGAAAATTTTATATCTATAGAAAATTTTGTTAAAATTTTATTTTTATTGAAAATTTTGTCAAAATTTTATTTCTATAGAAAATTTTGTAAAAATTTTATTTCTATAGAAATAAAATTTCTACCAATCTACCAAAAAACAGTAGAATTGTACCAACTATAGCGACCGTGATTACAATGCTACGGTAGACTCCTTGTGGGCGGATATAAAACTAAAACAAAATTATTTTTCAAAATTTTATTTCTATAGAAAATTTTGTCAAAATTTTATATCTATAGAAATTTTGTCAAAATTTTATTTCTACAGAAAATTTTTAAAAATTTTATTTCGGTAGAAAATTTTTCAAAATTTTATTTCTATAGAAAATTTTGTCAAAATTTTATTTATATTGAAAATTTTGTCAAAATTTTATTTCTATAGAAAATTTTGTCAAAATTTTATTTCTATAGAAAATTTTGTCAAAATTTTATTTCTATAGAAAATTTTATTTCTATAGAAAATTTTGTTAAAATTTTATTTTTATTGAAAATTTTGTCAAAATTTTATTTCTATAGAAAATTTTGTCAAAATTTTATTTCTATAGAAATAAAATTGCTACCAATCTACCAAAAAACAATAGAATTGTACCAACTGTAGCGACCGTGATTACAATGCTACGGTAGTCTCTGTAGGCGGATATAAAACTAAAACAAAAAAATATTTAAAATTGGTATCAACTCAACAAAATTTTATTTTCTTTAAAATTCAGTCTACGGGAGCTCTTGTCAATAATCTTCCAATGGAATTCTGTTTGATTTTGGTGAAAAGTACTTTTTCGCTCAAAAAAAAAACTTTTTTTTGTACTTTCTTAAAAATTGTAATTTCAATCTTTGTTGTGCGGTATATCTTTGTTTTGAGCTTGTTCGAACACATATCGATGCAAGTCTCGAATTTTCGTACTAAGAAAAAAAAATAAGAAGGCATATTATTTCACACAAATAAATTAAAAACCCGGTGATAAATACTGATATTCGTTTTTAACAGAAACGAACTAGTACTAAGCAATAAATAATTTTTTGTCACGTGAATTTTTACTTGAACTTTGAGATATATTCGAATAGAAGATTTACAGCAGTTATGTTAATTGCATACATTATTTATTTAGTTCAGCTAATTATTTTTTTCAGTTGATGAGGATTATTGATATTGATTTAAACTTTTATGGAAATAAATAATTTTAAGATTATCCCCGATAATCGTAAACACAAATCGCAAGATTTTGATTTTCTCCATTTTGCAAGGAGTTATCCTACGAAAGTACAACGCTTTAGATTTACAGTTTCTGTGGCTTGAATAAAATAACCAAATGAACATCTCTTCATTTGCCATTGTTACCTCCGTAACATGGGATTATATGATTTTGCGTTTAATCCTTCTTTCATATTTATTCAGAATTTACTAGAAAACCAGGTTTCTACTTTTTTTTGGTTTTAAGATGTACACAGACAGCTATGTAACTAAACTAAATTTTCAGTGTATCACCGTCCCTGGTAAATGAAAATTGTTGTAGTTGTTCAACACACTTACAGAAAACAAATTCTAGTAATAACAACAACAACAACAAAAATCCACAAAGAAAACTAAGAATATACCAGGTCTTTATGTATGAATAAATCTTGATTATCTAAAACCGTAAAACTTAAGAGAGGATAAAGAGTTTGTAGATGTATATATGATTATAACAGTTAATTTAACACAAAAACAAAAGAAAACCTAACAAAAAAACTATCAAATTTACCTAGTTGTGTTAATAAAAAGAAAAAAATCGTAACTAACAGAAAAAAAAACTAAAAGTAAATGAGCGAAAAAAATAATCGTAATAAGAAAGATACAGAAAGAAATCCTTATAAGTGTTAGTAAATTACAAGTATATGAAAGTAAAACAAAAAAGCAACAGCAACAACAACAAACAAACAAAACAACAAAAACATCAACCTGAAACAAAATAATAAAAATAATTATATCCTCCACCATATGTTGTGGGGAGGGCGTTACTAATGCTAAGTTCAAAATTCATTTCCGTTTGTATAACAAACAAATCAAAGCCATAGATCGCAGATCAAACTGTATGACAGTGTATGAAGAATGTCCCGAGTCCGTTGTCAGTCTGTGTGATTATTAAAACCGGAAGAAGAAGAGGAAGAGAAAGTGATTTATAATCCAATTTAAAGAAAATGTAACTGTTATTGGGTAATTTATTCTAAATTATGTACCATATGTATAATATTTGGAGTACGATTGCTACAAAGGATAAAATCCTCCGATGAGGATATATGGTATGTTGTGTATATAAAGCCTAGCTTGTTTTGAAGAAAATATTTTTGTTTTATTTAATAATACAATATATACATATATTCTAAAATACAATATGTTTAATTTTTTCTGTTAGGAAAATAATATTATTTTTACCAAACTGGCCATTTATATGTATTTTTATCTATTGGGTTTTCCATTTTATTTTAGATAAAGCCTTCTTGGTTTATTATAATTCGTTCATTGTCTCGTTTTTACAATAATTCCCATTTTAAATGAAATTTGTTATTTTTACTTTATCCGGGTGTACCGGGTGTCTATTCTCTGTTTCAGTTATTGTGTCCTCACACTGAAAAAACAGTGAACCCACCATGAAGAAAACTTTGATTAATTTTAGAAAATTTTAAATATTTTTAGAAAATTTTATCAAAACAGTATTACAAGCACTGGCATCACGCCGATATCACAAAAATAAGTAAATATTTTTCGACAAATTCAAAAAAATTTATCAGACATAAATATTTTTTCCGCTTTTTAAAGAAATTTTTGTAGTTTGAAGGAAAAAAATTGGAGTTCAAAATTGCAAGAATGTCTTTAATGTCATACGAAGTTTATGATGGACACTTTTTTGGTAAAAATTATAAAATTGAAGAAATAATGAACTATTTTGTGAGAAATACGAATTTAAAATTGTGACAAAATTTTCTATAAAAATAAAATCTTGATAAAATTTTCTATAGAAATAAAATTTTGACAAAATTTTCTATAGAAATAAAATTTTGACAAAATTTTCTATAGAAATAAAATTTTGACAAAATTTTCTATAGAAATAAAATTTTAACAAAATTTTCTATAGATATCAAATTTTGACAAATTTTTCTATAGAAATAAAATTTTGACAAAATTTGCTATAAAAATTAAATTTTGACAAAATTTTCTATAGAAATAAAATTTAGACAAAATTTTCTATATTTAGAAATAAAATATTGACAAAATTTTATTTCTATAGAAAAAATTTTATTTTCTATAGAAATAAAATTGTGACAAAATTTTCTATAGAAATAAAAATTTGACAAAATTTTCTATAGAAATAAAGTTTTGACAAAATTTTCAATAGAAATAAAAATTTGCCAACCTTTTCTATAGAAATAAAATTTTGTCAAAATTTTCTATAGAAATCAAATGTTGACAAAATTTTTTATAGAAATAAAATTTTGACAAAATTTTCTATAGAAATAAAAGTTTTGACAAAAGTTTTTATACAAATAAAATTTTCTATAGAAATAAAATTTTGAGAAAATTTTCTATAGAAATTAAATTTTAAAATTTTTTTTTCTATAGATATAAAATTTTGACAAAATTTTCTATAGATACAAAATTTTGACAAAATTTTCTATAGAAATAAAATTTTGACAAAATTTTCTATAGAAACAAAATTTTCTATAGAAACAAAATTTTCTATAGAAATAAAATTTTGACAAAATTTTCTATAGAAATAAAATTTTGACAAAATTTTCTATAGAAATAAAATTTTGACAAAATTTTCTATACAAATAAAATTTTGACAAAATTTTCTATAGAAATAAAATTTTGACAAAATTTGCTATAGAAATAAAAATTTGACAAAATTTTCTATAGAAATAAAATTTTGACAAACTTTTCTGTGGAAATAAAATTTTGACAAAATTTTCTATGGAAATAAAATTTTGACACAATTTTCTATTGGAATTAAATTTTGACAAAATTTTCTATAGAAATTAAATTTGGACAAAATTTTCTATAGAAATAAAATTTTGACACAATTTTCTATAGAAATAAAATTTTGACAAAATTGTCTATAAAAATAAAATTTTGACAAAATTTTCTATGGAAATAAAATTTTGACAAAATCTTCTATAGAAAAAAAAATTTGACAAAATTTTCTATAGAAATTAAATTTTGACAAAATTTTCTATAGAAATTAAATTTTGACAAAATTTTCTATAGAATTAAAAATTTGACAAAATTTTCTATAGAATTAAAAATTTGGCAAAATTTTCTATAGAAACAAAATTTTGACAAAATTTTCTATAGAAATAAAATTTTGACAAAATTTTCTATAGAAATAAAAATTTGACAAAATTTTCTATAGAAATATAATGTTGACAAAATTTTCTATAGAAATAAAATTATGACAAAATTGTCTATAGAAATGAAATGTTGACAAAATTGTCTATAGAAATAAAATGTTGACAAAATTTTCTATAGAAATAAAATTTTGACAAAATTTTCTATAGAAATAAAATTTTGACAAAATTTTCTATGGAAATAAAATTTTGACACAATTTCTATTGGAATTAATGTTTGGCAAAATTGTCTACAGAAATAAAATTTTGACAAAATTTTCTATGGAAATAAAATTTTGACACAATTTTCTATAGAAATAAATTGTTGACAAAATTTTCTATAGAAATAACATTTTCTAAAGAAATAAATTGTTGACACAATTTTCTATAGAATTAAAATTTTGACAAAATTTTATATAGAAATAAAATTTTGACAAAATTTTCTATAGAAATAAAATTTTGACAATATTTTCTATAGAAATAAATTTTTGACAAAATTTTCTATAGAAATAAAAAATTTTCTATAGAAATTAAATTTTGACAAAATTTTCTTAAGAAATAAAATTTTGACAAAATTTTCTTAAGAAATAAAATTTTGTCAAAATTTTCTATAGAAATAAAATTTTGACAAAATTTTCTATAGAAATAAAATTTTAACAAAATTTTCTATAGAAATAAAATTTTGACAAAATTTTCTATAGAAATAAAATTTTGACAAAATTTTCTATAGAAAAAAAATGTTGACAAAATTTTCTATAGAAATAAAATTTTGACAAAATTTTCTATGGAAATAAAATTTTGACAAAATTTTCTATGGAAATAAAATTTTGACAAAATTTTCTATAGAAACAAAATTTTGACAAAATTTTCTATGGAAACAAAATTTTTTATAGAAACAAAATTTTGACAAAATTTTCTATAGAAGCAAAATTTTGACAAAACTTTTTATAGAAAAAAAATTTTGACAAAATTTTTGCTATAGAAAATTTTAACAAAATTTTCTATAGCAATAAAATTTTGACAAACTTTCTATATATTTTTTTGTTTGGTAGTTTTTTTGGGAGAATTTTCTCCAAATTTATAACTACCAAATTGACATAGCTACACAGAAAAAAAGTATTGGCCAAATATGAATGAATATGCAACCTAAATTTGAGGATACACAATTTATGTCAAGGATACTTTCTTTAAAGAAATTTTAGTTAAGAGATTCATTCGATTTGCTTTAAAATTTGTTTTTATTAAATTAGGCAACAAATTTTTGGTATTTGCGTGCCTCCGTTTAAGTCGTATGTCTTTGAATTCAGCCGAATTTTATTGGTAGTCCGATATTTCAGCCTGATTTTATGTTTCTTTTTATAGCCGAGTTCGAAAGACGTTCCACATTGCGGTGAAACCACTTAGAGAAGCTTTGAAACACTCAGGAAAGGAACTAGCGTTACTGTGAGGGGATAAACCACAATTGAAAAGTTTTTTTGGGTTTTGGGCTACTCAAGCAGGAGATTGAATGTCCCGTTTCGCAGTGTATGGAACACAGAAAGTTTCTTGACAATTTCCAAGAAATAAGACACAATTTTTATTTGTGTACTGCAAAAATCTGCCAATTTTTTCTATTAGTTTACGGCATATACTATGAATATTGAAAAACAAGACATAAATAACGGACACTTAAAATATTTACCTACACATAAAAAATTTTTTTGTCCGATACAATCACGAAATTAATTGATCCAATTATTTTTTTAATTGAAATGTCTTCAATCACTGAAATGATAGTATCAATTAAAAAATTAATTGAGAGTCAATTAAAACATGTATTGATCCAATTAAAAAATTAATTGATACTATTACTTTTTGTGATTGATTTTTGTTTCAATTAAAAAATTTGTTGAATCAATTAAAATTTTAATTGAATATTTTTTTAAAACTCAATTAAGACTTTAATTGGCAAAAATTTTCGTAAAATTTTTTCTGTGTACATAAGAGTTTTATAAAAGCAAAATTTTAATATAATCTCTTACACAGGAAAAGTCTTTAAATGCTATCTGGAATATTATTATGAAAAATTTAGTTGATCTATGTTTTGTTGTTATGTGCTCTTTTGTAGAGATTCACGTTTTCCTGTCTTATTATAAATTAAATTAATAGATGGGATTATTTATTTATTTATTTTTTTATTTATTAATGTAACTTGAATTATTAATTATAATTTTCATATATATGGCTAGTTGTGAAAGAATGATAATAACTTTTGTTTGAAATATTTTTTTTGGCGGGATGAAGAATAGTCTCTACAAAATTGAACCTGCCCATTCACAGGAGTGTGGTACATTAAATATTTTCAAAATATCCAATGACCACAACTATCTATTAAAACAAAAAGAAATTTATTAAATTAATGTTGGAGGGTATAATCAATTCGGCCAAGTCGAATATGCATAGCACTCTTGTTTTTAGTAAAAAAATTCTAATAAATTAAAGATATATATAATAGAATCTAATGATATATAATTATAGTGAAATGAAAAAACAAAATGTCCTAAAGTAACTGAGAGAAAAAAAAAAACAAAACAAAACAAAAACTGAAACAAAAAGGTCCTTCTAATCTGTGTTTGTAATTCTATGTTAAATAAAATAATGTGAACAAATTCAAGCGAACAATCATAGATAGGAGATCATTCTCCTAACCGAATATAGTTAGTTCGTTTGGTGAATGTATGGCAAAAATGCTGATAATAGTATTAGCGAAGGAAAATATTAGGAACAGAGACATTTTCCAAAAGTGAAATGAAGTCAAAATGTAAATGCAAAAAAAATGTTTTTAAAAATTTTATTTCGAATTTCATTAGAAAAAATAATAATTATATGTATATTTTCCACAATTAATTACATTTTTTATATTCCAAAAAAAAAAAAAATGAAGCAGTGTCTGCTAATATAATAGAAACAGATATATTAGAGGCTAAACTCCAAAGCTCCAATAAAGGTTTACATATAAAATTGTTTCTGTTATTATTTTCAATTTTAAGACATCCCGAGTAAAAATTGTAGATTTCTCAATTTAAATTAGATCTGAGCAGATCCGAAAATTGTTAAGATATGATTATATATTTTTGTTATAGAACTAGATCAGATTAGATCTCAATATTGGCCTAGATCTAATGTAATCGATATAATTATATATAGCCCTATACACTGAAAAAATATTGTCGTGAGGTCAAAGATTTCATGTCTTTAAAATACGAATGGAATTTTTTCTTAGCATAGAAGACGTTTTTTTCCTTGTCCAAAAATCGATAAACTTTTCAATGAAGTTGTATTGTCCTTATAATTAAGTGATTTGACTTAAAACTGGGTATCATAAGATGAAAGAAAAAATGTTTGGGCTAAGGTCAACTTGACTTTAATAATTCAGAAAAATTCTTTAAACTTAATAAAATTGTCTTTAAATTTGTTGTGTTTTTGCATCTTGACTACAAAGCAAAAAATCGTTCAAATAGGGGACATATTTTTCAAAACTTTATTTTAAAGAAGTATTTTACTTGAAGCATAGCATAATTTCTATTGGAAGTCGAGTTTTAATTTGGAAAATAAAGTTGTCGTTAACTTGTTTTTAAAGCATATGAAGAAAAAAAGCTGAGAAAGCGAAAAATTAAAATTTGCTTCCTAGAAGTAAGTACACAAAACCCAAATTGAAAAGAGAATTGTGTCCTAAAACTATCCTTACTTGTATTCTGCGCTTCTTTGGCTCGGGATCAATACAAAATTTTTGTTAAAGTAAAGACAAAATCTTTGGAACCGGGCATGCTTTTTTTCAGTGTATGTAGATAGGTCTGATGTTAGATCTTATCATATATGGGATTCTATCTAGTTATATCAAATTATATCTCATCATATCTGGTTAGATCCAAAGAGGCCAATTTTGATATCTGATCATAACTACACAGAAAAAAATTTCATAAACATTTTTTCAATTACAGCCTTAATAGAGATTTAGAAAATATTCAATTAAAAATTTAATTGATTCAACAAATATTTTAATTGAAACAAAAATCAAACACAAAAATTTATAATATTAATTAATTTTTTAATTGGATCAATTAATGTTTTAATTAATACTATCATTTCTGTGATTGAAGACATTTTAATTAAAAATTAATTGGATCAATTAATTTCGTAATTGAAGACAAAAAATTGGAATTGGATCAAATAATTTTTTAATTAATACTGTAATTTCTGTGATTGAAGAAATTTCAATAAAAATTAATTGGATCAATTAATTTCGTAATTGAAGACAAAAAATATTTTTTTGTGTGTAATTAGATCCATCATTTTTTACATGGCGTCCCATGTTAAAATTGGGGGATATAATTCAATATGATTAGATCTCAAAATTTGCCGCTTTAAATGTGAGCAAATACACCCAGATATAATGTGTCCAACTAACTATATATATGGTTAGATATAATTATATCGAAGACATTAGATCTAGACTAATATTGAAATCTGATCATACTCAAAAAAAAAATTTTTTTTTGATTCAATCATGAAATTAATTGAACCAATTAATTTTTTAATTGAAATGTCTTCAATCACAGAAATGATAGTATCAATTAAAAAAATTAATTGACAGTCAATTAAAAAATTAATTGATCCAATTAACAAATTAATTGATGCTATTAATTTCTGTGATTGATTTTTATTTCAATTAAAAAATTTGTTGTTTCAATTAAATTTTTATTTGATTTTTTTTTTAAACTCAATTAAGATTTTAATTGGAAAAATTTTCCTGAAATTTTTTTCTGTGTATGTAATTTCATAGTAATTAGATATGATTAGATCATATCATTTTTTGGATGTACTCATATCTAATCATATCAAATAAGATCTCTCAATTTTTACTGGGGATAGAAACTATTTTGATTAAAAAATAAATACCAACTTATTCTAATTTTGAAACATCTTTTTTTAATTAACTGACTGCTAAAAATAGCAAAAAATGATTGGTTTTAACAGCAAGTAACAATGTTTGATAATAGAAAAATTTTTTGGATGTGTTTTTTTTTTGAAAAAGATTACCATTAGGCTTGTTTTCTTTTAATGCTGGTTAACTAAGCCGTGAGGGACTAAAAGGAAACACAGCAAATTTCACAGCAGCTGCTGAAAATAAAAATAAATACCAAAATATTCTAATTTTGAAAAATCTTTTTTAATTAACTGACTGCTAAAAATAGGAAAAAAATACTTTGTTTTAACAGCAAATAATATTTTTGATAACAGCTAATTTTTTACGTTTTTTGGAAAAATATTATCTTTAGGCTTGTTTTCTTTTCATGGTGCACAGAAAAAAATTCACGAAAAATTTTCCAATTAAAATTTTAATTGAGTTTTAAAAAATATTCAATTAAAAATTTAATTGAATCAACAATTTTTTTAATTGAAACAAAAATCAATCACGAAAATTAATAGTATCAATTAATGTTTTAATTGGATCAATTAATTTTTTAATGAACATTCAATTAATTTTTAATTGATACTATCATTTCTGTGATTGAAGACATTTCAATTAAAAATTAATTGGAGCAATTAATTTCGTGTTTGAATCAGAAACATTTTTTTTTGTGTGGATAACTAAGCCGTGAGGGACTAAAAGGAAACACAGTAATTGTTTATCGAGAATATGTACGAGAAACTGCGCAAAACTGGCATCAGCTGTTTAATTATTGGACAAATTAAGCACAAGGGGAACTAGAATCTGTTCGTATGTCTTTGACTACCTGCAAGCTCTTACTGCGTGAGAAGGCTATCATGATGGCAAATGTTCGATGGGAGAATTGCAAGGGTTGTAACGACACCAAGCAAATATGGCCCCATTTAAACTTGAACCGCACACTAGATATGCTAGTGTTCTCAAGACGTCAGATATCACTTCTGACATCTGCTATAACGGGTCGCTGCCTGATAGGCGAATTTGCAAAAACTATTGGTGGGAAGTATAATGACTACTGTATGAGCTGTCATGATGCGGAGGAAAAGGAATCTTGTGTGAGTGTCCTGCATTTTGTGTAAGGCGCAAGCGAATTTTAGGGTCATATAGCTTTAAATTACTGGCGGACCTGGAAAACGTTAACTTAAGCAGTCTGTTAATGTTTTTGGAACAATCTGTTTGGTTCAACCAAAGAAAATAATTGTGAAGGTTCAGTGGTTAAAACTAGAAGTGCCCATATGTAGTAGGTACTTTTAGTTAAATGTGGTATCACAATGGACTGAATAGTCTAAATGAGCCTGACACTTAATCGGGCTGCCACTTTAACCTAACCTAACCTAAGCACAATAAATATCTATTGTGAATCAAAGAGACATCTTTTCATGTAAATTCAATCTGGCAACACTAGTGAGATTTACACTGATGTGATAATCAGTCGTTGTCGCTGTCGGTTTATGTCGCTTTACGCCTGTCGCCACTAATTGGTATTCTATTTGTCGATATTTTCTGTTATCGATTATTATCGACACAGATCGATATTTCTACACTCGAAAAAAAAACAAATAATTAGTTCCAAAGATTTTGACCTTCCCTTAAGGATTTTGGTATTGATTCCAAGCCAAAGATGCGATTTCTTTAAAATAAAGAAAAATTTTAGCGACCTATCTGGCTTTAAATCTAGAATCAATAAAATTAAAATTAGGATACAGATCCCATTTATCGAATTTTCATTCTATATATTCGCTATATTAATAAAGCTATTCAAACAAATGCCAATTTAAAAATTCAAATTATAACGGATACTTCAAAGTAAAGAAATGTTTCCTTAATTCTAAAAACAGAACTTTAAACCTAAGATGATAAATTCTCAAAATAAGTTTTAGCCTATATCTGAATCGTTTTTTTTTTCATAAGATTCAATATTCCAATGAATTTAAGGACGATTTTTTTTAAATCAAAAATGTGTTTCTTTGCTTTAAGGAAAATTCGCCTTAGTTCAAAGACATACGACTTTAACGGAGGGACAGAAATTTAGAACACAAATTTTGGAAATTTGAGTCCTAAATTTAATTAAAAAAAAATTAGAAGCATAGATAATAAACTTTATTTTAATTAAAATATTTTCATTATTTTAAAGAAAATTGTCCTTAATATTTTGTAAATTGCATATCTCCCTTAATATCACGTAAATATTTTTTTCAGTGTAGAGACGTTTTTGTTGTCATCGAATTTGGCAGCGGCTTTTAAAGAAATTATTTAAACTTTAGTGATCGAAATGTAAAGAAAAATGGAAACTGGAAATAGTTAAAATGACTAATGCTCATCAATTAAAAAAGGTTGAAGAACTAGAAATGAATTCATAAGACGGAGGATTTGGTTGGAACACGATTTCAAATGATTTAAAACTCGATGCTTTTTGAACTTTCGAGAAGAAGATGGGCAAATGATAAGAAGTAAATTTAATTTCAAAAAAATTTATATTGTTTAAGTATTTATTCCGGTTTTGCCGAACTCATGTTCTAGATCTAGGAGACCTGAGCTGATCATGACACCAGTGTAACGATATCCTGGATAGTTGATACAAATGTTGCATCCAGTACTAAAAGAAAACAGGCCTAATCTTAGTGCTAGAGTCTAAGGCTCAAGGCTTCCTTGATTTACAAAAATATTGTATTTTTATTTTCATTACATTTTGACCGATTTTCACCTAGTTAGAATGCCTGTTGTAAATTAAAAATTAAAAAAAAGAAAAACCTAAATAATTATAAAGCAAAGATAGTATAATAAAAGATGATATATAATTAATATAATTAATTTAAAACCACAAAACAAAAATGTTAAAACATAAAAGAGAATAATTGTTTTTATTATCATTATTATTATTATTATTGAACAAAATTATAAACATAAAACAAAACAAATATATTATTTTTTCTAAAAATATAGTTACGACATATTTACTTGAAAAACAAAAAACCAAAAGTATCCTCTAATTAATTCAAATAAATTCTACTTTAGCCAAATTAGCTAAATACTGTTGATGTAACGTAAAAACTCGAAGAAATGAAAACAAAAAATTGTATTTATTTTTTTTTTCTCAAAAACTATTAATTTTAAATTTAGTTAAATTTATTTCTTTTTATGGGATGATGTTGTTTGTGTATGTACGAGTATATGTATGTATATGTGCACAGTTAGACCAAAACACCAATTGGTGAAGATGAATAGAATAGATGAAGCGGCTAGGAAGGAATTACATGCATGTCGCCTCCTTACAGCCAGCCGAAAGTTCTATGAATGAAAA
Organism: Haematobia irritans; assembly: GCF_050003625.1. Taxonomy (NCBI): domain Eukaryota; kingdom Metazoa; phylum Arthropoda; class Insecta; order Diptera; family Muscidae; genus Haematobia; species Haematobia irritans. Next base: position 102,013,031 of record NC_134399.1, on the reverse strand, counting down.
ACAATTTCAAATTAGAGATGAAAAACAAACCGATAAAGAAAATACAATAAGAGAACGATTTCAATAATAAAGATTTAGAACTAGTTTGGACTCTGAATTATCGTAAATCTGTTTTAATTGATGGGTTTGGGGGGTCTGAATTTTATATTAAATAATAATTAAAAAAAACTACAAGGTATGTACTATTTTTTGTACAAATTTGGCGCGGGTCGCAAAAAATGAATTTAGACACTAGTGAGCAGATAATAAAGCTAGTCCGGCGGCGACTGACACTTAATTTTTCCCATTGGCTGCGGAGGTCATCGCAAATAACAGGTTGGCTGATAAGTCCCCGGTCTAACAAAGAAAAACACATTTTTTTGTCAAAATTCGTTTTTATTATTCAACATAGTTCCCTTCAAGAGCGATACAACGATTATAACGACCTTCCAATTTTTTGATACCATTTTGGTAGTACTCCTTCGGTTTTGCCTCAAAATAGGCCTCAGTTTCGGCGATCACCTCTTCATTGCAGCCAAATTTTTTCCCTGCGAGCATCCTTTTGAGGTCTGAGAACAAGAAAAAGTCGCTGGGAGCCAGATCTGGAGAATACGGTGGGTGGGGAAGCAATTCGAAGCCCAATTCATGAATTTTTGCCATCGTTCTCATTGACTTGTGGCACAGTGCGTTGTCTTGGTGTAACAACACTTTTTTCTTCTTCATATGGGGCCGTTTTGCCGCGATTTCGACCTTCAAACGCTCAAATAACGCCATATAATAGCCACTGTTGATGGTTTTTCCCTTCTCAAGATAATCGATAAAAATTATTCCATGCGCATCCCAAAAAACAGAGGCCATTACTTTCCCAGCTGACTTTTGAGTCTTTCCACGCTTCGGAGACGGTTCACCGGTCGCTGTCCACTCAGCCGAATGTCGATTGGACTCAGGAGTGTAGTGATGGAGCCATGTTTCATCCATTGTCACATATCGACGGAAAAACTCTTGTGTATTACGAGTTAACAGCTGCAAACACCGCTCAGAATCATCAACACGTTGTTGTTTTTGGTCAAATGTGAGCTCGCGCGGCACCCATTTTGCACAGAGCTTCCGCATATCCAAATATTGATGAATGATATGACCAACATGTTCCTTTGATATCTTTAAGGCCTCTGCTATCTCGATCAACTTCATTTTACGGTCATTCAAAATCATTTTGTGGATTTTTTTGATGTTTTCGTCGATAACCATCTCTTTCGGGCGTCCCCTGCGTTCACCGTCCTCCGTGCTCATTTCACCATGCTTGAATTTTGCATACCAATCAATTATTGTTGATTTCCTTGGGGCAGAGTCCGGAAACTCATTATCAAGCCAAGTTTTTGCTTCCACCGTATTTTTTCCCTACAGAAAACAGTATTTTATCAAAACACGAAATTCCTTTTTTCCATTTTTTTCACAATAACAAAAGTTGCTTCACAAAAGACGCTCTATCTCACAAACTAATTGACTTACAGACGTCAAATTTTGACACAATGCATAAAAATAATATGCATTCAATACTAGCGACGCCATCTATGTGTCAGACCGGGGACTTATAAGCCAACCTGTTATTTAATTTCTTTTAAAAATTTTGTCAGTATTTAATTTCTTTTAAAAATTTTGTCAAAATTTTATTTCTAGAGAAAATTTTATCATCATTTTATTTCTATAGAAAATTTTATTTCTACAGAAAGTTTTAGCATCATTTTATTTTTATAGGATATTTTGTCAACACTTTATTTCCAAAGAGAATTTTGTCAAAATTATTATTATTTCTATATATAGAAACATGAGAAACCTCTTACTTGGAGAGGGAGATTTTGCAAAAATATACCAAAACATCAAGAATTCTACCGTTCTACCAAACAGTAAAAAAATCTACCATTTTTAGTAGAATTCTACCAATTGTGGGAACCATGTTTATTATTGCGGCCTTTAATTCTAAATACTAATTGAAACACTGGAGCGTATGATTGATATATCCAAATTATGTACATCATACGCCACCTTACGATAACTTATTGTGTAGTCCAGAGAACTGCAACGGTGGCTTTCTTTCGTATTGCAATCTTACCCACAAAATGTCGGTGGCAGTGAGTAAGACACCAATTACCATGCGATCTTTTCATACAAATCCGAGAATAAAAACACCAATAGTATATAACAATGTTCGTTCGTATGCAGTGTCTTCCAATCTTAAACCAATCGACATCGTAACAACGCTCGGTAAACAAAAAACGAGGTTGGCACTTAAGTGTGATTGCACTCAACAACAACAATTACTAGCAGTTGGCATTAGCTCAAGAGAATTGAGAGAGTACCAAATAAGAAAATACCAAACTGCTGAGATATGGGTAACCAATTTGTGTGATTGCTTTACTACGGTGTTTTCGAGAAACCAACACTCATACTAACAAACACCGACAGGGGTTGGTTGCATTGGATATTGGTGGTTGAAATTTTTTGACCAATTGGTGTTTTAAGATTGCAAATGTTGGGTGTTTACTAAATACACTGGTCGGTTGCGGTAGATCGCAGTCGTTCTCTGGTGTAGTCCAAATCAGAGAACGGCTGCGATCTACCACAACCGACCAGTGTATTTAGTAAACACCAATATTTGCAATCTTAAAACACCAATTGGTAAAAAAAAATTTCAATCACCAATATCCAATGCAATCGACGACTGTCGGTGTTTGTTGGTCTCTCGAAAACACCGTAGTAAAGCAATCACGCAAATTGGTTACCCATATCTAAGTAGTTTGGTATTCTCTTATTTGGAAGTAAATATTTGTCTTATTTGGAAGTAAATATTTGTCTTGGATAAAAGAATACTGTGATTTCTTTTACTCCGTCAAGATTTTGGTTATCAAGTCACGGTTGCCACAGTTGGTAGAATTCTACCAAAACTAGTATTTTTTTACTATTTGGTTAGAATTGTTTATGTTTTGGTAGATTTTCGACAATATTCCTTTCCAACTATGAGGTACTCACAAATTTTCTATAGAAATAAAAGTTTAACAAAATTTTCTATATAAACAAAATTTTAACAAAATTTTTTATAGAAATAAAATTTCAACAAAATTTTTTATAGAAATAAAATGTTGACAACATTTTTTTATAGAACGAAAGAAATATGAGCTACCGTGGTTCAATGGTTAGCATGCCCGTCTTGCATACACAAGGTCGTGGGTTCGATTGCTGCTTCGACCGAACACCAAAAAGTTTTTCAGCGGTGGATTATCCCACCTCAGTAATTCTGGAGATATTTCTGAGTGTTTCAATGCTTCTCTAAGTGGTTTCACTGCAATGCGGACTCGTTCGGACTCGGCTATAAAAAGGAGGTCCCTTGTAATTGAGCTTAAGATGGAATCGGGCACTCATTGATAAGAGAGAAGTTCACCACTGTGGTATCACAATGGACTGAATAGTCTAAGTGAGCCTGATACATCGGGCTGCCACCTAACCTAACCTTTTATAGAAATAAAATGTTGACAAATTTTCTATAGAAATAATTTTTTTCGTGTTTTGTTTTTTACTGTTGGTTTGTACTTCAATCATATTTGTTGTTTTGATCTCAGCTTTAAAACCATTGCGTTGACTAAACTACAAGAGTTGTTGCGTAGCACCGAAAAATAAAATAAATAAAAACACAAGGGATTTAGTTTTTCTTTTCAATGATGTTTCAATAAAACGTAATTTTATTGAATTTTTGGGAGATTATTATTTACCTTTTACAAAACAATCGTTGGACGGACGTAATCCAGAAACGAATAATAACAAAAGTTAGACGCCGCAAGACGGTAATGGCGCGACTCGTTAGAAAAATGTAACGAATTGTGCTGAAAGCACAGAGCTGCATCCAGAGCTTAGGGTACATTTCCTAACGAGGGGGAAATTGTTATTTTACAAGATTTTAAGTCCCCATCTAACGAATAAATTTTGACCTTACGAATTTGAACTTAAACATTCCGCCCGCCTTGCAACATCCAGCTATGTTGTAATTGAAATTCAGTAATTCATAGAATATTACATATGTACAATATATTGATATCAAAATAAATATAAAATGCGTTGTCAGTATCATTTTCAAATTGAGCATTTTTTTTTTTTTTTATTAGTTCTTTTAATTTTTTTCAAACTTCATTCTTTCTTAACTAAATGCTCGTAGAGCCGTTGACCCGGAGGGTCTGCAGTGTCTGGGTTATTGGCCAGGATGACCTACGACACATATTCATGGTTGACATTGCCCTGAAATCACCCAGCCGAATATCGTCAGCTGCGCCAAGGGGAATCCCGGACTCGAAAACATTTGAGGCTTAATAACCCTTGCGTATACGTCGGGCCCCAGGACCAACCCCACCCCGGAAGGGCGATAAAACACTGGATCGGCCAGCTGGAGACATTCAAAATGCTCTCGTATGGAGTCTGGAGCCGACGCCGATGGGGTGACCACACGGGATAAATTTGTCACCCGGGCGGAAAAAATCAATTTATTTTCCGCGTTGTGCCGGGATACGACGATCAGCGGACAAAAGGCGTTCTGCGCTGTCATTGCCGAAGTAAGCAGTAAGCTTTGGGCAAGACTACTGCATATCATACTGTACCCCGCACATGGGTCGAGGACAGCTCGGACGGGAATTCGACGACCGGACAAGACGAGTATCAACACAAGAGTGGGACCAAGCCTAACAGTTGGTTGCAAAACTAACAACGGACTAAATATGGGGGTAGCATTTGTAATGCAGTACGCGGACGAATTAACGGACGGACTTGAATTTGACTTTCTCTTAGACAAATCGGACGATGGAGCGGAAGGACGTTGTTGCTGGTCGAAGGAGTGCAGAAGCGTATGGTGGCTCTCTCCGCATTCGCGACACCTTTCGCGACTATTGCAGGTCGACCGCATGTGTGACCTGCCCAGACAGTTGGAGCACACCCGATGAAGAACTACGGTGCGCAGCCTTTGCTCCAACCGCATTTTCAAGAACCTGCGGCACGACCGTAGATTATGCTTCCGCCTGCATAACACACAATTGTTCAAATGAAGCTTTGGGCTCGAGTCCGAATTTCTTTGGGCAGTCCCCGTAGGGGAAGACGAAGATTCTGCTGCCTTAGTTGCAGATACTTCAGCTGGAGCCGTATCAGCCCCCGACGGAGGGATAACTTTTTGTGTCGGTACTACCTCTTGTGAAGAGGCGACGACTGGGGTCATCCCGACGTCAGGGACCTGCTCGATTGCTGGTAACGGCTCGCGAAGAACCGGTGCAACATCATTTTCTAAAATCTCTCTTTCCTCATCGGACATCGGGACGTCATCCTCGTAGTCAGGGAGAGTCTTAACAATTTCCCTCATATTTTCCATTGTACTGCGAAAAGAAAGATGACGCTTACTATATGAACGATCGAAAACTATTCGGTCAGTATGACCAATATTACCACCGGCCGTCTTACAACACCGTTTGCCGTTCTCACGTCAGCAACTCTAACGCGACCGTCAGATCCCGGGTGGACGTCATCCACACGACCTAACTTCCACGATGTAGGAGGCAATTGTTCATCACGAATTACTACCAAGTCCCCTACTTCGATATCACGCTGCGGAAATTTCCATTTATACCTTTTCTGTAAGCCTTTCAAATATTCATCTTTCCACCGTAAGCAGAACTGTTGCGACAGCGCCTTCATTTTCCTAAATCGATGCACCAAATGAAGTGGTGATTCCTCCTCTAACTGTTCAGGAGGCGCCAAGATCGGAGATCCTACCAAAAAATGGCCGGGCGTAAGTGCCACCAACTCTTGAGAACTTTCACTCATCGGGCACAACGGCCTAGAATTTAAACAAGCCTCAATTCTCGAAAGAACAGTCGAAAACTCTTCAAATGTATATTTGAATCCAGATGCATGTTTCCTAAAATGCGTCTTGAAGCTTTTGACAGCAGCTTCCCAGAGACCACCCATATGTGGCGCCCCGGCAGGGATAAACTGCCAGGAAAGCTGCTGAAACTGGTATGCGGAACACACCTTATCACGTCCCTCCTTAAGAACACTTCTCAATTCTTTTTCCATTTCGCGTGAAGCGCCTACAAAATTTGTACCATTATCCGAAAAAATGGTCTTGGGACAACCACGCCGAGATATAAATCTGTGAAAGGCAGCCAGAAATGTTGTCGTAGACAAGTCTGATGTGGCTTCCAAGTGTATGGCCTTCGTCGAAAAGCATACAAAAACGCAAACATAACCCTTTGTTATCTTACATGCGCGCCCTATAAATGACTTAATTTCGAAAGGCCCCGCAAAATCAACGCCAGTCGTAGTAAACGGTCTGGTAAGTACAGTTCTCTCCGGTGGGAGAGCCGCCATGATCTGCGTACAAGACTTCTTCCTATCCAACAGACACCGTTTACACCGGTTAATAGTCGATCTAATCAAAGATGTTAAACGAGGAATCCAATACTCTATCCGAATAAGACGTAGAACCAACTGGTTTCCTCCGTGAATAGATATGTCGTGAACATATTTCACCAGTAACCTAGCGAATCTACTATTATACGGCACTATAATTGGATGTCGCTCACTATACGAAAGGGTAGGACACCTACTCAAACGACCATTCAACCTCATAACCCCCTCCTCATCCAGGAATGGATTCAATGACAACAACGAACTCCTGGAACCTAACGGTTTCTTTTCCATCAAACAACCGTACTCATCTGGATAATGAGCCCTTTGAGAAAGAACAGCTAGACGTAATCTCACTGCCTTTAATTCAGTTGCCGTCAACGTCGTGTCGTGATACACATTTCGACTAGCATGTGAATAATGGGTCCTTTGATAAAACCTAAATATATACGCGATGACTCGTAGAGCCCTATCTAACGAAGAAAATCTCTCTAAAATGTCCTCATAGTTCGTAAAAAACGATGCGTGAGTCTTGACCGCCCGTACCTCAACGTCAGTCTCAAGAGGGGTCAAATCACTAATATCCCACTGAGAACTAGCTGAGCACAGCCACTCTGGTCCATGCCACCAAAGCGTTGAAACTGCCAACTCTGCAGGCGACACTCCGCGACTTCCCAAGTCGGCCGGATTGTCCTCAGAACGAACATGGTACCAATTCTGTCCCCCAGTATTCTCCTGAATCCTACATACGCGATTCGCAACGAAAGTAGACCACGTAGATGGCGTCTTTCGAAGCCAAGAGCGGACGATCGTAGAATCCGTCCAACAATAAACACGTCGAAATTCAATATCTAACTCCCTGGCTATAGACTTGTAAAGTTCTGAGGCCAAAACTGCCCCACAAAGCTCCAAACGTGGCAAAGATATAGATTTGATGGGGGCTACCTTAGTCTTACAAGATAGCAAATGGGTGAAGATTTGTCCCTGCGGCGTAACCACACGAACATATACTACCCCCGCGTATGCTTTTTCCGAGGCGTCGGAAAAAACATGTAATTCTACCTCACAGTCTGTGGAGTAATTGACCCATCGAGGAATACGAACGTGATTCACATCCTGATAGGTCTCGACAAACTTTCGCCATTGTCGCTCTGTTTGTAACGGAAGAGACTCGTCCCATCCTATCTTATCCAACCAAACCTGTTGCATAATTATCTTCGCCACTATAATAACTGGCCCCAGCCAGCCAACAGGGTCAAATAGCCTAGCTATAGCCGATAAAACCTCTCTCTTCGTAAACCGAGATTTTTGCTCAATCGGTTTCATCTCAAAATAAAACAAGTCTAACTGCGCATTCCACCTAATACCCAACGGTTTCGAACTACTGGCCTCAACAAACTCCAGTAATTTGGCGTCAACCAAATGGTCAGCCGGAAGCGATTCTAAAATGGCTAGCTCATTAGAAGTCCACTTCCTCAGTTCGAACTTTGCCGATGATAGTACTCTAATCAATTGGTCCCTAGATTCAACAGCAGTATCCACGTCATGGTATCCTGTCAAAACATCATCCACGTACATGCACCTTCGTAGAATATGTGCCGCGTGGGGATAGTCATCTTCGGAGTCATCGGCCAATTGCAATAACGTCCGTATAGCTAAATAGGGAGCACAATTCACTCCAAATGTCACGGTCTGCAGCTCATAGTCTTGTACATCTTTTTGTGGGGAGTCCCTAAAGACAATTCGCTGCAGAGAAGTATGGGCCGAATTTACCCTAATTTGGCGGTACATCTGTGTGATGTCGCAATTAAAAACGTATTTGAAAAATCTCCACCTCAAAATCAAATGAACCAATTCCAATTGTAATGTGGGTCCCACATAAAGAATGTCGTTCAGACTTTTACCATTTGAGGTCTTATGCGAAGCATTAAAGACAACTCGAAGTTTGGACGTCAATTTGTCCGGATTGATTACCGGGTGGTGTGGCAAATAACACACAGTTTGATCTGCAGGAGAAGTCGACGACACTGGTCTCATATGTTGCAAGTCCAAATATTCTTTAATCACCCCGTCATACATTAATTTTGTTTCAGGCTTTCGTAAAAGCGAAGCCTCACCACGAATAAACTGCTTCAAACAACTTGTCCGCGAATGTCCAAGCAAGACTTGTCCCTTTAATTCGGGTTTTATCGGAAGAGTCACTACGTATCTTCCATCGGAATCCCTATATGTGGTATTCTTAAAATTTTCCTCACAAAATTTATCTGCGGGAGAACAAATTGCCCGTCTTGGTAAGTCCTCTAATTCCCAAAAGCGAAGAAGAGTCTTGTCAAGACCATCTTCCTCCATAAATTCTACAGTCGTTGAAAAAACTGTCACACTGGAAGTGGGAATTGAACCAGTAATGAGCCAACCGAAGACTGTCTGTTGAGCAATCAACGAACCTAAAATACCGGAGCGAACCCCCTGTAATATAATTCTGGGATACACGTCTGCCCCCAACAATAAATCAACCGGACGGCTATCGAACAGATTAGGATCCGCCAAACGTAAGCCAGGCAAACGCGACATATAATTCCGACTCACTTGGAAAGACGGTAAATTCCCAGAAATCCTAGGCAGGACCAACGCAGTCGCCTCTACCAAGACCGACTCATCTATTGGTGACCCTATACTCAGAAGGCAAATACCGCGAGAAGTTATCGAAACCGATTGATTCACGCCTGATATCGAAGACGTCGCACTCGTTATCGAAATCCTAAGCAACTTTTGCATTTTTTCGGTAATAAAGGAGGCTTCCGATGCTGGGTCAATAAGAGCCCGAGCTGGGTACGTCATACCCTGATGAACGATGTTCACCATAGCCGTCCCTAATAGTACCGACCTGTTCTGGGAAACATGAAAAACTTGCCTGGCCGAAGTACCAGACACGATTCCAGACGAAGTGGAAGGCTGCGGGTCAATCAAACCGCTAGAATCCGTAGGACGAGCGGCCGAAACCATCGAAGACGTAGTCGCCACATTCGTAGAATGAGAAAAATCGCGATGAAGCAAAGTATGATGCCTTCCTTGACACTTCTCACAACTGCGAGATGTAGCACAGTTGTTAACGTCATGTCTACGAGCTAGACAATTGAAACAACAGCGGTACCGTTTCACAGCAGTCAACCGATCATTCACAGAAAGATTCCTAAATCTCGGACAAACACGAAGATGATGGCTTTGTCGTGGACAAAGAACACACATCTTATCGACGGAATCTCTAGAAGAATGAGAAGTGTATTGCGAATTACGCGACCTAGATGGCGAAGATTTCGGAGCTGCATTCGTAAAATGCGTTCGCAGTTTCCTGCCATCAGTTCTCCTCGAAGCATCGATACCCTTCAAATCGCGCAGACACGTGAGTGTCTGAATCCTTTCCGTAAGAAAACGATCCATGTCCACCCAAGACGACAACGCAGACTTATCACTTATACCCTGTTCCCACAAAGTAACACTAATCTTCGGTAGACGTTGCACACACAAATATATCAAAATCGGATCCCAATCGTTCGTAGGAACGTTATTCACAGCCATCGCCGAAATACATGCATTTATACCACGCTGCAAGTTCTTCAACCCAGAACTTGTCTCGGTGTCTAAGACCGGAAGGTCAAAAAGAAGCTTCAACTGATTGCTGACTAAAATTCTCAAGTTGTCATAAGTTTCCTTTAACGTCCTCCAAGCTAACTCGAAACTCCTATCAGTGAGAGGAAATCTTCTTACAACTTCACGGGCGTCGCCACTAGTCTTTTTGAGCAAATGACACAAGCGCTCAATATCACTCAGACGGGAATTTTTTACATAAACAGCAGTAAACAAATCCCTAAATGTTGGCCAAGACTGAAAGTCACCATCGAAAACCTCAATATCGCATGGTGGTAAAGCCAAACTATGGACCGCACCATGGTCAACACCTAACAAAAGAGAATTTCCCGATACATCCACATTACCAGAACGAGCAGAAATATCCGCCACATCGGCCTGCTGTATAGGAGTTGACGCCCTATGAACGGCTTTCAGACCGTCTATTTTCCTTTCGATAGTGGAAACAATACGAATATAGGCATCATAAGTTGCCTCATACTTGCCGTCAGCAGATTCTACCTTTCCCTTATCTGAATCTTCCTGAAGATCGTCTAAACACTCCTCATACCTCTCTTTCACTTTCTCCCAGAGTGATTTCGCCTCTTCGACCTGAGCCCTTAGAGAATAAACATCTAAATTCTCCTCCTTCAAAGAGCTAACCCGTGTCCCAAACTTCACAACCGCATCAGCGGCTCTAATGAATCGCGCGAATGTATTAACTGGCATATTGAAAATAATTCAGCGTCACAAAAATTCACAAAAACTCGTAAAGTATGTGAACACGCACTTATCGACAGCGAAAACTGGCCGAAAAATCAATAAATTTGCACAAAATGCCCAAAAATGCAAAAACAAAAATTTACAAAATTTTTCTTTCAGTGTATCAAATTCTCACACTGCACCAAAATTACCACAAAATTTCTTGAAGTGTAAACAATTGTTCGTAAAACAACCACTTCAAAACTTAAAATCAAAAATTTCAAACAATTTGTAAAATATTGGACTATTTTTCTCTCAGTGTAGAAACAATTAATTTTCGTTCAGTGTACCGAATCACAAAATATTTTCCCCTTGTACAAAAAATAGGCAAATTATTCAAGTCAAATTCTAAAAATCTCAAAATTCCACTAAAATCTTCGAACTATTTCTCTCAGTGTATGAATGAATTTACGAAAATTACGCTCAGTGTACCGAAGAATACTGACTGCCGCCAATTTGTATCAAAACTTCACACACGAAAACCAGATGATCAAAAAAATTCAACAAATTATAAGAAATTATAAAAAAATGTCTGTAAGACCAAATGTAGGGTGCACGGACTGTAAAATACACCTCTACACTTCCACGCCAAATAATCTCCCCAAAAAAATTAAAAATCGCAAATAATAAAAAATATAGAAATAAAAATATATACGTAATATATATGATAAAATAAAAATTATACGATCGTACCGGACCGCCTGTAGGGTGCACAGTGACCAAAACGATAATTTTTACTAATGCGCGTAACGCTAATGGGGTTAGCGTGAGGGTTAACAAATAAACCAAAGAAACACAGCTCAAAAAAAATATGTATGTATATACGTGTGTGTATCACTGATCATACGTAGGTATGTAATTCAAACGTTGACTGCAGTGACGATTGATGTTTGTTTACAATAGTAATACGACCAACAGAGCCTTTGGAGTCTGCGTGTATTTTGTTATTGTTTTATTTACTTCAAGTTAAAGGCAACGTAATTGCAAATAATGTTTTGAAGTAAATAAGCAATTGTCAACGTTTAAATTCACCACACAACACCAATATATACAATAGATTTTTTCACTTTTTATTTTGACTATTCTTTCACTTGAATATCTTTTAGCAAAACGAAATTAAACAAACGAAAGAAACGTACGTATGTATGTAGCAACGAATGTGTGTTTTTGAAATGCAATTTGCCGTCGGCAAAACGAAATAATTGAATCAATGTTGTAAAACGACCGCGGTTTAAATTTAAAACACTCGCGATTTGCTCAATTATTTTAATAAAACACTGACATACGCACCTGTGTGTTGATATATAATTATTTAAATAAATTTTCAATTTAAATTCTCCACAAATATGGCTGCAAACTGGCTGCTTTTTTGTTGTTGCTTCACAATATCAGCACTTTCCTTTGAAAAAAAAGACAAAACAAAATCCTTTATTAATTGCTGTAAGCAAGTATCCGGCTCGAAGGACCAATGATTGCGTAGCACCGAAAAATAAAATAAATAAAAACACAAGGGATTTAGTTTTTCTTTTCAATGATGTTTCAATAAAACGTAATTTTATTGAATTTTTGGGAGATTATTATTTACCTTTTACAAAACAATCGTTGGACGGACGTAATCCAGAAACGAATAATAACAAAAGTTAGACGCCGCAAGACGGTAATGGCGCGACTCGTTAGAAAAATGTAACGAATTGTGCTGAAAGCACAGAGCTGCATCCAGAGCTTAGGGTACATTTCCTAACGAGGGGGAAATTGTTATTTTACAAGATTTTAAGTCCCCATCTAACGAATAAATTTTGACCTTACGAATTTGAACTTAAACAAGAGTAGTTAAGTCAACGCAACCATCATGCAGTCTATAGGGCTTTGCCTAAATAAATTTGACCAACATTCTTTTCCTCTGTAGGTTAAGCTCTTGTAGTTTAGTCAACGCAATGGTTTAAAAATTTAAAATTTTGACAAAGTTTTCTATAGAGATACAATTTTGACAAAATTTTCTATTGTAATAAAATTTTGACAAATTTTTTAATAGAAATAAAATTTTGACAAAATTTTCTATAGAAATAAAATATTAACAACATATTTTATAGAAATAAAATTTTGACAATGTTTTCAATAGAAATAAAATTTTGACAATATTTTTAATAGAAATAAATTTTTTTCAATAAAAATAAAATTTTGACAAATTTTTTTATAGAAATAAAATTTTGACAAAATTTTCTATAGAAATAAAATATTAACAACATATTCTATAGAAATAAAATTTTGACAATATTTTCAGTAGAAATACAATTTTGGCAAAATTTTCAATAAAAATAAAATTTTGACAAAATTTTCAATAGAAATAGAATTTTGACAAAATTATCTATAGAAATAAAATTTTGACAGAATATACTATAGAAATAAAAACTTGACAAAACTAGTAACCACAAAAAATTTAACAAACACTGTTAAATATTTTGTAGTTTTTTGATAAAATTTTCTTAAAAATTTTCAAATATGTACATAGAAAAAAAATTCACGAAATTTTGTACAATTAAAGTCTTAATTGAATTTTAAGAAATATTCAATTAAAAATTTTATTGATTCAACAAATTTTTTAATTGGAACAAAAATTAATCACAAAAATTAATAGTATCAATTAATTTTTTTAATTGACTTTCAATTAATTTTTTAATTGATACTATCATTTCTGTGATTGAAGACATTTCAATTAAAAAATTAATTGGATCAATTAATTTCGTGATTGAATCAGAACTTTTTTTGTGTGGTTAATAATTTAGACCACAAGAGGTTAATTTTGTTTATCCCTTTGATTATTCTTAAAAAAAAATCCAGCTAATAGACATTTTCTATTTGTTCGTTCTTTATTTATGGTAATGACCTTCACTTAGTTTTTGCTTACATGGATGAAAAGACCTATTCCCTCCCCCAAATTTACTTTTCATTGCAGTTATTGCATTGCATTGGTACCAGACCCAAAGTAATGCATACAAACCTTGTATAGATGGATAAAGGACAATGTTCTCGTTACTGCAGTATATTTTATGTATAACAAACATTTATCTTAGTTGACCTAAATAATGTCGTCATCAGCACTATGTAAAGGGTAGAAGGATAAAATGGGTCCAATTGAGCTGAAAAAAAGTGGTTGAATTCAAATAAATGATAAGATATTTTGATAGTAAATGTTGGAAATATGGTTAAATTTATTTATATCAAAACTTCACTCAAATTTCCTTAATAGGAACACTTTTACGTTGAAAAAAAAAAAAAAAAAATAATAATAATCTATATATATAAAATTCAATCTGTTTGTTTATTTGTTTGTTTGTTTGTTTGTATGTTTCGAGTTGGCTCCGAAACGGCTGAACCGATTTACTTGGAACTTTCAGAGATCGTAGGGGGCGTTCATGTGGTGAAAATAGGGTACCTCATTTTTTGACACCTGGTCGCGGAGGGGGGCCTTCCCTTTGGCGGACTTTTGAAAAATTGGACCAAAGTTGACCGATTTGCTTGAAATTTTTATTGAAGGTTGGGGTTGGCATCTAGTTAAAGATCCGCTACTTTATATTTCGATATTTGGTGGCGGAGGGGGACCTCCCCTTTGTTCGACTTTTTTAAAGTACAGTGAAAAAACTAAAATTCTCTAAATTATCTGACATTTACAGAGAACATGCGGTGAGGTAATGGAATTAATATGGGGTACCTGATGATTTCATATGTGGTCGGGGAGGGGGACTTTCCCCTTGCCCTACTTTTTGAAACTTGGAACAAAATTATGCGATTTGCTTGAAATTTTCATTGAATGTTGCGGTTGGCATCTAGACAAAAATCCGCTACATTATTTTTCGATATTTGGTCGCGGAGGGGGACCACCCCTTTGCCCTACTTTTTTTAAAAGTACAGTGAAAACAAAACTAAACTCCCCCGACTGAAATTTTACGGAAAAATGAGTGAGGTTACGAAATTTATATCAGGTTCCTGATTTTTTAATAAAAATAAAAGGGCATAGGGAGACATCCGCTTCTCTTAAGTACATACAGAGAAACAATTAAACTTTACCGAGTTACTTGAAATTTACAGAGGAGAGGTTACGATATTAATAGTTGATACCTGATTTTGTAATATTTGGACGGAAGAGAGGCCGCCTCTTTAGGCTTATAATTTGCTTGACATTTTTTGGAACGTTTACAAAAGTACGCTACATCACTTTTCGATATTTGGTCCTCTAAAACTGCAAAAAAAAAAACAAAAATTCTTAAGTTTTCTTGAAATTTACAAAGGCAGTGGGGGAAGGTTATGAACGAAGAGGCAACCTTCCTTGCCCCACACTAGAAGGAAAGTTTCAAGAATTTTCAGGGAAGGTTAGTGGTGATATTCACTACGGGGTTTGTCGATATTGTATCGGGGAAAGTGACGTCCCTTTAAAACAATAGAGCAAAATTTAAACATCTCCGATCTACTTGAAATTTACAGGGAACGTGGGTGGAGGTGATTAAATTTATCAAGGCCCTATTCAGGGGGGGATGAGGGAGATCAAATCCCCCCCGAAATGAATGAAGATTTTTATATAAATAAATATATATTTTTAGCTGCATAGAAAAATCTTATCGAAGATGTTGAAGAAAAGCTGGAGGTTTTATTTTGAAAAACGCTTACCTATAAAACTTGCACAAATCATAGAATACTCGTTGAAAAGTCCGTCAAACGACGGTCGAAAAAACAAATTGTTTTTGTTCTCGCACCACAAATTTCATTTTTGGAAAATGTCTTTCTGCTTTTTATTTGTGTTTGTTGTTCTTTTTGTGAACATGACTCGCTTTGTTTAGCCATAGCAAAAACAACGAAACAGCCAAACACAAATGTGTAAATGAAATGGCGCAAAACCTGCGAAAATAACCTGCCTAATTCAGCGATGGAAGCACTTGGAGAATGCAATAAAGAGATATTTCCAAACGTGCATATTCTTTTAAAAATTTTGGTCACTTTGCCAGTTACTCAGGGATGGAAAATACAATTTTTAAGAAAGTACAAAAAAGGTATTTTTTGAGCGGAAAGGTACTTTTTACTAAATTTCAACAAAAATTTCACTGGAAAATTATTGTCAAGAGACTAAATTTTAAAGAAAATAAAATTTTGATAAAATTTTCTATATAAATAAAATTTTGCAAAAAAAAAATCTGTAGAAAAAAAATGTTGCAAAATTTTTTCTATAGAAATAAAATTTTGCAAAAATTTCCTATAGAAATAAAATTTTTACAAAATTTTCAATTGAAATAAAATTTTGACAACATTTTCTACCGAAATAAAAAATCGATAATATAGAATCGCATTCTTTTTTCGACTAAAATATTCTTGAAGATCAATAAAATCCTGTTTTTAATTATGTCTTTTATAAAATCGAGATTTTCTTCCCACATGAACATGTCTGTTTTGCCATATTTGTAAAAGACTATTAGCAAATAAGGTTGATAAAGACTTTCTCAAAATTTTAAAATATTTTGTCAAAGATATTGTGCCATAAATCTGATATCGATTCAAAAATGTCTACACAAAAGGTACTAAATCTTTCTTTACTTTCTACACATGACATTATATGAATATTTTTTTTTAAGTTGAACCCTCCCCCCCCCCCCCCTCCGAATTAAAATCCTGGCTACGGCCTTGAAATTTATACATGATTTTTAAATTAGTATATGATTTTTCGATATCTGGCTGGGGAAGGGGAAAATTGAAATAAACTTTGTCGATTTATTTCGATAGAATTTATAGGGACCATTGAGTAGTTGTGAAATGAATATAGGGTACGTGATACTCCGATATCAGGTCGGAGTGGAGCGAAGGTGGGGAGAGGGTTCCCTTTTGTCGGTTTTTATTTTCTTAAATTGAAAGTAGAGGGTTGTCCGTAAATGCGAACTCATTACATAATTTTATGATTTTTGCACAGGCTTCTGTCAGACTTCGTTTTTAGTAAAGAACTTAAATTTACATGAAATTGGCAGCCAACGTAGTGGGTGCATCATTTTCCAACATTTTAGCAAATGTTAATGTGGTAAAATTTTTTACTACTTTTGCATTTTCCGATTTATTGGATGGGAAACAGTAATTCTTTGTATGTTATTATAATATAGTGCTCAATTTTCAGATATGTTAAGGAGAAAGATACCTTTCCTTGACAAACCACACTTAAAATTCACAAGAAAAATAGAAGATTGTACAACTACTTGAATACAGAGCATTATTTAAAAAATTTGGAGAAAAGGGTACACCCATTCCCCCGACATTTTATTAGACGAACCGTTTTACATAAGCATATCCGCCGTATTTGTACCTATAAACGAAAAAGCAAGTAGTCCGATTTGTTTGAAAGAATTCAAATCTTTTCGAATTTGTTTTCAGCACGAAGGATATGGTTGACTAAGTAAACGTAAAATGTTCCTACAAATACGCTTCGGAAGGCGCAGCGAAGCGGGCCGGGTTACGCTAGTAATAAAATAAAATAAAATAAAATAAAATAAAATAAAATAAAGTAAAATAAAATAAAATAAAATAAAATAAAATAAAATAAAATAAAATAAAACAAGTATATACAGCAGTAAGTTCGGCCGGGCCGAATCTTAAATACCCACCACCATGAACCAAATATTAGGGTTTCCTTTGAAATTTCAGGAGGGCTTGAGAACTTGAGGACACTTCCCGAAAATAAATGTTCACCTATGAGGGCTATGTCAGATTCTGGATTTATAAGAACCATTTTTGTTTGAGTTCTAGAGGAATAATTAACATCTCTTGTAAGTGTGCAAGAAAATTATAAAATAACGTCTTGATTTGAAATCTTAAATCTGTAGAAGTAAAATCTGGAAATTTTTCATTGAGTTTCAAGCAATTTTCATGATCACTGCGCCTTCTACACCCTCAAGAAGTGAAGTCGGTCTATATGGAGGCATTACCAAATGGACCGATAAAAACTTAATCCGATACACGTTTTTGTGAGCCTAAAATACCAGAATATTTACAATTTCAGGCAAATCAGATAAAAACTACGGTTTCTAGAAACCCAAGGAGTTAAATCGGGAGATCGTTCTTATTGGGGCTATACTAAAATATGGACCGATACTCACCGTTTTCGGAACACCACTTTATGACCCGAAAATACCTCTAGATTTCCAATTTCAGGCAAATAGGATGAAAACTTCGGATTCTAGAAGCCCAAGAAGTAAAATCGGGCAATCGGTCTATATGGGGGCTATACCAAAATATGGACCGATACTCACCATTTTTGGCACACCTCTTCAAGGTCCCAAAATATCTCTAGATTTTCAATTTCGCGCAAATTGGATGAAAACTACGGTTTCTATTTATAAGCGAAAGACCCCAAATCGGGAGGTCGGTTTATATGGGGGCTATACCAAACCATGGACCGACACTCACCATTTTTGGCACACCTCTTCAAGGTCCCAAAATATCTCTAGATTTTCAATTTCGCGCAAATTGGATGAAAACTACGGTTTCTATAAGCGAAAGACCCCAAATCGGGAGGTCGGTTTATATGGGGGCTATACCAAAACATGGACCGACACTCACCATTTTTGGCACACCTCTTCAAGGTCCCAAAATACCACTAGATTTTCAATTTCGCGCAAATTGGATGAAAACTACGGTTTCTATAAGCGAAAAACCCCAAATCGGGAGGTCGGTTTATATGGGGGCTATACCAAAACATGGACCGACACTCACCATTTTTGGCACACCTCTTCAAGGTCCCAAAATACCACTAGATTTTCAATTTCGCGCAAATTGGATGAAAACTACGGTTTCTATAAGCAAAAAACCCCAAATCGGGAGGTCGGTTTATATGGGGGCTATACCAAAACATGGACCGACACTCACCATTTTTGGCACACCTCTTCAAGGTCCCAAAATATCTCTAGATTTTCAATTTCGCGCAAATTGGATGAAAACTACGGTTTCTATAAGCGAAAGACCCCAAATCGGGAGGTCGGTTTATATGGGGGCTATACCAAAACATGGCCCGATATAGCCCATCTGCGAACTTGACCTGCGCGCAGACAAAAGACGATTCTGTGCCAAATTTCAGGACAATAGCTCCATTATTGAATGCTGTAGCGTGATTACAACAGACAGCCAGACAGACAGACAGACGGACAGACGGACATGCTTATATCGTCTTAGAATTTCTCCCTGATCAAGAATATATATACTTTATATAGTCGGCAATCGATATTTCGATGCGTTACAAACGGAATGACAAACTTATTATACCCCGTCACCATTCTATGGTGGTGGGTATAATAAAATAAAATAAAATAAAATAAAACATTACATTAAACATTCCTAATAGTTTGAAAGATCTTTTTCTTTCTTTAATTTTAAATAACTAAACACCATGATATTAAACGATAATCAAATTAACATATGTTAAGGAAAAGTTAAATAGGTAATGAATATTTGAGCCCATAAATTTAAGACTAGAATTTCAAGTGAATTTGTTGGGAAATACCCCTCTCTCAATACCCGATACTTGTTTGTTGCCTATATTTGAATTTCAATTTTTTTGTTTTTATTAACGTTTCAAAAAAGTACGGAAAGAAGCAGCAAAAACAATATTGCGGCGATATATTAAACGGCGATGCCAATCTAAACGCACAACTCTGTACTTTGAAGTAGTTAAATTGTTGGTGTAACAGGTTGATAATCTAATGAGAAGTTGAGTGGTTTTTATGTGACAAGTTTCGTAAAAATTTTGTGTTAATATTTTTCTCATTTATTTGCTTAACAATCACTCATTAAACTAAATAAAAGAAAACAAGTACATACTATAAATAGCTATTACGGTAAGTTCTGTTCCAAATAAAAACAAATGTTCGTTTAAGAGATTGACAATAATATTTACATTAATGCGGTATTGTGCATTCCATATAAGTGTTGTCAATATGGTGGTTTTCGAAAAATATAAATAATACTTAGGGCCAGTTTCTCATTGTGTTGTTATTATTTATCGTGTCTATAAAACAGCTGATCCCATACAAAAATTTTACTAACCGGAGGTCTATCCACCGGTTAAAATTAATCGGAGGATGAGAAACTGGCCATTAAACTATTGAATTTTGTTCGTTGTGAAGTGATTTAAAAGGTAGTGTAACCAATCAACGATATTGTTTCATTACTTCAATACTACCGCGATTTATAACTCTTCAAATTTCTTGTAAAATACGCGACAAATAATAACAAAATATTTACTTTTATTACATTTGCATCAACGTATTCTTTTTCCATGATATAATAAACTGCGAAACTGCTGACTGCAATCTTGTAATGAAAGTGTTATCCGAGCGCCATGCTTAACTCTTAAAGTATATTTCAGATATCCGAAGGCATGACTGTCACTCCCTTTCTTGTAGGTTTAGATTTCTCTAATAAATTACCTGAATCACTGTGATAAATGGTAATATTCGTTTTCGTAGAAATGGGCCTAGAAATTAGATAGGGCTTAGAAGAACCGAAATCTAATATTAATGAAGATAAGATTTCGAGTATCAGAAATAGGTTATCATTTTTCTTAATTACGGCAAAATTGATCAAAATATTATGTTAGCAATGCATAGAATCGATAGAAAAATACAGATTAAAACTGAATGGGTAAATGTCTATAATCCATTATTAATCTATTTGAATTTGTAGCTTTGAAATAACATATGAATGCATATGTTAAGTTTTTGAAATGTATCGACAGAGAGAATGAAAATACAAGAGAACGAAACTGTGAAGCGAAACTGCGTCAGTAACAGGTTGGCTGATAAGTCCCCGGTCTGACACATAGATGGCGTCGCTAGTATTAAATGCATATTATTTTTATATAGTACCAACCTTCAAATGATTCGTGTCAAAATTTGACGTCTGTAAGTCAATTATTTTGTGAGATAGAGCGTCTTTTGTGAAGCAACTTTTTTTATTGTGAAAAAAATGGAAAGGACGAATTTCGTGTTTTGATAAAATACTGTTTTCTGATGGGGAAAAATACGGTGGAAGCAAAAACTTGGCTTGGTAATGAGTTTCCGGACTCTGCCCCAGGGAAATCAACAATAATTGATTGGTATGCAAAATTCAAGTGTGGTGAAATGAGCACGGAGGACGGTGAACGCAGTGGACGCCCGAAAGAGGTGGTTCCGTCGAAAACATAAAAAAATCCACAAAATGATTTTGAATGACCGTAAAATGAAGTTGATCGAGATAGCAGAGGCCTTAAAGATATCAAAGGAACGTGTTGGCCATATCATTCATCAATATTTGGATATGCGGAAGCTCTGTGCAAAATGGGTGCCGCGCGAGCTCACATTTGACCAAAAACATCAACGTGTTGATGATTCTGAGCGGTGTTTGCAGCTGTTAACTCGTAATACACCCGAGTTTTTCCGTCGATATGTGACAATGGATGAAACATGGCTCCATCACTACACTCCTGAGTCCAATCGACAGTCGGCTGAGTGGACAGCGACCGGTGAACCGTCTCCGAAGCGTGGAATGGAATGGGATGCGCATGGAATAATTTTTATCGATTATCTTGAGAAGGGAAAGCGTTTGAAGGCCGAAATCGCGGCAAAACGGCCCCATATGAAGAAGAAAAAAGTGTTGTTCCACCAAGACAACGCACCGTGGCACAAGTCATTGAGAACGATGGCAAAATTCATGAATTGGGCTTCGAATTGCTTCCCCACCCACCGTATTCTCCAGATCTGGCCCCAGCGACTTTTTCTTGTTCTCAGACCTCAAAAGGATGCTCGCAGGGGAAAAAATTTGGCTGCAATGAAGAGGTCATCGCCGAAACTGAGGCCTATTTTGAGGCAAAACCGAAGGAGTACTACCAAAATGGTATCAAAAAATTGGAAAGTCGTTATAATCATTGTATCGCTCTTGAAGGGAACTATGTTGAATAATAAAAACGAATTTTGACAAAAAAATGTGTTTTTCTTTGTTAGACCGGGGGCTTATCAGCCAACCTGTTAGGTGGCAGTCATGAGCAAAGAATGAAGCCGACCCATTTTTGTCGGCGGCGGCTGACACTAAAGTTTTACGTCTGGCGGCGGCGGCTTGACGGCTAAGCCGATATAAATTTGTCCATTCGGCGGCGCACAATCATCCATTATAAAATCCATTTGAAGTTATTCGAATGGTAATGAGATTAGTTGTACAACCAATCTTACAATCAAATTTACATTTAGTTAAAATTTTCTGAGCTAAATGTTTGCAAAAATGTTATAGCAGTTTGAAATTGATTGATTGTGGGTGGAAGGTTCAATATTTTGTCAAAAATATTACAATTATTATTATATTTTTCTGATTTAAATCGATATTTTTGATTAAGTGGCGGCTTAATTTGAGTCGAGATGAGTCGACATATTCGGCGGCGGCGTCGACTGGAAAAAAGTGGTCGGCGGCAACTGAAATCAGCGGCGCGACTCGGCGGCTTCATTCTCTGGTCATGAGGAACATTTCTCTAATATCATGCAGTTTTTGTCGGCGCTTCTCTAAAATATCATACAGTTTGCGTCAGCGTCACCCAGTTCAGTTCTCTGCCGGCTTTACGGAACGTAAGGAAAATAGGATTTACAACCTACTTTGTAGTAGAGGTGTGCACGTGAGTAATATTTTACTCACGCTCACGCACACTCACGACGGAAACATCTTACTCACGCACGATAGTGTTTGGTAGCACTCACGCTCACGCACACTCACGAAAAGAAATTTTGTACTCACGCACGAAATTTCGTGACTCACGAAAAATCTCGTGATTAAAATCGAGAGCGTTATTAAACTCTTAACATCCCAGGTGTCACTAAATGAATTCATCTCGTAAGCGTTTTATGTCAGCGGGCGGGATTTTTTTCGTGAGCGTATTTTTCAGAAATTCGTTACTCACGCACACTCACGAAGAAATTATTTTCGTGACTCACGCTCACGCACGACTTTTGGTTTGTTAATAACGCACACGCATACTCAAGCCGTTGCCATCAGCGTGACTCACGACCGCAACGTCGGTTATACCAAAGCTGTAGGCATTGTGCGACATCTGTACGGTTGACATTTGTTTTCTTCGCAGAAGAGAACTTTTCGTCATCTTGTGTTTTCATTCTCTCTGGTATTGACAACACTGTGAGTTTATTAATCATAAAAACCTGGTATACAAACAGTGTTGCCAGAAATGCAGATTTCATAATTTATGAAGACTTCAAAATTCCGCAGATAATATTACCTGTGACCAATGGGTACATTGAATATATACAATTTATTTATTTTTGGAAATTATTATCCAATATTAAAAATCCATACTAAAATAGTTTTTGTTTCAAATAATATTTCAAAGATTCAAAATAATTCTTCGTCCCTATTTGAAGATTTTTATTTTTAATCTAAATTAAACCTTATCTCTTTAAAGAAACCAGGTTTTCTTTAAATTGGGAGAAAATTGACCTTACTTGACCTAGAATTAACTAGATTTAGAGAAAACAAATTTTAAAACAAAGATTATCGAATTTCTTTTAATTACAATTTTGTTATTTTGAATAGTCTAAATAAGCATAATTAATCTAACCCATATACAAAGCAGGCAGTTTCGAAACAATTTGGTATTTAAACTTATCTGGCAACTTTGCCGAAAGCTTTTTATTTACATCACCCTCAAAGCTCATCGTTATATAGCTTGATACTTTACAACAGGAAGACCCGTATCAATTAAAATTATTTTTCGTTGAATGTATTAACGGAATATTAATTGCCAATTGTATTTAAATTCATTCAATATTGTTGTTTTGATTTCAGCTTAATCTGCAAGGGTAGCTTAATCAGCAAAGGAAAAGTATGTTTGTCAAATTTATTTGGGCAATGCAGTTGGTCGGATGGACGGCAGTTTCGGAATTACCACATTTTGACAAAATTTAGAATTTTGACCAATTTTTCTAAAGAAATGAAATTTTAACGAAATTTTCTATAAAAATAAAATTTTGACAAAATTTTCTATAGAAATAATATTTTGACAAAATTTTCTACAGAAATAAAATTTTGACAAAATTTTCTATAGAAATAAAATTGTGATAAAATTTTCTATAGAAATACAATTTTGACAAAAATTGTCTATGGAAATAAAATTTTGACAAAATTTTCTATAGAAATAAAATTTTGACAAAATTTTCTATAGAAATGAAATTTGACAAAATTTTCTATAGAATTAAAACTTTGACAAAATTTTCTATAGACTTAAAATTTTGACAAAATCTTCTACAGAATTAAAATTTTTACAAAATTTTCTATAGAAATGAAATATTGAAAAAATTTTCTTTAAAAATGAAATTTAGACAAAATTTTCTATAGAAATACAATTTTGACAATTATTTTTAGAAATAAAATTTTTACAAAATTTTCTATAGAAAAAAAAGTTTGACAAAATTTTCTATGGAAATGAAATTTTCTATAGAAATAAAATTTTGAAAAAATTTTCTACAGAAATAAAATTTTCTATAGAAATAAAATTTTCACAAAATTTTCTAAAGAAATAAAATTTTTCCAAAATTTTGTACAGAAATAAAATTTTGAAAAAATGTTCTATAGAAATAAAATTTTGACAAAATTTTCTATAGAAATAAAATTTTGACAAAATTTTCTATAGAAATAAAATTTTGACAAAATTTTCATAAAAATAATTTTTTTACAAACATTTCTATAGAAACCAAATTTTGATAAATTTGTCTATAGAAATAAAATGTTGACAAAATTTTCTATAGAATTACAATTTTGACTAAATCTTTTACAGAATTAAAATTTTTACAAAATTTTTTATAGAAACAAAATGTTAAAAAAGTTGTCTTTAGAAATGAAAGTTAGACAAAATTTTCTATAGAAATAAAATTCAGACACAATTTTCGATAGAAATAAAGTTTTGAGCAAATTTTCTAAAGCAATAAAATTTTGACGAAATTTTCTATAAAAATAAAATTTTCACAAAATTTTCTTTAGAAATAAAATTTTGACAGAATTTTCTATAGAAATAATATTATGACAAAATTTTCTATAGAATTAAATTTTGATAAAATTTTCATAAAAATAATTTTTTTACAAAATTTTCTATAGAAATCAAATTTTAATAAATTTGTCTATAGAAATAAAATGTTGACAAAATTTTCTATAGAATTACAATTTTGACTAAATCTTCTACAGAATTAAAATTTTTACAAAATTTTTTATAGAAACAAAATGTTAAAAAAGTTGTCTTTAGAAATGAAATTTAGACAAAATTTTCTATAGAAATAAAGTTTTGAGCAAATTTTCTAAAGCAATAAAATTTTGACGAACTTTTCTATAAAAATAAAATTTTCACAAAATTTTCTTTAGAAATAAAATTTTGACAGAATTTTCTATAGAAATAATATTTTGACAAAATTTTCTATAGAATTAAATTTTGATAAAATTTTCTACAGAAATAAAATTTTGACAAAATTTTCTATAGAAATAAAATTTTGAAAATTTTTTTTTTTTAGAAATGAAATTTAGACAAAATTTTTTATAGAAATAAAAGTTTGATACAATTTTCGATAGAAATAAAATTTTGACAAAATTTTCTATAAAAATAAAATTTTGACAAAATTTTCTATAGAAATAAAATTTTGACAAAATTTTCTATAGAAATAAAAGATTGACAGAATTTTCTATGGAAATTAAATTTTAACAAAATTTTCTATAGAAATAAAATTTTGAAAATTTTTTTTAGAAATGAAATTTTGACAAAATTTTCTATAAAAATAAAATTTTGACAAAATTTTCTATAGAAATAAAATTTTGACAAAATTTTTTATAAAAATAAAATTTCTTACAGAAAAGTGATTTTCTATAGCCCCACATAAACCAATCGTTAGAGTGGGCTTGATAAATTTCCTGGGCGCGTTTTTATCCAATCAATTTCGATACGTAAAATGTGTAAAGTGTCCAAGCAGAAGTACAGTGAATTTAAACTTCTAGTTTCAGACAATTTGTATTAAAATTGCGGCTCTTATCCCCTCATGAAGTTAGATCAGGAGGCTATATCAAAAGAGTACCTGTATAAAACAATTATAATACATGAATTTGTGAGCCAAAAATTCTACTACATTTAAATTTGAAAGTTGCACCTATGTGGTCCATACATCGGTCTATATGAAGGCTATACTAGAATATGGACCGATACGCACCTAATTGGACACACTTATTTGATCCCCAGAAAGCACCTTTAGATTTCCAATGTCAGATAAATTGAATAACAACCTTCGGTGTGAAGCAATGTTGCCAGTATTGGGAATTTTCCCCCAAATTGGGGATATTTTTTCGTGAATGGGGACGAAATTTCTAAGTTGGTGACTTGGGATTTGATGGGGAATTTCCATAAATTTGGGGATTTTTGTGGAATTTTTTTTTTTCGAGAAATAGGTTTAATTTTTTTTAACAAAATTTTATTTCTTTAGGAAATTTTGTCAAAATTTTATTTCTATAGAAAATTTTGTCTAAATTTTATTTCTTTAGAAAATTTTGTCAACATTTTATTTCGTTGTGAAATAATACAATATGACTGAAAAACAAACTAACAATAAAAAAAAATTTTCTATAAAATAAATCATATAAGCCCGATGTATCAGGAGGCGATCTTAGACTATTCAGTCCATTGTGATACCACATTGGTGAACTTGTGTGCTATATTAAAACATGGACCGATATAAACAAAATTTGACACTGACAACTTCATGGACCTGAAATTCCTTTAGATTTCTAACTTCAATCAAATCGAATAAAAATTTCGCAGTTTAGATGCTCAACGCTTCATTTCTACCGCACAATGGCCACCAAAATATCTGGATCTCAAGCCATTGAACTTTTGCGCCCGGGGCATTTTGAAGAGTATGGTGTGCACTAAAAGTTTCGATCATCTCAAGCCGGCGCTTTGCCGGAAATGGGATAAAATTCAGCAGAGCTACTTTCGTTCAGGGTGTGATGGTTTGAAACCATAATTCGTGCCAAAGGTAGCCCATTCCAGAAAATCTAAAGTGGTTCCAAAACATTACGTTATTTTTGACATGTTTTGCTTTGGAGCAATACAATTAAAAAAAAACAAGCGGGTCTATAATTGCGATTACCACCTCCGGCTATGAAATTTCTTTTTGCATTGAAATCTGAGACAATGAAATTTCTTAAGTTGTTATCGATTGGCACTCTAGCCGGTCGTATACAAGAGCGATCAAATTGCTATAGAAAATATAAATGGAGTGGATAATATTAGACTGAGATATTGAATTTGTCTCAAAGTAATTAATTTTTTTTGGTAAAACTAAAAAAATTATTATTCCAAATCAATTTCAACCTTAAATATAAAACCCTCTCGAGAAAATAGACTTGTGCCTTCTCGAAACATTTCAAATAGTCCTCCTTCGGTATAGCCATTAGAAATAGGAAAGTCCCTCCACCCGAACATGTTCTCCGAACAAATCGACGATTTTTCCATCGGCTGAAAAGGTTTTATACCCTCCACCATAGGATGGGGGTATACTAACTTTGTCATTCCGTTTGTAACACATCGAAATATTGGCCTCAGTCGCCATGAAGTATATACATTCTGGGTCTTGGGGAAATTCTGAGTCGATGTTCGTCCATCCATACGTCTGTTGAGGTATGACTACCTTCCTTTCAGCGTTGCCAATTTAGCGTTTCTTATCCTCTTTTTTGACATATTTCCAAAACATTGCTGCCAGAATAAGGTTTTCTAGATATTGCAAAGCTCAATCCATACATACACAATAATTATCTCAGTGATTTTTAATAAAAATAAGTATATACGGCCGTAAGTTCGGCCAGGCCGAATCTTATGTACCCTCCACCATGGATTGCGTAGAAACTTGTACTAAAGACTGTCATCCACAATCCACTTCTTAACATCGTTTTCTAAATTGTGAGTTAGTCCATACATGGTAGAGAGCCAGAATTGAAATATGTGGGCTACATACAATTATGAAATTGATATGGACCAATTTTTGTGTGTATAACTATGGACCGATATGGACCTAGTTAGGCATGGTTGTTAACGGCCACATACTAGAACAATGTACCAAATATGAACTGACTCGGATGAAATTTGCTCCTCCAAGTGGCTCCAAAACCAAATCTCGGGATCGGTTTATATGGGGGCTATATATATAAATATCATATACTACCATCACGTACCAAATTTTAACCAGATCGGATGAATTTTGCTTCTCCAAAAGGCACCGGAGGTCAAATCTGGGGATCGGTTTATATGGGGGCTATATATAATTATGGACTGATATGAACCAATTCTTGCATGGTTGTTGGATACCATATACTAACATCACGTACCAAATTTCAACCGAATCGGATGAATTTTGCTTTTCCAAGGGGCTCCGGAGATCAAATCTGGGGATCGGTTTATATGGGGGCTATATATAATTATGGACTGATTTCGACCAATTTTTGCATGGGTGTTTGAGGCCATATATTAACACCACGTACCAAATTTCAACTGAATCAGATGAAATTTGGTCTTCCAAGTGGCTTCGGAGGTCAAATTTGGTGATCAGTTTATATGGGGGCTATATATAATTATGGACCGATGTGGACCAATTTTTGCATGGTCATTAGAGACCATGCACTAACACCATGTACCAAATTTCAGTCGGATCGGATGAAATTTGCTTCTCTTAGAGGCTCCGCAAGCCAAATCGGGGGATCGGTTTATATGAGGGCTATATATAATTATGGACCGATGTGGACCAATTTTTGCATGGTTTTCAGAGATCATATACTGACACCATGTACCAAATTTCAGCTGGATCGGATGAAATTTGCTTCTCTTAGAGTCCCCGCAATCCAAAATTGGGGGTCCGCTTATATGGGGGCTATACGTAAAATTGGACCGATATGGCCCATTTGCAATACCATCTGACCTACATCAATAACAAGTTTCAAGTCGATAGCTTGTTTCGTTCGGAAGTTAGCGTGATTTCAATAGACGGACGTACGGACATGCTCAGATCGACTCAGAATTTCACCACGACTCAGAATATATATACTTTATGGAGTCTTAGAGCAATATTTTGATGAGTTACAAACGGAACGACGAAGTTAATATACCCCCATCCTATGGTGGAGGGTATAATATAGCGCTTTACTATGTTGCATTAGATATCAGCCACTATGTATGGAACTATACACGCCTTATTTAGCACATTTATGCGTGATCCCTAATAACTCAAGATGTCCGATTTTAGACAAATCGAATAAAAATACATCTAGACGGACGTCTTTAGCTCGTGGTGGGTATAAAAAATGTGATGCGCTTGAGTTATTGTGATCCATACAAGTGGAAAACCATAAATCATTTGAAATGTGAAGCATTTAGTATTTGTTTTAATGTAGATTATAAAAAAGTGATGAATAATTTCAATGATAGTTGGCAATTAATTAGAAATTTGTTTGCAAAAACTTTCGCAACTAATGAATGTGATTTTGGTATCCAATAAAATTTTAATAATTTAAATATACTTCTTATTAGATGTCATTTAGAGGTTAATTGAATTAACAATTGTTTTGTTTTTAATATTATTAGCTGCAATTATTGTACACTTTTTGCAATGTAACATTTACGACAAAATTCGACAAACCAGCAAATTAAATTATGCATACGGTAGTTAACAGAAAGTGTTACCAATTAAACCGACCCTATTAGTTTTTTTGTCCGAAATGTTATCTAATTGATTGAAATGACTAAAATGCAACAATGTATAAAATGCGGAATTCATTAATTTTGCTCGATATGGCCACCTTTTCCTTTGTATAAACACTGATTATTTAATTCGAAGACGATTGGATGAGAACTTTGGTGTGTATATGATCGTGAATTGATAACTTGATCTATTTCAGCATAAGCTGAGTACTATGTTCAGTTTTCAAGCTGAAAACCAGCTTATTTTCACGGTTACTTTTTTTTATACCCTCCATCATAGGATGGGGGTATATTAACTTTGTCATTCCGTTTGTAACACATCGAAATATTGCTATAAGACCCCATAAAGTATATATATTCTGGGTCGTGGTGAAATTCTGAGTCGATCTAAGCATGTCCGTCCGTCCGTCCGTCCGTCCGTCCGTCTGTTGAAATCACGCTAACTTCCGAACGAAACAAGCTATCTACTTGAAACTTGGCACAAGTAGTTGTTATCGATGTAGGTCGGATGGTATTGAAAATGGGCCATATCGGTCCACTTTTACGTATAGCCCCCATATAAAGGGACCCTCAGATTTGGCTTGTGGAGCCTCTAACAGAAGCATATTTCATCCGATCCGGCTGAAATTTGGTACATGGTGTTGGTAGATGGTCTCTAACAATCATGCAAAAATTGGTCCACATCGGTCCATAATTATATATAGCCCCCATATAAACCGATCCCCAGATTTGGCTTGTGGAGCCTCTAAGAGAAGCATATTTCATCCGATCCGGCTGAAATTTGGTACATGGTGTTGGTAGATGGTCTCTAACAATCGTGCAAAAATTGGTCCACATCGGTCCATAATTATATATAGCCCCCATATAAACCGATCCCCAGATTTGGCTTGTGGAGCCTCTAAGAGAAGCATATTTCATCCGATCCGGCTGAAATTTGGTACATGGTGTTAGTATATGGTCTCTAACAATCGTGCAAAAATTGGTCCACATCGGTCCATAATTATATATAGCCCCCATATAAACCGATC
Organism: Haematobia irritans; assembly: GCF_050003625.1. NCBI lineage: Eukaryota > Metazoa > Arthropoda > Insecta > Diptera > Muscidae > Haematobia > Haematobia irritans. Next base: position 101,982,428 of record NC_134399.1, on the reverse strand, counting down.
CCCAGATTTGGCTTGTGGAGCCTCTAAGAGAAGCATATTTCATCCGATCCGGCTGAAATTTGGTACATGGTGTTGGTAGATGGTCTCTAATAATCATGCAAAAATTAGTCCACATCGGTCCATAATTATATATAGCCCCCATATAAACCGATCCCCAGATTTGGCTTGTGGAGCCTCTAAGAGAAGCATATTTCATCCGATCCGGCTGAAATTTGGTACATGGTGTTGGTAGATGGTCTCTAACAATCGTGCAAAAATTGGTCCACATCGGTCCATAATTATATATAGCCCCCATATAAACCGATCCCCAGATTTGGCTTGTGGAGCCTCTAAGAGAAGCATATTTCATCCGATCCGGCTGAACTTTGGTACATGGTGTTGATAGATGGTCTCTAACAATCATGCAAAAATTGGTGCACATCGGTCCATAATTATATATAGCCCCCATATAAACCGATCCCCAGATTTGGCTTGCGAAGCCCCTAAGAGAAGCAAATTGCATCCGATCGGGCTGAAATTTGGTACTTGGTATTGTTATATGGTCTCTAATAACCATGCAAAAATTGGTCCACATCGGTTCATAATTATATATAGCCCCCATATAAGCCGATCCCCAGATTTGGCTTGTGAAGTCTCCAAGAGAAGCAAATTTCACCCAATCCGGTTGTAATTTTGAACATGGTGTTAGTATATGATCTTTAACAACCGTGCCAGAATTGGTCCATATCGGTCCATAATTATATATAGCCCCTATATAAAACGTTCTCCAGATTTGACCTCCGGAGCCTCTTGGAGGAGCAAAATTCATCCGATCCGGTTCAAATTAGGAACGTGGTGTTAGTATATGGTCGCTAACAACCATACAACAATTGGTCCAATCACTCAAAAATTGGTCCATATCGGTTCATAACCATGGTTGCCACTAGAGCCAAAATTAATCTACCAAAATTTTATTTCTAGAGAAAATTTTGTTAAAATTTTATTAGGTTCACAATAAACTTTTCATCATTGTCAAAATTTTATTTCTATAGAAAATTTTGTTCAAATTTTATTCGGTTCATAATCATGGTTGCCACTCGAGCCAAAAATAATCTACCAAGATTTTATTTCTATAGAATATTTTGTCAAAATCTATTTCTATAGAAAATTTTGTTAAAATTTTATTTCTGTAGAAATTTTTATCAAAATTTTCTTTCTATAGAAAATTTTGTCAAAATTTTTATTTCTATAGAAAATTTTATTTCTATAGAAAATTTTGTTAAAATTTTATTTCTGTAGAAAATTTTGTCAAAATTTTATGTCTACTTTGTCAAACTGAATTATATACGTATTGTATCGATCTTTTTTGATATAATATATACCACGTATGGACTTACATACAATTTAGAAGATGGTGTTAGGAGGTTTTAAGATACCTTGCCATCGGCAAGCGTTACCGCAACTTAAGTAATTCGATTGTGGATGGCAGTGTTTAGAAAAAGTTTCTACGCAATCCATGATGGAGGGTACATAAGCTTCGGCCTGGCCGAACTTACGGCCGTATATACTTGTTTGATTTAATATATACCACGTATGGACTTACATACAATTTAGAAGATGGTGTTAGGAGGTTTTAAGATACCTTGCCATCGGCAAGCGTTACCGCAACTTAAGTAATTCGATTGTGGATGGCAGTGTTTAGAAAAAGTTTCTACGCAATCCATGATGGAGGGTACATAAGCTTCGGCCTGGCCGAACTTACGGCCGTATATACTTGTTATTAATTAATTTAGAAATATAAAGTTATATGCAACCAATTCCTTGGATCTTTTCCATCCATTATTTGAAAAGACTCGATCAAAATATAATCGTCTTCATAAATATATTTGTACTTTTAATTTAGTGTTTTGGTGAAAACCCCGAACATAGTACTCACCTATAGCCATAAAAAATTTTATTTCGGACCAAATTTTACAAAACCGCACCAGCGGACCAATTTTAAAATTTCAATGAAAAAGGCCTTTATTGTTGTAATTTTTATAAAACTAAAGTAGCATAGATCATGTAAGGGAAGTCTAAAGTCGGGCGGGGTCGACCCTTCACCACTTGGTAAGCCAAAAATGTTGGTGCAATCTCAAATCCTTCAAATTACATGTAAACTTTTTTTTACACTCAAACAACATTTCTAGACCTAAAATTGAAGTCGGATAACACCCTGCACGCTCACAAAAAATCGCTCCTGTAACATATACTCCCAAACATATTTTGCTTCAAGCATATATATTTTTGGGTATTGCCCAAACATTTATATGTTTGATCTCTTCCAATATATAATATGTTTGAAAGCATATTGGTTTAAACAATATATGTTTGGGTAGTCTAAGTTCCAAACATTTTGTATTTTTGCATCCAAATTCAATAATGTTGTCTTCCAAAAAAAATATGTTATTATGTGAACATATAATATGTTTGGAGGCATTTTGCACACAAAAATATTATATGCTTAAAAAAAATTCTCCCAAACAATATTGTGCTCAAAATTTTATTTATTTATTTATATATTTAAAATCATAATGAATTATGAAAATACACAGGTAATATAGGTGCTAACAACATAGGTTTTCGACCTGAATGCTCAAAATTTTGTTTCTGCCCAATTGTATATTCCCCCACATCTTTCTCACTTCCACACGCTCACAAAAAATCGCTTCTGTAACATATACTCCCAAACATATTTTGCTTCAAGCATATACATTTTTGGCTATTGCCCAAACATTTATATGTTTGATCTCTTCCAATATATAATATGTTTGAAAGCCTATTGGTCTAAACAATATATGTTTGGGTAGTCAATTTCCAAACATTTTGTATTTTTGCATCCAAATTCAATAATGTTGTCTTCCAAAAAACAATATGTTATTATGTGAACATATAATATGTTTGGAAGCATTTTGCACCCAAAAATATTATATGCTTAAAAAAATTCTCCCAAACAATATTGTGCTCAGAATTTTATTTGTTTATTTATATATTTACAATCATAATGAATTATGAAAATAAACAGGTAATATAGGTGCTAACAACATAGGTTTTCGACCTGAATGCTCAAAATTTTGTTTCTGCCCAATTGTATATTCCCCCACATCTTTCTCACTTTCACGAGATTTTTTAGTTCTTAGCACCTTTTTCTGTAATACAAACATTGTAGAAGAAATTATTCAATTGTATGATTTTTTTTATTTTAATTTTACCTTTTGCCGGACGGGGATTCGAACAGCGGACCACACAGTTTGTAAGGATCAAAGAAGTAGCTGATCAATTGCCCAAGGAAAAATAAAATGTTAATATTGTAATAACAAGCAACAACCACCAACTTAATTCAATATCGCTCCCTGTTAAATAGCGCTCCAAGCTACTAAACACATATATGTTTATAGGCTATTTCTAAATTAATATATGTTTGCATCCAAGCATATTATATTTACAAACATTTTATGTCCCAAACATAATATGTTCTAACATATTAACATATATGTCCCAAACATGTTATGCTAGTTTATGAACATTATATGCTTGCACTCAAAAATATTGTGTTTAAAAATTTGTGTTCCAAACATATAATGTTTATATCCAAACATATGAAAAACAGTCTTTTTCATCCGTGTGGGACAAATTACAATGTTATTTAAAACTAGAATAACCCGGCCCGCTTCATTGCGCCTCCCGAAGCATATTTTCGAATCACCCTCTACGTTGCCTGTCAACTTCTCCAAAACACGTCAATTTTAGTATGTGAACCCACCTAATTTTGGAATATACCCCGAATAACATACCCTATTCAAAATATTGAAATAAGTTTCATAGAAATAAAAGAATAAACAAAGGCTTTTAAGAACATGGACATGTGAAAATAACATAAAAAAAATTTCCCATTGGGCTCGCGGTAATTATTTGGACATAGGTTGCATATATGTGAATTAGGAGTAAATGTAAATTTCTAGTTTCCATGGTAACTGTCAAACTAAAACATCTCAACCCGGTGTGAACGGTGAAATGTTTTGGAAAAACGAATGAGGAAAACGAGTCGGTGGGAACATAGCATTACTTAAAAAAATCTGGCAGAAGCATGTGGAAAAATCATAAAATTATGTACCGAGTTCCCATTTATCGACAATCCTTTACTTTCTATTTGCAAACAAGTATATGGCCGTAAGTTCGCCCAGGCTTATACGAAAGACTACACAATCGAATCTTAAATCGTTTTCTAAATTGTGAGTTAGTCCATACGTGATATATATTACACAAAAATGTTATGTGTCGGTAAGTCTACAAATAATTACGAATCGATATAGACTTTTGCACGGTACGTAGGGAGCCAGAATTGAAATATGGGGGTCGCTTATATGGGGACTATATACAATTATGAACTTGATATGGACCAATTTTTGTGTGATTGGGGATCGATTTATCTGAGGGCTATATATAACTATAGACCGATATGGATGAATTTTGCTTCTCCAAAAGGCACCGGAGGTCAAATCTGGGGATCGGTTTATACGCGCAGAGAAGGAATATGATCACCTCAAACATGTTTCAAGAGCAAAATGTTATTTTTGTATGGTGACCATGTAACATGTTTGTCACTAAAATGTTATTTTCTCCTCATGTTATTTTCTCTTATATGGGGCCTATATATAATTATGCACCGATGCGGACCAATTTTTGCATGGTCTATAGAGACCATATACTAACACCATGTACCAAATTTCAGCCGGATCGGATGAAATTTGCTTCTTTTAGAGGGTCCGCAAACCAAATTTGGGGGTCCGTTTATATGGGGGCAATACATAAAAGTGGACTGATATGGCCCAATTTTTTAATTGATATGTCTTCAATCACGAAAATGATAGTATCAATCACTGTGCCTTTTGGAGAAGCAAAATTTCATTCGATCTGGTTGAAATTTGGTACGTGGTGGTAGTATATGATATTTAACAACCATGCCATAAGTGGTCCATATCAGTCCATAATCATATATAGCCCCCATATAAACCGATTTGGTTTTGGAGCCTCTTGGAGGAAGAAATTTCATCCGAGTCAGTTGAAATTTGGTACATTGTGCTAGTAAATTGGCGTTAACAACCATGCCTAACTAGGTCCATATCGGTCTATAGTTATATATAGCCCTCAGATAATCAGGGCAAAACTCTGGCTTTTGAGGCCATATAAGTGCAAATCGGGCAAAGGATATATATGGGAGCTATATCTAAAATAACCGATTTGGCTGCTATTTTGCATATTTTATGAGAAGCCCAAAACATTTATCTGTGCGAAATTTTAAGAAAATACGTTGATAAATACATAAATTATGGCCAGATCGGTGAAATATATATATATATATATATATATATATATATATATATATATATATATATATATATATATATATATATATATATATATATATATATATATATATATATATATATATATATATATATATATATATATATATATATATATAACAGCGATTTTTTTCAAAATCAATAGCGATTGTCTTTGAGCCAAAGTAAAACTCTATGCCAAATTTGAGGACGATCGGCCTTAAACTGTGAGCTGTACTTTGCAGACAAAATTACATATACAGACAGAAAGGCAGAAAGACAGTTTGGAAAACGTGCACCGAAAACGTTTTTCTTTTGTTAGGGTGTTTTGAATTTCTTCGAAAATTTTAAACTTTTATCACCAAAAACAAAATCGTTTGTTACAATTTTTTTATTTTTTCAATAAAAAAATTATTTTTGAACCAACAACAAAGTCCATTTCGTTTATATCAAGCACTGTTCTTTTCTGACTTTAAGTCTTTAATAAGACACATTCTACAGTTTCATAGCAAAAATTTAATATAGTAGTACACTCAAAAAAAGATTTTGACCTTCCTTTAAGGATTTTGGTATTGATTCCGAGCCAAAGATGGGGGTTCTTTAAAATAAGGAAATTTTTTTGCGGCCTATCTAGCTTAAAATCTGGGATCTGTAAAATTAAAATTCGGATGTAGATCTCATTTATCGAATTTTCATTTTATTTTTGCGGTATATTAAACTGACAAACAAATGTCAGTTTAAAAATCCAAATTATGACGGATATTTCGAAGTAAAAAATTATTTTCTTAATTCCAAAAAAGCTTTAAACCAATGATGCTAAATCCTCAAAATAAATCTTGGCCTATATTTGAAGCGTTTTTATCTTAAATCTAAAGATTCAATATTACAGTTAAATTAAGGACGATTTCCTTAAATCAAAAATGTGTTTCTTTACTTTAAGGAAAATTTGCCTTAGTTTAAAGACATGCAACTTTAACGAAGGGACGCAAATTTTCAAAATGTGTGTCCTAAATTTAATAAAACAAAATATTGAAGCAAAGCGTATAAACTTTCTTTTAATTAAAATTTCATTATTTTAAAGAAATTTATCCTTAATAGTGTGTAAATTGCGGATCCTAAAATTGAAGTTGCGTAATCTTTAATATCACGTAAATATTTTTTTCAGTGTATGTAATGTTGAACACCTTTTCGGAATCTTTCGAAAATATCTGGAATATATGTAAAAAAAAAAAACAAAACAAAAAACTTTTTGGTGTTCGGTCGAAGCAGGGATCGAACCCAGGACCCTTGGTATGCAAGGCGGACGTAGCAACCACTGATACACGGTGCCCAACTAAATGTATGTTTCTGTTAAATAAAGTTTGTTTAATCGCCTCCTGGGCGCCGCAAGCTATGCTACACAGAAAAAAAAGTGTCTCGTAAATTTAAGAAGATTTTTACAATAATTTATTACAAGAATTTTCCAGAATTTTAGTTCATTTTTCGTATCTTCAACGAAAATTAACTACTCGGAAGGAAATTTTACAAATTCTAAGGAGCAATCGTTTAGTTCATGGCCTACAAAATACGATGGAAATTTCCTTAAAAAAATTCTTTACTGGTAGTTAAAAATTCGTTTGTCATGCTATAAAACTACTTGTGAAATGTAAAGTATTTTGTATATTTGTATTTATTGTATTTACTATAAGATTTTTTTGTATGAGAAAATATTTTTTTACGAAAAATGAACTTGAAAGTGGATAGCAATTTCTTACTGACAATTCCTATAGTTAATAATTGTTGGTAAAAAATTACCCAATGAAATATTTTTAGTTCACATGTAATTAAATTTATAGACATTTTCGTCAAAAATTGTAGATAACATTTCTTAAAAAATTTGCAAATTTTAAGTTAAATGTTTCATTGTTCATAAACTGGTGTGCCTTTACGAATATTATTCATAGAGTAAATTGTCAGCAGATGCGATGAACTAATGCATAGTACAAAGATCTTTATTGGCATAGTGGAATGTGATTAATGTAAAGATGAATTTTGTTGTGTATACATGAGCGTGGGGTTGTTTTTATTTTTGTTCATTTAGTGGTTTGTGTGTGTGTGTTTGTTATTCGCGGATGGTTTATTTTGCTGGATGAGGTGTTGTTTTCAATAAAGGCTAGGGTTGCCAGATGATGGTTGCCGAAATCCGGGACATTGCGCCGTACATTCCGGGATTTGTCGGGACAAGCAAAAACAGTCATATTTTTCGATATTAGTTCCCCATATTTTATCACTTGGTAAATTTGCATAAACGCCATGGCGTAGTCGTAATTGTCAGCAAGCTTTGAAATTCCTAAATATATTGGAGCCTCTGAAACTTTCTCCCAAGATGGCTGCGACGATTTTATATAAAACGTAAATAATTTTGGGAATATTTTTTTTTTAAACGGAAACCGAAACTCATATTTACTGGCATATTACTTTCGGGTTTGGCAAACAAACTTAAGCTCTGAGGTGACAATCGCTGCTTCTTTTGTAGTGGCTTTCGACTGGACTGGGATTTTGGATATCGCCATGGACATGGTTTTAGGTATATTTCGTATCCGAATTGGGGATTGTTATAGTGTCACTAAAGGGTCTATGGTAATCATAGGATAAAATCGAACTTTGAAATGATGGCAGGGAGCACAAACTTGACTTATAATTTGTTAAAATGCATTTTGCAGAAAAACGTGAATTGGATATTTGCGTAAATTTTTTTACATTTACTACTCAAGTGACAGCTGATGATTCGCAAGACAGTGATTTGATTTTTTTCTCAAAGTGGTGAGATTAAATGAAATGGTACAAAATCGGACAAACAAATGTACATTTAAAATGTATGAAAATCCAAAACCAAAAATATTTTTGAAAGCGATTTAATTTTAAATCGTTTTCATTTTTAAGAAATGTAAAAAAAATAAAACATATGCCTTGAGTAATTGAAATTCCGGGATATTTGGTAAATTTTGTGAAAGATCCGGGACACTTCATAGAGACGAAATTCCGGGACAATCCAGGCGAATCCCGGCCATCTGGCAAGCCTAATAAAGGCACATGTGTTTTTGTTGTTGTAGGAATGTTTTGGCTTTGCTTGGTTTTGTTTGGCATGCTTCAGTTGTATAGTTGGCGTTGGCGTGGGCTGTTGCATCTTTAAGAAGGTATGCAACAAGGGAGTATAAAGGCATGGAATATTTTGTATTTTTGAGACATATATTGGTGTTTGTTTATTAAACCTTTTAAATGAAAGTTATTAATATTTTATTGGTAGTTTAGAAAAAAGTTATTAAGAATATTTAGGAAAATATGTTGAAATTGAAAGTGTTTTGAAATTGTTATTATTGTATGTAAAAAATTAATATTCAATTCTAGATGAATTTGGAAAATTTTTGTTATATCTCAGCATATAGTTTATTCATAAATTGGTAAGTATTTTTTTAATATGACTTTCTTTTAAAAAGAATATTTTTTATGTATATTATTATTTGTTAATTAATTTTTTTGGAAACCAGTTTTTCTTTGTTGTAAAAACAATATTTAATTTCAGAGCAACTCCAGATGGATTCGAAGAAATAAAAAATAGAGAATTGGTAAGTTTTCTTTTAAAAATTGGCTTTTTTCAACTAGAATATTTACGTTTTTGTGACCTTTTTATCATCAAAATTACAGGTTTTTAATGCCTTATTTTAGTATTTCTTTAATCAAATTTTTTTGGAAACCAATGTAACATTTTTAATGTAAAAACAAATATTTAATTTCAGAATAACCCCTTAAAAATTTGGACAAATTTTTAGTACTCCTTTGCCTGTAATTTAATAGTGAATTGGTAAGGATTCTTTAACTTTCTTTTAGCCCTGGACAGTCATCCTTATTTTTTGTACATTAACGTCAGCCTTTGTCACTTTGACTACGGCTCATTTCAAGACGCTATAATTTTCATCGTGAGCGAAAAAGTGAGCCAAACTTGAGTTTATTTTCTTATTCAATTTGGTTTTAAGTAGTATAAAAAAAAATATTCATAAAACGGTCGATTAGTATAACTTAAATTTACCATTTCCCAATAGACTAAAATGCATTTTAAATCGAAAATGAAATTACGTGTCGTCATTTTGACGAATGATGACTGTCTACGGTTATCAAGAATATTTGGTTTTTTATGCATATTATTATTTTTTTCATTAGATTTTTCGAAAACCTATTTAATATTTAATTTCAGAGTAACCCAAATAAATTTGGAAAACTTTTTATATTTCCCCTCAGCGTACAATTTAATAGAGAATTGGTAAGTTTTATATTAAAACGTTGGCTTTCTTTCAACTAGAATATTTATTTTATTATATCCTTCACATCGATAACAACACAGTTTTATGAGTTTATTTAGAATATATCATTATTTCTCTAATTGTTTCAGGTACAAATTTTATGAGATACGTTTTCCAAAGAAAAGTTGAATTCCTTACACCATTTGATAAAATGCCCCAAATATGGTAAGTTACAAGCTAAAATGAAGAATTAAAAATTATATTTCATTACATGGTGTTAATTACATGGTGTCAATTTTCATTATTGTTTCCATTTTTCTAGCAAGATATGTGAAAAAACTACCTACGATGAATAAAAAAAGGATAAGTCAAAATGTCCAAACAGCGGGTTCAAATGAACTACTCTCTGTTCCACGTGGTAATAATATTTATTCACAAAAGACATTGTATTAAGAACTTTCATCATAAGTTGTTATAATAAAGTACTTTTGCTTAAAGAAAGTTTAATTTTAATGTATGGAAATTTTCATAATAGTAAAACGGTTTGTTGTTCCTTTAATTATTTAATTTCTCTGTACTGTGGAATGATTGATTTAAAAATAGTTTAGTCGTCGACATTTTAAAGAGACTGTTAACCAATTTTTATTATCGGGTTTCCCACAAAATAAGCAAGTAAACCAAAATAATACTGACTTTCTAACTTGGTAGGGGTATAGAAATCTTATGGTGTTGTAAAAATGAACTAAACTACAATGTTATAGATGAACTAAAATTTAAGAATATTATAAACTAGACAAGTTGAAAAAAATCTTAAGGGCTAAATCATGGTCAATATTACTACAGTTTAGTTCATTTTGCAATGGAAAAGGGTTCACTGTTTTTTCAGTGTATATAAATATAACTTTTATGGATAATTTTCGATTGATGACAAATTGTATGGCTTACAAATTGTATGGTCCGCGGTTCGATTCTCCGTCCAGGCGAAAGGTAAAATTTAAAAAAAATATATATAAAATCGAATAATTTCTTCTTCATTGTTTGTACTACAGAAAGAGATGCTAAGAACTACGAGTAAAAAACCTCGTGGAAATGAGAAAGATGTGAGGGAAAATGCAATTAGTCAGAAAAGATTTTTTGGAGTTTGTCTTTATGAAATTGTTTTTACATTCTGAAAAGAATAAACGTTTATCACAAAAAGTATATACTTTTCTTCTAAATAAACTTCCTTAAAGCAAAAAGCAAATGAGAAACGAACTTTTTTTGTCTAAAATTTCGTTTGGGAGGAAAGAATTATTTTTTTGCGTGTACAAATGCACAAACTTATTATACCCTGTAGTAGTGAAGGGTATAAATATGCGTCTTCTATGCTAAGAAAAATTCGGATTCGTATATTAAGAACATGAAATCTTTGGCGTTACATATACACTTTTTTCTCTGTTGCAATTGTATTGAAAATTGACCCTAGCTTCTTGTTTGAAACACCCCCCGAATGTGTCAAATATTATTAATTTTGTGAGGTTGGTAAAGCGGATCAGATAGTTGTCTTCGCCTGCTTTCTCTTAATTGTTTGTATAAAGTAAATAAACTCTACTTTAGCTATGATTAAACTAAGAAGATGACCAAATAAATCGTTCAAACTGTCACTTGATTTTCACTATACAAAGGGATGCGATCGATGGATTATCTATGAACATGGTTATAATCACGTTTTTGCTTTCCGATTGACCCATACATAATTATTATTATAATAAAATGCCATTAAAATTAAAAAAGACAAGCCATAAAAATGATAAGAAATGTATTTTTATAGAACTTCCACTCCATGGATTTAATATGCCTATGTGTGAGCATGAGTCTGGAACGACATCAAAAGGGCAAAATTAAAAAAAAAAAAATCCATTATCAATGATGTATTGTTCCAAGGTCAGACTTTCGTTCCATCGTTCGTTCCATTAGCTTAAATGTTCTATAGAAACTAAATTTGCATGACTTCATATATACGCCCGACGAAAAGAAATAAAACGCAACAACATTATTTGATTATGCAAATTTTTTTTATGCTAGCCATGTTTTTATCGTTTTTGTGATTCGTACATTATATTTACAACTAAAAATTGCATCAAATTTCTATATAACTCTCATATATATCGCATTGGATGCAAATCCACAGTGAATGAGAATGAGACCATAACTTTTACTCACTTTACATTCGAGATTTCAATCAGTATCAAAAAGAAAATTATTCGTCGTTTTGATTTTCAAATTTCAAAAAAAAAAAAAAACAACTTTTCGAAATTTTAAAATTTTAGAAAAAAAACTTTTTGACATTTCGACTTTCTAAAAATGTTGGCTATCGGTAAAATCAGATAATTCCTCCATCATTAAATGGAGGTATTATAACTTTGTCTACCGTTAGGTTATGTTAGTTTAGATTAACCTTGTTTACCGTTAGTAACGCATCTGTCTCAGCCCCCAAAAAGTACATACAATATTCTGGGTCGTGGTGAAATTTTGTGTCGATCTAGCGATGTCCGTCCGTCCGTATGTGGAAATCACGTTAACTTCCGAACGAAACCAGCTATCTACTTGAAACTTGGTACATGTAGTTGTTGTTGAAGTAAGTCAGATGGTGTTGCAAATAGACCTTATCGGACCACTTTTATGTATAGCTCATATAAACCGATCTTCAAATTTGACTTCCAGAGCATCTTTAGGCCGCAATTTTTGCCTTCTACCTATTACACCATAATTTACAATATTGTTTATTAAAGGACATATATTGACCGAATCAAATCTAGCGGTTGGTTTTTATGGAGCTGCATATAATTACAAAACGATATGATCCAATTTTTGTATGGTAGTTAGCGAACCCATACTGACATCACGTAACCAATTTCAAACTGATAGGAAGACTTTTTATCTCTAGGAGGCTTTAGAAGTCAAATCTGGGGATCAGTTGATATAAGACCTATATATAATTATGAATTGATATGCATCAAATTTTATACAATATAACTCAGCACCATCACCGAATTTCTAAAATGTATGACCTAAATAAAATAATTTATTATGGCTTCAAATTTTTTAATGAAATAAAATAAAATAAATATAATGACAAAATGTTGAGGCAACGATTAGAAACTTTTTTTAATTGAAATTTCGTTATTTTAAAAAAATTTGTCCTTTTTTCAGTATAATTTCGATGCCCTCATTCCAGAGTGCGCTAAGTCGACTTAGCATGTTTTGATGGAGTTCGCTGTTTTTTATTCGGATTGATGTGAATTGCATCCTGTCAAAAGTTCGAATTTATTGGACATTTCTATCAAAAGTTATGGTTAATATTGTACTTAGCCTGTGTCTAAAGTTTTAAAAATCCAATCCAAAAAGGGCAAAAAGCTTTGTTCGGTCTAAAGTGGTCTAAGTCATTTTTAGTCATGTACTATTATCACTATTTTGAGTTCGTACATACTAAAAAAGAAATTATAAAAAATATGATTTTGAGATAGAAAATAAGGGAATTTCTATCTTATACGGGTATTGAGAAATTTCAAAAAACAAAACTTGTTTCCTGTAAAATTCACTTTTCAGACTTAGCGCACTTTGGAATGTAGACATCGATTTGATGCTCCCAGGAAAAAAAGCGTTGCCACAAAAGTAGTGAAAATGTTATTTTTGGATCCGGAAGTGGTGCACCATTGGCGCAGAAGCGATGAATTTAAGATGGGCTTGTCATAGGACGGATGTCCACCATTTTTTACAATTTTATTAATTCTTTCTACGTTTTTACCCTTTAGAAACAAAAAAACTTAAAATTACCCATTAAAAATAGAAAAAAAAAATCGATTTTATGTAGTTAAAATTGAGAACATATTTGGAAGTCGTGCCGTTAGAAGAACTTCCAAATTTTTTTGCTGGGGTATTTTGGACATTTTGGATACCAAAAATTTGATGTGTTGCACAAGGAATGACAAATTTATTATCCCCCTAAAAAATGTATCCCCCTAAAAAATGCATTCCAAAAAATCCGAATTCAAGGAGTAGGGTAACATACATGAGGTTCAGGGCTGCCAATTTTGGCGATTTATAGGAATTTTGACGATTTTTTACTCAAAAAATAGCAAATGCCGATTTTCCGATTTTTGCACCAAAAATGACGATATTAGCTCGGTTCAAAAATTTCGACTAGAAGCAGTTCGTTTACACATTTAGAGCCACCAAAAAAGAGAATACATTTGACAATATTCAGATAGAGAAATTGCAAAGTTTTTGCTAGAGATTTCATACATATAGGAGCTATACCCCACTTTACATCTACAGTATTAGTATCACGGTTGCCACTCGTGCTAAAAATAATCCACCAAAATTTGAAGAAAATTTTATGAAAAATCTACCAAATTACAAAAATATCTTGAAGTTGTTGATCAAATTTTTGTGGTTAGTATATATAAAAATTTTGTTTTATTCGAAAGAAATGTTTTATATGGAATTTATAGAAAATTTTGTTAACATTTTATTTCTACAGAAAAAGTTGTCAAAATTTTATTTCTATAGAAAATTTTTTCAAAATTTTGTTTCTATAAAAGATTTTGTCAAAATTTAATTTCTATAGAAAATTTTGTCAAAATTTTATTTCTATAGAAAATTTTGTCAAAATTTTATTTCTATAGAAAATTTTGTCAAAATTTTATTTCTTAGAAAATTTTGTCAAAATTTTATTTCTATAGAAAATTTTGTCAAAATTTTATTTCTATAGAAAATTTTGTCAAAATCTTATTTCTATAGAAAATTTTGTCAAAATTTTATTTCTATAGAAAATTTTATCAAAATTTTATTTCTATAAACAAATTTGTCAAAATTTTATTTCTATAGAAAATTTTGTCAAAATTTTATTTCGTTTTGTTATTGTTGGTTTTGTTCTTTAAGCATTGTTGTCATTTTTTTATTTCAGCTTAAAACCATACATTGACTAAACTACAAGAGTAGCTTAACCAACAGAGGAAAAGAATGTTTGTCAAATTTATTTGGGCAAAGCCCTATAGACTGCAAGATGGTGCGTCCATCCAACCATCTTGCAGTCTATAGGGCTTTGCCCAAATAAATTTGACAAACATTCTTTTCCTCTGTTGGTTAAGCTACTCTTGTAGTTTAGTCAATGTATGGTTTTAAGCTGAAATAAAAAAATGACAAAAATTTTATTTCTATAGAAAATTTTGTCAAAATTTTATTTCTATAGAAAATTTTATCAAAATTTTATTTCTATAGAAAATTTTGTCAAAATTTTATTTTTATAGAAAATTTTGTCAAAATTTTATTTTTATAGAAAATTTTGTCAAAATTTTATTTTTATAGAAAATTTTGTCAACATTTTTTTTTATAGAAAATTTTGGTAAAATTTTATTTCTATAGAAAATTTCGGCAGAATTTTATTTTTATAGAAAATTTCGGCAAAATTTTATTTCTATAGAAAATTTTGTCCAAATTTTATTTCTATAGAAAATTTTGTCATAATTTTATTTCTATAGAAAATTTTGTCAAAATTTTATTTCTATAGAAAATTTTGTCAAAATTTTATTTCTATAGAAAATTTTGTCAAAATTTTATTTCTATAGAAAATTTTGTCAAAATTTTATTTCTATAGAAAATTTTGTCAAAATTTTATTTCTATAGAAAATTTTGTCAAAATTTTATTTCTATAGAAAATTTTGTCAAAATTTTGTTTCTATAGAAAATTTTGTCAAAATTTTATTTCTATAGAAAATTTTGTCAAAATTTTATTTTTATAGAAAATTTTGTCAAAATTTTATTTTTATAGAAAATTTTGTCAACATTTTTTTTATAGAAAATTTTGGTAAAATTTTATTTCTATAGAAAATTTCGGCAGAATTTTATTTTTATAGAAAATTTCGGCAAAATTTTATTTCTATAGAAAATTTTGTCCAAATTTTATTTCTATAGAAAATTTCGGCAAAATTTTATTTCTATAGAAAATTTTGTCCAAATTTTATTTCTATAGAAAATTTTGTCATAATTTTATTTCTATAGAAAATTTTGTCAAAATTTTATTTCTATAGAACATTTTGTCAAAATTTTATTTCTATAGAAAAATTTGTCAAAATTTTATTTCTGTAGAAAATTTTGTCAAAATTTTATTTCTATAGAAAATTTTGTCAAAATTTTATTTCTATAGAAAATTTTGTCAAAATTTTATTTCTATGGAGAATTTTTCAAAATTTTATTTCTATAGAAAACTTTCTCAAGCCTTTAGATCTCTAGAAAACATTTTTATTTCTATATAATATTCTTGCAAAAATGTATTTCTATGAACATTTTTGTAAAATTCTATTTTCAAGAAAATGTATATTTTTAATAAAATTTTTACAAATTGTCAAATTTTGGAAAATCGGGCAACACATATATAAATATTAAAGTTCTTTATTTTTATTTTTAAAGAAAAAACTTACTGAAGTAAAACTATATATTAACAAAATATTTTTTTATACTATTTTGTGAATTTCATAAATATTTTTTATACTTTTTTGTGAATTTCATAGCATAGCATAAAAAATGTTTTTTTTTTTATAATTTTATTTTTATACAAGACTAAATTCAAATATAGTTCTGAAGAATATTCCAGAATGTTTAGAGTATTGTTGTCTTTTCAATAATATGTTAAATAATTCGTACTTTCCATCTCAATGGAAGAAAGCTAAAGTAGTTATTTTACCAAAAAAAGATAAGGACACTTCGAAACTCGGAAATTTTAGAGCCATTAGTCTTCTTCCGAATATTAGTAAAATCTTCGAATGCTGCGTTAACAGTGACCAAATGTAATAATGATATCAGAAGAAACTGGAGAAAATTTGGAATAATATCGGAATTGTGTGACACTAAAATCCCAGTCAAACAATCAGTAAAATATCTACACCCTCAAAAAAAATCGCCTCTTTAACATATGTTCCAAACATATTTTGCAGGAAGCACATATATTATTGGATACTGCCGAAACATTAATATGTTTGTTTTATGTGAACATATTATATGTTTGGAAACATTTTGAGCCCAAAAATGTTATATGCTTGGAAGAATTTTTCCCAAAGACGATTGTGCTCATTCCCTAACATACTCGTTATTTTCACTTCCACGAAATATTTTAATTCTTGGCACCTTTTTCTGTAATACAAATAATGTTGAAGAAATTATTCACTTTTTTATTTTTTTAAATTTTACCTTTCGCCTGCACGGAGAATCGAACCGAGTACCATACAGTTTGTAAGCCAACACACTATCCACTGGGCTACGTAGCTGTTATGGTCACCAGCAGATAATTATCGTTATAAGTTACATTTATATAGCATAGTTTGCAGCGCCTACGAGCCCATGCAAACATAACATTATTTAACAGAAACATACATTTGTTTGCCACGTGGAGCAGTGGCTAGCATGTCTGCCTTGCATGCAAAGGGTCGTGGGTTCAATCCCTGCTCCGACCGAACACTTTTTTGTTGTTGTTTTTTTTTTTAATTTACACATTTATATTTATACTATATTAAATTTTTATAATAAAACTTCGAAATGTGGGTTATTAAAGATTTATAGTCATTAACAGCGCTTGATATAAACGAATTTGACTGATTTTTGGATAAAATATTATTTTTTATTGCAAAAATAACAATTTTGTAACAAAAAACTGTTTTTGGTACAAAACTTTAAAATTTGGAAGGAATTCAAAAACTTACAAAAGAAGAACGTGGAGTCGAGTATAAACATACATAAATAATTTTATAATATAAATATAAATTTATTTAGGCGTGAGCAGTTTTTTACTAGCATTTAACACCATCGGTCTAAAATGCCTTTTATTTTTTTTAATAATTCATTTTAAAGAAAATAAAATTTTTAAATTGTTTTAGCTGCAAAACTCGAACTTAATGCCCGCTTTTATATTTGAGGGTGTCCGTCAACTCCTCTTGGACTACTTATTAATAAAGAGGAACTAAACTTTCTTTTTATACATTTTACTGTGTAATTGTTCACTATTTCCTCCATTTCATTTTACTGTTCCAACTGTAAAAAGAGTATAGTGCCCTTTCGTTATTTTTATGAAGACCCCTGATTCCTTTTAACGAACCAAGAAAAAATTGTGCTCATAATGCCAAAATGATAAACAAAACACATGTCCACACATACATAAAATGCTGCTCTCACGGCGAAAACACATGCTGTTTTTTTTTAATGTCTATTCTCTTGGTTCCGAATGTCTATTCTCTTTATTCAAATTAAATAATATTTAGACTTAAGCATATCAAATTTTTGGCGTTATCATAAACCAGTTTTCCGAAACATCATAAAAGCGGTTTCATAGAAATTGTTCTCTTTTGATTCTTTCGCTGTGTTATATTGATATCTTTTGTCAACTCTCCCGGTTTCCATCTCTATTTCTTTCTCTATACTCTCTCTGTCGCTTTGAATAAAATATCACAACATATGTATGTTTAGTCGAAATTTGTAAATTTATACATGTTTGCATTCACACATATGATTTTTATGAAACATTCATGCCCCAAACATAATATATTCTAACATATTAACATAGATGTCCCAAACATTTAGTGTTAGTTTAGGAACATTACATGTTTGCACTTAAATATATTGTGTTTTAAAATTGTGCCCGAAACACATTTTGTTTATATCGGAACATATGAAAAACATATATTTCTAAGAGTGTAGGAATCTATTTGGACAATTTTCTATATTTTAACGACCATGTCAACAATATTTTAACAAAGGCTCGAAATGCATTTTTCCTATATAAGGGACTATTTTATTCAAGATATATTACCACACGCATTAAAATTATTATGTACCAATCTTTAATTAGACCAATTATTTCATATGGAAGTCCTATCTGGTTTAATATATGTCCATCCTATATGGAAAGGATACGAGTTTTCGAAAGAAAATGTCTAAGAGCTTGCACTTCTTTATTTAGGTCAGCACACAGCGACTACACAAAATACATATCAAATAAAAAGCTTTATGATGAAGCGAATGTAGTAAGGATAGACAATTTTATTATTCATCTGATCAGAAATTACATTGTAAGATGCACTTCATGTACTACGAATAATTTGATATTGGCGCCATATTATGCGGATGAAAGATATATTGTAGACACGTCAAGTAAAGGATGGGTCCCGCCTGAGGCTTTTTTATACCTCGATAAAAAAAAAAGATCATTCAGAAAGAAAGTGCCTTTCCTGTGTTTTATTACTGTTATAGAAGGGCCAATATCAAAGCTATTGATTGTACAAACTATTCAGACAATAACTTAAGATTCAGCACTAGCATCAGCGTTGCCAGAATTGTTTCACCAAAAACCGCTAGATTTGCCCAAAAAAATAGCTAAAAAATGCTAAAAAATGCTAAAAAAATAGCTAGAAAAAAAGCTAAATTTTTTTGTATCAAAAGTCACATTTTTGATTGAAATTTAACAAACTTAAAGGCTTTATTTCACTTACAATGCATATTATTTTCATTTTAATTTCACTTCTGTGAGACTGTAACAATATCTAAGGTATTTAGCTCTGTTTGCGTACTCGATACAAATTTTTTACTGGAAGTCCTTCGTTTTGTGGGAGCTACCTTCCCAACACCTCTATTTTATTTACTTGTTATTTTAAAATATTAAATGATCTAAGCATGCTTTGGATTTGGTAAAAAAATGATTTGTCATTTTTTTAAATAAAATTTTAGTTTGGTTTTGAAATTGTGAAAAATTCGAAATACATTACTTTTATTTAAATTGTAGAAAATACCCATAGTTTACATTTCCCAGTAAAAACATTTTCCTTTTCTTCATGAGCTATCAAAGTGCTTTAAAAACGTGCTAACGCCAACTTAAATTTCCAAATTCAAACTCGACTTCTAGTAGAAATTATTGTATATATACGTTTTTAAAATAAAGTGTTGAAAACATCTTCTCTTTTTGAACGCTATTTTGGTTTGTGGTTAAGATGCAAAAACTCCTCACATTTAAAGACTATTTCATTAATTCTTCCTTCTTTCATGAAAACATACCCATTTTTAAGTTGAATCACTTAATTATAAGGACAAAACGACTTTATCGTCTTTTGGAAAAGGAAAACAGTTTATATAAAATAAATTCACAAATGCTATTATAACCAAAATTCGCGTTCGTATTTTTTCAGTGCACAAAGCTATTCACATCTACTATTTTAATTTAGTAATATCGTAATAACTTTAGAATATTATAATAACATAAAAAGGATAAACGAGTCAAATGATAATATTCCCAATAATTTACTGACAGTTTATCTAACAAATTTATTTAATAGTAGATTTAAAGTTTACGATAACTTTTATGTATATAATGAAAAAACTTTACTTTACTTTATTGCTACAAGAATGCCCGCATAATGGCTGGACTCATTATTAATGTTTCAACTGAGCTTTGAAATATGTGGAAACCCTTATACTTGCAGCAAGGCTTAGATAAAAACGCCGATTTATCCATATTTCAATAGAAATATGTCGAAAATAAAAAAAAACCAAAAATAGCTAAAAGGGTCATGAAAAAAAGCCAGAAAAAAAGCTAAAAGCTAAATGCATTTTTTTCCCGCTAAACGTCTTCAAAAAAAGCCAAATCTAGCGGGAAAAAAGCTAAATTGGCAACGCTGACTAGCATATCAAATAGAGACCTACTTTCCTCTAATAAACCTGTACCAAAACAGTACTGGTGGCTAATGAATTAAAATTTATATTTTAAATCCTTTGCTTTTAAACTTCTGACTTAACCTTTAAAAATAAATTTAAACGTGATGTTTTTTGCAATTACTTTTCATTACAAAAATTTGCAATAGATTTACAAACATGAAAGAATAAAACTAATATCATAAATTTTCAAATAAAAATTTCAACCATAATTATTGTACTCGAGAGCCCGACTAGGGGACTAAGTATTAAGAGACTAAATATTATATACTATTGTTTATTGTAGTTATATATTATATAGTAAATTTTGAATAAATAAACACGACAAAAAAAAAGACTAAATTCATTATGATTTTGTCGTTGAAATGCATAGTTGTGTTAATTTTCTGTTCTTTATATGAAATAAATATTTTTGTTTTTAACCAAAAAATTAGTTTGGTTTTAATATTATTAACATTGCAGATTTTTTGACGATTTTTAAAATGGAAGTGATGATTATGACGATTTTTTCGGAAAAAACTGAATAGCCAATTTTTGTGAGTTTCTTTAATTTTTAATGGATTGAAATACAGGAACATTTTTTCGAGTATACGAATTGCCTCTGATCTTGACATTTGAAAATGATTTATTTTCCATTAGTGACATATCTAATCGAATTTTTACAGATCTCTGGACGCGTGGTCTTGTCTTACATGTATTCAATTTAATATACCCTCCACCATAGGATGGGGGGTATATTAACTTTGTCATTCCGTTTGTGACACATCGAAATATTGCTCTAAGACCCCATAAAGTATATATATTCTAGGTAGTGGTGAAATTTATGGCCGCTAACAATCATGCCAAAAGTGGTCCATATCGGTCTATACACTGAAAAAAAAAAGCATGTCCGGTTCCAAAGATTTTGTCTTTACTTTAAAAATTTTGGTATTGATACCGAGCCAAAGAAGCGGAGAATATAAGTAAGGAGACTTTTAAGACACAATTCTCTTTTAAATTTGGGTTTTGTGTACTTGCTTCTAGGAAGCAAATTTTAATTTTTCGTTTTTTTTCAGCTTTTTTTTCTTCATATGCCATCAAAGTCCATTAAAAACGAGTTAACGACAACTTTATTTTCCAAATTCAGACTCGACTTCCAGTAGAAATTATGCGATGTTTCAAGTAAAAAAGTCTTTAAAATAAAGTGTTGAGAAACATGTTCTATATTTGAACGATTTTTTGCTTTGTAGTCAAGATGCAAAACGACAATAAATTTAAAGACAATTTGATTAAATTTAAAGAATTTTTCTGAATTATTCAAGTCAAGTTGACCTTAGCCCAAACATTTGTTCTTTAATGTCACTTAATTATAAGGACAATACGACTTCATTGAAAAGTTTATCGGCTTTTGGACAAGGAAAAACACTTTATATTAGAGAAATGCAGCTTCTATGCTAAGCAAAATTTGCATTTGTATTTTAAAGACATAAAATCTTGGACCTCACGACAATATTTTTTTTTCAGTGTAGTTATATATAGCAGATCCCCAATCACACAAAAATTGGTCCATATCGGTTCATAATCATGGTTGCCACTAGAGCAAAAACTAATCTACCAAAATTTTATTTCTATAGAAAATTTTGTCAACGTTTTATTTCTATAGAAAATGTTGTCATAATTTTATTTCTATAAAATATATAGTCAACATTTTATTTCTATAGAAAATTTGTCAAAATTTTATTTCTATTGAAAATTTTGTCAAAATTTTATTTCTATAGAAAATTTTATTTCTATAGAAAATTTTGTCAAAATTTTTTTTCTATAGAAAATGTTGTCAAAATTTTATTTCTATAGAAAATTTTGTAAACTGAATTAGATACGTATTTAATCGGCCTTGTTTTAGTTTAATACATACCACGAATGGACTAACTTACAATTTAGAAGACGGTGTTGGGAGGTCTTAAGATATCTTGCCATCGACCAGTGTTACCGCAACCCAAGTAATTCGATTGTGGATGACAGTCTTTAGAAGAAGTTTCTACGCATTCCAAGGTGGAGGGTACATAAGCTTCGGTCTGGCCGAACTTACGGCCGTATATACTTGTTAGCTTTAAATTAATTTTTTCGATGTTTTCTTTACGAAATATAATCAAAGTTTTTTCTTTCATTTATATTCGAGCTTATCTATAATATTATTGTACTTTAATTTTTTTTATTATTTTTAATATGCAAAACTGTTGTTGCTACTTTCCATCTTCATAAATTGATTTCGCTGGTACAGAGTTCTACTACAAAAAGAAACAGAAATAATTTCAAGCTGATATAAATGTCTGCCCAAGTATGTATATGAGACAGGCTAGTCTTGCGTTTAGAACCCATATCTTTTCCTATAAAACATCTTAGGAATAAAAAATCTGCCTCAGTTGACATTTTTGTCGCTAAGTGACCGGTATTCGAATATTTGTGATCGGAACCCTATTGAATTTCTTATAAGGTATGAACTTTCCTTAGTAAATTATGTGAAGTGAAGTAGTTAGAAAATAAAGTTAAAGGAGCTATCCTTTGTGAAGCATATGAATTTTGGATTTATTCTTATTAAGGACTTTGGTTTCAAATTTCCAATATACAATATTTAAGAAATATTAAAAATTAACATGGAAATAGATTAAAAATATCAAAATCACAAACAAATATATGATGGATTTTTTTGAAGTTAGTTTTTTGGTATCTTTTGGAATTTTAATTCTTGGAATGTTTTTTGACAACCCTTTTCAACGTAGATGTTTCATTTTCAGAGTGTGATTTAAAGTGTAGTTAATGGAATTCGTTTTGTGTTACATTTAATATATAGTTTAGCCAAAAAATAAATTTATTAAATAAATTATTTTATTTTTTTTTAATTTAAAAAATTGATTTTTTATTTTTTATTAATTTAAAAAATTAAATTAATATGATTTACTGTAATTAAATTGTATTAAGCTCATTAGGATTACATTGGAATAAATATTTTTATATTAGGTTAAATGAAAGGAAACATTAAATTAAAGTAAATTTTGTTGAAATATGAAATAAATCGTATTAATTTATACTAATTTAAATTGCAATGAATTAAAATAAATAATAAAGTGATTTTAAATTATTTAAAGCAAAGTAAATAAAATGAATTAAATTTTCTAGATTGTATAAAAACTAAATTAAATTTAGTTTAATTAGTTAAATTAATCGCATTAAAATCCTCCTTCCAAATACATAAAATATTAGATATTATAGGCGAAGCTAGTCCTAATGACATTTTTTTTATTTTTGGAAAATTCACTTACTCAATTTTCTACTTTAAATTGCAAAGAATTAAAATAAATGAAACAAATTAAATTAATAAAATCCATTTAAATTATTTAAAGTAAACTAGGTGATATTAAAATAAATTGTATTGTATAGGTTATCTAAAAAGTAAATTTAACTAAATTAAATTAATCGCATTAATCATATCCATCCAAAAACACAAAATTTTAGATATTATAGGCGAAGGTTCTTGAAATCATACCCCATTTTCTTGTTTTAGTTTTGGAAAATTCTAATTAAAATAAATTAAACAAATTAAATTAATAAAGAATTAACACAGAATTAACAAAATTAACACAGAATTAATTAGAAATTGAATTTATTTTTTATTAAAAAACTAATTGATTTTTTCGACATTTTCTATTAATTTTTTTGATTGGATTAATTAAAAATGTAATTAATTTTTTCCACAAAACTCAATTTGTTTTTGAAATAAGGTAACTAATCAATCAATCAATCAATTATTTATTTATATATTTATTTATTTATTTTACCTTTACATGAAGTATTTTTCTTGTAATTTTTATACGAATTAGCGTTATGTTAACATTTTTTTTACTTTTCTTAGGATTTGAGTTAATATTTAATGATTCTAATATACATATATTTTTTTTTTGATAAAATATTATTTTTATTTAATTAAAATTTTAATTTTAATTTTTTTTAATAAGGTAAGCAATCAATCAATTATTTATTTATTTATTATTATGTTACATTTAGGTGGAATATTTTTCTTGTAATTTTCATACGAATTAGCGTTTTGTTAAGATTGTTTGGTTTTTCTTGGGATTTGAGTCAAAATTTAATGATTCTAGTATACATATATTTTTATTTGGAAATATTGTTTTGATTAAATTAAAATTGAGTTAATAATTATTTAAATTATTATTAATTATTTAAAGTGAAAAGGAAAAAAATCAATAATTTTCTTAATCCTTTCGACCTCGAATATTTTTAGGTATCGCTATTTTTTGTTTTTTACTTTTAATCATGTTGAAGTCATTTAAGAAGCGTCTAGCCAAAATTTCGGGTTGCCACGCCCATTCGTTAAGGCGGTAGAGAATATTGCCTGTGGGCAACTTTGGGCAATTGTGACTACAAAATAGTTTGTTTTGTAATGATAGACGTATTACGTTTTATTTGATTTTATTGTTATTTTACAGTAAATATATACTTAGATGCGCACGTGAGTGGAATTTCACTCACTCTCAAACACATTCATGAAGAAATATTTGTACTCACGCACGCCATGTGGGTAGGAATTCACACTCACGCCAATTCACGAAATGAAAAGTCATACTCATACAATTTTCGTAATTCACGACAAATCTCGTGATTCACGAATATTTTCGGAAATTTCTCGTGACTCTCGCTTTTGAAATCTTAAGCGTGATTAAATAAGAAAAGGTGATTGAAATCGGTGAGCTTGAATTTAATTTAATTTAATTGTGAACGTGAATTTTTTCGTGATTGTGACCTTTTGTGTCTCTGTTTTACCGTGAGTGTGCATTTTATCGTGAACATGAATTTGATCGCGAACGCGAATTTTGTCTTGAGCGTGGGTTGGATCGTGAGTTGGGTCGTGAAAGTGAATTTTTATCGGGAGCGTGATTTCGGAGAAATTTTACTTTCTCACAATCACGAACACAATTTGATTTGTACTCACGCGTCAAACATTTTTGTTTAGTCCCGTGTACGCACACTCACGAGATTTCGTTTAAATTTCATTCACGGCTTCGCGTGAATCACGCGTGAATGTTTTGAAATGTTTTTTTTTAACCCATGTCAATTTAACTGGCGGTGCCACCGTGGTGCAATGGTTAGCATGCCCGACTTGCATACACAAGGTCGTGGGTTCGATTCCTGCTTCGACCGAACACCAACAAGTTTTTCAGCGGTGGATTATCCCACCTCAGTAATGCTGGTGACATTTCTGAGGGTTTCAAATCTTCTCTAAGTGGTTTCACTGCAATGTGGAACGCCGTTCGGACTCCGCTATAAAAAGGAGGTCCCTTGTCATTGAGCTAAACCGGACAGCACTCAGTGATAAGAGAGAAGTTCACCAATGTGGTATCACAATGGACTGAATAGTCTAAGTGAGCCTGATACATCGGGCTGCCACCTAACCTAACCTAACTGGCGGTGTAAAAAACCAAAGTATACTAATGCGCCAATATTCGTACTAATTCACTTGTATGTTGCCAATAAGGTCGATATCTATGGCTTCCTCCCTTTTTACGATTTCTTCCAAATTCCCCCTGCACTGCAGATATGTTTTCCACATCATCGCCGCATTTCTTGTCACTGGGACATACCAATCGGAATTCAAAATTTTTTCAAAATCATTCTTTTTCAAAACTTTTTTCACTAGGTCTTACGTCCAAAAATATGTAATTTTACTACCACAATTGCCCAAAGTTGCCCACAGGCAACTTTTCAATTTTAAAAATTTCTCATCGGTTGTTTTTTTTACAATTGTAAGATTTTACTTCCAGAAATATTTTATTTGACATGTACTACAACAGATTTAATAAAAACTTTCAACATTTTAGTTGTAATTTTTGAAAAAAGTCACATGTATAAAAAACTATTTTTAAATTCGCAAATATTTTTCTCTTGAGACACGTGCGTATTAATGAAAATATTTTTGCTAATTGACAACCAAATTAACTGATTTTTCATTCAATTTGAAGAAAATACTTGTAGCTTTCGATACTGTTACAGTTTTATGAACAAAAGCAAAAACAACGCTGACAGTGTGTCTCAAAACACAAAAAATTGCCCACAGGCAACTTTAGGGTCGAAAGGGTTAATTGACTTTATTTTCTTAATTTGATTAAAAAGTTAATTATATCAATTAATTTAATTGATAACTTTTTTTTTAATTATATAAAGTAAAAAGTAAAAAAGTCAATATTTTTCATTATTGATTTTATTTTTTAATTTGATTAAAATGTTAATTATATCAGTTAATTTAATTGATTACATTTTCAACT
Organism: Haematobia irritans; assembly: GCF_050003625.1. Lineage (NCBI taxonomy): Eukaryota > Metazoa > Arthropoda > Insecta > Diptera > Muscidae > Haematobia > Haematobia irritans. The sequence continues at coordinate 101,955,740 of NC_134399.1, read as the reverse complement.
TCAACCAAAATTTTTATTGAAAATATTGTGGTGATATTTTTCATTCAATCTGCCTGATATTCGGTACATGGTGTTTTGGTATCCATTCCTAAGTAGAATTCGTCCATCTTCAGATTTGACTTCTTGAGCATTTTGTTTTTTCTCCCGATATAGATATAGTCCGATTCCCATATTTTACTTCAGGCTAAGTTTTCATCCGCTCCTCCATGGAAGAAAACGTAGCTTTATATTAGACATTTGTATTTAAAATATTTTAGTAATTGCAACATGAGACAAATACGAGTAAGTTAATGATTTTTGTCAAATTGAAGTAAATTTATTAAAAATAATATTTTTTCTGTTGTTTAAAGAAATATCATATTTTGAAGATACAATTGGAGTTAAAAATTGTTAAAATGTCTTTAGCACTATATGAAGTTCAAGACAGACACAATTTAAGAAAAATTTGCTCAATTGAGAAATTTATGAATTCAATTTATTTAAACTTTACCTATTTTAGAAAAATATGAACTATTTTCAAATTTAGCAAAATCGTGCTCTTCATTTGTATACAACTTTTTTTAATTTTTTAAGTATTTAGATGTACTATTCCTCCTGTTTTAATTAAAATCTTACTGGAAGGATATAAATATTCTATTAAACAGTGAATACTCATTGATTTTTTTAGCCATAATAAAAGTCAGTCACATAGTCATAATAATTTTAATGCAATTTCAATTAAACCTTAATTTGTAACAATAAATTAACCAAATTAAATTAATCTTAATTGAATATATTAAAATGAAGAACATTGTTTTCAAATAAATCAAAACAAAAAGTAAATAAAAAATATTAAATTAAGGGTATATTTATGTGACTAAATTTACCCCAGAGACTTAAAGCCTTATCAGGTTAACATAACTTACCCTTCCTCAAAATAGTATAAAAGACTTAAGCGATGATCATCGTCGACTTTTGACTATCCAAAGATTTTACTATAAATTATACAGATATCTCTATCACATTTATAATCGACTTTAAATTGCTCTTACTGCTTGCGTTTTTAATAACAGTGTTCTCTATGAGTGATTGAGATTTGCATTAGCAGTTTCAGTGCTCCATCAATTATGGAACCCTTTAACAAAGCAATGACATTTGTAGCTAATTATAACAAATTTAATTAACTTTTTTTTGTTACCATATTCTGGTTCAATGCCTTTTTTGTTGTGCCAAAGTAGTTCTCGTCACAGCAATGGCTAACGTCATTTCAGTAAGCAAAAGTTTACAACAGTTTCAAATAAAAGGTCAGTTGTCTTTCATTAATCGAATGGTTAAGGCGCGTCAATTGGTAATAGCGGTTAAGCGACACTAAGAGGCTTGATTCGATCGTTTGATTCAATGTGTTCATTCAACAGTTAATCGATTTAATATTTATAAATATTGTGAATTATTTTTGTTTATTGTTCCGGTCAATACGATACAATAAGAAACCAAGCAAAATGTTGTTCGTACGATATTATCTAGTACTTGTGATTCTGTGTTCAATCAGTTTGGTGTATTCGAAACCTGGAGATAATTCGGTAAATAACATAGTGGTTAATAAAGAAATAAAATTTTGACAAAATTTACTAAAGAAATAAAATTTTGACAAATTTTTCTATAGAAATAAATTTTATTTCTATCGGATATTTTGATAGATTTTGACAACATTTTCTATAAAAATACAATTTTGACAACATTTTCTATAAAAATACAATTTTGACAACATTTTCTATAAAAATACAATTTTGACAACATTTTCTATAGATGTGTAATTTTGACAAAATTTTCTATAGAAATAAAATTTTACCTTCTGTTTTCTTTTTGTAAATTCAAGCTCGAGGTCAGAGTTTTATTTTCTGTTTTATTATACCCTCCACCATAGGATGGGGGTATATTAACTTTGTCATTCCGTTTGTAACACATCGAAATATTTCTCTAAGACCCCATAAAGTATATATTCTGGGTCGTAGCGAAATTCTGAGTCCATCTGAGCATGTCCGTCCGTCCGCCCGTCCGTCCGTCTGTTGAAATCACGCTACCTTCCGAACGAAACAAGCTATCGACTTGAAACTTGGCACAAATAGTTGTTATTGATGTAGGTCGGATGGTATTGCAAATGGGCCATATCGGTCCACTTTTACGTATAGCCCCCATATAAACCGATATATAGCCCTCATATAAACCGATCACCAGATTTGACCTCCGGAGACTCGTGGAAGACCAAAATTCATCTGATTCAGTTGAAATTTGGTACGTGGTGTTAATATATGGCCTCAAACACCCATGCAAAAATTGATCGAAATCGGTCAATAATTATATATAGGCCCCATATAAGGTTAAAGTGGCAGTCCGATTAACATTCAGGCTCACTTAGACTATTCAGTCCATTGTGATAAGGCCCCATATAAACCGATCTCCAGATTTGACATCCGGGGCCCCTTGGAAGAGCAAAATTCATTCGATTTGGTTGAAATTTGGTAAGTGATGTTAGTATATGGTATCCAACAACCATGCATGAATTGGTTCATATCAGTCCATAATTATATATAGCCCCCATATAAACCGATCCCCAGACTTGACCTCTAGTGCCTTTTGGAGAAGCAAAATTCATCCGATCTGGTTGAAATTTGGTACGTGGTGGTAGTATATGATATTTAACAACCATGCCAAAAGTTGTCCATATCAGTCAATAATCATATATAGCCCCCATATAAACCGATCCCGAGATTTGGTTTTGGAGCCTCTTGGAGGAGCAAATTTCATCCGAGTCCGAGTTGGTACATTGTGCTAGTATATGGCCGTTAACAACCATGCCTATCTAGGTCCATATCGGTCTATCGTTATATATAGCCCTCAGATAAATCGATCCCCAATCACACAAAAAGTGGTAGACTTACCTACACATACCTTTTTTGTCTAATATATACCACGTATGGACTAAATCACAATTTAAAAACGATGTTAAGAAGTTTTAAGATACCACAACCAAGTAATTCGATGGTAGAAGTTTCTACGCCATCCATGGTGGAGGGTACATAAGATTCGGCCTGGCCGAACTTACGGCCGTATACACTTGTTTTTTTATATAGGTTTTAATTTTATTTATTTATTTTATTCCCGTCGATGATTTCCGAAGGAAATCGAAATATCGAATTATAAAAAAATAAAACAGAAAATAAAACTCTGATCTCAAGCTTGAATTTACCAAAAGAAAACAGAAGGTAATAAACAAGGTCAAAAAACAAAAACAACAAACTTATATGAAATAAAATGTTGACAAAATTTTCTATAGAATTACAATGTTGACAATATTTTCTATAGAAATACATTTTTGACAAAATTTTCTATAGAAATAAAATTTTGACACAATTTTCTACAGAAATAAATTTTTGACAAAATTTTCTATAAAGGGTGATACGGTCAAAATTTGGTCAAGGGAAAACGCGTGTAAATCGGTGAAATCGTTTATTTAAAAAATCAAATTAAATTTATTTTTCAAGTTCAATTAGTATAAAATTCAGGAAAAATATTCAGTTAGGCTTTCGCTTTTCCAAATCCGAATTGCCGGGCCTCACGCTTGACACCTGCCATCAGATTTGGTACAGGCACCTTGTCCACCTTCTTCGCCGCAGAAAGCCAGTTTGCCTTGAACTGCTGCTCGTCCTTAGCAGTTTTTTTTTGGTCTTCTTTAGGTTCCGCTTGACAATAGCCCAGTATTTCTCAATTGGGCGGAGCTCTGGCGTGTTGGGAGGGTTCTTGTCCTTGGGAACCACCTGCACGTTGTTGGCGGCGTACCACTCCATGGCCTTTTTACCGTAATGGCAAGATGCCAAATCCGGCCAAAACAGTACGGAACAACCGTGTTTCTTCAGGAAAGGCAGCAGGCGTTTATTCAAACACTTTTTCACGTAAAGTTCTTGGTTGACAGTCCCGGAAGCTATGAAAATGCTGCTTTTCAAGCCACAGGTACAGATGGCTTGCCAAACCAGATATTTCTTTGCGAACTTTGACAGTTTTATGTGCTTGAAAATATCTGCTTCCTTTCCCCTTCCTTTTGCCGTATAAAACTCCTGTCCCGGAAGATGCTTGTAGTCGGCTTTGACGTAGGTTTCGTCGTCCATTACTACGCAGTCAAACTTCGTCAGCATCGTCGTGTACAGCCTCCGGGATCGCGCTTTGGCCGTCGTATTTTGTTTATCATCGCGATTTGGAGTCACTACCTTCTTGTAAGTCGATAGTCCGGCTCGTTTTTTGGCTCGATGCACGGTTGTAGACGATACACCCAGCTTATTTGCGGCATCTCGGGTAGAGAGGTTAGGGTTTCGCTTGAAACTACCGGCAACTCTCTTCGTCGTCTCAGCGGCTTCCGGATTTCGATTTCCCCCCGATAAAGATTTCCTGGATGTCGACAAACGTTCCCCAAACACTTTAATTGCATTTGTAACATTTGATTTGGCAACTTTTAGCGATTTTGCCAGCTTTGCGTGCGAGTAGCTCGGATTTTCGCGATGCGCGAGCAAAATTTTGATACGCTGCTCTTCTTGCTTGGACGGCATTTTGACAACTGAAGAGTGAATTCCAAAATCAAAACAGGAGCAACATTATACACACACACACACCTTCAAAATGAGGGGTGTTCAGGTTTTTTAAATGAAAATTGAAAGAAATACGTCAAGTTTATATTGACCAAATTTTGACTGTATCACCCTTTACAAATAAAATTTTGACAAAATTTTCTATAGAAAAAAAATTTTGACAAAATTTTCTATAGAAATGAAATTTTGACAAAATTTTCTATCGAAATAAAATTTTCTTTAGAAATAAAATAAAATAAAATAAAAAAATTGTGTCAAATTTTCTATAGAAATAAAATTTTGACAAAATTTTCTATAAAAATAATTTTTATTAAATTTTGATTAAATTTTCTATAGAAATATAATTTTGATTAAATTTTCTATATAAATAAAATTTTGACAAGGTTTTCTATAAAAAAAAAATTTTGAAAATTTTTTTATAGAAATAAAATTTTGACAAAATTTTCTACAGAAATAAATTTTTAACAAAATTTTCTATAAAAATAAAATTTTGGACAAAACTTTCTATAGAAATAAAATTTTCTTTAGAAATAAAATAAAATAAAACAAGTAAGGAAAGTCTAAAGTCGGGCGGGGACGACTATATTATACCCTGCGCCACTTTGGAGATCTAAATTTTCGATACCATATCACATCCGTCAAATGTGTTAGGGGCTATATATAAAGGTTTGTCCCAAATACATACATTTAAATTTCACTCGATCTGGACAGAATTTGATAGACTTCTACAAAATCTATAGACTCAAAATTTAAGTCGGCTAATGATGAGACACCGTGGTACAATGGTTCCTGCTTCGACCGAACACCAACAAGTTTTTCAGCGGTGGATTATCCCACTTCAGTAATGCTGGTGACATTTCTGAGGGTTTCAAAGCTTCTCTAAGTGGTTTCACTGCAATGTGGAACGCCGTTCGGACTCGGCTATAAAAAGGAGATCCCTTGTAATTGAGCTTAACATCGAATCGGGCATCACTCAGTGATAAGAGAGAAGTTCACCAATGTGGTATCACAATGGACTGAATAGTCTAAGTGAGCCTGATACTTCGGGCTGCCACCTAACCTAACCTAATGCACTAGGGTGGAACACAATGTTAGTAAAAAAAAATGTGAGAAACATTTAAATCTGAAGCAATTTTAAGGAAACTTCGCAAAAGTTTTTTTATGATTTATAGCTCGATATATATGTATTAGAAGTTTAGGAAAATTAGAGTCGTTTTACAACTTTTCGACTAAGCAGTGGCGATTTTACAAGGAAAACGTTGGTATTTTTACCATTTTTGTCGCAATCAGAAAAACATATATATGGGAGCTATATCTAAATCTGAATCGATTTCAACCTAATTTGGCACGCATAGCAACAATGTTAATTCTACTCCCTGTGCAAAATTTCAACTAAATCGGAGCACAAAATTGGCCTCTGTGGTCATATGAGTGTAAATCGGGCGAACGATATATATGGGAACTATATCTAAATCTGAACCGATTTCAATAAAATTTTGCACACTTGACTACACTACTAATTTTACTACTAGTGCAAAATTTCAATCAAATTGGGGTAAAACTCTGGCTTCTGGGACCGTATTAGTCCATATCGGGCGAAAGATATATATGGGAGCTATATCTAAATCTGAACCGATTTCAATCAAATTTTGCACACTTAACTGCACTACTAATTGTACTCCTAGTGAAAAATTTCAAACAAATTGGGCCAAAACTCTGGCTTCTAGGACCATATTAGTCCATATCGGGCGAAAGATATATATGGGAGCTATATCTAAATCTCAATCGATTTCAACCAAATTTAGCACGCATAGCTACAATGCTAAATCTACTCTCTGTGCAAAATTTCAACAGACGGACGGACGGACGGACGGACAGACGGACGGACGGACAAACGGACAGAGGGACATGGCTATATCGACTCAGGGACCCACCCTGAGCATTATTGCCAAAGACACCATGTGTCTATATCGTCACCTTCTGGGTGTTACAAACATATGCACTAACTTATAATACCCTGTTCCACAGTATGGCGCAGGGTATAAAAATTTGTCTAATTTTCTATAAAAATATAATTTTGATTAAAGTTTCTATAGAAATATAATTTTGATAAAATTTTCTATATAAATAAAATATTAACAACCCAGCAAAAAAATTTTGAAGTTCTTCTAAAGGCACAACTTTAAAAGCACTTTCAAAAATGTCCTCCCTAAGATGTTCTTTATTTGAACTGCACAGGAAGTTCATTTGAGCCAATTTTTTATAACTTATAACCATATTTTTAATGGGAAATTTATTTTTTTTTTTGTTTCAAATAGGATAAAAGAATATTAATAATTAATAAAATGGTACAAATTATTTAAATTTTGCCGTATAAAATGCTAGATGCTAGAATGGATTATTCTAGAAAAATTTCGAATTTTTGAAAATATTTCATGTCAAAAGTGCCGGACAAGCATTAGAATGCATTAAAAATCATAAAAAATTGTAAAAATTATTTATTTGTCATAATGAGACTAAATTTCTTAATTCGCAACACTGAATTCGCATTATCCCTTAAGAAGTGATGCAAATTTAGTGCAACGGATGTTGAAATGTTGGACATCCGTCCTATGACAAGCCCATGTTAAATTCATCGCTTCTTCGCTGATTTTGCATCACTTCCGGATCCAAAAAGAACATTTTCAATACTTTCTTGGCAAACGCGTTTTTTGCTGGGAAGGTTTTCTGCAGAAATAAAATATTGCCAAAATTTTCCATACAAATAAAAATTTTTGACAACATATTAATAGAAATAAAATTTTGACTAAATTTTCTATAGAAATAACATTTTGGCAAAATTTTCTATATAGTAAATAAAATATTGACAAAATTTTTTATAAAAAAAATTGTGAAAATTTTTTTTTTATAGAAATAAAATTTTCTATTTCTATAGAATACAGAAATAGAAATAAAATTTTGACAAATCGTACTCCACTGTTAGGCGAGCTGTGTGGCATGGGGTACCGTTGGATATCATTACGGTAGCGTTCGCCATTCGCAGTTTCGTTACGATTCTCATCATCTTTGAAGATTTTTTTCGGAGGCGCCTCAAGCACATTCACAGATTTTCTTTTTCACTCACACACGAAAAATTATTCACGCGTGTCACTACAATTTCATGTCACGGGTATTCCTCTAAGCTAGTCAATCATTATTACATGAAATAAAACGTTAAGATGGGTTTTGTTAATGAGGTGCAATAACTAAGTTACTGATTAATGCGATCAATATTTCTTCCAACCATCTCTCGTACTCTGAATTTATAAACGGGTGGAACGGGAATTTAAATTTCAATATGAATGAGTAACATAACTTGTTTGTATGTATACAAACAACAAGCACGTAGTTTCGAAACGTCATAAAAATCAGTATTCTGACATTCGCTAAACTTGAGCAATGCAAAAAATTTACTAAAAAATGAGAGTGACGTTAAAACTCATAACGGTCATAAAGAGGTTATATATAAATAAACTTTCAATTTATTTATAATGAGTTGCTTGACAAAAATGTATACAGTAATCCCTCGATTTACGTCGTGATTGGTTCCGGAATTTGACGACGTTAATCGAAACGACGTAAACAGAATTAAAAATTGCTCATACATAAAAAAGAAACAAATAACAGTTCATTATTCAAAAATATTGGGGTTTAAAAATTAAGTTTATAAACAAATGAGAAACTGTTATTTGTATACATATAAAAAACATCGCCTCTTCGAAAATTGCGTTATATATGCAATATAAATCAGAATTTGACGAATTTTCGGTAAGAATTTCAGAAATAAATGTTTCGGTGTCTTCGTTGTTGGTAGTTATTTCACTTACAAGGAGGGCGTTTCTGATAAAATTGGCAAAAAATCGACGACACAAATCGAATGGCGACGTAAATCGAAGTTGGATGGAATGAAAAATTTGACTAACTAAATCGAAACAACGCAAACCGACGCGACGTAAATCGAGGGATTGCTGTATATGTATAATATGAAATAGTAGTATTTTTTTAAGGGGTTGTTTAAACCCCCAACCAACTAAAATAGCATGTAGGGAAATAGGAACATCGAACGATAAGGTTGGTTGGGCTAGGTTATAATTGCAGACTGTTACTTCAGGCACTCTCATATACACCATCGTTGCCACAGTTGGTAGAATTCTACCAAAAATGGTAGATTGGTAGAATTCTTGAACATTTGGTAGAATTTTTAAAATATTCCCCCCCAGCTAAGAGTTCAAATTTTTTTCAAATTTTGAAATTTTCTATAGAAATAAAATTTTGACAAAATTTTGTCTATAAATAAATTTTTGACAAAATTTTCTATAGAAAACAAATTTGACAAAATTTTCTATAGAAATAAAATTTTGACAAAGCTTTCTACAGATATAAAATTTTGACAAAATTTTTTATAGGAATAAAATTTAAATATTTTTGGTTTCTATAGATCTAAATTTATATTTATTTTTTTAGAATATAATTTTGATATAATTTTCTATAGAAATAAATTTTGTCAAAATTTTCTATAGAAATAAAATTTTGACAAAATTTTCTATAAGAATAAAATTTAAAATTTTTCGGTTTCTATGGAACTATAATTTCTATTTATTTTTTAGAATAAAATTTTGACAAAATTTTCTATAGAAATAAAATTTTGACGAAATTTTCTATAGGAATAAAATATAAAATTTTTTGGTTTCTATGGTACTAAAATTTCTATTTATTTCTTTAGAATAAAATTTTGACAAAATTTTCTATAGAAATAAAATTTTGACAAAATTTTCTATAGAAATAAAATTTTGACAAAATTTGTTATAGAAATAAAATTTTGACAAAATTTTTTATAGGAATAAAGTTTTAAATTTTTTGGTATCTATGGAACTAAAATTTCTATTTATTTCTTTAGAACAAAATTTTCTATAGAAATAAAAATTTTACAAAGCTTTCTACAGGTATAAAATTTTGCAAAATTTTATATAGGAATTAAATTTAAATTTTTTGGTTTCTATAGATCTATAATTATATTTATTTCTTTAGAATATAATTTTGACAAAATTTTCTTTAATTTTTCACAAAATTTTCTATAGAAATAAATTTTTTGACAAAATTGTCTATATAAAGGGTGGTTAAAATTTCAAGGGCCGATGTTGATTTTGAATAAAACACAAACTATTTAGGAAATTATTGTAATTTTATTTTATTATGATATATTGGTATTACTCAATTATGTATGGAACAAAATATCGGCCAAATGGGCGCCGCGACCTCGGTGGCACACCTTCATCCGATGGTCCAAATTTTCGATGACGCTGAGGCATAATGGAGGTTCTATGCCGTTAATGTGCCGAATTATCTCATCCTTTAGCTCTTGAATTGTTGCTGGCTTATCGACGTACACCTTTTCTTTCAAATAACCCCAAAGAAAAAAGTCCAACGGTGTCAAATCACATGATCTTGGCGGCCAATTGACATCGCCATTACGTGAGATAACACGGCCATTGAATTTGTTGCGCAAAAGAGCCATTGCTTCGTTAGCTGTGTGGCAAGTGGAACCGTCCTGCTGAAACCACATATCGTCCACATCCATATCTTCCAATTCGGGCCATAAAAAGTTCGTTATCATCTCACGATAGCGAACACCATTCACAGTAACTGCCTGACCGGCCTCATTTTGGAAAAAATACGGCCCGATGATGCCGCCAGCCCATAAACCGCACCAAACAGTCACTCTTTGTGGGTGCATTGGTTTTTCGACAATCACTCTTGGATTCTTATTCGCCCAAATGCGGCAATTCTGTTTATTGACGAATCCACTGAGGTGAAAATGTGCCTCATCACTGAAGATGATTTTCTTCGAAAATTGATCATCCACTGTTGCCATTTCTTGGAACCATTTAACACGTTGTTGGATTGTTTATCTCTCCATGGTTCAAATTGAGTAAGTCTGAAATAGAGAAATGTCAAATAAAATTCGGAAAAAAACTTGGCGTTTAGGTGTGGTTCACATTCAACATCGGCCCTTACAATTTAACCACCCTTTATTTCTGCATACAGAAATAAAATTTAACAATATTTTATAGAAATAAAATTTAACCTTTTAGGTTTCTATAGAACTAAAATTTTGACAAAACCTTCTATATATTGTATAAAAACGTACTAATCTTGTGGCCCCTAAGTAAGCCTACGATCCACATTTTAGTCAAATCGAATGAATGTGAAGGCTTCTATAAGCTCAAGAATATGTTTATGTGTCATCAGCTATATCATGTGTCATCAGCTATATCAAGCTAGACAGACAGGATATATCGAAAAGGATCCCCAATTCTGGCAAACCGAAGTTTTTATTCAATTTACCTGAAATTGGAAATATAGAGGTATTGTAGGACCACAAATACGTATGCCAAAAATTTTGAGTAACGGTCCATATTTTGGTATAGCCCCCATATAGACCGATCTCCCGATTTTACTTATTGGGCTTATAGAAACCGCAGTTTTTATCCAATTTACCTGAAATTTGAAATCGGGAGGTACTTTAGAACCATAAAGAGGTGTGCCAAAAATTGTGAGTATCGGTCCATGTTTTGGTATGGTCCCCATATAAAACGACCTCCCGATTTGGGGTCTTGGGCTTATAGAAACCGTAGTTTTTATCCCATTTGCCTGAGGTATTTTAGGACCATAAAGAGGTGTGCCGAAAATGGTGAGTATCGGTCGATATTTTGGTATAGCCCCCATATGGACCGATTTCCCGATTTTACTTCTTGGGCTTCTAGAATCCGAAGGTTTTATCCAATTTGCCTGAAATTGGAAATCTAGAGGTATTTTCGGGCCATAAAGAGGTGTGCCGAAAACGGTGAGTATCGGTCCATATTTTAGTATAGCCCCCATAAGAACGATTTCCCGATTTAACTCGTTAAGTTTCTAGAAACCGTAGTTTTTATCCGATTTTTCTGAAATTGTAAATATTCTTGTATTTTAGGCTCACAAAAACGTGTATCGGATTAAGTTTTTATCGGTCCATTTGGTAATACCTCCATATAGACCGACTTCACTTCTTGAGGGTGTAGAAGGCGCTCTGATCATGAAGATTGCTTGAAACTCAATGTAAAATTTCCAGATATTACTTCTCGGGTGAAAATCTACAGATTTAAGATTTCAGATGTTAATGATTCCTCTAAAACTCAAACAAAAATGGTTCTTATAAATCCAGAATCTAATATAGTCCTCATAGGTGAAATCTTTAAATTTATCTTCGGCCCTCCTGAAATTTCAAAGGAAACCCTAATATTTGGTTCATGGTGGTGGGTATTTAATATTCGGCCCGGCCGAACTTACTGATGTATATACTTGTTATTACGAAATTTGTCCATAATATGGTTTAGGGTTCAAAATTTTAAAACAATTTAAACTTTCGTCAATTTAATTTAAGATTTCTGACACCTAAGAATTTTGGTATTGGATCCGAACCAAAAACCCTGCTTTAAATCTACACCCAAATACAAAATACCTTCCAGCACAAAATTTTCGACAAACGAATTTCCCCTTTGTTATCAAATGTTTTCTTTAAGTGCAAATTAAGCCAAAATAATAAGTCTTGCATCAAAGGCTTCTGGTAAACTTTATTTGCTTTTAAAGAAAAGAAATACTTCAAAAAAGAACTTCTTCAAATTAGGTCAATATTTTTTTAGTGAAGTAACTACTTCGAATTACCAAGGTCCAGGTGTTTCAGTTATCTTAAGCTATAAGGCCCAAAGTTTGCTTTTGTCTGTTGTGTCATGCTCTATGATATCACAGATGGTCAACATTTCTCTTATCAATGAGTGCTGCCCAATTCAATGTTTAGCTGAATATAACTTTTTCAATGTCTCGAAAAACACAATAATTCTGATTTCTTTGATTGATAATTTTATTGCCTTCTCTTTGCAGATGTCTTACAAAGTCGAAGCATTGCCAAACTCTCACGCTGAATTGGGTGAGGGACCCCATTGGGATGTAGCCAGACAAAGTTTGTACTATGTTGATATTCATGTTGGCAAAATCTATCGTTACGACTACAATGAGAACAAAGTTTACAAGGCACAAATCGAAAATGAAACCTTGGCTGGATTCATTATACCCGTCGAGGGTACAACCGATCAATTTGTGGTAGGAGCTGGTCGTCGTGTCATTGTTATCACCTGGGATGGTGTCTCGCCCACAGCCAAGGTTGTCAAGACTCTATTCGAAGTGCAACAGGGTGATGCTCGTTTCAACGATAATCGTTTCAATGATGGCAAATGTGATCCCAAGGGTCGTTTGTTTGCCGGCACCATGAAATATGTGGGTGATGAATTTGAACATCGTTATGGTGAATTGTACAAATTTGAGAAGGATGGCAAAATGGAACTGGTTAAAAGTGATGTAGGCATTTCTAATGGTATGGCTTGGAATGAGAAAACCAAGAAATTTTACTACATTGACACTACCGATTATGAGGTTAAGGAGTATGATTATGATTTTGCCACAGGCAAGGCATGTAAGTAAAATCTGCCACAGTTTTATGATAAGAAAAATCTGACTTCAAAATCACTTGTTTTATATTCCAGCTAACCCCAAAGTTGTTTTCAATCTACGCAAGACCAGTCCCAAGGACCATTTGTTACCCGATGGCATGACCATTGATACTGATGGTAATATTTATGTAGCCACTTTCAATGGCCATACCATTTTCAAGGTTGATCCCAAGTAAGTTAATGTAGTAGGAAAAGTAAGCTCTTCATTTTATTTTCTTGTTTTCTTCTTTTTATTTGTTTAGCACCAGCAAAGTTCTTTTGGAAATTAAATTCCCTTGCAAACAAATCACTTCAGCTGCCTTTGGTGGTCCCAATTTGGATATCCTTTATGTGACCACTTCCTCTCGTTTCGGTGAACCTGATCCTGCTGGTACTACATTCAAGGTTACTGGTTTGGGTGCTAAGGGTTTGCCCATGACCAAAATGCAAATTTAATTTAATACCTCAATACAAAGACACAATGCGTTCGCACACTCACACATACATATATACAAATAATATAAGATCGATATTTCGTTTATTGTTGAAATAGATTATGAAAAATACCACAAAAAAATGTTTTTTACACCTTCCATAAATCGCAAGAAGTTATATGACTGACAACGAAAAACTCGAGTTGGAAAGAATACTGCGAAATTTTAAGTTTATATGTTTAAGGACAAAGAAAAATGTTAACTTAAGCAGTCTGTTGTTCTTAGAACAATCTGGTTGGTTCAACATAAGAATATAATCGAGTAGGTTCAGCGGTACTTTTAGTTAATATGGTATTACAATAGTATAAGTCAGCCTGAAAATAAATCGGGCCGCCACTTTAAGCTAAGGACAATGAAAATATCGCCAAACGAAAATTTTGCGACTTGCTATTCCGAATATCGGAACAGTGGGTTATGTATATTCTTGATCGTGGTGACATTCTGAGCAGAGATGGTTAGGTTAGGTTAGGTTAGGTTAGGTGGCAGCCCGATGTATCAGGCTCACTTAGACTATTCAGTCCATTGCGACACCACATTGGTGAACTTCTCTCTTATCAGTGAGTGCTGCCCGATTCCATGTTAAGCTCAATGACAAGGGACCTCCTTTTTATAGCCGAGTCCGAACGGCGTTCCACATTCCAGTGAAACCACTTAGATAAGCTTTGAAACCCTCAGAAATGTCACCAGCATTACTGAGGTGGGATAATCCACCGCTGAAAAACTTTTTGGTGTACGGTCGAAGCAGGAATCGAACCACGACCTTGTGTATGCAAGGCGGGCATGCTAACCATTGCACCACGGTGGCTCCCCTGTAGAAATGATGCTAACTTCCGATGGACCTTAACGGAACACTTTTAGGTATAGCCTCCATATAAAACTATCTACTGATTTGACTTGCGGATCCTCTTGGAAGAGCAAATTTCATCCGATTGTGTTGAAATTTAGTACGTGTTGTTAGTATATACCCTAAAACAACCATGCGAACATTGGCTAATATCGGACCATAATTATATATATATAACCCCCATATAAACCGATCTCCAGATTTGGAGCACGCTCTATATTGCTTGTCAATTTCGTGTAAATTTATGTTTTTCGTTTGAAAAAGTGTGGTAAAAAGGAGCTTCCACTTCCCAGCAAATATCAAAAAATGAATTTCGTAGTTCCTATTTAGGAATACCCTTCACCTTAAATTTTCAAAAAAAGGCAAGGAAAAGTTGCTTCACTCTCCCCATACCCCATACCCCATATTCATTTCATAACTTCTCCCATTTCCCTACAAATTCCATGTAAATCGAAGAAGTTTTGATGTTTCACTATTCTCCAAAAGGGAGTTCCCCACCCCAGATCATATATCGAAAAATCCACGTTATCGGTAAATTCCAAGTAAATCGGAGAATTTTTGTTTTTGCGTATTCTTAAAAAATGGGACGAAATCGAAATTTCGAAAAATAAAGTAGGAGATTTATGTCTAGAGACCACCTCAACTTTCCTTAGTTTAGGTTAGGTGGCAGACCGATGTATCAGGCTCACTTAGGCTATTCAGTCCATTTTGATACCACATTGGTGAAATTCTCTCTTATCACTGAGTGCTGCCCGATTCCATGTTAAGCTCAATGACAAGGGACCTCCTTTTTATAGCCGAGTCCGAACGGCGTTCCACATTGCAGTGAAACCACTTAGAGAAGTTTTGAAACCCTCAGAAATGTCAACGGCATTACTGAGGTGGGATAATCCACTGCTGAAAAACTTTTTGGTGTTCGGTCGAAGTGGGAAACGAACCCACGACCTTGTGTACGCAAGGCGGGCATGTTAACCATTGCACCACGGTGGCTCCCGGTCACTTTCCTTGAAAATGTCAAAAAATGGTGAACTCCCCAAACCCCCCTCCCCCTTCCCCGACCAAAAAAGTCAAGGTATTTTTTCTATAGACCACCTTCAATATTCCCCGAGAACTTCTTCAAGTTTCTAAATGTCAGTCGAGGTGGAAGTCCCTCTCCTCGTCCAAATATCAAAAAATCACGTACCCCATATTTGTGTCACAACCTCCGCCATCTTCTTTATAAATTTCGTGTAAATATGAGAATTTATACTTGTTTAGTACAATAAAAAAGTCAGCAAAATGTAGGTCCCCTAATATAAAGTAGCGAAGCTGTGTTTAGTGACATCCACCAAACTTCCCGGAAGTTTTCAAGCATATCAGAGAACTTAAGCTAAATTTAAAAAAAAAAGTCTGGCAAGGAGGTCCTCCTCACCGGCAAATATCAAGTTCCGCATAATAATTTCATAACTTCCATGTCTTCTGTAAATTTCAAATAAATCGGAGAAGAAAAAGGATGGCCAAAGAGGAGGTCCCCTCCCCGACCAAATATCGCAAAATAAAGTAGAGAATCTTTGTCGAGACGCCGCCATCGGAGAACTTTGATTCAATTTTCGAAAAATCGGACAAGGGCGAGATACCCTCCCCGTCAAAATATCAACAGATCAGGTACCCTATATTAATTTCATAAACTCCCCCCACGTATTTTGCAAATTTCAAGTAAACCGGAGTTTTTCACTGAACTTTAAAAAGAAGGTCGACGGTACGTCCCCCTCTCCGCCAACCTTCCCAGAAAATTTCTAGAAGATCGGAGAACTTAAACGCAATTTTTTAAAAATGCGGGAAAAGGGAAGGGGATTTCCCTACCCAAATATTAAAAATCAGGTACACCATATTAATTTCATAATTTCACGTCCTTCACCCAGAGAAGGAATATGATCACCTCAAACATGTTTTAAGAGCAAAATGTTATTTTTGGGTGGTGACCATGTGACATGGTTTTCGCAACCATGTTATTTTTCTCTGAAATCATGCATCTGATTTCGGCAAGCAGGTTATATTTGACGAGAAAATATTATTTTAGTGACAAACATGTTACATGGTCACCATACAAAAATAACATTTTGCTCTTGAAACATGGTTGAGGTGATCATATTCCTTCTCTGCGTGTTCGTAAATTGCACGTAAATCGGAAAATTTTAGTTTTTTTCACTTTAAAATGTCGGGCAAAGGTTTTGTAGTTTATACCAGGTCTGTAGTAAAATGGATCAAATCCGGTACAAGATTAGTCTCTGGTGTGTATGGGCTAGTCCCAGTTAGGGTCAAAACTTATGGAAGGGACCGGTAACTTTAACATGGATTTGTCATTAACGGGGTAATTAAAATCTGGAGCACTGGTACCAGTCCTGTGATAGATTTTGGGTTTTGTTACGGATAGTCGAGGCCATACATTTAATATAGCGATTTCAAGTGTTTAATAAATTATCGTCTTCCACAAAATGGAAAAAATGGTGACTTCCATGCCCTCCAGAAGTTAAATCGGAAGATCGGTTTCTGTGGTGGATATATTAAAACATGGACGGATATATACCAAAGTTAGCACAGCTCTTTACTGACTTATAGAAATTGCGTCTTCTATGATCCCATGAAGTCAAATCGGGAGACCGGTATATATGGGGGCTATATCCACATATGGACCGATATAGTTCATATTGGACCCCATTTGGTACAATCGTTATGCGATAGAAAGTAGATCAGCATTAATTTTCAGTTCAATGGCTCTATTGCATCTCACCCCTATGCGAACAGCGATACCTGCATAAACCATAAATAAATCTTTGTTTTCATTCAATTTCATTACTATACAGAACACCCAAAAATGTATCTACGAGTATTTCCTCTATCTGTGATCTGTACCATTGACATTTGCTATTCATCAACATGCCATCCGTACCAGTCAATTGCATTGAAAAGAGAACATTTTGTATTGTTCAACTGTTCAACTAACCTGCATAAAATGCTCAATCACTGCGCGAAATACTTGAGTATGTTTTTTTTTGTTATGGGGGAGAACCCTTGTTGTGAACTCGTATTGTTGTGTTAAATTATAACGCATAATTTAAATATAATAGTTAGTTCTACTATTTACCGTCATAGATTGAATGAAGAGCTTGAATATTAGTGTGGAGTGAAGATAAACGCGTAGTATTTTTTGTCATTTGATATCCATTGCACGGAATAAAGGAACATACATAGCAGCGTTTACCAATAAGAACAGTCTATAGAAGAGTGACTATCACTTCATTCACGTTCAGAATGAGAAATTTTTATTCCCAACTCGGGAAGTAGAAAGAACAGACTGTTTTTTTTTGCTTGAGGTTAGGTGCTGATCGTCGGCGTTGAGTTTTTAGTTTTCCCATTGAGTTCTCGGATCTATAATTCCCCTACTGATTTGTTCGGATCTGCAGATCCTCTACTGATTTATTTGAACACAAAGATCTCCCGCTGAGTTCTTCAGATCTACAGTTCGCAACTGAGTTTCTTAATTTGCAGTTCCCCTTACATATATAGAGATTCCCCGCTGAGTATGTAGGATAATGAGTGTTTCAGATCTACAATCCCTCAATTTTTTTCGGATCTAATGAGTTCTGTTGATCAGCGAAATATCCATTGCAAGGAACACATATAGAAGTGTTTCGAATTTCGATTCTCATCGTCTGCTTGAAGTTTAGTTTTCCCACTGAGTTCTCGGATAAATAATTCCCGTACTGATTTATTCGGATCCAAAGATCTTCCTGGTTCTAAAGGTCTCCCACTGAGATCTTCAGATCTATAGTTCGCCACAGAGTTCTTTGATGTATAGATCCCCCTACGGATATTCAGATTTCAAGCTGATTATTTTGGATATACAGATTTTCGGATCTACATTCTCCCCGCTAAGTTTTTCGTATCTATGTAACAGTCACGCCACTGAGTTCTTTAGATCTATAGTTCCCCACTGAGTTTTATTGATCTGCGAAATACCCTCTCAGTTCCATGGACCTTTAGATTCTCCACTGAGTTCTTGGGTTCTACAATTCCCTTACTGAGTTATTCCGATCTATAGTTCCCCCAAAAAATTCTTCGAATCTACAATCCCTCATTGAGATCAATAGTTCCCCCACCGATTTGTTTGAATTTACAGTTCGTCATTGATTTCTCCGGGTCTATATATATGCAATAAGTTCTTCGGATACACATTTCACCCCGTGATATCTTCAGATCTTCTGTTCTACCACTGGGTCTTTAGACCAATAATTTTCCCATTGATTTGTTCGGATTCACAGTACCATAATGATTTATTCGATCTGCATTTCCCCCCACACATCTACAGATTCCCAGCTGAATTTTTCCGATTTACAGATTCGAATCTAAAGATTCGGCACTGATTTGTTTTGATCTACATTATCCCACTAAGATCTTGAGTCTACAGTGCACGGAAGTGCAGATTCCCGGTGAGCTTTTCGGATCGACAATTCCCGACGATCCTTCAGATTTCCCACTGTTAAGATCTATAGATTTCTCGGAACTACAGTTCTCCCACTGAGTTCTTAGGATTTAAGTTCCTCCACTGGTTTCTTGGGATCTTCTGAGTTCTTAGGATTTAAGTTCATCCACTGGTTTCTTGTGATCTACTGAGTTATTGGGATCTAGAGTTCTCTCACTTAGCTCCACCACTGAGTTCTTTGGATCTATAGATCTCCAAGTTTGCTCTTAAGACCTAATGCCCCCCAGATCTACTGTGCCTTTACAGAGTTCTTCGAATTTACGCCCCTCCCCCCTGATTTATTCGCATCCGTAGATTCCGCACTGAGTTCTTCGGATCTACATTCCCCATGAATTCTTTGGACCTTCATTTCCTCTATTGAGTTATTCGTATTTATAGATCCCCACTGAGGTTCCACGCATATTAGGTGGCATAATAGTATGTATGAGTAGGTGTACCGACCCTGAACTATTGCCTAATATGAGATAGCGTTCACACTACAATTAATACTGAAGTTGAGGTCAATTAATTTCAACGAGCAAACCTGTTCTCGTTTGTGGGTTCTTACGAAGATCTTGGGGAGCCACCTTGGTGCAATGGTTAACATGCCCGCCTTGCATACACAAGTTTGTGGGTTCGATTCCTGCTTCGACCAAACACCAAAAAGTTTTTCAGCGGTAGATTATCCCATCTCAGTAATGCTGGTGATATTTCTGAGTGTGGAACGCCGTTCGGACTCGGCTATAAAAAGGAGGTCCCTTGTCATTGAGCTTAACATGGAATCGGGCAGCACTCAGTGATAAGAGAGAAGTTCACCAATGTGGTAACACAATGGACTGAATAGTCTAAGTGAGCCTGATACATCGGGCAGCCACCAAACCTAACCTAACCTAACCTAACCTAACATGCCCGCCTTGCATACACAAGGTCGTGGGTTCGATTCCTGCTTCGACCAAACACCAAAAAGTTTTTCAGCGGTGGATTATCCCTCCTCAGTAATGCTGGTGACATTTCTGAGGGTTTCAAAGCTTCTCTAAGTGGTTTCACTGCAATGTGGAATGCCGTCCGGACTCGGCTATAAAAAGGAGGTCCCTTGTCGTTGAGCTTAACATGGAATTGGGCAGTACTCAGTGATAAGAGAGAAGTTCACCACAGTGGTATCACAATGGACTGAATAGGCTAAGTGAGCCTGATACATCGGGCTGCCACCTAACCTAACCTAACCTTAGGGAGAGAAGACCTCATCCAACGAGGTCTTCTCTCCCAACGAGAAAACCTCGATTCAAAATTTGTTACAAATCAAACGCAAACCTTAGGATGAATGAGATAAATATGTCTTTGGGAAAAATTCGAAATTTTAAATTTCTCACATAATTAACTACGCCCTATATCCACCCTAATATTTATAGTTCGACATTAAATAGGGGAAGTGCTCGCAATTTATTTAAATAAAGTTCTGCTGGACCCCCACCATGGTTTGATGCTTTTGCTTCTTTTATGTTCATGCATAATTAGCACGCATTCATTGCAAGGGGTAACCATAATTTTGGATTTTGATCTCAATCCGATGTTACTTTGCACGTAGCGTTTGAGCTCTTGGTCAGTCGGAGTTTGGGTTCGACTGAGGAAAGACTAGCGCTAGTTTTCGAATCATCTTCATTCACTGATATTGACTTCTGTGCATTTCAGTAAAATGCAAAACATAGAAGCCAATATACCCTTACAGGCCGTTGGTCAAACCCCCACAGATATTGTGCCTGCTAAGAAGGAAATCGTTTCTGGAAATGAGGTAATTTTTTTTGGTCCAAAAATGTATCTTTCATAGGAAAGAATGTTGTTTTTTCACAAATCTCATTTGAACAAACGGAAAAAATATATGGTAAATGCCTATCGTGGTAGCCTACCATTGCTGGAATTTCGAAAGGCTTTTAATGGTTTTGTAGGCCTATGTGGGATGCCTAAACCATGTAAAATATTAAAGGCAACGCACAATGTGCAGTACCTCATGGGTTGTGTGGAAATCTGCATCAAATGAAATCGAAGTAGGGTTTGGGTTTGGAAAGTTAAGTTTTTTTTCAGCAATATTTATGGGAATACTTTTCGCATATGGAGATGGTGTATTGGAAGAGACAAGAGTGATATTGAACTTCTGGAAAGAATGATCGTTGGATATTTAGAAAGAAATGAAGTAATTGTGAGTATTATTTTGAGATATATACGTTTAAGTTTAAAAACTAAATTAATTTTGTATTGCTTACAGTTTCTTATTCGAGATCTGTCGAAGATTTATGGATGACTCATTACTTGTAGCTACAATTCTGAGCCATCAAATTCTGCATTGTGCTGGTACTCGAATTCGCAGTTGCATCAAATGATTACAATGAAATACAATGAAATGATTACAAATGAAACACTCCTTGTCGATACCAGCTGAGAAGGTGTTTTAGAGGCGTTACACTTCAAAGCCTTGATTAGCCATTTTGCCATTCATCGCTTCATGTATTTTGCGTTTATGAATGCTGACCTGTCTGGTATACTGCATGTTCCAGAGGATATTTTTGTATCCCTCTCACCCACTGGATTTTGAAATTCAACCTTGACTTTCCTGTTTTCAACTAAAGGAGTGGTGAATTCCTATCAATGTGTGATTAACATGTAAAATTGCTTAGAAAAGTAATGAAACATTTACAAATTTCACCAGCATTATTGAGAGGCCTTTAAGATCAAAAGGGCAAAAAAAAAAACACTTTTTAAAAAATTAAAAACGCAATTTTTTCAAAATTAGCAGATTTCTTTTTATGCCCTCCACCATAGGATGGGGGCATATTAACTTTGTCATTCCGTTTGTAACACATCGAAATATTGGTCTAAGTCCCCATAAAGTATATATATATTCTGAGCCGTGGTCAAATTCCGAGCCGATCTAGCTATGTCCGTCTGTCCGGCTGTCTGTCCGTATGTCGAAATCACGCTAACATCTGAACGAAACAAGCTATCGACTTGAAACTTGGCACAAGTAGTTATTATTGATGTAGGTCGTATGGTGTTGCAAATGGGCCGTATCGTTCCACTTTTACGTATAGCCCCCATATAAACGGACCCCCAGATTTGGCTTGCGGAGGCTCTAGGAGGAGCAATTTTCATCCGATCCGGTTAAAATTTGGTACATGGTGTTAGTATATAACCTCTAACATCCATACAAAAATTGGTCCATATCGGTCCATAATTATATATAGCCCTCATATAAACCGATCCCCAGATTTGACCTCCAGAGCCTCTTTTTCATCCGATGCGGTTGAAATTTGGGACGTGATGTTAGTTTATGGTGTCTAACATTCGCGCTAAAATTGGTCCATATAGGTCCTTAATTATATATATCCCCCATATAAACCGATCCCCAGATTCGGCTTTCGGAACATCTGGGAGGAGCACATTTCATCCGATTTGCTTAACATTTTCTATGTTGTGTGCGTATATGGCCTCTAACAACCATGCAAAAATTTATCCATATAATATAATTATATATAGCCGATCCCCAGATTTGACCTCCGGAGCCTCATGGATGAACAAAATTCATCCGATCCGGCAGAAATTTGGTACATGGTGTTAGTATATGGTCTCTAACAACCATGCAAAAATTGCTCCATATCGGTCCATAATTATATATAGCCCCCATATAAATCGATCCCCAGATTTGACCTCGGGAGCCTCATGGAAGAGCAAATTTCTTGGTGGCGAAAATGTCATCAGATTCGGCTGAAATGTGAAGGAAAAACACTTTTTTTTTCAAAATTCGTTTTTATTATTCAACATAGAGTTCCCTTCAAGAGTGATACAAGGATTATAACGACCTTCCAATTTTTGATACCATTTTGGTAGTACTCCTTCGGTTTTGCCTCAAAATAGGCCTCAGTTTCGACGATCTGGGGATCGGCGAGCATCCTTTTGAGGTCTGAGAACAAGAAAAAGTCGCTGGGGCCAGATCTGGAGAATACGGTGGGTGGGGAAGCAATTCGAAGCACAATTCATGAATTTTTGCCATCGTTCTCAATGTCTTGTGGCACGGTGCGTTGGCTTGGTTGAACAACACTTTTTTCTTCTTCATATGGACCGTTTTGCCGCGATTTCGACCTTCAAACGTTCCAATAACGCCATATAATAGTCACTGTTGATGGTTTTTCCCTTCTCAAGATAATTGATAAAAACTATTCCATGCGCATCCCAAAAAAACAGAGGCCATTACTTTGCCAGTGGACTTTTGAGTCTTTCCACGCTTCGGAGACGGTTCACCGGTCGCTGTCCACTCAGCCGACTGTCGATTGGACTCAGGAGTGTAGTGATGGAGCCATGTTTCATCCATTGTCACATATCGACGGAAAAACTCGGGTGTATTACGAGTTAACAGCTGCAAACACCGCTCAGAATTATCAACACGTTGTTGTTTTTGGTCAAATGTGAGCTCGCGCGGCACCCATTTTGCACAGAGCTTCCGCATATCCAAATATTGATGAATGATATGAGCAACACGTTCCTTTTATATCTTTAAGGCCTCTGCTATCTCGATCAACTTCATTTTACGGTCATTCAAAATCATTTTGTGGATGTTTTTGATGTTTTCGTCGGTAACCACCTCTTTCGGGCGTCCACTGCGTTCACCGTCCTCCGTGCTCATTTCACCACACTTGAATTTTGCATACCAATCAATTATTGTTGATTTCCCTGGGGCAGAGTCCGGAAACTCATTATCAAGCCAAGTTTTTGCTTCCACCGTATTTTTTCCCTTCAGAAAACAGTATTTTTATCAAAACACGAAATTCCTTTTTTTCCATTTTTTCACAATAACAAAAGTTGCTTCACAAAAGACGCTCTATCTCACAAACTAATTGACTTACAGACGTCAAATTTTGACACGAATCATTGGAAGCTTGGTACTATATGAAAATAATATGCATTTAATACTAGCTACGCCATCTATGTGTCAGACCGGGGACTTATCAGCCAACTTGTTACATTGTGTTAGTATATGGTCGCTTACAACCATGCCAAAAGTGGTCCATATCGGTCCATAGTTATATATATATCCCCAAGATAAACCGATCCTTAGATTTTACTTCTTCCAGCATAAGCAAATTTCTTTTGATCTTTCTAAAATTTTGTACTAATCACACAAAATTTGGACCATATAAGTTCATAATAGTATATAGCTCCCATATAAACCGACCGCGCAAAAATTCATGCCGGTCAAGAACTGACTTATGTAGGTTTTTAACCTGCCTTTTTTGTCGAATATATACCACGTATGGACTAACTTCCAATTTATAAGACGATGTTATGGAGTTCTAAGATACCTTGCCATCGACAAGTATTACCGCAACCCAAGTAATTCGATTGTGGAAATTCGCCCAGTAAAAACTCTCATTATCAAAAAA
Organism: Haematobia irritans; assembly: GCF_050003625.1. Taxonomy (NCBI): domain Eukaryota; kingdom Metazoa; phylum Arthropoda; class Insecta; order Diptera; family Muscidae; genus Haematobia; species Haematobia irritans. Next base: position 101,931,295 of record NC_134399.1, on the reverse strand, counting down.
TTTTGGAGGTAGCTTAGTTCAAAACTGGTAACAAATTACTATCAAATGGAAATCTTGTTTACTTTCGCGGAAAGTACGTAGCATTACCAACACTCATAGACAAAATCATGAACGGCGTGCTCATTTCATAACGATTCGTTCATGAAAGTGAAACAACACACATGTGGTGTCAAATGGAGAAAAGGCGGTGTCAATCTGACAACGATTAAATGATACCATGCATTGTCAAAACAACAACCAGCGTCCATGATCTGAAAACAATTTAACAAAAAAGAGTATATACGGCCGTAAGTTCGGCCAGGCCGAAGCTTATGTACCCTCCACCATGGATGGCGTAGAAACTTCTACTGAAGACTGTCATCCACAATCGAATTACTTGGGTTGCGGTAACACTTGCCGATGGCAAGGTATCTTAAAACTTCCTAACACCGTCTTCTAAATTGTAAGTTAATCCATACGGGGTATATATTAAACTAAAAAAGGCCAATTAAATACGATATAATTAAGTTTGACAAAATTGTTTATAGATATAAAATTTTGACAAAAGTTTCTATAAAAATAAAATTTCGACAACATTTTCTATAGAAGTATAATTTGGGCAAAATTTTCTATAGAAATAAAATTTTGACAAAATTTTTTATAGAAATAAAATTTTGACAAAAATTTTTATAGAAATAAAATTTTGACAAAATTTTCTATAAAAATAAAATTTTGACAAAATTTTCTATAGAAATAAATTTTTGACAACATTTTCTATAGAACAAAAGTTTTTAACAAAATTTTCTATAGAAATAAAATTTTGACAAAATTTTCTATAGAAATAAATTTTTGACAACATTTTCTATAGAACAAAAGTTTTTAACAAAATTTTCTATAGAAATAAAATTTTGACAAAATTTTCTATGGAAATAAAATTTTGGTAGATTATTTTTGGCTCGAGTGGCAACCATGATTATGAACCGATATGGACCAATTTTTGTGTGATTGGGGATCGGCTATATATAAGTATAGACAGATATGGACCAATTTTGGCATGGTTATTAGCGGCCATATACTAACACCACGTTCCTAATTTCAACCGGATCGGATGAATTTTGCTTCTCCAAGAGGCTCCGGAGATCAAATCTGGGGAACGGTTTATATGGGGACTATATATAATTATGGACCGATATGGACCAATTTTTGCATCGTTGTTAGATAATAACACCACGTACCAAATTTCAACCGGATCGGATTAATTTTGCTCCTCCAAAAGGCTCCGGAGGACAAATCTGGGGACTCGGTTTATATGGGGACTATATATAATTATGGACCGATGTGGACCAAGTTTTGCACAGTTGTTAGAAACCATGCACTTACACCATGTACCGGATCGGATGAAATTTGCTTCTCTTAGAGGGCTATATATAATTATGGAGGCTCCGCAAGCCAAATCTGGGGGCACAGTTGTTAGAGACCATATACTTACACCATGTACCAAATTTCAGCCAGATCGGATGAAATTTGCTTCTCTTAGAGGCTCCGCTAGCCAAATCTTGGGATCGGTTTATATGGGGGCTATATATAATTATGGACCGATGTGGACTAATTTTTGCATGTTTGTTAAAGACCATATACTAGTACTATGTACCAAATTTCAGCCAGATCGGATAAAATTTGCTTCTCTTAGGGGCTCTGCAAGCCAAATCTGGGGGTCGGTTTATATGGGGGCTATATATAATTATATACCGGTGAGGACCAATTTTTGCACAGTTGTTAGAAACCATGTACTTACACCATGTACCAAATTTCAATCGGATCGGATGAATTTTGCTTCTCTTAGAGGCTCCGCAAGCCAAATCTGGGGATCGGTTTATATGGGGGCTATATAATTATGGACCGATGTGGACCAATTTTCGCACAGTTGTTAGAGACCATATACTTACACCATGTACCAAATTTCAGCCAGATCGGATGAAATGTGCTTCTCTTAGAGGCTCCGCAAGCCAAATCTTGGGATCGGTTTATATGGGGGCTATATATAATTATGGACCGATGTGGACCAATTTTTGCATGTTTGTTAAAGACCATATACTAGTACTATGTACCAAATTTCAGCCAGATTGGTTAAAATTTGCTTCTCTTAGAGACTCCGGAAGCCAAATCTGGGGATCGGTTTATATGGGGGCTATATATAATTATGGACCGATTTGGATCAATTTTTTCAAGGTTGTGAGAGACCATATACAAACACCATGTACCAAATTTCAACCGTATCGGATGAATTTTGCTCCTCCAAGAGTATCCGCAAGCCAAATCTGAGCGTCGGTTTATATGGGGGCTATACGTAAAAATGGTCCGATATGGCCCATTTTCAATACCATCCGACCTACGTCAATAACAACTACTTGTGCCAAGTTTCAAGTCGATAGCTTGTTTCGTTCGGAAGACGGACGGACATGAGTAGATCGACTCAGAATTTCACCACGACCCAGAATATATATATATATATATATATATATATATATATATATATATATATATATATATATATATATATATATATATATATATATATATATATATATATATATATATATATATATATATATATATATATATATATATATATATATATATATATATATATATATATATATATATATATATATATATATATATATATATATATATATATATATATATATATATATATATATATATATATATATATACTTTATGGGGTCTTAGAGCAATATTTCGATGTGTTACAAACGGAATGACAAAGTTAATATACCCCCCATCCTATGGTGGAGGGTATAAAAAGTTTTCCCCTACTGTCTCGAACCTGTGTTGTCTGCACACTACTTTTTCTTTTTTCAATACTTTTTCACTTTGGTCAATACCGTAGTAATTTTTAGTACTTCTGCGTAAACTAGAACCAAAATTTAAAGAAAATTTTAATGAAATTTTGCCCGAAAATTCAAAAACTTTGGAGAATAATTAATTTTTACCAGTAAAAAAGGAATGTTGGAAAAAATTTGTGTAGTATAAAAATATCTCTATTCTCTATGCTCTACTACAATAAAATTGTTTATTTGTAAATAAAAACTTAGTAATGCACATTGTATCTGTTATTTGTGCAAAACAATAAAAAATGAAATTTTGAAAAAATGTGCTATGCAGATGTTCTTTTTTACCATTTTGCATATTATATATTTTTTGGAGGAATATCGAATCCTGTTTTTATTTCATATGGTGGAAGAAGAGGTAAAACTAGCATATCCTGGTTTTATCGTTTGTTTTGACTGCTTTTTGCTGGATCAGAATTTTTGACCATTTTCCTTCTCAGCGTCCGAGAGAAATGGAAAAGCGGCCAAAATGGCACTACGAAGACCTCTTTCGCTCGTGAAATAGGTCAGTTTCAGCTCAAAGACATTTGAATTTATATTGACACAAGAAAATTCGAAAAATGCTATGCTGTTTCTTTTGAGCAAACCAGACAAATGCTGAATTGAAAATGATGTATTTTAAAATGTAAATTGGAAAGAGATGAGATGAAAGGATCGACATGCTGCTGACGGGTACTTGAAATAAATCGCGTGCACCAATTCTCTCATCTCTTTCCAATTTTAATGTTTGGAACAAGATAATTAAACGAATGATGCTAGGATTTGATGGCGAACGATCTGAATGTGATGAATTTAAAAGAATTCGCGCGCACATTGGAAAGCAACATAGAAACATTTATTCGCGAGATACCAAGTTGTTGGAAAAAGTATGTCAAAATTGGACTAAGCTGATGGACCATTTGAGGCGCAGCCGCGGTTAACATTTGCAAGAAATAGTCTTCAAACATTAAATTATATGGACCGTATTGTTGATTTAAATAAAGATTTTATGCATTTTTTTGAATTTTATGTGTTTGTTTTTTAATTCGTTTTGTTTTGTTATTGTTGGTTTGTTCTTCATTCATATTTGTTGTTTGATCTCAGCTTAAAACCATTGCGTTGACTAAACTACAAGAGTAGCTTAACCAACAGAGGAAAATAATGTTGGTCAAATTTATTTGGGCAAAGCCCTATAGACTGCAAGATGGTTGGATGGACGCACGTTTCGGAATTACCACATTCCTCATCAGCAACCTCTACTTGCAGCAAAACTATCAACCAATTATCAGAACCACGGAAGCCACCGTGGTGCAATGGTTAGCATGCCCGCCTTGCATACACAAGGTCGTGGGTTCGATTCCTGCTACGACCGAACACCAAAAACTTTTTCAGCGGTGGATTATCCCACCTCTGTAATGCTGGTGTCATTTCTGAGGGTTTCAAAGCTTCTCTAAGTGGTTTCACTGGAATGTGGAACGCCGTTCAGACTCGGCTATAAAAAGGAGGTCCCTTGTCATTGAGCTTAACATGGAATCGGGCAGCACTCAGTGATAAGAGAGAAGTTCACCACTGTGGTATCACAATGGACTGAATATTCTAAGTGAGCCTGATACATCGGGTAGTTTAGTCAACGCAATGGTTTTAACAACAAATATTTTCTTATAACTCTTAAAAAATCACCGATTACTTGTTTAATTTTGGAAGGAACGTAAAGGAATGGCCCGATCATAACCAAACTTTGCAAATTTGTTAGTTTTGGTCCAATACAAGGTTTGTTGCCTTCGTACGATATCTCCTTCTAAATTTGTTCATTTGTTGTATGAGGTCGCAGCGTTTTGCATTATCAACATTCGCCGTGAACTAACTATTTTCATACCACAATGATAGCTAAGCTTTACTTCCGTTGTTTCGGCATACTGGTTGACTAATGTATCAACAAGCAATAGATGCAATGTGTCATTAAGAGTAAGTGTTTCACCTTCTGCTTTTCACATATAAAAAGCACACACAATTTGTTTAGGTAAAGACATAATCAAAGCAGCTTTTTATTTCGATTTTCACATCTATCATACGATTAGAATGTATACCTTTCATTTGGCGAGCATAAATTTGGATATTGGCGATTTCTTCCGGTCCTACAGCCTTGACCACCAATATTGCAATCCGTGTAGATAGGTCGATTGAACATATTCGTATAAGCAAAGTTACAAGCAATCAGAAAAGTTCGATAGTTATTGCCTGAGGTATTATATGTGGAAATGGCACAACCAATGCGTACATTATTTTCCAACATCATAGCAGTAAAATGACCAATATGTCTGATAGAAAAAAAAAATTTAATTTAAAATTAATTTGGAATAATTTTTTGCAGATCTTACCTGCCACTTGGATGATTACGATATCTTCGAATGAAATCAATATTCGCCAATTGATGTTCATTATACCATGCATTTAGAGAAGTAGCCGTTTGCTGTCGAACATTAAGATTACCAAAATAGCCTTGCCATGCCAGATTTTGTCCTGAATTGGGGAATACAGCAGTGGCATGACAATCATGTTGCATTCGACATTGTCTCACATTGTATTCAGCCAAACGTGCCAATTCGTTATCCCAGGACACAGTGCCCATGCGACAAGCGGGTCTATATTACTACCTCCGGCTATGAAATTTCTTTTTGCATTGAAATCTGAGACAATGAAATTTCTTAAGTTGTTATCGATTGGCACTCTAGCCGGCCGTATACAAGAGCGATCAAATTGCTATAGAAAATTTAAATGGAGTGGAAAATATTAGACTGAGATATTGAATTTTTCTCAAAGTAATTAATTTTATTTTTTTGTAAAATTAAAAAAAATATTATTCCAAATCAATTTCAACCTTCAATATAATACCCTCTCGAGAAAAAAACTTGTGCCTTCTCGAAATATTTCAAATAGTCCTCCTTCGGTATAGCCATTAGAAATAGGAAAGTGCCTCCAACCGAGCATGTTCTCCGAACAAATCGACGATTTTTCCATCGGGTGAAAAGGTTTTATACCCTGAAAAGGTTTTATACCCTCCACCATAGGATGGGGGTATACTAATTTGGTCATTCCTTTTGTAACACATCGAAATATTGGCATCAGTCACCATGAAGTATATACATTCTGGGTCTTGGGGAAATTCCGAGTCGATGTTCTTCCGTCCATCCATCTGTTGAGGTATGACTACCTTCCTTTCAGCGTTGCCAATTTAGCGTTTCTTATCATCTTTTTTTGACATATTTCCAAAACCTTGCTGCCAGAATAAGATTTTCTAGATATTGCAAAGCTCAATCCAAACATACACAATAATTATCTCAGTGATTTTTAATAAAAATAAGTATATACGGCCGTGAGTTCGGCCAGGCCGAATCTTATGTACCCTCCACCATGGATTGCATAGAAACTTGTACTAAAGACTGTCATCCACAATCGAATTACTTGGGTTGTGGTATCTTACAACTTCTTAACATCGTTTTCTAAATTGTGAATTAGTCCACACGTGGTAGAGAGCCAGAATTGAAATATGGGGGTCGCTTATATGGGGGCTATATACATTTATGAACTTGATATAGACCAATTTTTGTGTGATTGGGGATCGATTTATCTGAGGGCTATATATAACAATAGACCGATATGGATCTAGTTAGGCATGGTTGTTAACGGCCACATACTAGAACAATGTACCAAATTTCAACTGACTCGGATGAAATTTGCGCCTCCAAGAGGTTCCAAAACCTCGGGATGGGTTTATATGGGGGCTATATATAATTATGGACCGATTTCGACCAATTTTTGCATGGGTGTTTGAGGCCATATATTAACACCACGTACCAAATTTCAACTGAATCAGATGAATATTGGTCTTCCAAGAGGCTCCGGAGGTCAAATCTGGTGATCGGTTTATATGGGGCTATATATAATTATGCACCGATGTGGACCAATTTTTGCATGGTCATTAGCGACCATATACTAACACCATGTACCAAATTTCAGGCGGATCGGATGAAATTTGCTTCTCTTAGAGGCTCCACAAGCCAAATCGGGGGATCGGTTTATATGGGGGCTATATATAATTATGGACCGATGTGGACCAATTTTTGCATAGTTGTCAGAGATCATATGCTGACACCATGTACCAAATTTCAGCTGGATCGGATGAAATTTGCTTCTCTTAGAGTCCCCGCAAGCCAAATTTGGGGGTCCGTTTATATGGGGGCTATACGTAAAAGTGGACCGATATGGCCCATTGGCAATACCATCTGACTTACATCAATAACAACTACTTGTGCCAAGTTTCAAGTCGATAGCTTGTTTCGTTCGGAAGTTTGCGTGATTTCAACAGACGGATGGACGGACATGTTCGACTCAGAATTTCACCACGACCCAGAATATATATACTTTATGGGGTCTTAGAGCAATATTTCGATGTGTTACAAACGGAATGACAAAGTTAATATACCCCCATCCTATGGTGGAGGGTATTAAGAAAATTAAGCGGTTTTTTCTAAGTTTTTGAGAAGATCTATCGGGGTTTGGTAAAACAATTATAGCAACTCTGGCTCCATATAAACCCACAAAGTTCATCTGATCTGATAGAATTTGTACTTGGCGTTAGTATCTGCCTTCTAACAACCCCATACAAACCGATCCTTATATTTGCTTTCCCAAATCATAGTAGACACATGGTGTCTGTGGCAATAATGAAGAGGGTAGCCCCTCAAGCAGAGAAGAAATATGATCACCCCAAAAATGTTTTAAGAGCAAAATGTTATTTTTGGAAAGTGTCCGCATTGAAACCCTAGGCAGATAAATATTTCGGCTATTTTCTAACGCACAATGGCTACCAAAATCTCTAGATTTGAATCCGACTTTTGGGCATTTTGGGAGAGTAAAGTTGACACTCAAAACGGCGCACATTGGGGTTTTTGATACCAAAAATGGGAATTAATTGAAAAATGAAATTTAGGAGAACCGAAAAAATTTTTATAGTCGGTAAAAGTACACAAAATTCCACATCACTAGCGCAAAAATTGTGTCTTTGACAAGTACCGTTGTGTCACTATATATGTTTGAAGTTGGAGTTATTTTACGTTTTCCTTGCGTGCGATATAAATGTAAATTATTGGTGTCTTAAAAATTAGTTTTGAGTGTTTTCTAAAGCGATAATTAAAAAAATAATAATGGAACCTTCATCCTCAGGTTAATAAGATTATTTTTGTGTTTTTTATTTTTATATTTGACTTGTATTATTATATGAAATTTAGTTTCGCTCGTAAGTCTTTAAATTAGAGGATTTCGAGAAATATGTCGACAAATAGTTGTGAATAAAGCCAAATTAAGTAAAAAAGTTTATTTTTTCTAAAACAATAAACTCTTTTGAAAGCATAGATGAAAAAGTTGTCTGCACTTTTTTGCACATTTCGAAATGAAATGGAAATACATTTTTCAACCCCTGGTACTATATGTCCCCAACTGTTCACAAATATTTATTACTTGGAGCAGAAATAATTAACCACGCTTTACTTCCAATTGGACAGTTGTCGGAAGAAGCGCAAGAAGCTAGAAACAAAAAATTTTAGAGAGCATTTTTTGCGAAAATGTTCTATGGAAAAGTCAAATGAAGAGATATTTAAAAGACTGTTAATTAACATACTTCGGATCCAGTTATATCAGAAATGAGAAATTAAAAGAGAAGAAACCCCACAATTTGCCTATGGAAGCAATTCAAATGTTGATATTTGAGTCAAATCTTGATGGTGATCAAAATGCCAGTGTTGATGATAATGATACATATAGTAATTTTCTGACGATGATGATAATAATTGTTAAGAATCAGATCAAAAAGCAGATATTCATTCTCTTTTTTTTTTGTTGCAAATTAACTAATGGAAAACAAATAAAATGTGGACTAAAAACTATTTAAAATTTGATTGGTTTTATGTCTTTTAGTGAATTTGGCCGAAAAAAGTTAAAACTATAAACAGGGAAAGCTACTTCGAATTAATTCCCACTTTTGACATCAAAAACCCCACTGTGCGGCGTTTTCACGAGAGCTAGCCAATCCTGGGGTCAAATCACCGAATTCGTCATCGAGTTCTGTTTCGTATAGAGAAAAATTTCGATCGTAGTAAATTTTTGGATCACCGCATTCGATCGTAATTTATTTTGTCTACTACTTTTTTTACTTTGCTGTAAACTTATGGTAATAAGAAATCGGAAGCGAAAGAGAATTTTAAAATAAGTTTTTGTGATCAAAATACGTTATTTCTGTGAAATATAATTGTTGTTGTGTGTTAAAATATATGTGCAAAAATATTTTATGAATCGGATACAGAGGATGAGTACATTAAGTGGCATTAATAAGGAAAAATATTCGTCCTTTAGCATTGCCTGAAGTAGAGTGATTCTATTTTGAAGTGAAGTGCTTTTAATTAATTGTGTTTTTAACATCCATAGATTTAAAAGACGTTTTCGTCTGCCAAAAGAAGCTTTAATATAAATATTTTCTTGAAAAAATAAGTTTTTTTGAAGCGGCTACTGAGCATTCCTTTCTTTTATCCGTTTTCCTAAAAATAGAATAATACTTACATTTTCACCCACTTCTTTTTTTTTTGTTTACCTTTTTCCGCTCAAAAATCACTACGTACTTCGTTTTCGATAGCATGCAACCTGTCGTGTTCAACTTCGAGTAGAAACAATTCGATAACGACTGCGGTGATCTTCGTAAACTATATTACGATGATGAAGTACTCGATTTCGACTGTGGTAATTTGGCCCCTGAACAAATTTAAACAGATTCTAAAATTTGATGTTGTTTTGGCATCTTAGTTATATGTACTAAATCGGTTTAAATTTAGATCTAACTCCCATATACATATATTTTTTGCCCGATATGCTCGTTATTGCCTTTGAGGCCAGAGTTGCCACTCTAGCTACCAAAATTTTGAGAAAACTTTACCAAAAAATTACCAAACACAAAAATCTTACTTTTATTTTCATAGACACTTTTATCAAAATTTAATTTCTATAGAAAATTTTGTCAAAATTTTATTTCTATACAAAATTTTGTCAAAATTCAATTTCTATAGAAAATGTTGTCAAAATTTTATTTCTAACATATAGGTAATTTTGTCAAAACTTTATTTCTATTGAAAATGTTGTCAAAATTTTAGTCCTATAGAAAATGTTGTCAACATTTAATTTTGATAGAAAATTTTGTCAAAATTTTAATTATCTAGAAAATTTTGTAAAAATATTACTTCTATAGACAATTTTGTCAACATTTTATTTCTATAGAAAATTTTGTCAGCATTTTATTTCTATAGAAAATTTTGTCAATGTTTTGTTTCTATAGAAATTTTTTTCTAATTTTTATTTCTATAGAAAATTTTGGCAAAGTTTTATTTCTATAGAAATTTTTTTTTAATATTTTATTTTTATAGAAAATGTATTCCTATAGAAAATTTTGTCAAAGTTTTATTTCTATAGAACATTTTGTCAAATTTTTATTTCTATAGAAAATGTTGGCAAAGTTTTATTTTTATAGACATTTTTTTTTTTTAAATTTTATTATCTATAGAAAAATATGTCAAAATTTTATATCTATAGAAAATTTTGTCAAAATATTATTTCTATAGAAAATGTTATGAAAAACTTTATTTCTATAGAAAATGTTATAAAAATTTTTATTTCTATAGCAAATTTTGTCAAAATAGAAATTTTGCCAAAATTTTATTTCTATAGAAAAATTTTTTCAAAATTTTATTTCTATAGAAAATTTTGTCAAAATTTTATTTCCATAGAAAATTTTGTCAACATTTTATTTCCATAGAAAATTTTACTTCTATTCTCTAGAAAATTTTGTCAAAATTTTATTTCTATAGAAAATGTTGTCAAAATTTTGCATTGACTAAACTACAAGTGTAGCTTAACCAACAGAGGAAAAGTATGCTTGTCAAATTTATTTCTGCAAAGCCCTATAGACTGCAAGATGGTCTATAGGGCTATAGAAAATTTAGTCAAAATTTTAATTATCTAGAAAATTTTGTCAAAGTTTTATTTCTATAGACAATTTTGTAAAAATTTTATTTCTATAGAAAATTTTGTCAGCATTTAATTCTTATAGAAAATTTTGTCAAAATTTTATTTCTATAGAAATTTTTTTCAAAATTTTATTTCTATAGGAAATTTTGTTAAAATTTTATTTCTATAGAAAATTGTATCAACATTTTATTTCTATAGAAAATTTTATCAACATTTTAGTTCTATAAAAAATTCGGTCACAATTTTATTTCTTTAGAAAATGTTATGAAAATTTTTATTTCTATAGAAAATTTGGTCAAAATATTACTTTTTTACAAAATTTTGTCAAGATTTTATTTCTAAAAACTTTTAATTTCATTTCTCTAGAAATTTTTTTCAAAATTTTATTTCTATAGAAAAAATTTTATTTCAAAATTTCTATATCAAATTTTGTTAAACTTTTATTTCTATAGATGATTTTGTCAAAATTTTATTTTTATAGAAATTTTTGTTAAACTTTTATTTCTATAGAAGATTTTGTCAAAATTTTATTTCTATAGAACATTTTGTCAAAATTTTATTTCTATAGAAAATTTTGTCAAAATTTTATTTCTATATAAAATTTTGTCAAAAGTTTATTTCTATAGAAAATTTTGTCAAAATTTTATTCTATAGAAAATTTTTTCAAAATTTTATTTCTATAGAAAATTTATGAGGTTCGTACCTTTTAGTTGGAGAGGAATATTTTGCAAAATCAAGCAAAACCGTGCGTCTGGGTCCATTTAGCGATGTCCGTCCATATGTGAACATATAAGTTGTAATCAAAGTCTAGCTCAACTAAACATGTGAAAAAAGTATGTGTTTTGGCTCAGAATCTCTCCTTAATGATTTTGTGTATAGATCGGTCCAGATTTAGTTATAACACCCCCATATACTATTCCCCCGAAAATTTCTTGTAAGTTCTCAGAAGATAAAGTTTCACGTTGATTTGCTTCAAATGTTGCCTCAAAATTTGTGCTAAATGAGTTTAACCTTTGGTGGCAGCCCACTTTAATATGCCTTGCTCTATATCAATGAAATTTAAATCAAAACTTTGTTGGAATTTGTTGAAGAAACAATTGTCGTTTGTGAAAAAAAATAGATTATTTTTAAAAGATTTCCGAAAGCTTTCTACACATATATATTTTGAGAAAAATGTTTTCATTAATGCATATCAAGTCTCGCCTTATGGCCATAACGAAATTGCATCAAATACGCTGCTATACTAGCCCTGCCATCAATCAAATGATTCAAATACAGCATACGGACATCTGTGCAGATCCGCCTTCCCGTGGTTTGGTTTTGGGTGTCTATGCCAATGAAGAAGATAAAAATGATCCAGGAGTTTTGAGTCCATCCGCTTGGCGTTATAATGTCCAGAAAACAGCTGGACATCTTTTGGAAGTTTTAAGGATGTCAGGTCCCATGCCAAAGATAGGTGAGGCTCGCCTCCTCTTTGCTCAGGAGACGGAGAAAATTCCCTATTATTCCGCCGTGGCCATGGTGGGTTTGGGCAAAGAATGTTTGGGGTTTAACCCCTACGAAATTTTGGATGAACAAAAAGAAGCCATACGAAGATCTGTGGCCAAGGCATGTATGGCTTTGGCTCTATTGGATACCGAACGCATAGAAGTGGACAATTGTGGGCATTCCGAATCGGCAGCTGAGGGAGCTGCTCTGGGTGTATGGGCTTATCAAGAGCTAAAGGATCCAAAAAAACGTATTACCATACCCGCCCTGGATTTATATACCCACAAGGATGAAGTCTGCGATATAGAAGGCTGGCGTATTGGATTGCAAAAGGCTGCAGCACAAAATTTGGCTCGCCAATTGCAAGAAATGCCCTCGAATATCCTAACGCCTACAGCATTTGCCCAGAATGTGGTGGAAGTGTTGTGCAAATCGGGTGTTAATGTCGAAGTCAAAGTAGAAGGATGGGCAGAGAGTCAAATGATGAATGCTTTTCTGTCGGTGGGTAAAGCTTCGTGTGAACCTCCCATCTTTTTGGAGCTCAGCTATTATGGAACTTCAGCAGAGGAAAGGCCTATCGTTATGGTGGGTCAAGGTCTAACCTATGATTGTGGCGGTCTGTGTCTAAAGCCCAAGCAAGAGTTATTCGAAATGAGGGGAGATGTGACTGGGGCAGCTGTTGTAGTGGCTACTTGTAGGGCCATAGCTAATTTGAGACTACCGGTGAGTATTCCTAAATTCAATGGAGAGGGATTTTCCTTCTAATTTGTGTCAAATAACCAGGTCAATATACGAGGTCTTATTCCTGTATGTGAAAATGCCATTGGCTGCAATGCTTTTCGTCCTGGAGACATTGTGAAAACCATGAATGGTAAACATATAAAAATTCAAGGTACTGACCATGAAGATGTTTTAGTCCTTGCCGATACCCTGGTGTATGCACAAAATTTCTGTCCAAAGACAATTATATCGGTGGGCACTACATCAGGCAGCATGCATCAGGCCTTGGGCGATGCTGCCTGTGGAGTTTTTACAAATTCCGAAATTCTATGGCAACAAATCAAACATGCCAGCATGCATACCGGAGATCGTGTTTGGCGGTTTCCCTTATGGTCGTACTATACCACTCAGGTAACTTCGGGCATGTCATCAGATGTCCAGAATAAGGGCTTGGGTAGCGGGGGACATCCGTGTAAGGCGGCTGCTTTCTTAAGGGAATTTGTACCATGTGGCCAATGGATGCATATTGTAAGTCGCTTTTTTATTTCGTTTATTTATCTGAAAATTCAAATGTATGCTCCACATTTAGGATGCCACCAATGTTATGATGTCGAATGGTCGTAATTTTGAATATTTAAGGCCTGGTATGGCTGGTCGACCTACTCGTACTCTGATTGAATTTATTGCTCAGGGTATTTGCAGAGATACAGCTCCAAAACAACCACGAAAAGGAAAATAGAAGCGACGTGCTTGTGAAACAGGAGAACTAGTGTTTTTTTTAATTAGATATTTTTTGTGTAATTTATTGATCCATAATCCAAATTATTTGTTGAATTTAAATGTTTGTGTCTAATTTCTTGATTGTATTTTTCCTTCAACATTTTTCGTTGATTTGATATTTTTGTGAGTATTTTTTATGTTTTCTACTTTAAATTATTCGTTGCTTGTTTCGTTTCAATAAATTTTGTTAAGCAAATTTTTGTTTTAACAAAAAAAAAAAAAAAACTTCAATTCTGTTGTAGGAGTAAAGTCCTTTGGAGTCGTAATTGCTTTACTGTATAGTGGTATTGGGATTATTTTCAAATTTTTGGAAAATCGAAAAATTAATCCTACACATATGTCGACACAGATAGGGGTCGGTATAGAGGGTATAGGTATAGGAGGTTTTAAGAAACTTCGAACCAAAATATGTCGAAGAAGATTTTGATGGACATTTGAAACCATACATATAATTTTGGATTTTTCAAGTGAATTTAATGGAACATACTCCTTTCTCAAGACAATCGGTTCAAAGGTACGGTTTCCGAAAATACATGTAATAATTTAACCCTTTCACTACCAAATTTAACCTAATATTAATTGACAAAAAAAATACAAAACGAATTAGCCACATAGCGTCTTTGGCAATATTGCTCAGGTTCGGTCCCTGAGTCGATCTACCCATGTCTGCATGCAACAAATTTGAAGGATTTTTCAATAGGGTTCCATTTTGACTAAAAAAACATACTTGTGCCAAATTTGAAGTCGATTAGACTAAAACTGCGACATAGGCTTTGATTACAAAAATTTGTACACAGACAGACGGACATGGCTAGATCGACTAAGGGGCCCACCCTAAGCATTATTGGCAAAGTTAGGTTAGATTAGGTGGCAGCCCGATGTATCAGGCTCACTTAGACTATTCAGTCCATTGTGATACCAGAGTGGTGAACTTCTCTCTTATCACCAGCGTTGCCACAATTAAATTTTATTTTTGACCAACATTTTTCCAAAAATCGACCAAAATTCATACCAGTGGACCATTTTTCCAAATTATATTAATATACTTTTAAAGTTAAAATTTTTCCAACATTTTACTTCCATAGAAAATTTGGTCAAATTTTTATTGCTATTCAAATTTTTTATTTCTATTTATTTCTATAGAAACTTTTGTCAAAATTTTATTTCTATAGAGAATTTTGTAAAAATTTTATTTCTATAGAAAATTTTGTGAAAATTTTATTTCTACAGAAAATTTTGTCAAAATTTTATTTCTATAGAAAATTTTGTCAAAATTTTATCTCTATAGAAAATTTTGTCAACATTTTATTGCTGTAGAAAATTTTGTCAAAATTTTATTTCTGTAGAAAATTTTATCAAAACTTTATTTCTATAGAAAATTTTGTCAACATTTTATTTCTATAGAAAATTTTATTTCTGTAGAAAATTTTGTCAAAATTTTATTTCTGTAGAATATTTTGTCAAAATTTTATTTCTATAGAAATATTGTCAAAATTTTTACTTCTATAGAAAATTTGTAAACCTTTTTTTTCTATAAAAAGTTATCGCAATATTTTATTTCTATATAAAATTTGTACAAAATTTTGTTCCTATACAAAATGTTTGCATAATTTTCTATCTATACATAATTTTTTCTAAAGTTTATTTCTGTACAACATTTTGGCAAAATTTTATTTCTATAGAAAATTTTGTTTATTTATATCTATAGAAATTTTTGCCAATTTTTTTTTGTATAGAAAATTTTATCAAAATTTTCTATATATAGAAAATTTTGATAAAATTATTAATTTGACAAAAATGGACCAAATTTCATTAGTCCGATCATCGACCAAGGGGCCCACCGTAAGCATTATTGCCAAGGTTAGGTTAGGTTAGCGTTGCCACAATGATTTTTTATTTTTGACCAACATTTTTCCAAAATTCGTACCAGCGGACAATTTTTCCAAATTAAATTAATGTACTTTAATGTTTTTCCAAAATTTGACTTCCATAGAAAATTTTGTAAATTTTTTATTTCTATTCAAAATTTGTATTTCTATTTATTCATATAGAAACTTTTGTCAAAATTTTATTTCTATAGAAAATTTTGTCAAATTTTTTTTTTCTGTAGAAAATTGTATCAAAATTTTCTTTCTATAGAAAATTATGACAAAATTTTATTTCTATAGAAAATTTTGTAAAAATTTTATTTCTATAGAAATATTTTATCAATATTTCATTTCTTTAGAAAATTCTGTCAAAATTTTTATTTCTATAGAAAATTTTGCCAATAGTTTATTTCTATATAAAATTTGTACAAAATTTTCTTCCTATACTAAATGTTTGCATAATTTTGTATCTATGCATAATTTTTTCTAAAGTTTATTTCTGTACAAAATTTTGGCAAAATTTTATTTCTATAGAAAATTTTGTTTATTTATATCTATAGACATTTTTGCCAATTTTTTTTTGTACAGAAAATTTTGTCAAAATTTTATTTCTATAGAAAATTTTTAAAAAATTATTGATTTGACAAAAATGGAACGAATTTCATTTGGTTCGATCATCGGACCAAATTTAAAAATTAATATTTCTTGGACCAATTTTGGTCCGATCGGACTAAAATGGCAACCCTGCTTATCCCGGAGCGCTGCCCCGTTCCATATTAAGCTCAATGACAGTGACAAAGCAGCAAAACCACTTAGAGAAGCTTTGAAACACTCAGAAATGACACGAGCATTACTGGGATGGGATAATCTACCGCTGAAAAACTTTTCGGTGTTCGGTCGAAGCAGGAATCTAACCCACGACCTTGTGTATGCAAGACGGGCATGCTAACCATTGCACCACGGTGACTCCCGAATTATTGCCAAAGACACCTCCTTCTGGGTGTTGTAAACATCTTGATAATGCGATCTTAATAACGGTCTTACGCGCTCACGAAAATTGTACGAATATATGACCCTTCTCGTAAAGGGAAGATTGCAGTTTCTGTTGGCCCAAAGATCAGGAGATTGGTCTATAAGGGGGTTACATATAACGAAACATTGATCAATATATATATATATATATATATATATATATATATATATATATATATATATATATATATATATATATATATATATATATATATATATATATATATATATATATATATATATATATATATATATATATATATATATATATTACATATGGCATAGCTGCTGTTAAACAACAAATTCCTCCAGGTATCAAAATTCAAGCAAATCGGATAAAAATGGCGGTTTCCATGTCCTCAAGATGTAAAATCGTAGTCGGTTTGTATAGGTGCTATATCAAAACATGGACCGATTTACACCAAATTTAGCTCTTTCAAATTTTAGCAAATCAGATAAACATTTCGACTTCCGTTCACTCAAGAAGTAAAATCGGGAGATCTGTCTACGTCTAAAAATTGACCGATATATACCAAATTTACCTCTAGTTTTCAAATTTCAAAAAATCCTATAAAAATGCGGCTTCTATTCCCTCAAGTTGTAAAATCGGGATCAATAAAAATCGTGATGATGCGAGCTATGTCAAAACATGGAACGATATATATAAAATTTACCGCAGTCTTTAACTGATTTAAAATACAAACTATATGCCAAATTTCTAGCAAATCGGATAAAAAAAGCGACTCTCATGCAGTCAAATCGGAAAATTGGTCTACATGAGGCAACATCACTTTCCGATAATATTCGGGTTTTATTTTGACCCCTAGGGCTATGGATACAAGAGGGGAGTGACCATCCGCGGTTACGGTGGCCCACACCATTATTATCAGCTGACATTGTTAACAAGCAAAATAGATCATTTTGGTTGTTCACAAACTGCTCAATTGGAAAAACCAACATTCGGTAACTGGTCACTTTCACTCCTTGGCTTTGGTGCATCGGTGTGCTCTTGTACTTTTTGGTAGTTTAATGGCTTTAGTCCAAATTCTAGAGGAACCATCGTAGTGCACTGGTAAGCATGAATACAAAGGGTCATGACTTCAATTCCAGTTTCGACCAAACACCAACAAGTTTTTCAGCGGTGGATTAACCCCTCTCAATAATGCTGGGGACATTTCTGAGTGTTTCAAAGCTTCTCTAAGTAGTTTCACCGCAAAGTGGAACGCCATTGGGTCTCGGCCATAGCCCAAGCGAAACTGAACCATAGCTGCCACCATAGCCAACCTAACCTAATTTAGTTCAAATTCAGTTTTCAATATGTGTTTCTAACTGTTTAGCTCATGAGAAAGGCTTTCACTTTTTGGATCATTTCTGTGTGTTGTGTTGTCAGTATCACGGTAACGAGTCATGGTACTTGAAACAAAAAATCTTTCAATTTCAAGAAAACGGAAAAGGAAAGGATTCTCCTCCTCGATCGAAAAGTCATGTACCCCTTATTTGTTTTATAACCTCCCCAAAGTTCCTGACAAATTCGAAGTAAATCGAAGACATTTAGATTTTTTACTATTCCAAATGGGAGTTCCCCTTCCCCGTCTAAGTGTAAAGGTACCCCATATTAATGTCATAACCTCTCTCCATGTCCTTTGTAAATTTCAAATAAATCGGAGAATTTCTCCGATTTTCACTGTACTTTAAAAACAAGTCGGGCAAAGCGGAGGACCCCACCCTGACCAAAATTTCGAAAAATAATGTAGCGGGTCTTTTAAGCAAGTCGGAGAACTTTGATCCAATTTTCAAAAAGTTGGGTAAGTTGGGAGAAGCACCTCCCTCCTCCCCGACCAAATATCAAAATATGAGGTACCCTATGTGCACAACATAATCACCCTCTACGTTCTCTGAGAATTTTAGATTTTGCTCTACTTTTTAAAAAAGGGACGTTTCCTTCCCCGATCGAAAATCGAAAAATAAAGTAGGAGTTTTTTTGTCTATAACTCCTCCCACAACTTTCCTTAAAAATTTCAACAAAATCGGGCAAGGTGGAGGTCCCCAAAAATCCCTCCAAATTCGAAGTAAATTGAAAAAATTTATATTTTTCACTATTCCAAAGGGAAGTTCCCCTTCCCCGTCTAAGTGTAAAGGTACCCTATATTAATTTCATAACTTCTCTCCACGTTCTTTGTAAATTTCAAGTAAATCGGAGAAGTTTTATCCAATTTTCAAAAGTTCGGACAAGAAGGAGGTCCCTCTTCTCGACCAGATACCAAAAAAATGAGGTAACCTATTTCACCATATTTTCACCCTCTAGTTTCTTTGAAATCTCAAGTAAATGCATATATAGATAATGATGAACTTACACCATTGTTTCCACAGAGTATATGTCTCCGAGAAATTTGACTTCGTTGACACCATCTAGGTTCACAGTAATTTTGTGCTCTGATCATTGATGCAGAGGCAAAAATCAAAATTAAATAAAATAATTTCATTTTCAGTTAACTGGGTTCCAATTGCAAGTTGATACAAATTCAACTTCCGTTAATTACAGTTCGATGATGGGTTTTTAAGAGATAGTAACTTGTATCGGTTTCTTTGTTTGATGAAATGGAAGCACGTGCCGTTAAAATAATGGTTAATTGTTTAATGAAAAATTTGGGTGATGTTTTTAAGGTCCCAACTGTTTTTCTTTTAAATATAGACAAACAAAAGCGAATTTTTAATACCTCCCACCGTTTATATATTATTGAAATATCGAAATGCACTAAAAAACAACGAACGAAATTTTCTGAAGCCAATTGAACATTATTTTATATCATGAAATTTGCTGAACTCAAATTGTGAAAATATGTTTCACACCAATAAAGTTCACAATTTTACTAAATTCGAATTTTTCGCAAAATTACAGTTATTTAAAATAAGAAAAAAAATCCCAAAAATTGTATACGTCTTAAATTTTTTGCGCGTACTTTTTAACATGTTTACCAATTTTTATACCCTCCACCATAGGATGGGGGGTACATTAACTTTGTCATTCCTTTTGTAACACATCGAAATATTGCTCTAAGACCCCATAAAGTATATATATTCTGGGTCGTGGTGAAATTCTGAGTCGATCTGAGAATGTCCGTCCGTCCGTCCGTCCGTCTGTTGAAATCACGCTAACTTCCGAACGAAACAAGCTATCGACTTGAAACTTGGCACAAGTAGTTGTTATTCACGTAGGTCGGTGGTATTGAAAATGGGCCATATCGGTCCACTTTTACATATAGCCCCCATATAAACGGACCCCCAAATTTGGCTTGCGAGACCTCTAAGAGAAGCAAATTTCATCCGATCCGGCTGAAATTTGGTACATGGTGTTAGTATATGGTCTCTAACAATCATGCAAAAACTGGACAACATCGGTCCATAATTATATATAGCCCCCATATAAACCGATCTTCCGATTTGGCTTGCGAGGCCTCTAAGAGAAGCAAATTTCATCCGATCCGGCTGAAATTTGGTACATGGTGTTAGTATATGGTCTCTAACAACCATGCAAAAATTGGTCAACATCGGTCCATAATTATATATAGCCTCCATATAAACCGATCACCAGATTTGACCTCCGGAGCCTCTTGGAAGACCAAAATTCATCTGATTCAGTTGAAATTTGGTACGTGGTGTTAATATATGGCCTCAAACACCCATGCATAAATTGGTCGATATCGGTCCATAATTATATATAGGCCCCATATAAACCGATCCCCAGATTTGACCTCCAGAGCCCCTTGGAAGAGCAAAATTCTTCCCATTCGTTTGAAATTTGGTACGTGATGTTAGTATATGGTATCCAACAACCATGCAGGAATTGGTTCCTATCAGTCCATAATTATATATAGCTCCCATATAAACCGATCCCCAGATTTGACCTCCGGTGCCTTTTGGAGAAGCAAAATTCATCCGATCTGCTTGAAATTTGGTACGTGGTGGTAGGTTAGGTTAGGTTAGGTTATGTGGCAGCCCGATGTATCAGGCTCACTTAGACTATTCAGTCCATTGTGATACCACAGTGGTGAACTTCTCTCTTATCACTGAGTGCTGCCCGATTCCATGTTAAGCTCAATGACAAGGGACCTCCTTTTTATAGCCGAGTCCGAACGGCGTTCCACATTTCAGTGAAACCACTTAGAGAAGCTTAGAAACCCTCAGAAATGTCACCAGCATTACTGAGGTGGGATAATCCACCGCTGAAAAACTTTTTGGTGTTCAGTCGTAGCAGGAATCGAACCCACGACCTTGTGTATGCAAGGCGGGCATGCTAACCATTGCACCACGGTGGCTCCCCACCGTGGTGGTAGTATACGATATTTACGATATTTAACAACCATGCCAAAAGTGGTCCATATCAGTCCATAATCGTACATAGTCCTATATAAACCGATCTCGAGATTTGGTTTTGGAGCCTCTTGGAGGAGCAAATTTCATCCGAGTGAGTTGAAATTTGGTACATTGTGCTAGTATATGGTTGTTAACAACCATGTCTAACTAGGTCCATATCGGTCTATAGTTATATATAGCCCTCAGATAAATCGATCCCCAATCACACAAAAATTGGTCCATATCAAGTTCATAATTGTATATAGCCCCCATATAAGCGACCCCCATATTTCAATTCTGGCTCTCTACGTACCGTGCAAAAAGTCCATATCGATTCGTAATTATTTGTAGACTTAATTATACATAACTTTTTTGTCTAATATATACCACGTATGGACTAACTCACAATTTAGAAAACTATGTTAAGAAGTTTTAAGATACCACAACCCAATTAATTTGATTGTGGATGACAGTGTTTCGTAGAAGTTTCTACGCAATCCATGGTGGAGGGTACATAAATTTCGGCCTGGCCGAACTTATACTTGTATATAGTTGTTTAATTTCGAAATTTTCGGAAACGCTCAGATTTGGCTTGCGGAGACTCTTGGAGGAGCAAAATTCATCCGATCCGGTTGAAATTTGGTACATGGTGTTTGTATATGGTCTCTCACAACCATACAAAAATTGGTCCAAATTGGTCCATAATTATATATAGCCCCCATATAAACCGACCCCCAGATTTGGCTTGCGGAGCCTCTAAGAGAAGCAAATTCCATCCGATCCGGCTGAAAGTTGGTACATGGTGTAAGTACATGGTTTCTAACAACTGTGCAAAAATTGGTCCACATAGGTCCATAATTATATATAATCCCCATATAAATCGATCCCCAGATTTGTCCTCCGGAGCCGTTTGGAGGAGCAAAATTCATCCGATCCGGTTGAAATTTTGTACGTGGTGTTATTATCTAACAACGATGCAAAAATTGGTCCACATCGGTCCATAATTATATACACGGATGAAAAAGACTGTTTTTCATATGTTTGGCTATAAACATTATATGTTTGGAACACAAATTTTTAAACACAATATTTTTGAGTGCAAGCATATAATGTTCATAAACTATCATAACATGTTTGGGACATATATGTTAATATGTTAGAACATATTATGTTTGGGACATAAAATGTTTGTAAATATAATATGCTTGGATGCAAACATATATTAATTTAGAAATAGCCTATAAACATATATATGTTTAGTAGCTTGGAGCGCTATTTAACAGGAAGCGATATTGAATTAGTTGGTGGTTGTTGCTTGTTATTACAAAATTAACATTTTATTTTTCCTTGGGCAATTGATCAGCTACTTCTTTGATCCTTACAAACTGTGTGGTCCGCTGTTCGAATCCCCGTCCGGCAACAGGTAAAATTAAAATAAAAAAAATCATAAAATTGAATAATTTCTTCTACAATGTTTGTATTACAGAAAAAGGTGCTAAGAACTAAAAAATCTCGTGGAAGTGAGAAAGATGTGAGGGAATATACAATTAGGCAGAAACAAAATTTTGAGCATTCATGTCGAAAACCTATGTTGTTAGCACCTATATTACCTGTTTATTTTCATAATTCATTATGATTGTAAATAAATAAATAAATAAATAAAATTTTGAGCACAATATTGTTTGGGAGAATTTTTTAAGCATATAATATTTTTGGGTGCAAAATGCTTCCAAACATATTATATGGTCACATAATAACATATTGTTTTATGGAAGACAACATTATTGAATTTAGATGCAAAAATACAAAATGTTTGGAACTTAGACTACCCAAACATATATTATTTAGACCAATATGCTTTCAAACATATTATATATTGGTAGAGATCAAACATATAAATGTTTGGGCAATACCCAAAAATGTATATGTTTGAAGCAAAATATGTTTGGGAGTATATGTTACAGAAGCGTTTTTTTGTGAGGGTGTATAGTCCCCATATAAACCGTTCCCCAGATTTGATCTCCGGAGCCTCTTGGAAACGCAAAATTCATCCCATCCGGTTGAAATTTGGAACGTGGTGTTAGTATATGGCTAATAACCATGCCAAAATTGGTCCATATCTGTCTATAGTTATATATAGCCGATCCCCAATCCCACAAAAATTGGTCCATATCGGTTCATAATCATGGTTGCCACTCGAGCCAAAAATAATCTACCAAAATTTTATTTCTATAGAAAATTTTGTCAAAATTTTATTTCTATAGAAATTTTATTCAAAATTTTAGTTCTATAGAAAATTTTGTCCAAATTTTACTTCTATAGAAAATGTTGTCGAAATTTTATTTCTATAGAAACTTTTGTCAAAATTTTATTTCTATAAATAATTTTGTCAAACTTAATTATATACGTATTTAATCGGCCTTTTTTAGTTTAATATATACCCCGTATGGATTAACTTAAAATTTAGAAGACGGTGTTAAGAAGTTTTAAGATACCTTGCCATCGACAAGTGTTACCGCAACGCAAGTAATTCGATTGTGGATGACAGTATTCAGTAGAAGTTTCTACGCAATCCATGGTGGAGGGTACATAAGCTTCGGCCTGGCCGAACTTACGGCCGTATATACTTGTTATTTTATAAGTTTCAACTTGACTAAAATAATTTGTATGGTGGGTTCAATTTTTTGTGAGTATCAGCTCATCGAAATTGTGTATTTTTGATTAGAATTAATTTCTGAATTAGAATTCAATTCTGTTGTAATCACGCTACAGCCTTCAATAATGGCGCTATCGTCCTGAAATTTGGCAAAGATTCGTTTTTTGTTTGCAGGTAGGTCAAGTTCGAAGATCCTAGTTTTGATATAGTCCCCATATAAACTGACCTCCCGATTTGGGGTCTTGAGCTAGTAGTTTTTATCCAATTTGCCTGAAATTGGAAATCTAGAGGTATTTTATGACCACAAGGAGGTGTGCCAAAAATGGTGAGTATCGGTCCATGTTTTGGTATAGCCCCCATATAGACCGATCTCCCTATTTTACTTCTTGGGCTTATATAAATCGTAGTTTTTATCCAATATGCCTCAAATTGAAAATATAGAGGTGTTTTAGGACTATAAAGAGGTGTGCCGAAAATGGTGAGTATCGGTCCATGTTTTGATATAGCCCCCATATATAGACCGATCTCCCGATTTTACTTCTTGGGATAGACTGATACATCGGGCTGCCACCTAACCTAACCTAACATAGAATTGGGCAGCACTCAGTGATAAGAGAGAAGTTCACCGCAGTGGTATTACAATGGACTGAATAGTCTAAGTGATCCTGAAATATCGGGCTGTCACTATATCTAACCTAACCTACATCTAAGCAGATATATCTAGATATGATGAGATAGAATTAAATATAAAGTGAAACCTGTCAAACTTGAACATTCACACCTCAGCGAACGTATATGCGTTTCAGAGTGTCCAAGTTCGAGAGATTTTACTGTAAAATTTTATTCTTAAGAAATTGGATATTTTGGATATTTTTCCAGTTACAAATTTCTCTACAATTATTTTTCTTAGCATACTTTCAGGCAGTAAATTTTTCCGCTAGAATCCATTGTGGTGCGAAAAAGAAAACGTTTTCTAAAATATGGTTTGGGACTCAAACATATTAAAAATAAATACTTCTTGTTGTATTGTGTTTTTTTTGTTCCTCTTAACTTTAATTAATCAACATCATATTCTTCAGAAATTGAGCATAGATTAGGATATTTAGGATTTTTCCCAGTTACACATTTCTCACCAGGAGTTGTGCAATCTGTGTAGACTGGCTCACCAATTTTATTGGTAAAAGCAAAATTACAGGCCATTAGGAAAGCCGTAAAGGACTCTCCAGTGGGAGTATATGTCGATGCAGCACATCCTACTCTGATATTACGATCTGTCACCATGGCGGTAAAATGAGCAATAACCCTGAAAGTGAAAAGTAACTCATCATTATTAATTATGATTCCATGGTTTTGGATATTCGGAGAAACTTACGCTCCCGTATCGTGATCAGGATATTTTTGTATGTAATCCATTTTACTGTGATTCACCTCGTCGTACCACAGTTCTAAAGCACTTTTAAGCAAGGCGGGATAATCCGGTTCATTGGTGTAGGTTTTCCAAGCTAAATTTTGACCAGACGTTGGATAGGCTTTTGTATTGTGACATGCTTCTTGTTTCATTTCACATTGGCGTACATTTAATTCAGCCAATTTGGCCAGTTCATGATCCCATTGCATTGTGGCCATGTGACAAGCGGGCTTATGCATATGATTTCCACCTCCAGCAATGAAATTTCTCTTTTCATTAAATTCATTCACAATTAATTCCTTTAAATACTTATCGAGTTTGACCAGAGCAGCATCTTCGGGGCATGATTCACTGAATTTCTATAAGATATGAGGAGGGCACATAGGTAAATTTTAAATGATAGAGGTATAAAAAATTCATAGTAAATGAAATGAGAAAATTCCAAAAACAACGTTTTTGGTGAGTTTCAGTGTACAACTTATATTTTATAGTATGTTTATGTTCAATATGATTTTTTTGAAATATCGCCGTCTACATGGACCGAGATATTGCACAAAGGAATCTCGATCACTTCGTTCTTAATTATGTATAGCTCCATAAACCTAGAGAAGGAATATGAACTCCTCAAACGAGTTTCATGAGCAAAATATTATTTTTGGAAGGTGAACATGGAATATGTTTGACGCAAACGTGTTATTTTTTCGAAAATTATGTATCTGATTTCGGTAACCATGTATATGTTTTCCGAAGAAGACAACATAATTACGTATAGCCCCATAAACCCAGAGAAGGAATATGAACCCCCCAAACGAGTTATTTTTGGAAGGTGAACATGGAATATGTTTGACGCAAACGTGTTATTTTCTCGAAAATTATGGATCTGAATTCGGTAACCATGTATATGTTTTCCGAAGAAGACAACACAATTACGTATAGCCCCATAAACCCAGAGAGGGAATATGAATCCCCCAAACGAGTTTCAAGAGCAAAATATTATTTTTGGAAGGTGAACATGGGATATGTTTGACGCAAACGTGTTATTTTCTCGAAAATTGTGTATCTGATTTCGGCGGCCATGTATATGTTTTCCGAAGAAGACAACATGGTGAAGGGTACATATTCTCGGACTTTTTCTACCACTCTCTCTCCCTTTGTATGCATTTATGGTATAATTTTAACTTAGAAAATATCTAAGATGCCAGATGGAATCGAACTTAGACCTCTTGTTTTGTAAACCAACACCCTATACCCTACTACACGGTATGGAACAATGATGTAATTTTGCAATATATATTCATTTTATTTATATTTATCATATACACCTTAAAAAATCTCCTCTGTAACATATACTCCCAAACATACTCTGCTTCAAGCATATATATTTTTAAAATTTGTTCAAATAAAAAACTGTTTGCAATCATATTAAGTTTACTCTAATCATATCTTTTTTAAGGCCCCAAATAATTAATTCCTGTCTGTTTTATAAATATGCGCTTCGCTCATGTGCCAGACACATACCAAGGAAATGAATGTAAGCACAATTATTCACAACAAAATATGTCTCTCTAGTAGAGATCCATTGCTCTCATTTGATACTCTCACTGCACGGAAGAAAAATACTGTTTTTCATATGTTTGGGTGTAAAAATTATATGTTTGGAATTCAAATTTTTTAAAACAATATTTTTAAGTGCAATCATATAATGTTCATAAATTAGCATAACATGTTTGGGTTATATATGTTAGTATGGTAGAACATATTATGTTTGGGACATAAAATGTTTGTAAATATAATATGCTTAGATGCAAACATATATTAATTTGGAAATTATTTATAAACATATATGTGTTTAGAAAGAGCTGCAAGTAAAATAATGAAAGTAACAAATTGGCGCCTTAAAAATATATCCACACAAAGAAAATTTCATTAAAATTTTTTACTACCAGTGTATGCCCTAACATAATATGTTTGAACAATACAAACAATATTTTGTTTGGACCAATCCTGAAAATATATATGCTTGAAACAAAATGTGTATATGTTACAGAAGCGATTTTTTTTAGGGTGTGTGTTATGTTGAAGTCTTTCGTTATCCGTCGCAATCTTTAGATTTTTCCTCTATTCTCTCCCGCTCTCTTTGACGTTGCAATGTTTATACGAAATTTCTAAATTAATTATATTATATTTAAGAAAATGTATATGACCCAAACATATATGCTCTAAGATATTAACGTATATAACCCAAACATATTATACTAGTTTATGAATACTATACGGTTACACTTAAAAATAATGTGCTAAAAATTTGAGTTCCAAGCGTATAATTTTTACACCGAAACATATGAAAAACAGTCTTTTTCGTCCGTGTACTAATATTTTCTGAACTACTTTTCACTTCCATATCGATGACAGCAAAAAATTTTTTCAAGACAAAAACTTAAAAAATAATTAAAATTTGTGATTACCGAAGGATTCCAGAAAATTCATTAAGAATAAAAAAACCAAACAAAAGAAATTTAAAATGGACAAAATTCGACCATGAAATCAACGATATAATGTGTTTCGTAGTCGGCAATTGGTAATCGATAATTTGTTAATACTGAGAGTAGTACGATTTTGATTGCTGGTATTGCTAAAAGGAATGGCGTCGGGCAGGGAGCCACCGTGGTGGAATGGTTAGCATGCTAGCCTTGCACACATAGGATCATGGGTTCAAGACCAGTTTCGGCCAAATACCAAACACTTTTTCAGCGGTGGGGTATCCTACTCAATAATGCTCGTGACATTTCTGAGTATTTCAAAGCTTCTCTAAGTGGTTTTACTACAATGTGGAACGCCGTGCGGACGACGGTTGCTACAGGTGGTAGAATTCTACCAAAAATGGTAGATTTTTTACTGCTTGGTAGATTGGTAAAATTTTTAGTGGTTTGGTAGATTTTGCAATTCATAAATAGAAATAAAATTTTTACAAAATCTTCTATAGAAATAAAATTTTGTCAAAATTTTCTATAGCAATAAAATTTTGTCATTTTCTATAGAAATAAAATTTGGACAAAATTTTCTATAGAAATAAAGTTTTGGACAATTCTTCTATTGAAATAAAACTTTGCAAAATATGATTTTTTTGTTTGGTAGTCTTTTTTTTTGGTAAAATTGGCAACCGTGGGTCGGACTTGGCAATAAAAAATAGGTCCGCTGTCATTGAGCTAAGTGATAAGAGAGAATTTCTCCAGTGTGGTATCACAATGTATTGAATAGTGTAAGTGAGCCTGAAATATCGGGCTGCTACTATTCCTCATCTACCCTAAGGTAGTAAGTTTTTGTTTACCAATAATGCTGGAGGAATCGCTAGTAGTTACCCAGATTTTTGTGGGTATATAAGTTACTTTAGTTTTCTACCTGTTTATATCGAGGAGTCCATATATACCCAGAAAAAATAGTTTTTGTCTTCAATCACGAAATTAATTGATTCAATTAGTTTTTAATTGAAATGCCTTCAATCGCAGAAATGATAGTATTATTCACCAAAGTCAATTAAAACATTAATTGTTCCATTTAAAAAATTTGTTGCACCAATTAAATTTTTATACCATAGGATGGGGGTATGTATATTAACTTTGTCATTCTGTTTGTAACGCATCGAAATATTGCTTAAGACCCCATAAAGTATATATATTCTGGGTCGTGGTGAAATTCTGAGTCGATATGAGCATGTCCGTCCGTCCGTCCGTCTGTTGAAATCACGCTAACTTCCGAACGAAACAAGCTATCGACTTGAAATTTGGCACAAGTAGTTTTATTAATGTAGGTTAGGTTAGGTTAGGTTATGTGGCAGCCCGATGTATCAGGCTCACTTAGACTATTCAGTCCATTGTGATACCACAGTGGTGAACTTCTCTCTTATCACTAAGTGCTGCCCGATTCCATGTTAAGCTCAATGACAAGGGACCTCCTTTTTATAGCCGAGTCCGAACGGCGTTACACATTGCAGTGCAACCACTTAGAGAAGCTTTGTAACCCTCAGAAATGTCACCAGCATTACTGAGGTGGGATAATCCACCGCTGAAAAACTTTTTGGTGTTCGGTCGTAGCAGGAATCGAACCCACGACCTTGTGTATGCAAGGCGGGCATGCTAACCATTGCACCACGGTGGCTCCCTTTTTTTTATTAATGTAGGTCGGATGGTATTGCAAAGGGGCCATATCGGTCGACTTTTACGTATAGCCCCCATATAAACGGACCCCCAAATTTGGCTTGCGAATCCTCTAAGAGAAGCAAATTTCATCCGATCCGGTTGAAATTTGGTACATGGTGTTAGTATATGGTCTCTAACAACCATGCACAAATTGGTCTACATCGGTCCATAATTATATATAGCCCCCATATAAACCGATCCCCTGATTTGGCTTGCGGAGCCTGTAAGAGAAGCAAATTTCATCCAATCCGGCTGAAATTTGGTACATGATGTCAGCATATGATCTCTAACAACCATACAAAAATTGGTCTACATCGGTTCAAAATTATATATAGCCCCCATATAAACCGATCTCCCGATTTGGTTTGCGGAGCCTCTAAGAGAAGCATCATCGGATCGGGCAGAAATTTGGTACATGGTGTAAGTATATTGTCTCAAACAACTATGCAAACATTGGTCGAAATTGGTCCATAATTATATATAGCCCCCATATAAACCGATCCCCCGATTTGGCTTGCGGAGCCTCTAAGAGAAGCAAATTTCATCCGATCCGGCTGAAATTTGGTACATGGTGTTGGTATATGGTCTCTAAAGACCATGCAAAAATTGGTCCACAGCGGTCAGTAGCCCTCATATAAACCGATCCCCCGATTTGGTTTGCGGAGCCTCTAAGAGAAGCAAATTTCATCCGTTCCGGCTGAAATTTGGTACATGGTGTTAGTATATGGTCTCTTATGACCATGCAAAAATTGGTCCACATCGGTCCATAATTATATATAGCCCCCATATAAACCAGATTTGACCTCCGGAGCCTCTTGGAAGACCAAAATTCATCTGATTCAGTTGAAATTTGGTACGTGGTGTTAATATACGGCCTCAAACACCCATACAAAAATTGGTCGAAATCAGTCTATAATTATATACAGCCCCTATATAAACCAATCCCTAGATTTGACCTCCGGAGCCCCTTGGAAGAGCAAAATCCATCCGATTCGGTTGAAATTTGGTACGTGATGTTAGTATATGGTATCCAACAACCATGCAGGAATTGGTTCATATCAGTCCATAATTATATAGTCCCCATATAAACCGATCCCCAGATTTGACCTCCGGTGCCCATGAAGTTAAGTCGGGAGATCGTTCATATGGTGGCTATACGAAAATATGGACCGATACTCACCGTTTTCGGCACACCTCTTTATGGTCCTAGGTTAGGTTAGGTTATGTGGCAGCCCGATGTATCAGGCTCACTTAGACTATTCAGTCCATTGTGATACCACAGTGGTGAACTTCTCTCTTATCACTGAGTGCTGCCCGATTCCATGTTAAGCTCAATGACAAGGGACCTCCTTTTTATAGCCGAGTCCGAACGGCGTTTCACATTCCAGTGAAACCACTTAGAGAAGCTTTGAAACCCTCAGAAATGTCACCAGCATTACTGAGGTGGGATAATCCACCGCTGAAAATTTTTTGGTGTTCGGTCGTAGCAGGAATCGAACCCACGACCTTGTGTATGCAAGGCGGGCATGCTAACCATTGCACCACGGTGGCTCCCTTATGGTCCTAAAATACCTCTAGATTTCCAATTTCAGGCAAATTGGATAAAAACTACGGTTTCTACAAGCCGAAGACCCCAAATCGGCAGGTCGGTTTATATGGGGACCATACCAAAACATGGATCGATGCTCACCATTTTTGGTACACCTCTTTATGGTTCTAAAATACCTCTAGATTTCTAATTTCAGGTAAATTGAATAAAAAACTGTGGATTCTGGAAGCCCAAGAAGTAAAATCGGGAGAAATTCTAAGACGATATGATTCTAAGACGGTCTATATGGGGGCTATACCAAAACATGAGCCGATACTCACAATTTTTGACACACCTCTTTATGGTTCGAAGATACCTCTAGATTTCTAATTTCCAAAACATGGGCCGATACTCACAATTTTTGGCACACCTCTTTATGATCCGAAAATACCTCTAGATTTCTAATTTCGAGCAATTTGGATAAAAACTACGGTTTCTACACCGAAAGAATTTTCTTCGTAAAAAGAACGAAAAATTTCGTTAAAAGTACGAAATTTGTCATTGTTTTACAACCAAAGAAACTTTTCATTAAAAGTACGAAATATTTCGTACTTTTTACGAAGAAAAGTTCTTCCAAAATTTTCGTAGTTTGTAAGAAAAAAATTCGTACTTTTTATGAAGAATCTTCGTACTTTTTATGAAAAATCTTCGTACTTTTTATGAAACAATTTCGTTCTTTTTATGAAAATGTTGCGTACTTTTTATGAAAAATTTTCGTAGTTTTTATGAAAAATGTTCGTACTTTTTATGAAAAAATTTCGTACTTTTTTCTGAAAAATGTTCGAACTTTTAGAAAAAAAATTATAGTCGGAAGTGCATTTGGTTGTAGTTGCAAGTGTGAAAAATGACATCACAACTTTACATCTTAAGTTTTTGAATAATTTTGAGTTTTATTGCTTCACTTTTATTCATAGCGCGCTATCACCCAAATGAGAAGTAGCATAGACTTGCATAAAAAAATAGAATAAAGGAATACACTCAAGCACATTATAAAAGACAATTTAATGCCGCGAAGCAAATTTTACAACTTCAATGAAACTTCTTCGTTATTTCAAAGAAAATGTTTCGTACTTTTTATGAAGAAATTTTAACGAAGAATGTTTCGTAAAATATTCGTAAAAACTTCTTCACAAAATTCATGAAATGTGAAGAAAGTTTCGTTAAAAGTACGAACTTTTTACGAAGAAAAGTTAATGTAGAATGTTTCGTAGAAGTTTCGTATATTCGTAAAATGTTCTTCGTAAAATTTACGAAAATGAATGAAAATTTCGTTATTTTAATGAAGAATTCAGGAAGAATAGTTAATGAAGAATTCTTCGTAAAATTAACGAAAAGAATTCTTTCGGTGTATAAGCCCAAGAAGTAAAATCGGGAGATCGGTCTATTTGGGGGCTATACCAAAACATGGATCGATACTCACAATTTTTGGCACACCTCTTTATGGTTCCAAGATACCTCTAGATTTCCAATTTCAGGCAAATTGGATGAAAACTAAGGTTTCTATAAGCCCAAGACCCCAAATCGGGAGGTCGGTTTATATGGGGACTATACCAAAACATGAACCGATACTCAGCATTTTCGGCACACCTCTTTATGGTCCTAAAATACCTCTAGATTTACAATTTCAGGCAAATTGGATGAAAACTACGGTTTCTATAAGCCCAAGACCCCAAATCGGGAGGTCGGTTTATATGGGAGCTATATCAAAACCTGGACCGATATAGCCCATCTTCGAATTTGACCTGCCTGCAGACAAAAAATTTCAGCACGATTGCTTCATTATTGAAGACTGTAGCGTGATTACAAGAGTACAGACTGACATACAGACGGACATGGTTATATCGTCTTAGAATTTCTCTCTGATCAAGAATATATATGCTTTATATAGTCGGAAATCGATATTTCGATGTGTTGAAAACGGAATGACAAACTTAATAATAATAAACCAAAAATGAACAATTCTGATTTATTTTAATGCCTAAAGATATATTTTTTTAAAAACAAATTCCTTTCTCCTATAGTTGACGACTTTGCATTACGAGTATATGAATTGCTCTCCGCTTATTTTGTAGAAAATAATTATACCCTTCACCACTACTGTGGTACAGGGTATAATAAGTTTGTGCATTTGTATGTAACGCCAAGAAATAGTGGTCATAGACCCATCTTTTAGTATACCGATCGGCTTAGAATTAACTTCTGAGTCGATTTAGCGATGTCCGTCTGTCTGTCTGTCTGTCCGTCTGTCTGTATATGTAATTTTGTGCACAAAGTACAGCCCGCAATTTAAGTCCGATCGTCCTCAAATTTGGCATAGGGCCGTTTCTTGGGACAGAGACAATAGCTATTGGTTTTGGAAAAAATCGGTTCAGATTTAGATATATATATATATAGCTCCCATATATATCTTTCGTCCGATTTAGACTCATATGACCACAGAGGCCAAAGTTTATTACCGATCTTCGTGAAATTTTGCACAGGGGGTAGAATTGACATTCTACCAATGCTTGGTAAATTTGATTGAAATCGGTTCAAATTTAGATATAGCTCCCATATATATCTTTCGTCCGATTTGAACTTATATGACCACAAAAGCCAGAGTTTTGCCGTGATTTGCTTCAAATTTTGCACAAGGGGTACGTTTAATAGTATCGTTAAGTGTGTCAAATTTTGTTAAAATCGGTTCAGATTTAGATATAGCTCCTATATATATCTTTCGTCCGATTTGGACTTATATGGCCTCAAAAGCCAGAGGGTTGCCCTGACTTGCTTCAAATTTTGCGCAAGGAGTACGTTTAATAGTATCGTTAAGTGTGTCAAATTCGGTTCAGATTTGGATATAGCTCACATATATATCTTTCGCCCGATTTGGACTTATATGGTCTCAAAAGCCAGAGTTTTGCCCTGACTTACTTCAAATTTTGCACAAGCGGTACTTTTAACGATACTATTGTATGTGCCAAATATGGTCAAAATCGATTCAGATTTAGATATAGCTCCCATATATATCTTTCGTCCGATTTGAACTTATATGGCCACAAAAGCCAGAGTTTTGCCGTGATTTGCTTCAAATTTCGCGCAAGGAGTGCGTTTAGTAGTATCGGTAATTGTGCCAAATTTGGTTGAAATCGGTTCAGATTTAGATATGGCTCCCATATATATCTTCCGTCGTATTTGCACTGATATGACCAGGGAGCCAAAAGTTATACTCCCATTTACGTGAAATTTCGCATAGATAGCAGAATTATTATTCTAACTATACATGTCAAATTTAGTCAAAATCAGATTATATATAGCTCCCATATATACGTACACCAGAGTTGGGGAAATATGGTAGACTGTTACACATTTTAGACCCATTTTCAATGGAAGTTTCCTCCAATTAACTGGTTAGCGTTAGCCGATTTAAATTTTAATTCTAAAGATTTTGTAGAAGTAAAAAAATTGTCTCCTTTATATAGCTTCCAGCAAATGTGAAGTAGTTGAGATGTAACACAAATTTTGGCCTACATAGGGGTGAAGGGTATAATATAGTCGGCCCCGCCCGACTTTAGACTTTACTTACTTGTTTTTTCCATGCAATCAACACCGGGAAGTTAGCATCAAATTTAGAACGTTAGGTTAAAGTGGCAACCCGATTTTTTCAGGCTCAATCATACTACTCAGTTCATTGTGATCAATTTTACAATAATTTTTCGTCGGTGAAAAATCTTGGGCCTTACGGTTTTTTACATTCCAGCATCCACGGAGTCTGGACGGCTATAATTAGTTATTGCACGAAATCCGATAGTATCGATACCATCGAATGTTTTTATTGAAACTATCGAAAATATCGAATGGTACGACTATCGATATCGATAGTCGTACCATCGATATCGATAGTCGTACCATATATATATATATATACATATATATATATATATATATATATATATATATATATATATATATATATATATATATATATATATATATATATATATATATATATATATATATATATATATATATATATATATATATATATATATAATATATATATATATATATATATATATATATATATAATATATATATATATATATATATATATATATATATATATATATATATATATATATATATATATATATATATATATATATATATATATATATATATATATAGCACCCATATAAACCGATCACCAGATTTGACCTCCGGAGCCTCTTGGAAGACCAAAATTCATCTGATTCGCTTGAAATTTGGTACGTGGTGGTAGTATATGATATTTAACAGTCATGCCAAAAGTGATTCATATCAGTCCATAATCATATATAGGCCCCATATAAACCGATCCCGAGATTTGGTTTTGGAGCCTCTTGGAGGAGCAAATTTCATCCGAGTCGGTTGAAATTTGTTACATTGTGCTAGTATATGGCCGTTAACAACCATGCCTAACTAGGTCCATATCGTCTATAGGTCTATAGTTATATATAGCCCTCAGATAAATCGATCCCCAATCACACAAAAATTAGTCCATAACAAGTTCATAATTGTATATAGCCCCATATAAGCGACCCCCATGTTTCAATTCTGGCCCTCTACCACGTATGGACTAACTCACAATTTAGAAAACGAAGAAGTTTTAATATAGCTAAACCCAAGTAATTCGATTGTGGATGACAGTATTTCGTAGAAGTTTCTACGCAATCCATGGTGGAGGGTACATAAGATTCAGCCTGGCCGAACTTACGGCCGTACATACTTGTTTTAGTTAGTCTTTATGAAATTGTTTTTACATCCTGGAAAAGAATAAACGTTATCACGAATAGTATATACTGTTCTTTCAAATAAACTTCCTTACAGCGAAAAGCAAACGAGAAACGATCTTTGTCTAAAATTTCGTTTGGTATGAAAGAATTGTTTTTTTGCGTGTAGTGAAATGTAAAATGTATCAAACATTACAGAGTGTACATCCCGAGAAGGAATATGATCACCTCAAATATATTTTAAGATCATAATGTTATTTTTGGATGGGGAATATGTAGCACATTCGTTGCAGACATGCTATTTTCCCGTAAATTATGTATCAGTTTTTTGCAAGCATGTTATGTACGGTGAGAACACAAAATTTTGGGGCAAAAATATTCCATGTTCCTCCTTCGAAAACAATATTTTGAAATATGTTTGAGGTAATCGAGTTTCTTCTCTGCTTGTAATTGCAAATGTCTGATTCGTTTCGTAGTTAAAAACTGACTGCTGAAATACTATGTCGAGAAGTGATTAAACTCTTGACTATTACTCCTTGTGATAGACTTAAATACTAGCATAAAATTATGGCAAAATAAATAGACGTTGTTTTTTTTTTGTATTCCACTTACCCCATTGTGACGACAACCAATATGTGTACCCACTGGGCAAAGTTTTTTATCACAATAATCCTCTGTGTTGACCAATGCAATGACGAACGTCACTAACAAAAACCCCGCTAATGTTTTCATGGCTGCTTGTATTGTAGGTTGAAACTGAAATACAACTGTGAAATAAAGCCATTGTGGAAAATAATTCATTTGAACATGCTAAACCACATTGGACTTCTTGACGACATATTGCGTACACATATAAATTTTGTGTTATTTCAGCTGTCTCAAAGATGTTAGGAAATTACGTTTTGTATTGATATCCTATATAATAGAGTTCTACTAGATAATGACTGATCAACATTTAGGTGCTGTATATTATTCACTATGAACATAGATTACCATGGAGACAATCTGATTCATACATTCAATATAACCAAAATACAAAGACAAGGTTGTATAATTAAAGCACAGGATTCTCATCATATAGATTTTTTAAAAGTATTAACAATAAAGAAAATAACTAAGCTAATTTATTTTTAAATAAACGCAACTGATTTTCATTAGAAAGCTCTCATTGCATTCGAGCCATACGAATACCCTCCTAAGAGAATTGTAGAAAGGGAAATGTTCTTAGCTGACATTCTCCTACAATCCGAAGTAAGCGAATCGGAGCCTCTTAGAGAAGCAAATTTCAACCGATCCGGTTGAAATTTGGTACTTGGTGTTAGTATATGGTCTCTAACAACCATGCAAGAATTGGTCCATATCGGTTCATAATTGTATATAGCCCTCATATAAACCGATACCCAGATTTGACCTCTGGAGCCTTTTTGAGAAGCAAAATTCATCCGATCCGTTTGAAATTTGGTACGTGGTATTAGTATATGGTCTTTAACAACCATGCCTAGGGAGCCACCGTGGTGCAATGGTTAGCATGCCCGCCTTGCATACACAAGGTCGTGGGTTCGATTCCTGCTTCGACCGAACACCAAAAAGTTTTTCAGCAGTGGATTATCCCACCTCAGTAATGCTGGTGACATTTCTGAGGGTTGCAAAGCTTCTCTAAGTGGTTTCACTGCAATGTGGAACGCCGTTCGGACTCGGCTATAAAAAGGAGGTCCCTTGTCATTGAGAAGTTCACCAATGTGGTATCACAATGGACTGAATAGTCTAAGTGAGCCTGATACATCGGGCTGCCACCTAACCTAACCTAACAACCATGCCTAAATTTGTCCATATCGATCCATAATCATATATAGCCCTCATATAAACCGATCCCCCAGATTTGGTTTTGGCCAAACTAGGTCCATATAACAGGTTGGCTGATAAGTCCCCGGTCTGACACATAGTTGGCGTCGCTAGTATTAAATGCATATTATTTTTATTTAGTACCAACCTTCAAATGATTCGTGTCAACATTTGACGTCTGTAAGTCAATTAGTTTGTGAGATAGAGCGTCTTTTGTGAAGCAACTTTCGTTATTGTGAAAAAATGGAAAAAAGGGAATTTCGTGTTTTGATAAAATACTGTTTTCTGAAGGGAAAAAATACGGTGGAAGCAAAAACTTGGCTTGATAATGAGTTTCCGGACTCTGCCCCAGGGAAATCAACAATAATTGATTGGTATACAAAATTCAAGCGTGGTGAAATGAGCACGGAGGACGGTGAACTCAGGTTACCGACGAAAACATCAAAAAAATCCACAAAATGATTTTGAATGACCGTAAAATGAAGTTGATCGAGATAGCAGAGGCCTTAAAGATATAAAAGGAACGTGTTGCTCATGTCATTCATCGATATTTGGATATGCGGAAGCTCTGTGCAAAATGGGTGCCGCGCGAGCTCACATTTGACCAAAAACAACAACGTGTTGATAATTCTGAGCGGTGTTTGCAACTGTTAACTTGTAATACACCCGAGTTTTCCGTCGATATGTGACAATGAATGAAACATGGCTCCATCACTACACTCCTGAGTCCAATCGACAGTCGGCTGAGTGGACAGCGACCGGTGAACCGTTTCCGAAGCCTGGAAAGACTCAAAAGTCCGCTGGCAAAGTAATGGCCTCTGTTTTTTGGGATGCGCATGGAATAATTTTTATCGATTATCTTGAGAAGGGAAAAACCATCAACAGTGACTATTATATGGCGTTATTGGAGCGTTTGAAGGTCGAAATCGCGGCAAAACGGCCCCATATGAAGAAGAAAAAAGTGTTGTTCAACCAAGACAACGCACCGTGCCACAAGCCATTGAGAACGATGGCAAAAATTCATGAATTGAGCTTCGAATTGCTTCCCCACCCACCGTATTCTCCAGATCTGGTCCCCAGCGACTTTTTCTTGTTCTCAGACCTCAAAACGATGCTCGCAGGGTAAAAATTTGGCTGCAATGAAGAGGTGATCGCCGAAACTGAGGCCTATTTTGAGGCAAAACCGAAGGAGTACTACCGAAATGGTATCAAAAAATTGGAAGATCGTTATAATCGTTATATCGCTCTTGAAGGGAACATAGTTTCCTTCAATAATAAAAATTTTGACAAAATAATGTGTTTTTCTTTGTTAGACCGGGGACTTATCAGCCAACCTTTTATATTGTTATATATAGCCCTCAGATAAACCGATCCCCAATCACACAAACATTGGCCCATATCGGTTCCCCCATATAAAGCGACACCCATATTTCAATTCCGGCTCTCTAATTACCGCGCAAAAGTCCATATCGGTGCGTAAATTTTTGTAGACTTACCTACATATACCTTTTTTGTCTAACATATACCACGTATGGACTAACTTATAATTTAGAAGACGATTTTAAGAAGTTTTAAGATACATTGCCATCGTTAAGTATTACTACAACCCAAGTAATTCGATTGTGGATGACAGTCTTTCATAGAAGTTTCTACGCAATCCATGGTGGAGGGTACATAAGATTCGGCCTGGCCGAACTTACGGCGGTATCTACTTGTTTATGCTAAACTAACCATCCTGTAAATATTTTTAATATTTACTTCGTTATTTACACCAAAAATTCAGACCATACGCCATGATTGGCTGAAATTTGTTTCGAAGGCCCCTGAGTGCAGTTATGTTTGCAATTCCAAAAATAATTAATTTTTTATACCCTGCGCTACACTGTGGAACAGGGTATTATAAGTTAGTGCATATGTTTGTAACACCCAGAAGGAGACGAGATAGACACATGATGTCTTTGGCAATAATGCTCAGGGTGGGTCCCTGAGTGGATATAACCATGTCCGTCTGTCCGTCCGTCCGTCTGTCTGTGAACACATTTTTGTGATCAAAGTCTAGGTCGCAATTTAAGTCCAATCGCCTTCAAATTTGGCACATGTTCCTAATTTGGGTTAGAATAGAACCCTATTGA
Source organism: Haematobia irritans (assembly GCF_050003625.1). NCBI lineage: Eukaryota > Metazoa > Arthropoda > Insecta > Diptera > Muscidae > Haematobia > Haematobia irritans. Next base: position 101,891,544 of record NC_134399.1, on the reverse strand, counting down.
TTTTGGCAGAAATCGGTTCAGATTAAGATAAAGTTCCCATATATATCTTTCGCCCGATTTGGACTTATATGACCCAAGAAGCCAGATTTTTGGCCGAATTTGGTTGAAATTTTGCACTAGGAGTACAATTAGTAGTATAGTCAAGTGTGCAAAATTTGATTGAAATCGGTTCAGATTTAGATGTAGCTCTCATATATATTTTCGCCCGATATTGGTCCTAAAAGCCAGAGTTTTGGCCCAATTTGGTTGAAATTGTGCATGGGGAGTAGATTTAGCATTGTAGCTATGCGTGCCAAATTTGGTTGAAATCGATTCAGATTTAGATATAGCTCCCATATATATCTTTCGCCCGATATGCACTTATATGGACCCAGAAGCCAGAGTTTTATCCCGATTAGTATAGTCATGTGTGCCAAATCTGATTGAAATCGGTTCAGATTTAGATATAGCTTCCATATATATTTTTCGCCCGATATGGACTTATATGGCCCCAGAAGCCAGAGTTGGCCCAATTTGGTTGAAATTTTGCACTAGTAATATAGTCATGTGTGCCAAATTTGATTGAAATCGGTTTAGATTTAGATTTAGCTCCCATATATATGTTTTTCTGATTTCGACAAAAATGGTCAAAATACCAACATTTTCCTTGTTAAATCGCCACTGCTTAGTCGAAAAGTTGTAAAAATGACTCTAATTTTCCTAAACTTCTAATACATATACATCGAGCGATAAATCATAAATAAACTTTTGCGAAGTTTCCTTAAAATTGCTTCAGATTTAAATGTTTCCCATATTTTTTTTACTAAAATTGTGTTCCACCCTAGTGCATTAGCCGACTTAAATTTTGAGTCTATAGATTTTGTAGAAGTCTATCAAATTCTGTCCAGATCCAGTGATATTTAAATGTATGTATTTGGGACAAACCGTTATATATAGCCCCCAACACATTTGACGGATGTGATATGGTATCGAAAATTTAGATCTACAAAGTGGTGCAGGGTATAATATAGTCGGCCCCGCCCGACTTTAGACTTTCCTCACTTGTTTTTTACTAACATTGTGTTCCACCCTAGTGCATTAGCCGACTTAAATTTTGAGTCTATAGATTTTGTAGAAGTCTATCAAATTCTGTCCAGATCCAGTGATATTTAAATGTATGTATTTGGGACAAACCTTTATATATAGCCCCCAACACATTTGACGGATGTGATATGGTATCGAAAATTTAGATCTACAAAGTGGTGCATGGTATAATATAGTCGGCCCCGCCCGACTTTAGACTTCCCTTACTTGCTTTATTATTAACATTTTTCGTTAAATTATTTATTATACATAGATTCGATATATTGCATTAAATTTGCGCAAAGTTTTTACTTAATTAAATTTATATTAATTTAATTTAATATAAATTTTTTGCTGTCTTAAATTATGACCAAATGAAGATTGATATACAGGAAGTCGATCCGATTCAGTCTAGCACACCAAGAAAATCCCTTGTTACCTTTTTCTTAGGTTAAGTTGTTAAGAAGTCTTTTCCAAACTGTTCCAATAATCAAACTCTCTCATTTTGAGACTTTTTGATAAACGTACGAAATAAGTTTATTCACCTATTCTATGAACTTTTCTCCAAATCTGAAATATAATATAGCAAAATTTTTTTGTAAATATTGGCATATATTAAAGTTGAATATTGCTTGTTAGTCGGATCATATGGACAAAGACTCTAGAAACAGCTGCTGCTTAGTACATAAAATAAAAAAAAACAACAAGTTTATACGGCCGTAAGTTCGGCCAGGCCGAATCTTATGTACCCTCCACCATGGATTGCTTAGAAACTTCTATTAGAAACTGGCATCCACAATCTAACTACTTGGGTTGCGGTAACACTTGCCAATGGCAAGGTATCTTAAAAATCCTTAACACCGTCTTCTAAATTGTAAGTTAGTCCATACGGGGGATATATTAAACAAAATCAAAAAGAAAAAAAAAGACCGATTAAATACGTACACGCAAAAAAATAATTCTTTCCTCCCAAACGAAATTTTAGACAAAAAAGTTCGTTTCTCATTTGCTTTTCGCTGTAAGGAAGTGTATTTGGAAGAAAAGTATATACTTTTTGTGATAAACGTTTATTCTTTTCCAGGATGTAACAACAATTTCATAAAAACTAAAAAAACATTTCTTGCTAATTGCATTTTCCCTCATATATTTCTCACACCCACGAGATTTTTAAGTTCCTAACATCTTTTCCTGTAATACCAACAATGTAGAAGAAATTATACGATTTTATAAATTTTTAATTTTTTTTACCTTTCGCCTGGACGGAGAATCGAACCGCGGACCATGCACTTTGTAAGCCAACACACTAACCACTGAGCTATGTACCTGTTATGGTAATCAATAGATAAATATCCATATAAGTTATATTTATATAGCATAGCTTGCGGCGCCCACGAACCTAATAAACAAAGTTTATTTAACAGAAACAAACATTTAGTTTGGCACCGTGGAGCAGTGGTTGCTACGTCCGACTTGCATGCCAAGGGTCGCGGGTTCGATCCCTGCTTCGACCAAAGTTTTTTTTTTACATATATTCCAGATATGTTCGGAAGATTGCGAAAAAATGTTCAACATTACATTGTAGTATATTAAATTTTGAACTGTAAAATGTGTCTTATTAAAGACCTAAAGTCAGAAAAGAACAGTGTTTGATATAAACGAAATGGACTGTGTTGTTGTTTCAAAAATAACTTTTTTTATTGAAAAAATAAAAATTTTGTAACAAACGAATTTTTTTGATGATAAAAGTTTAAAATTTTCGAAGCAATTCAAAAAACTCTAACAAAAGAAAAACGTTTTCGGTACACGTTTTCCAAACGTTTTTTTTTTCTTTGCGTGTATATAATTCAGTTCGACAAAATTTTCTATAGAAATAACAGGTTGGCTGATAAGTCCTCGGTCTGACAAAGAAAAACACTTTTTTGTCAAAATTCGTTTTTATTATTCAACATAGTTCCCTTCAAGAGCGATACAACGATTATAACGACCTTCCAATTTTTTGATACCATTTTGGTAGTACTCCTTCGGTTTTGCCTCAAAATAGGCCTCAGTTTCGGTGATCATTGCAGCCAAATTTTTTCCCTGCGAGCATCCTTTTGAGGTCTGAGAACAAGAAAAATTCGCTGGGGCCAGATCTGGAGAATACGGTGGGTGGGGAAGAAATTCGAAGCCCAATTCATGAAGTTTTGCCATCGTACTCAATGACTTGTGGCACGGTGCGTTGTCTTGGTGGAACAACACTTTTTTCTTCTTCAAATGGGGCCGTTTTGCCGCGATTTCGACTTTCAAACGCTCCAATAGCGCCATATAATAGTCACTGGTTTTTCCCTTCTCAAGATAATCGATAAAAATTATTCCATGCGCATCCCAAAAAACAGAGGCCATTACTTTGCCAGCGGACTTTTGAGTCTTTCCACGCTTCGGAGACGGTTCACCGGTCGCTGTCCACTCAGCCGACTGTCGATTGGACCCAGGAGTGTAGTGATGGAGCCATGTTTCTTCCATTGTCACATATCGATGGAAAAACTCGGGTGTATTACGAGTTAACAGCTTCAAATACGGCTCAGAATCATCAACACGTTGTTGTTTTTGGTAAAATGTGAGCTCACGCGGCACCCATTTTGCACAGAGCTTCCGCATATCCAAATATTGATGAATGATATGACCAACACGTTCCTTTGATATCTTTAAGGCCTCTGCTATCTCGATCAACTTCATTTTACGGTCATTCAAAATCATTTTGTTGATTTTTTTTTATGTTTTCGTCGGTAACCACCTCTTTCGGGCGTCCACTGCGTTCACCGTCCTCCGTGCTCATTTCACCACACTTGAATTTTGCATACCAATCAATTATTGTTGATTTCCCTGGGGCAGAGTCCGGAAACTCATTATCAAGCCAAGTTTTTGCTTCCACCGTATTTTTTCCCTTCAGAAAACAGTATTTTATCAAAACACGAAATTCCTTTTTTCCATTTTTTTCACAATAACAAAAGTTGCTTCACAAAATACGTTCTATCTCACAAACTAATTGACTTACAGACGTCAAATTTTGACACGAATCATTTGAAGGTTGGTACTATATAAAAATAATATGCATTTAATACTAGCGACGGCATCTATGTGCCAGACCGGGGACTTATCAGCCAACCTGTTAAAATGTTGACAAAATTTTCTATAGAAATAAAATGTTTGTTGTTGTTTTTTTATTTCAGCTTAAAACCATACATTGACTAAACTACAAGAGTAGCTTAACCAACAGAGGAAAAGAATGTTTGTCAAATTTATTTGGGCAAAGCCCTATAGACTGCAAGATGGTTGGATGGACGCACGTTTCGGAATTACCACATTCCTCATCAGCATCCTCTACTTGCAGCAAAACTATCAACCAATTATCAGAATAAATTCAGGCAGTTTATTAAACCCAACAAAAACCACACTTGAACCCTCCGAAAAAAGGTTTTACATTGATAGCCGGCTTATGCCAAATAAATTCGAAACAAACATATCTCTTTTCCTATGCCACTGTCAAATCATCGATTTGAATTCACATGGCTGGGTTTATTTTGAGCGTGCCTCCTCTTCTTTTTCCATTTGTTTTGTTTTGTTATTGTTGGTTTTGTTCTTTAAGCATTGTTGTTGTTTTTTTATTTCAGCTTAAAACCATACATTGACTAAACTACAAGAGTAGCTTAACCAACAGAGGAAAAGAATGTTTGTCAAATTTATTTGGGCAAAGCCCTATAGACTGCAAGATGGTTGGATGGACGCACGTTTCGGAATTACCACATTCCTCATCAGCATCCTCTACTTGCAGCAAAACTATCAACCAATTATCAGAATAAATTCAGGCAGTTTATTAAACCCAACAAAAACCACACTTGAACCCTCCGAAAAAAGGTTTTACATTGATAGCCGGCTTATGCCAAATAAATATGTTAAATATGTTTGTTTCGAATTTATTTGGCATAAGCCGGCTATCAATGTAAAACCTTTTTTCGGAGGGTTCAAGTGTGGTTTTTGTTGGGTTTAATAAACTGCCTGAATTTATTCTGATAATTGGTTGATAGTTTTGCTGCAAGTAGAGGATGCTGATGAGGAATGTGGTAATTCCGAAACGTGCGTCCATCCAACCATCTTGCAGTCTATAGGGCTTTGCCCAAATAAATTTGACAAACATTCTTTTCCTCTGTTGGTTAAGCTACTCTTGTAGTTTAGTCAATGTATGGTTTTAAGCTGAAATAAAAAAACAACAACAATGCTTAAAGAACAAAACCAACAATAACAAAACAAAACAAATGGAAAAAGAAGAGGAGGCACGCTCAAAATAAACCCAGCCATGTGAATTCAAATCGATGATTTGACAGTGGCATAGGAAAAGAGATATGTTTGTTTCGAATTTATTTGGCATAAGCCGGCTATCAATGTAAAACCTTTTTTCGGAGGGTTCAAGTGTGGTTTTTGTTGGGTTTAATAAACTGCCTGAATTTATTCTGATAATTGGTTGATAGTTTTGCTGCAAGTAGAGGATGCTGATGAGGAATGTGGTAATTCCGAAACGTGCGTCCATCCAACCATCTTGCAGTCTATAGGGCTTTGCCCAAATAAATTTGACAAACATTCTTTTCCTCTGTTGGTTAAGCTACTCTTGTAGTTTAGTCAATGTATGGTTTTAAGCTGAAATAAAAAAACAACAACAATGCTTAAAGAACAAAACCAACAATAACAAAACAAAACAAATGGAAAAAGAAGAGGAGGCACGCTCAAAATAAACCCAGCCATGTTAATTCAAATCGATGATTTGACAGTGGCATAGGAAAAGAGATATGTTTGTTTCGAATTTATTTGGCATAAGCCGGCTATCAATGTAAAACCTTTTTTCGGAGGGTTCAAGTGTGGTTTTTGTTGGGTTTAATAAACTGCCTGAATTTATTCTGATAATTGGTTGATAGTTTTGCTGCAAGTAGAGGATGCTGATGAGGAATGTGGTAATTCCGAAACGTGCGTCCATCCAACCATCTTGCAGTCTATAGGGCTTTGCCCAAATAAATTTGACAAACATTCTTTTCCTCTGTTGGTTAAGCTACTCTTGTAGTTTAGTCAATGTATGGTTTTAAGCTGAAATAAAAAAACAACAACAATGCTTAAAGAACAAAACCAACAATAACAAAACAAAACAAATGGAAAAAGAAGAGGAGGCACGCTCAAAATAAACCCAGCCATGTGAATTCAAATCGATGATTTGACAGTGGCATAGGAAAAGAGATATGTTTGTTTCGAATTTATTTGGCATAAGCCGGCTATCAATGTAAAACCTTTTTTCGGAGGGTTCAAGTGTGGTTTTTGTTGGGTTTAATAAACTGCCTGAATTTATTCTGATAATTGGTTGATAGTTTTGCTGCAAGTAGAGGATGCTGATGAGGAATGTGGTAATTCCGAAACGTGCGTCCATCCAACCATCTTGCAGTCTATAGGGCTTTGCCCAAATAAATTTGACAAACATTCTTTTCCTCTGTTGGTTAAGCTACTCTTGTAGTTTAGTCAATGTATGGTTTTAAGCTGAAATAAAAAAACAACAACAATGCTTAAAGAACAAAACCAACAATAACAAAACAAAACAAATGGAAAAAGAAGAGGAGGCACGCTCAAAATAAACCCAGCCATGTGAATTCAAATCGATGATTTGACAGTGGCATAGGAAAAGAGATATGTTTGTTTCGAATTTATTTGGCATAAGCCGGCTATCAATGTAAAACCTTTTTTCGGAGGGTTCAAGTGTGGTTTTTGTTGGGTTTAATAAACTGCCTGAATTTATTCTGATAATTGGTTGATAGTTTTGCTGCAAGTAGAGGATGCTGATGAGGAATGTGGTAATTCCGAAACGTGCGTCCATCCAACCATCTTGCAGTCTATAGGGCTTTGCCCAAATAAATTTGACAAACATTCTTTTCCTCTGTTGGTTAAGCTACTCTTGTAGTTTAGTCAATGTATGGTTTTAAGCTGAAATAAAAAAACAACAACAATGCTTAAAGAACAAAACCAACAATAACAAAACAAAACAAATGGAAAAAGAAGAGGAGGCACGCTCAAAATAAACCCAGCCATGTGAATTCAAATCGATGATTTGACAGTGGCATAGGAAAAGAGATATGTTTGTTTCGAATTTATTTGGCATAAGCCGGCTATCAATGTAAAACCTTTTTTCGGAGGGTTCAAGTGTGGTTTTTGTTGGGTTTAATAAACTGCCTGAATTTATTCTGATAATTGGTTGATAGTTTTGCTGCAAGTAGAGGATGCTGATGAGGAATGTGGTAATTCCGAAACGTGCGTCCATCCAACCATCTTGCAGTCTATAGGGCTTTGCCCAAATAAATTTGACAAACATTCTTTTCCTCTGTTGGTTAAGCTACTCTTGTAGTTTAGTCAATGTATGGTTTTAAGCTGAAATAAAAAAACAACAACAATGCTTAAAGAACAAAACCAACAATAACAAAACAAAACAAATGGAAAAAGAAGAGGAGGCACGCTCAAAATAAACCCAGCCATGTGAATTCAAATCGATGATTTGACAGTGGCATAGGAAAAGAGATATGTTTGTTTCGAATTTATTTGGCATAAGCCGGCTATCAATGTAAAACCTTTTTTCGGAGGGTTCAAGTGTGGTTTTTGTTGGGTTTAATAAACTGCCTGAATTTATTCTGATAATTGGTTGATAGTTTTGCTGCAAGTAGAGGATGCTGATGAGGAATGTGGTAATTCCGAAACGTGCGTCCATCCAACCATCTTGCAGTCTATAGGGCTTTGCCCAAATAAATTTGACAAACATTCTTTTCCTCTGTTGGTTAAGCTACTCTTGTAGTTTAGTCAATGTATGGTTTTAAGCTGAAATAAAAAAACAACAACAATGCTTAAAGAACAAAACCAACAATAACAAAACAAAACAAATGGAAAAAGAAGAGGAGGCACGCTCAAAATAAACCCAGCCATGTGAATTCAAATCGATGATTTGACAGTGGCATAGGAAAAGAGATATGTTTGTTTCGAATTTATTTGGCATAAGCCGGCTATCAATGTAAAACCTTTTTTCGGAGGGTTCAAGTGTGGTTTTTGTTGGGTTTAATAAACTGCCTGAATTTATTCTGATAATTGGTTGATAGTTTTGCTGCAAGTAGAGGATGCTGATGAGGAATGTGGTAATTCCGAAACGTGCGTCCATCCAACCATCTTGCAGTCTATAGGGCTTTGCCCAAATAAATTTGACAAACATTCTTTTCCTCTGTTGGTTAAGCTACTCTTGTAGTTTAGTCAATGTATGGTTTTAAGCTGAAATAAAAAAACAACAACAATGCTTAAAGAACAAAACCAACAATAACAAAACAAAACAAATGGAAAAAGAAGAGGAGGCACGCTCAAAATAAACCCAGCCATGTGAATTCAAATCGATGATTTGACAGTGGCATAGGAAAAGAGATATGTTTGTTTCGAATTTATTTGGCATAAGCCGGCTATCAATGTAAAACCTTTTTTCGGAGGGTTCAAGTGTGGTTTTTGTTGGGTTTAATAAACTGCCTGAATTTATTCTGATAATTGGTTGATAGTTTTGCTGCAAGTAGAGGATGCTGATGAGGAATGTGGTAATTCCGAAACGTGCGTCCATCCAACCATCTTGCAGTCTATAGGGCTTTGCCCAAATAAATTTGACAAACATTCTTTTCCTCTGTTGGTTAAGCTACTCTTGTAGTTTAGTCAATGTATGGTTTTAAGCTGAAATAAAAAAACAACAACAATGCTTAAAGAACAAAACCAACAATAACAAAACAAAACAAATGGAGAAATAAAATGTTGACATAATTATACCCTTCACCACTACTGTGGTACAGGGTATAATAAGTTTGTGCATTTGTATGTAACGCCAAGAAGGAAAAGTCTGAGACCCATCGTTTAGTATACCGATCGTCTTAGAATTAAATTCTGAGTCGATTTAGCGATGTCCGTCTGTCTGTCTGTCCGTCTGTCTGTCTGTTGATGTATTTTTGTGTGCAAAGTACAGTTCGCAGTTTTAGTCCGATTGTCCTAAAATTTGGTATAAGGTCCTGTTTCGGCTCAAAGACGATCCCTATTGATTTTGGAAAAAATCGGTTCAGATTTAGATATAGCTGCCATATATATTTTTCACCGATCTGGTCATAATTGGCGTGTATATCAACCGATCTTCCTCAAATTCCGTACATCCGAATATTTTATGAGTCTCGAAAAACTTGCAAAATATCAGCCAAATCGGTTCAGATTTAGATATAGCTCCCATATATAGCTTTCGCCCGATTTACACTCATTTGCCCACAGAGGCCAAGTTTTTGCTCCGATTTAGTTGAAACTTTGCACAGGGAGTAGAATTAGCATTGTAGCTATGCGTGTCAAATTTGGTTGAAATCGGTTCAGATTTAGATATAGCTCCCATATATAGCTTTCGCACGATTTACACTCAGAGGCCAATTTTTTGCTCCGATTTAGTTGAAATTTTGCACAGGGAGTACAATTAGGATTGTAGCTATGCGTGCCAAATTTGGTTGAAATCGGTTCAGATTTAGATATAGCTCCCATATATAGCTTTCGCCCGATTTACACTCATATGACCACAGAGGCCAATTTTTTGCTCCGATTTAGTTGAAATTTTGCACAGGGAGTAGAATTAGCATTGTAGCTATGCGTGCCAAATTTGGTTGAAATCGGTTCAGATTTAGATATATCTCCCATATATAGCTTTCGCCCGATTTACACTCATATGACCGTAGAGGCCAATTTTCAACTCCGATTTAGTTGAAATTTTACACAGGGAGTAGAATTAGCATTGTAGCTATGCGTGCCAAATTTGGTTGAAATCGGTTCAAATTTAGATATAGCTCCCATATATATGTTTTTCTGATTTCGACAAAAATGGTCAAAATACCAACATTTTCCTTGTAAAGTCGTCACTGCTTAGTCGAAAAGTTGTAAAAATGACTCTAATTTTTCTAAACTTCTAATGCATATATATCGAGCGATAAATCATAAATAAACTTTTGCGAAGTTTTCTTAAAATTGCTCCAGATTTAAATGTTTCCCATATTTTTTTACTAACATTGTGTTCCACCCTAGTGCATTAGCCGACTTAAATTTTGAGTCTATAGATTTTGTAGAAGTCTATCAAATTCTGTCCAGATCGAGTGATATTTAAATGTATGTATTTGGGACAAACCTTTATATATAGCCCCAACACATTTGATGGCTGTGATATGGTATCGAAAATTTAGATCTATAAAGAGGTGCAGGGTATAATATAGTCGGCCCCGCCCGACTTTAGACTTTCCTTACTTGTTTTCTATAGAAATAAAATTTTGACAAAATTATTTATAGAAATAAATTTTTTCATAAAATTTTGATAAAATAAAATTTTGACAAAATTTTCTATAGAAATAAAATTTTAACAACATTTTCTACAGAAATAAAATTTTGACAAAACTTTCTATAGTAATAAAATTTTGACAACATTTTTTATAGAAATAAAATTTTGGTAGATTATTTTTGGCGATATGGACCAATTTTTGTGTGATTGGCCATTGGCTATATATAACTATATACCGATATGGACCAATTTTTGCGTGGCTATTAGCAGCCATATACTAGCGCAATGTACCAAATTTCAACCGAATCGGATGAATTTTGCTCCTCCAAGAGGTTGCGGAGGTCAAATCTGGGGATCGATTTATATGGGGGCTATATATAATTATCGACCGATATCGACCAATTTTTGCATGGTTTTTATAGACCACATACTAATACCACATACCAAATTTCAACCGTACCGGATGAATTTTGTTCCTCCAAGAAGCTCTGCAAGCCAAATCTGGGGGTCGGTTTATATGGGGCTATACGTAAAAGTGATCCGATATGGACCATTTGCAATACCAACCGACCTACATCAATAACAACTACTTATGCCAAGTTTCAAGTCGATAGCTTGTTTCGTTCGGAAGTCAGCGTGATTTCAACAGACGGACGGACGGACATGCTCAAATCGACTCAGAATTTCACCACGACCCAGAATATATATACTTTATGGGGTCTTAGAGCATTATTTCGATGTGTTACAAACGGAATAACAAAGTTAATATACCCCCATCCTATGGTGGAGGGTATAAAAACAACGTTAATGCAAATACTTTGGTGTTGCTTAAAAGTGTTTTTGATTGTTCCAAATCATTTGACAAAATAGCCGAAGGACTGGAAGAAAATTATTATATGATTAAACAATACGACTTCTTAATGTGCTACTTCATTAGATGACATTGTATTTTCCAATTACAATATGATATTATCATCTATTCATTCCCCTTTTGAAGAAATCTCGCTTCTCAATTTAAATAAGTTTGACTAATTGATGTTTTACATAAATCAGTGTGTTATTGTATTAATCACACCACTTAAGTTATTACCAACTGACCAATGACTTACTTTGGATATGGATCAGTTAATGATTACATGGTCTAAACTAAGTAAAACAAATCTGGAACGCATATAATATTTTGCTTTGAAAACATCTCCTCGTAATGGATTGTCATGTTCAGTACATATATATACATGCTAAGAAAAAACGTGTACCGAAAGCGTTTGTCTACATTTAGAGTTTTTTGAGTTTATGCGAAAATTTAAAACTTTTATCACCCAAAAAAAAAACTTTTTTTTTACAAAATTTTTATTTTTGCAATAAAAAAATAGCCGTAAGTTCAGCCGGGTCGAATCTTATATACACTGAAAAAATTATTGTCGCGAGGTCAAAGATTTCATGTCTTTAAAATACGAATGCAAATTTTGCTTAGCATAGAAGACGCATTTCTCTAAAAAAAAGTTTTTTTCTTTGTCCAAAAGTCAATAAACTTTTCAATGAAGCCGTATTGTCTTTATAATTAAGTGCTTTGACTTAAAAATGGGTATCATAACATGAAAGAAGAAATTTTTGGGCTAAGGTCAACTTGACTTTAATAATTCAGAAAAATTCTTTAAAATTAATGAAATTGTCTTTAAATTTGTTGTCTTTTTGCATCTTGACTACAAAGCAAAAAATCATTCAAATATAGGACATGTTTTTCAACACTTTATTTAAAGACGTTTTTTACTTGAAACATATCATAATTTCTACTAGAAGTCGAGTCTGAATTTGAAAAATGAAGTTGTCGTTAACTCGTTTTTAAAGAACTTTGATAGCATATGAAGAAAAAAAGCTGAAAAAAACGAAAAATTACAATTTACTTCCTAGAAGCAAGAACACAAAACCTAAATTTAAAAGAGAATAGTGTCTTAAAAGCATTGGCGGAGCTAGAAATTTTCTCTAACTATACATCCTCAATTTTATTGCGGTGTTAAAGGCAATATGCAGCAATATCAATCAAAAACAAAAAAACTCAATCACAAAAATTAGTTGTATCAATTAATTTTTTAATTGGCTTTGATGATTGATACTATCATTTTTTTTGATTGAATACATTTCAATTAAAAACAAGTAAGTAAAATCTAAAGTCGGGCGGAGCCGACTATATTATACCCTTCACCACTATGTAGACAAACATTTGTGTTACCATCTCAACTACTTAAAATTTGCTGGGAGCTATATAAAGGTTTGCATTTCCAGATACAAATACTTTTAATGGAAACAATTTTTTGTACTTCTACAAAAACTCTAGAATTAAAATTTAAATCGGCTAACGCCCTGGGATGATACACAATGTTAGTAAAAAATATGGGAAATATGAAGCGAGAGAAATTTTAATGCAATTGTACAAAAGAGATTTTTAATTTTTCAGGCGATACATATGTATTCGAGATATAGGACAATTAGAGTAATATTTACAATTTGTGCTACTCAGCAGTGGCGATTTTACAAGGATATTGGTTAGATCTCGCCAAGATATGTGTAGGGCGACTTGGAGCCTTATTTAAAACTAATCCGTTCTGTGGAAATTTTGGCATTGCAGTGTGTAGGATATGGGGAAATCATCACAGAATTTTGTGTAAACTGTGAGAATTTTGGCCATATTTGTATTCTCTGTGGAAACTATCCAGTCAATTGGAGGAAAATCCCATTGAAAATGGGTCTAAAATATGAAACAGTCGACCATATTTCCCCAACTCTGGTGTACGTATATATGGGAGCTATATACAATCTGAACCCATTTTGAATAAATTTGACATGTATAGTTAGAATAATAATTCTGCTATCTATGCGAAATTTCACGTAAATGGGAGTATAACTTTGGCCCCCCTGGTCATATGAGTGCAAATCGGACGGGAGATATATATGGGAGCCATATCTAAATCTGAATCGATTTCAACCAAATTTGGCACAATTACCTATACTACTAAACGTACTCCTTGTGCGAAATTTGAAGCAAATCACGGCAAAACCCTGGATTTTGAGGCCATATAAGTTCAATCGGACGAAAGATATATATGGGAGCTATATCTAAATCTGAACCGATTTTAACAAAATTTGACACACTTAACGATACTATTAAACGTACCCCTTGTGCAAAATGTGAAGCAAATCACGGCAAATCTCTGGCTTTTGTGGCCATATAAGTTCAAATCGGACGAAAGATATATATGGGAGCTATATCTAAATTTGAACCGATTTCAATCAAGTGTACCAAGCATTGGTAGAATGCCAATTCTACCCTCTGTGCAAAATTTCATGAAGATCGGTAGTAAATTTTGGGCTCTGTGGTCATATGAGTCTAAATCGGACGAAAGATATATATGGGAGCTATATCTAAATCTGAACCGATTTGGCTGATATTTTGCAAGATTTGCGAGATTCATTAAATATTTGGATGTACGGTATTTCAAGAAAATTGGTTGATAAACACGCTAACTATGACCACATCGTAGATAATTATATATGGCAGCTATATCTAAATCTGAACCGATTTTTTCCAAAACCAATAGCAATTGTCTCTGTCTCAAGAAACGGCCCTATGCCAAATTTGAGGACGATCGGACTTAAATTGCGAGCTGTACTTTGTGCACAAAATTACATATACAGACAGACGGACGGACAGACAGACGGACATCGCTAAATCGACTCAGATTTTAATTCTTACCCGATCGGTTTACTAAAAGATGGGTCTATGACCACTATTTCTTGGCGTTATATACAAATGCACAAACTTATTATACCCCGTACCACAGTAGTGGTGAAGGGTATAATTAATTAGATCAATTAATTTCATGGTTGAAGACAAAAAATATTTTATTGTGTGTGGGAGCCGGTTCCACGACACCGCTATAAATAATCAAATAACAACTTACCATTATTTAATATAACAAAAAATAAAAGCATTGCTTTAAGTATGTGCTTGAAAAATACTGTTTGTAATTTATTTTTAATTCAAGACAACAAACATATGATTTTTAAATTTTATTTAAAATGTGTGTTTTAAAACAGGACTAGAAATCATAAAGCAAAACATAAACTTAATATATTCATCGTGTATAAAAAATACTAAGAATAAAAAATTAAATAAAAGGCAAAAAATAAATTGAATATTATAAAACGTCTATCTTCGATTAGTTTTTAAAAATTCTCTGAGAACAGAATACAACGAAGCAACTGTCGAGAGCAGAGGTGCCAACTCTGTGGATTTTTCGTGATTTTGACGATTTTAGATGGTAAATTGGGCATGTGACGATTTATGATTTTAATCAACGTAGTTATAAATTGACTATTTTTGAAAATGTGCGTCTCAAGTTTCCTTTTAGTGTTTTTATGACGTGTTTTTAGTTGTAATGTAAATATCAATACTAAAAAATATGCTTAACATACTCTCTCTGCCACAATCTTAATTGGATTAAACACATCGCAAAGCCTGAATTAAAATATAAAACAACTGTAGCTTTGATTATTCTGGGGGGGCAAGAACTATTCTGGGGGGGGGGCATAGCCCCCCCCAGCACCCCCCTAGCTACGCCAATGCTTAAAAGTAAACTTACTTTTATTCTCCGCTTGTTTGCTCGGAATCAATACCAAAATTTTTAAAGTAAAGACAAAATCTTTGGAACCGGGCATGTTTTTTTTCAGTGTACCCTCCACCATGCTCTACTAAAGACTACCATCTACAATCGAATCATTTGAGTTACCTTAACCTTTATGAAGGCAGATTAATTTCCTACATAAAACAATTAAGTTCTTAATGAGTTTATATAGAGGAGACTATAAATAATTATGAACCTATATGAACCAAATTTCGCGCGGTTATTAGAGGTCTAAATTTCAATTGCATCGGATGAAATTTGCGCCTACAGGAAGCGCAGGAGACAAATCTGGGGATCGGTTTATATGGGTAGCTATATATAATTATGTATCGATTGGTACTAATTTTTGCATGGTTGTTAGAGACCCTATACTGAAGGTTGAATTACACACCATGCGTCAATCCGTGCGTTGATGGAAGGGTTGATTTTTTCTGTTTGCGGCAGACTATTCGAGCTTTTGATTTCAAAGAGAAATTTCAACTCTTCAATCATCGGACGCATTGAACGCATGGTATGTAATTCTACCTTAACACCACGTACCAAATTTCAACCGGTTCGTATGAATTTTGCTCTCCAAGAGGCTCCGGAGGTCAACTATGAGGATCGGCTTATATGGGGGCTATATATAATTATGGGTCGATATGGACAAATTATGTCATGGTTATTAGAGACCATATGCTAACACCACATACCAAATTTAAACCGGATCGGATGAAATTTCACTTCGAGGAAGCTTCGCTAGCCAAATCTGGGGATCGGTTTATGTGGGGACTATATATAATTTTGGACATATATGAACCAATTTTTGCGGGGTTGTTAGAAGCCATATTCTAACACCACGTATCAAGTTTCAATTGGACCAGATGAAATTTGCTACTTCCAGAGGCTCTGCAAGCCAAATATGGGAATCGGCTTATATGGGAACTATACTCATATATAATTATGGACCTATATTGGTCAATTATTGCATGACTGTTAGAGGCTATATACTAACACCACTTACCAAATTTCAACCGGATCTGATGAAATTTGCTCCTCTAAGAGGCTCCGCAAGCCAAATCTTAAGGTCAGTTTATATGGGGCCTATACGTAAAAGTGGTCTGATATGGTCCATTTTCAATACAATCCGACCTACATCAATAACAACTACTGGTACCAAGTTTCAAGTCGATAGCTTGTTTCGTTCGGAGGTTAGCGTGATTTCAACAGACGGACGGACAGAGGTAGATCGACTCAGAATTTCACCATGGCCGGGCTGCATGTACTCCTTTTTATACCCACTACCATAGAATGGTGACAAACTTATTATACCCCCCATAATAAGTTTGTCATTCCGTTTGCAATACATCGAAATATCGATTTCTAACTATATAAAGTATATATATTCTTGATCAGGGAGAAATTGTAAGGCGATATAAACATGTTCTTCTGGCCGTCTGTCTGTCTGTTGTAATCACAGTCTCCAATAATGACCATACCTGAAATTTGGCACAGATTCGTCTTTTGTCTGCACGCAGGCCAAGTTCGAAGATGGGCTATATCGGTCCAGGTGTTGATATAGCTCCCATATAAACCGATCCCCCGATTTGGGGTCTGGGGCTTCTAGAAACCGTAGTTTTTAATCAATTTGCCTAAAAGTGGAAATCTAGAGGTATTTTGGGTCTATAAATACGTGTGCAGAAAATGGTTGAATCGGTCCATTTTTTGGAATAGCCCCCATATGGACCGATCTCCCGATTTTACTTTTTGGGCTTCTAGAAACCGTAGTTTTTAAACGATTTGTCTGAAAATGGAAATCTGGAGGTATTTTAGGACCACAAATTGGTTTGTCGAAAATGGTGTGTTTCGATCCATGTTTTGGTATAGCCCCCATATAGACTGATCTCCCGATTTTACTTCTTGTGCTTCTAGAAACCGTTGCAAATCGAGAGGTATTTTAGATCCACAAATAGGTGTGTCGAAAATGGATTTGAAATTGGAAGTCTGGAGGTATTTTAGGACCACAAATTGGTTTGTCGAAAATGGTGTGTTTCGATCCATGTTTTGGTATAGCCGCCATATAGACCGACTCTCGATTTTACTACTTGGGCTTCTAGCAACCGTAGCAAATCTAGAGGTATTTTAGAACCACAAATAGATGTGTCGAAAATGGAGCATATAGGTTAATCTCCCGATTTTAATTCTTGGGCGTCGAGAAACTGTAATTTCCATCCGATTTGCTTGAAATTTGAAATCTAGAGATATTTTAGGACCACAAACAGGTGTGTCGATTAGATCGCATCGATAGATCGTGCATCGATAGATCGTTTGCTATAGCTCCATATAGACCGATCTCAGGAGTTTACTTCTTTTAGTTTTTATCCAATGTGCCTGAAATTGGAAATCTTGATGTTTTTTAGGACCATAAATAGGTGTTCCGTAAATATTGTGTATCGGTACAGATTATGATATATCCCCCTTATAAACCCGCCCTTATATTTGGGGTCTAGATTCTTTAGGGTTTTCAGAACCACAATTAGGTGTGTATCGGTGCATATTTTTGGCATAGCACCCATATAACATAGACTGATCTCCCGATTTAAGTCCTTGGTCGTATATAAACCTTGTTCGTATGATAAGGCCGATTTCACTTCTTGGTGGTATTGAAGGCACACTAATCATGAAAATTGGGTTACCCCCATTATTCAAATATACAGATTTTAGATTTCATATCAAGGCGTTATTTAATCTTTTTCTTGCACAGTTATGTTACATGAGATGTTTATGACTCCTCTAAAACTCAAATAAAAATTGTTCTTATAAATCCGGAATCTGATTTAGTCTTCATAGATAGAATCGTTAAATTTATCTTCGGAAAGTGTGCTTACTGCTTGAATTGATCTGCTTGGGAGAATATCTGTCAGCCAACCCCCTGAAATCCTATATATTATCAAGTAACCCGCAACGACGAAGAGTTTCCAAAGGAAACTATTATATTGGATTCATGGTGGTGGGTATTTAATATTCGGCCCGGCCGAACTTATTGCTGTATATACTTGTTTCTTCTCAATTGTTCAAGCCACTTACTAAGTCATACAAAAACATTATATATGTAATAAAAATGCTCAAAATAAACGATTTTATTAAAAATGTTTGAAAAATGCATATATCCTATTTCATCTTTAGTACCATTTATTGACATTGTATCTCTCACTTGAGGAGCACAAATTTGGATAATGGTGATTTTTGCCAGTGATGCATTTTGAAGCAGAAACAGGGCAGACATCATAAATTGGATGATCTACCATATTAGTGGTGGCATAGTTACAGGCTATCAAATATGTTGTATACCATTTGCCGTTTTCCTTGAAAATGGCAGCAGCACAGCCGACACGGATATTACGATCAGTCATCATGACAGTGAAATGCCCTATAGGTCTTTGCAATGGCCAAGAAATACATTTCAATAATGTATTATTGCCGAAAAAGCGTCAGATGCAATACTTACGGTCCTTGGTATCTAGAGGGAAATTTTTTGATAAATTCCATGCGACTATTCTTGACTTCATTGAACCAAGATTCCACTGCCTTGGTCATCATCTGTTCATCGGTATCGGACTCACTATAGCTGGATAAAAACAAATTTTGGCCGGAATATTTAAAGGTGTCGGTATTGTGACATCTATCGTGATTCATACGGCACTGGCGAACATTGAGATCTGCCAAAGAGGCCAATTCATCATCCCATTGCATGGTAGCCATACGGCAAGCTTTAGGATGTTTGTAGTCACCACCACCGGCAATGAAGTTTCTTTTGGCATTATGTACCTTGAGGATTGTAGCTTTCAGATTTTTATCCATGTTTACCGATCTTACATTGTTTGGACAAAAGGTAGCAAAATTCTAGAAGGAAAGTGCTTAGAATAGCATAGATCTGATCTTTAGTCTAGAGGATAAACTTACGCCATTATGACCACATGCAATGTGTCTGCCTTTTGAACCACATACCGAGGGAGAACAATAATTTGTACCTTCGACCAATGTCAGAATAGTCACTAAGACTACTGGGAAATAGAACCCATGAAGATAATTTTGCATTTTTGATTGTTCTTCGATAGAACTTTCCACAACTGATACTGATCGAGGGCTAAAAGAGCCCGTTTATATTTGGAATATATGGTCATCAAGGTGAATTTGGTTATTCTTCTAGAATCACAAATGTCTGTTGCGGAATATTAATTAGAATTATTTCCAGTCATGCTATGATAGATTATTAGTTACAAGTTTAAAGCGTTTCTATATTTAAAATTGATTTAACTGGAACAAGGCGTACCTAACATTACCGTTAGTAACCAAATGACCTTAAGGTGGAAATCAAAATTTTAGCACATTATTTTTAAGTGCAAACATATAATATTCCTAAACTAGCATAACATGTTTGGGACGTATATGTTAATATGTTAGAACATGTTATGTTTGGGACATATCATTTTTTTAAACATAATATGTGTGGATGGGAACATACATTTATTTAGAAATTGCTTATTAACATATATGTGTTTAGAAAGAGAGACCAAGAGAGTGTAAAACAAGTTAGTAAAGTCTAAAGTCGGACGGGGCCGACTATATTATACCCTTCACCACTGTAGCCCTAACTGTTTGATACCAGTTCAATTCCTTCAAATTTTTTGGGATCTAAAGGGTGGTTAAATTGTAAGGGCCGATGTTGAATGTGAACCACACCTAAACGCCAAGTTTTTTTCCGAATTTTATTTGACACTTCTCTATTTCAGACTTACTCAATTTGAACCATGGAGAGATACACAATCCAACAACGTGTTAAATGGTTCCAAGAAATGGCAACAGTGGATGATCAATTTTCGAAGAAAATCATCTTCAGTGATGAGGCACATTTTCACCTCAGTGGATTCGTCAATAAACAGAATTGCCGCATTTGGGCGAATGAGAATCCAAGAGTGATTGTCGAAAAACCAATGCACCCACAAAGAGTGACTGTTTGGTGCGGTTTATGGGTTGGCGGCATCGTCGGGCCGTATTTTTTCCAAAATGAGGCCGGTCAGGCAGTTACTGTGAGTGGTGTTCGCTATCGTGAGATGATAACGAACTTTTTATGGCCCGAATTGGAAGATATGGATGTGGACGATATGTGGTTTCAGTAGAACGTTGCCACTTGCCACACAGCTAACGAAACAATGGCTCTTTTGCGCAACAAATTCAATGGCCGTGTTATCTCACGTAATAGCGATGTCAATTGGCCGCCAAGATCATGTGATTTGACACCGTTAGACTTTTTTCTTTGGGATTATTTGAAAGAAAAGGTGGACGTCGATAAGGCAGCAACAATTCAAGAGCTAAAGGATGAGATAATTCGGCACATTAACGGCATAGAACCTCCATTATGCATCAGCGTCATCGAAAATTTGGACCATCGGATGAAGGTGTGCCACCGAGGTCGCGGCGCCCATATTTTGTTCCATACATAATTGAGTAATACCAATATATCATAATAAAATAAAATTACAATAATTTCCTAAATAGTTTGTGTTTTATTCAAAATCAACATCGGCCCTTGAAATTTTAACCACCCCTTATATAAACCCAGCAACAAAAAAAAAAAATGGAAGTTCTTCCAAAGGCACAACTTTAAAAGCACTTCCAGAAGATGCACTCCCAATGATGTTCTTTATTTTAACTATCCAGGAAGTTCTTTTAATTCAATTATTTATTTGACAAAATATCGCAGGATTTTTTAATTTACATCCAAAACATTGAATTCGGATCACGCCTAAAGAAGTGATGCAAATTCAGTGCAACGGCTGTTGAAATGGAGGACTTCCGTTCTATGACAAGCCCATGTTAAATTCATCGTTTCTGCGTAAATTTTGCACAACTCCCGGATCCAAAAAGAACATTTTCATTACTTTTTTGGCGACGCTTTTTTTGCTGGGAAGGTTTACATTCCCATTTACAGGTTGGCTGATAAGTCTGACACATAGATGGCGTCGCTAGTATTAAATGCATATTATTTTTATATAGTACCAACCTTCAAATGATTTGCGTCAAAATTTGACGTCTGTAAGTCAATTAGTTTGTGAGATAGAGCGTCTTTTGTGAAGCAACTTTTGTTATCGTGAAAAAAATGGAAAAAAATGGAAATTTCGTGTTTTGATAAAATTCTGTTTTCTGAAGGGAAAACATACGGTGGAAGCAAAACTTGGCTTGATAATGAGTTTCCAGACTCTGCCCCAGGGAAATCAACAATAATTGATTGGTATGCAAAATTCAAGCGTGGTGAAATGAGCACGGAGGACGGTGAACGCAGTGGACGCCCGAAAGAAGTGGTTACCGACGAAAACATCAAAAAATCCACAAAATGATTTTGAATGACCGTAAAATGAAGTTGATCGAGATAGCAGAGGCCTTAAAGATATCAAAGGAACGTGTTGGTCATATCATTCATCAATATTTGGATATGCGGAAGCTCTGTGCAAAATGGATGCCGCGCGAGCTCACATTTGACCAAAAACAACAACGTGTTGATGATTCTGAGCGGTGTTTGGAGCTGTTAACTAGTAATACACCCGAGTTTTTCCGTCGATATGTGACAATGGATGAAACATGGCTCCATCACTACACTCCTGGGTCCAATCGACAGTGGACAGCGACCGGTGAACCGTCTCCGAAGCGTGGAAAGACTCAAAAGTCCGCTGGCAAAGTAATGACCTCTGTTTTTTTGGGATGCGCATGGAATAATTTTTATCGATTATCTTGAGAAGGGGAAAACCATCAACAGTGACTATTATATGGCGTTATTGGAGCGTTTGAAGGTCGAAATCGCGGCAAAACGGCCCCATATGAAGAAGAAAAAAGTGTTGTTCCACCAAGACAACGCACCGTGCCACAAGTCATTGAGAACGATGGCAAAAATTCATGAATTGGGCTTCGAATTGCTTCCCCACCCACCGTATTCTCCAAATCTGGCCCCAGCGACTTTTTCTTGTTCTCAGACCTCAAAAAGGATGCTCGCAGGGAAAAAATTAGGCTGCAATGAAGAGGTGATCGCCGAAACTGAGGCCTATTTTGAGGCAAAACCGAAGGAGTACTACCAAAATGGTATCCAAAAATTGGAAGGTCGTTATAATCTTTGTATCACTCTTGAAGGGAACTATGTTGAATAATAAAAACGAATTTTGACAAAAAAATGTGTTTTTCTTTGTTAGACCGGGGACTTATCAGCCAACCTGTTATTTAGAGTATAACATTCAAATAAATTATAAATATATTTTTATTTGTAATCCACAAGTATGTTTATGGCATTTTGCTGCAAGTAAAAAAATGGAAGAAACAAATTGACGCCATAAAATATGTTTGAGCAATTGACGCCTTAATATGTTTGAGCACTATAAACAATATTTAGTTTTGACAAATCTAGAAAATATATATGCTTCAAGCATATTGAAGCATAATAAGCTTGAAGCATAATGGGAGAATAATGTTGTTGCTGGAAACCGTTTACATAATCACCCAACAAAAAACGGCGCCAACAAAGTAGTGATAATGTTCTTTTTGGATCTGGAAGTGGTGCAAAATTGGCGCAGAAGCGATGAGTTTAACATGGGCTTGTCATAGGATGGATGTCCACCATTCAACAGCCGTTGCACTGAATTTGCATCACTTCTTAAGGTGTAATCTGAATTCGGTGTTTTGGATGTGAATTAAAAATTTTCTGATATTTTGCCAAATAAATAATTTCTATAATTGTTTTATGATTTCTAATGCATTCTATCGTTTGTCCGAAATGTTTGACTTCGAAATTTATCAAAAATTCGAAATTTTTTCTGAAATGGATTTTGATTTTTTTCGACAAAATTTGAAAAAATTTTTACAAATTTTATTAATTCTTATTATGTTTCTAACCTATTTGAAACACAAAATTTTAAAATCAAGCATTAAAAAAGAGAGAATAAAGAAGAATGAAAAAATAAAATAAAGAATTGTGTATTCGGATCCTGAAAAAAGAAACACAATTTTTTGTTTGAACGAATACTGAAAATATATATGTTTGAAGCACAATATGTTTGAGAGTACATGTTACAAAGGTGATTTTTCTGTTTTTATTCAAATTTTATTTCAATAGAAAATTTTGTCAAAATTTTATTTCTATAGAAAATTTTGTCAATATTTTATTTCTATAGAAAATTTTGTTAAAATTTAATTTCTATAGAAAATTTTTTCAAAATTGTATTTTTTATAAAAATTTTCTCAAAATTTAATTTCTAAAGAAAACATTCATGTTTTATTTCTATAGATTTGTCAAAATTTTATTTCTATAGAAAACGTATCAAAATTATATTTCTATACATAATTTTGTCAAAATTTTATTTCTATAGAAAATTTTCTCAAAATTTTATTTCCATATAAAATTTTGTCAAAATTCTATTTCTATAGAAAATTTTGTCAAAATTTTATTTCTATAGAAAATTTTTGTCAATATTTTATTTCTATAGAAAATTTTGTCAAAATTTTATTTCTAAAGAGAATATTCAAGTTTTATTTCTATATTAACAGCTTCTCAAAATTTTATTTCTATAGAAAACGTTATCAAAATTATATTTCTATACATAATTTTGTCGAAATTTTATTTCTATAGATTTTTTTTTCAAAATTGTATATCTGTAAACAATTTTGTCAAAATTTTATTTCTATAAAAAATTTTGTCAACATTTAATTTCTATAGAAAATTTTGTCAAAATTTTATTTCTAAAGAAAATATTCAAGTTTTATTTCTATATTAACATTTTCTCAAAATTTTTATAGAAAACGTTCTCAAAATTTTATTTCTATAGAAAATTTTGTTAAAATTTTATTTCTATACATCTTAACCAATATACAATATTTAAACAATCGATCCTACAATTTGAATCCACCATAAAAATAAATGAATTTTGTATAAACTTGTCCTGTCATAATTTTCTCATCTTTATTTGTCAATTGGATAAAGTTCAATATCTCAGTATAATTATCGCTCTCTTAAGAGAAGAGCCAATGGTGATTACTCATACTCCCATGGAAATCAAAATAAGAGTGTGATTTATAACGTCATAAATGGTAGGAAAATTTTAATTAGACATCTAAAGATAAAATCGTTACTCATATGGTATTCTTATCAAACAGATAAGAAAATGGAATTTTTATTTCATTCTTATAAAAACGTTTTGCATCTGTTGGCAAATGAGTAGTTATTTTCAGCTTTCGATGCAAGAGATTACTCTTTGAGAAGACAAACGGAAAAAATGCATCAATATTATGTTTTAATCTCAATTGCAGCGATGACTGCATTGATTTCCGTTTCCGCTGTGGATTATTGTTCCCCAGCCTTGTGCAGAGAAGGATTACAGCATATAGCTTGTGGTCATAGTGGAGTAAGTATTGCAATGGAAGTTCCTAAAATCGTGATAATAATTTTCTTTGCCTTTAGAAATTTGCCGCCTCCTGTCCCCCTGATGCAATAATGGTCAAAATGAGTGCTGACCTAAAATCCATTATCGTTAATGCTCATAATGAAAAGCGCAATTGGATTGCTGGAGGAGGTGATGAAAATCATAAGCCCGCTTGTCGCATGGCCACCATGCAATGGGATGATGAATTGGCTTACATAGCGTCTCTTAATGTCCGTCAATGTTCGATGCGTCATGATATGTGCCGTAATACAGGATCCTTTAAATATTCCGGACAGAATTTGGCTTGGAGAGGTTTTTTTGGGGTTGCTAATCATACCGATATGTTGACAAAGACAGTGAACTTATGGTACAGTGAGGTCAAACATAGCAAAATGAGTTACATTAATAAATTCCCACGATTGTACAAAGGACCGTATGTAATGGAAAAGTGAATTTGTGAGGAAAATATACAAAAATGATTTATTTTTCATTTTACAGAGCAATTGGCCATTTTACTGTAATGGTAGCCGATCGTAATATCCGGATAGGCTGTGCTGCTGCAACATATTCTGTAATGGGAAAACCCTATAAATCCTATTTGGTGGCCTGTAACTATGCCACCACAAATGTTATTGATCATCCAATTTACGAATCTTGTCCTGTTGCTGGCCTACATTGCACAACTGGTAGAAATCCTCTATATCCAAATTTGTGCTCGATGTATGAGAAATATGCCGTGAATAAATGGTTCTAATAATAAGTGGCCTTGCTATAAAAGTGAGGTACAATGGGCGTTAATCGGTCTCCATTCATGGGACTAACCTACAAAATAATTAGTCTCGATCTTATTTTAATTAGCCTAAGAATGAAAGGGTTCTTTATTGCAATAAAAATTCGTCTTTCAAATGAAAAGAAAAAATAGAACTATTTAATCGAGAGCGCCTAAAAGTATTCTTGTTATATTGTTCTAAGGAATGTCAATTTTAACCAGCAAAAAACTTTGAAAGATATTCCTTTGAAAGATATTCTAAAAATGTTCTTCTAGAGATGGACTTATTTTTTACTTCACAATAAGTTCTTTTGACGTGATATACACAGTAAGATCAAATAAAATAATGGAAATTTCCAAAACCTAATTGAAAATTGTTCTCAGCAGACGCGATAAAATATTTGCTAGTATTATTCAAAACGAAAAATTAATTATTAAATGGAATCAAATTGTCAAAACTGTATTCCAATAGAAAATTTTGTAAGATAAATAATTTTATCAAAATTTTATTTCTATAGAAATTTTTGTCAAAATTTTATTTCTATAGAAAATTTGATCAAAATTTTATTTCTATAGAAAATTCGATCAAATTTTATTTCTATAAAAATTTTTTTTAAAATTTATTTCCATAAAAATTTTTGTCAAAATTTTATTTCTATAGAAAATTTTGTCAAAATTTTATTTCTATAGAAAATTTTGTCAAAATTTTATTTCTATAGAAAATTTTGTCAATATTTTATTTCTAAAGAAAATTTTGTCAAAATTGTA
Source organism: Haematobia irritans (assembly GCF_050003625.1). Taxonomy (NCBI): domain Eukaryota; kingdom Metazoa; phylum Arthropoda; class Insecta; order Diptera; family Muscidae; genus Haematobia; species Haematobia irritans. The sequence continues at coordinate 101,865,447 of NC_134399.1, read as the reverse complement.
TTTCTATAGAAAATTTTGTCAAAATTTTATTTCTATAGAAAATTTTGTTGAAATTTAATTCTATAGAAATTTTGTCAAAATTTAATTTCTATATAAAATTTTGTCAAAATTTTATTTCTATAGAAAATTTTGTCAAAATTTTATTTCTATAGAAAATTTTGTCAAAATTTTATTTCTATAGAAAATTTTGTCAAAATGTTATTAATATAGAAAACGTTGTCAAAATTTTATTTCTATAGAAAATTTTGTCAAAATTTTATTTATATAGAAAATTTTGTCAAAATTTTATTAATATAGAAAATTTTGTCAAATTTTTATTTCTATAGAAAATTTTGTCAAAATTTTATTTCTATAGAAAATGTTGTCAAAATTTTATTTCTATAGAATATTTTGTCAAAATTTTATTAATATAGAAAATTTTGTCAAAATTTTATTTCTATAAAAAATTTAGTCAAAATTTTATTTCTAGAAAATTTTGTCAAAATTTTATTTCTATAGAAAATTTTGTCAAAATTTCATTTCTATAGGAATTTTTGTCAAAATTTAATTTCTATAGAGAATTTTGTCACAATTTTATTTCTATAGAAAATTTTGTCAAAATTTTATTTCTATAGAAAATTTTGCCAAATTTTATTTCTATAGAAAAATTTTGTCAAAATTTTATTTCTATAGAAAATTTTGTCGAAATTTTATTTCCATAGAATATTTTGTCAAAATTTTATTTCTATAGAAAATTTTGTCAAAATTTTATTTCAATAGAAAATTCTGTCAAAATTTTATTTCAATAGAAAATTTTGTCAAAATTTTATTTCTATAGAAAATTTTGTCAAAATTTTATTTCTATAGAAAATTTTGTCAAAATTTTATTCCTATAGAAAATTTTGTCAAAATTTTATTCCTATAGAAAATTTTGTCAAAATTGTATTTCTATAGAAAATGCTGTCAAAATTTTATTTCTATAGAAAATTTTGTCAAAATTTTATTTCTATAGAAAATTTTGTCAAAATTTTATTAATATAGAAAATATTGTCAATATTTGATTTCTATAGAAAATCGTATTGCTATAGAAAATTTCTATAGAAAATTTGATCAAAATTTTATTTCTATAGAAAATTTTCTGGAAATTTATTTCTATAAAAATTTTTGTCAAAATTTTATTTCTATAGAAAATTTTGTCAATGTTTTATTAATATAGAAAATTTTGTCAAATTCTATTCCAATAGAAAACTTTTTCAAAATTTTATTTCTTTAGAAAATTTTGTCAAAATTTTATTAATATAGAAAATTTTGTCAAATTTAGTCAAAGTTTTATTTGTATAATATAATCTGTATGCATCAATTTTCTATAGAAATAAAATTTTGACAAATTTTCTACAGAAATAAAATTTTGACAATATTTGCTATATATAAAATTTTGACAAAACTTTCTATAGAAATAAAATATTTTACAAAATTTTCTATGGAAATAAAATGTTGACAAATTTTTCTATAGAAATACAATTTTGAAAAAAAAATCTTTAGAATATAAATTTTATCAAAATTTTCTATTGGAATACAATTTTGAAAAAAAAATTATAGAAATAAAATTTTGAAAAAAAATTTTTTTTTAATAAATGTTGAGAAAATTTTCTATAGAAATAAAATTGTGACATAATTGTCTATAGAAAGGAAATTTTGACAAAATTTTCTATAGAAAAAAATTTTGAGAAAATTTTCTGTAGAAATAAAATTTTGACAAAATTGTCTATAGAAATAAAATTTTGACAAAATTTTCTATAGAAATAAAATTTTGCAAATAAAGTTAGGATAATAATATATAATAGTGCAAATATTGAAAAGAAAAAAATTTACCACAAAAATTTGATCAAAAATTTTAAAATAAGATTTTTGAAATTTGATAGATTTTTGACACAACTGGAATCCGTGACTATTTGTTAAAAGTTACAAAAATAAAATTAAAGCTATTCTTGAAAAAATCAAAAAAAGGAGTACCGAAAGGTTTTACAGACTTTATTTTCCATTACAGAATACCAGGTAGGTTCAATTCACGTTTAATACTCTGTCCAAAATGTTTACCACTTATTGACACTGTATACCTCTTGGGGTGAGCATAAATTCGGATATTTGGTATTCTTGCCTTTTTTGCAAGATGTTGCAGGTTTAGTGCAACTAGCATAAATAGGTTTAGTCTGCATATTGGTAGTGGCATAATTACAGCCCATTAGGAAATTCTTAGCACCATCTTTAGTATATTTGGCGACAGCGCATCCTACAGCGATATTGCGATCGACAACCATAACAGTGAAATGACCAAATTCCTTGCTATAGCAAAAACAAAAAATGATTAAAATAAAATCAATTATTTTCATCATTTTCTCTGTTGTCAAACCTTACTTGTGATCATAGGTGACTGGGAATGCCTTTATGTTGCTCATATTACTATACTTAACTTCATTATACCACATATCCACACAGGCAACTAACATTTTTTGGGTATCCAAGGTCCCACTGTATGTTCTCCAGGCCAAATTTTGTCCTGAATATTTGAAGGCATCTGTATTACGACAACTATCATGATTCATTTTACATTGACGAACATTTAAGGCTGCTAGCTTTGCCAATTCCGCATTCCATTTCATGGTGGCCATACGACAAGCTGGCTTATGATTAGCCGCCTTACCACCGGCTACCAAATTCCTCTTGGCATTGTGCCTATTGACGATTGCATTTTTCATAGCTGTTGTAAGAGTGACGATGGCTGCATCTTTGGGACATGTGGAGTCGAATTTCTATATAGTATGTAGATTACCAATTAATGAAGAAACTGAAAATTGAGATGAGCTACTTACACCACTATGTCCACATGCTATATGTGAAGTTCCTGTGGGACAAATGGAACTGGAGCAATAATCTGTTGCCATTATATGGCCAATAGATAATGCAGCAAATAGAATTAATGCAATTGAATTCATTCCGATTGTGAACACTATTCCGTGAAAGCTCTTTCTCTATTATTTGAAAAAATAATCTGGATGACTTAGACCTTCATAACATATGTCACGATTTTTGTTTTGTTTAACTTTCCCATTTAGGGTAAAACAATAGATTATTTGAAAATATTTGTTTTGTTTCCATAATAAAATGGGCATTGTATTAAGGTTGTTGTTGTTTCAGCCGGGACATAAATCGCAAAGACACTGTTTTTTTATATTTTCTTTATTATTTTGGAATAATATAAAAAAAGAGCTTGCACAAAATGGGTTGTCTCCAAATTTGAAGTAGTGTAAATTTGGATCATATCCAAAGAATTTTAAATGGGCTTGTCATAGGACAGAACATTTGAACTTTTTCCAGAAGTGATGTCTTGAAAGCACATTTTAATCGAGAGAATAAGAAACGAGTATATACACCCTCAAAAACACAATTGCTTCTCTAACCCAAACATATTTTGAAGGTCCATGTTTTGGTATAGCCCCCATGTAGACTGATCTCCCGATTTTATTTCTTGGGCATCTAGAAACCGTAGCTTTTATCCGATTTGTCTGAAGTTGGAAATCTAGAAGTATTGTAGGACCACAAGTAGGTGTGTCGAAAATGGTGTGTATAGGTCCATGTTTTGGTGCAGTCCCCATATAGACCGAACTCCCGAGTGACATTGGAAATCTAGTGGTATTTTAGGACCACAAACAGGTGTGCCGAATATGGTGTGTATCCGTCCACGGTTTGGTATAGCCCCCATATAGCCTGATCTCCCAATTTGACTTCTTGGGATTCTAGACACCGCAATTTTTATCCGATTTACCTGAAATTCAAAATCTGGAGATATTTTCGGTACGCCGAATATGGTGTATATCGATTCATGTTTTGGTGTAGTCCCCATATGACCGAACTCCCGAGTTTAATTTTGGGTTTCTAAAAACCGTATTTTCTATTCGATTAGTCAGAAATTGGAATTCTAGAGGTATTTTAGGACCACAAATAGTGTGTCGAAAATGGTCTGTATTGGTCCATTTTTTGGTATATCCCTCATATAGCCCGATCTCCTGATTTGATTTCTTGGGCTTCTAGACACCGCAATTTTTGTCCGAAAAATCGGTAGATATTTTGGGTCTACGCATAAGTACGCCGAATATGGTGTGTATCGATCCATGTTTTGGTGTAGTCCCCATATAGACCGAACTCCCGAGTTTAATTTTTGGCTTCTATCTAGAGGTATCTAGAGGTATATTAGGACCACAAACAGGTGTGCCGAATATGGTGTATATCCGTCCACGGTTTGGTATAGCCCCCATATAGACCGATCTCCCGATTTGACTTCTTGGGCTTCTAGACACAGCAATTTTTATCCGATTTACCTGAAATTCAAAATCGGTAGATATTTTGGGTCTACGCATAAATACGCCGAATATGGTGTGTATCGGTTCATGTTTTCGTATTTACCTCACATAGACCGATCTCCAGATTTGTCATCTTAAGTGTGTAGACATCCCAATTTTTATGCGATTTGCCTGAAATTCAAAATAAAGAGGTATTTTGGGTCCACACATAAGTAAGACGAATATGGGGTGTATCGATCGATTTTCATATAAACCACATATAGACCGATCTCCCGATTTGACTTCGAGACACCACAATTTTTATCCGATTTTCCTGAAATTCAAAATTTAGAGGTATTTTCTATCCGTAAATAGGTCTAGCGAATATGGTGTGGATCGGTCCATGTTTTGGCATAGCTCCCATGTGTTAAGTCTACCGATTTCTATGTTGGTACATATGTCTGCTTGGCAGATCATCTGTCATCAAATTCACCTGAGTTTCTATATATGTACTTTCAAGTAACCTGACGAAGAGTTTTCTACACCGAAGAAAAAGTAAACTGTTTTATAGGAAGAATAAACTACCTCGTGCGAAAAATGAACTAAATTGTATTCCACATTTGGATATTTCCCCAAAGCGTTGTTAAAACCTTTTGTACCTTTTAACTGCTGTTCACGAAATAACATTCTCTCATAGAAGCAAAAATGAATTAAAAGTAAAGAAGAAATCATTGGCGCCAAATCATGACCATTTTAACCATACAATAGTTTATTCTTACTCTTTTTGGGAATCGTACGAAAATGTTCTTTCGCTTTAGTTCATAATGAACTTATGTGTAATGTTCTATAGAAATAAAGTTTTGACAAATTTTTCTATAGAAATAAAATTTCGACAAAAATTTCTATAGAAATAGAATTTTGATAAAATTTTCTATAGAAATAAAATTTTGACAAAATTTTGTATAGAAATAAAATTTTGACAAAATTTTCTATAGAAATAAAATTTTGACAAAATTTTTTATGGAAATGAAATTGTGACAAAATTTTCTATAGAAATAAAATTTTGACAAAATTTTCTATAGAAATAAAATTTGGACAAAATTTTCTATAGAAATAAAATTTGGACAAAATTTTCTATAGAAATAAAATTTTCTATAGAAATAAAAATTTGACAAAATTTTCTATAGAAATAAAGTGTTGACAAAATATTCTATAGAAATAGAATTTTGACAAAATTAAAAAGTAAAATTTTGACAAAATTTGCTATAAAATAAATTTTTGACAAAATTTTCTATACAAATAAAATTTTGACAAAATTTTCTATAGAAATACAATTTTGACAAAATTTTCTATAGAAATAAATTTTTGACAAAATTTTCTATAGAAATGAAATTTTGACAAAATTTTCTATAGAAATCAAATTTTTACAAAATTTTCTATAGAAATAAAATTTTGACAAAATTTTCTATAAAAATAAATTTTTGACAAAATTTTCTATAGAAATAAAATTTTGACAAAATTTTCTATAGAAATAACTTTGCCAAATTTTCTATAGAAATAATTTTGACAAAATTTTCTATAAAAATAAAATTTTGATAAAATTTCCTACAGAAATTATATTGTGACAAATATTCCTACAAATAAAATTTTGACAAATGTTCTATAAAGACAATATTAAGTCAACATCTTTATTTTCCCTCTCAATTTTTCGCGGGGGTACTACGGTACGGACCAAGGGTAAACATTAAAAGAAAGTACTATAGTACTCCATTTTTATACCCTCCACCATAGGTTGGCGGTATTTTAACTTTGTCATTCCGTTTGTAACACATCGAAATATTGTTCTAAGACCCCATAAAGAAAATATATATTCTGGGTCGTGGTGAAATTTTGAGTCGATCTAAGCATGTCCGTCCATCCGTCCGTCTGTTGAAATCACGCTAACTTCCGAACGAAACAAGCTATCGACTTGAATCTTGGCATAAGTAGTTGTTATTGATGTAGGTCGGACTGTATTGAAAATGGGCCATATTGGACAACTTTTACGTATAGCCCCCATATAAGCCGACCCCAGATTTGGCTTGCGGAGCCTCTTAGAGAAGCAAATTTCAATTGTATATAGCCCCATATAAACCAATCCCCAGATTTGACCTCCGGAGCCTCTGGGAGGAGTAAAATTCATCCGATCCAGTTGAAATTTGGTACGAGCTGTATGTATATGGTATCTAACAACCATGCAAAAATTGATCCATATCGGTCCATAATTATATATAGCCCATATATAAGTCAATCCCCATATTTGAACTCCGGAACTTCTTGGAGGAGCAAAATTCATCCGATTCGATTGAAATTTGGTACATTACTCTAGTATATGGCCACTAAAAACCATGCCAAAATTGGTCCGTATCGGTCTATAGTTATATATAGCCGATCCCCAATCACAAAAGAATTGGTCCGTGTCAGTTTGAGCCAAAATTAATCTACCAAAAATGTAATTATATAGAAAATTTTGTCACAATTTTATTTCTTGAGAAAATTTTGTAAAAATTTGATTTCTATAGAAAATTTTGTCAAAATTTTATTTCTATACAAAATTTTGTCAAAATTTAGTTTCTATAGAAAATTTTTCAAAATCGTATTTCTATAGAAAATTTTGTCAAGATTTTGTTTCTATAGAAAATTTTTCAAAATTGTATTTCTAAAAAAAATGTTGTCAAGATTTTGTTTCTATAGGAAATTTTTCAAAATTGTATTTCTATAGAAAATTTTGTCAAGATTTTGTTTCTATAGAAAATTTTGTCAAGATTTTGTTTCTATAGAAAATTTTGTCAAAATTTTATTTTTATAGAAAATTTTTTAAAAATTTTATTGCTATAGAAAATTTTGTCAAAATTTTATTTTTATAGAAAAAATTGTCAAAATTTTATTTCCATAGAAATTTTTGTCAAGATTTTATTTCTATAGAAAATTTTTTCAAACTGAATTACATACTTATTTAATCGGCCTTTGTTTGTTTACTATATATATTCGTATGGACTAACTAACAATACATGGTGGAGGGTACATAACTTACGGCCGTATATACTTGGTCTAGCCTTTAAAAATATAACTGCACTATTAGTGCTCCATTTTGTTTGTGTAGAAAATAAATTAATTAATTTATTTAGAATTTGTTCACCATTTATTAACTTTATATGATTCTTTGATGGAACACAAATTCCGATATCTTCTATTCCTTCCTCTTCTACACTTTGCCGCCGGTCTTCTACAACTGGTGTATACCGGTCTCCTTTCCATATTCGTCGTGGCATAATTACACGCAAATAGAAATTGTTTAAACCCATTATCAGTATAGGTGGATGCAGCACAACCCACACGTATATTACGTTCGGCTACCATAACAGTGAAATGGCCAATTTTCTGGCTGTAAAGAAAATTCAAAGTTAAGAAAAATGTCTTTAAATTAAATGTATAGGTACTAATTTCAATGATAACTTACTTAGTGTTACTAGGGAATGAATTGATATGAGCCATATTACTATTTGACAACTCATTGTACCACATGTTAATGGCTTTAGTTATCAGATGTCTCTTATTTGGTTTTCTTCTAAATGCCAACCTGGCTACATTTTGTCCGGCAAATTTAAAGTATTTAGTATTTCGGCAAGCATCATGTTTCATTTCACATTGACGAACGTTAAGTGCAGCTAGAGATGCTAGTTCTTTGCTCCATCTCATAGTGGCCATACGGCAAGCTGGTTTATAATTGCGCACCCTTCCACTGGCAATCTTATTTCGTTTGATATTATGACGATGGAGAACAAGCCTCCTTAGACTCCAAGGAAATTTAACCATTGATGCACTTCTAGGACATTTTCTGGAGAATTTCTGTAAAGTAAATTAGTATGAGAATCTCTTTAAGAATACGATGAGGAGCACTTACTCCATTGTGGCCACAAGCTATATGTTTTTTACCAGCTGGACAAATGTTTTTGGAACAATAGTTTGTAGCCGTAATGTAACCAATACAAAAAGCTAAGAACAAAATCAAACGTATTGATACCATTTTCTTTAAAATCTAAAATATTTCTGTTTATACCAAAAAAAAGAAGCTACCTATTTATATGTCTGAATGCATTTTTGTTATAGGCCTAAAATGTATTTTAATACACTTCCCCATAGGATGGGGAGTATACTAGCTTTGTCATTTCGTTTGTAACACTCCGAAATATTGATCTCAGACGCCATAAAGTATATATATTGTGGGTCGTGGTGAAATTCTAAGTCGATTCGTCCGCAATATCCATCCGTCTGCCTGATGAAATCTTGATAACTTTTCAACGAAACACATAAAAAACAATTTCTGATTCAATCACGAAATTAATTGAAACAATTAATGTTTTAATTGAAATGTCTTCAATCACAGAAATGCCCAGCAAAAAATTCGTCGACAAAAAAGTAATGAAAATGTCCTTTTTGAATCCGCAAGTGGTGCAAAATTGATGCAGAAGCGGTGAATTTAACATGGGCTTGTCATAGGACGGAAGTTCTCCATTTCAACAGCCGTTGCACTGAACTTGCATCACTTCTTTAGGTGTGATCCGAATTCAACGTTTTGAATGTAAATTAAAAAATTCTGTGATATTTTGTCAAATAAATATTTTTTTATAATTTGTAATGGATTCTAACGCTTCTCGGAAACGTTTGACCACAAATATTTTCAAAAATTCACAATTTCTTCCGAATTCAACGTTTTGAATGTAAATTAAAAAATTCTGTGATATTTTGTCAAATAAATATTTTTTTATAATTTGTAATGGATTCTAACGCTTCTCGGAAACGTTTGACCACAAATATTTTCAAAAATTCACAATTTCTTCAGATTGGATTTAGCATTTTTTTCGAAAAAAAATTTAAATGATTTGTACCAGTTTATGAAGTCTTACTGTGTTTTAAAAAAAAGTTAAAATTACCCATTAAAAGTATAAACAAGTTATAAAAAATTGAATTAAAATAACTTCCTGGATTGCTAAAATAAAGAACATCATTGGGAGTGCATCTTCTGGAAGTGCTTTTAAAGTTGTGCCTTTGGAAGAACTTCCAAATTTTTTGCTGGGTGATAGTATCAATTAAAAAATTAATTGAAAGTCAAAATAATTGATCCAAATAAAACAAATTAATACTATGAATTTTTATACCCTCCACCATAGGATGGGGGTATATTAACTTTGTCATTCCGTTTGTAAAACATCGAAATATTGCTCTAAGACCCCATAAAGTATATATTCTGGGTCGTGGTGAAATTCTGAGCATGTCCGTCCGTCCGTCTGTTGAAATCACGCTAACTTCCGAACGAAACAAGCTATCGACTTGAAACTTGGCACAAGTAGTTGTTATTGATGTTGGTCGGTTGGTATTGTAAATGGGCCATATCGGTCCAATTTTACGTATAGCTCCCATATAAACGGACCCCCAAATTTGGTTTGCGGAGCCTCTAAGAGAAGCAAATTTCATCCGATCCGGCTGAAATTCGGTACATGGTGTAAGTATATGGTCTCTAACAACCATGCAAAAATTGGTCCATATCGGTCTATAATTATATATAGCTCCCATATAAACCGATCCCCAGATTTGGCTTGCGGAGCCTCTAAGAGAAGCAAATTTCATCCAATGCGGCTGAAATTTGGTACATGATGTCAGCATATGATCTGTAATAACCATGCAAAAATTGGTCCACATCGATCCATAATTATATATAGCCCCCATATAAACCGATCATCCGATTTGGCTTGCGGAGCCTCTAAGAAAAGCAAATTTCATCCGATCCGGCTGAAATTTGGTACATGGAGTAAGTATATGGTCTCTAATGACCATGCAAAAATTGGTCCCCATCGGTCCATAATTATATATAGCCCTAGATTTGACCTCCAGAGCCTCTTGGAAGACCAAAATTCATGTGATTCAGTTGAAATTTGGTACGTGGTGTTAATACATGGCCTCAAACACCCATGCGAAAATCGGTCGAAATCGGTCCAAAATTATATATAGCCCCCATATAAACCGATTCCTAGATTTGACCTCCGGAGCCCCTTGGAAGAGCAACATTCATCCGATTGGGTTGAAATTTGGTACGTGATGTTAGTATAAATATGGTATCCAACAACCATATATATATAGCCCCATATAAATCGATCCCCAGATTTTACCGCCGGTGCCTTTTGGAGAAGCAAAATGCATCCGATCTAGTTGAAATTTGGTACGTGGTGGTAGTATATGATATTTAACAACCATGCCAAAAGTGGTCCATATCAGTCCATAATCATATATAGCCCCCATATAAACCGATCCCGAGATTTGGTTTTGGAGGAGCAAATTTCATCCGAGTCAGTTGAAATTTGGTACATGTGCTAGTATATGGCCGTTAACAACCATGCCTAACTAGGTCCATATCGATCTATAGTTATCTATAGCCCTCAGATAAATCGATCCCCAATCACAGAAAAATTGGTCCATATCAAGCTCATAATTGTATATAGCCCCCACATCTGGCTCTCTACGTACCGTGCAAAAGTCCATATCGATTCGTAATTATTTTTAGACTTACCTATACATACCTAACTCACAATTTAGAAAACGATGTTAAGGAGTTTTAAGATACCACAACCCTAGTAATTCGATTGTGGATGACAGTCTTTCGTAGAACTTTCTACGCAATCCATGGTGAAGGGTACATAAGCTTCGGGCTGGCCGAACTTACGGCCGTATATACTTGTAATTGATTTTTGTTTCAATTTAAAAATTTTTTGAATCAATTTAATTTTTAATTTAATATTTTTTAAAACTTAATTAAGACCCCAGCAAAAAAAGAGCTTCCACAAAAGTAGTTTGGATCCCCAATTTGTGACCTGGGAGTAGTGCAAACTTGGATCATCGCCAATGAATTTTTGTCATTTTTGGATCCTTTGCATTGCTTTAGAAGTTGTTCCTTGAAACTTCACTTCACTAAAAAACAAAATTTTTTTCCAATTTCATTTATTTATCAATATTTTTTGCCTTAGCGCACTCGGTCACAAACGCCATTGAACGTCTATTCAAATGTTTGTGATATGAACATAATATGACACCACGGCATGACATTCTAACTACTTCCTGAGATGTTCTTTATTATTATGAATGAAAAAATAAAGATCGCCTGTTAAAATGTCACCAGCGGTAATTTTTAAATTCAATATTTTTCCAAGAAATTAATGTTACACATCGTTTTTATTATGGTATTTTCGGCATATATTTTTTCCCATTAAAAATCAAAAAAAAAAAAATTAAAATTATCGTAATTTTCAAAACCTTCTCCAAAGAACTTCCATGGAAGTGAAAAAGTCAAACGGCACAGTTTCGATTCCCAACGGGCATGCATTTTTTCTTTTTATTATTATTTTTTTTTACTTTTTGGTTGATTTTAATTGTAAATGAAATCTGTTTTGGTTAATTTAACTTTTAACTTTTAGTTTAATTTAACATACGCAAATAATTATTAAAGTCATGGAAATTTTCTTAAAACGTAATAATTCCATGAACTCAAATAGAATTAAATCGGCTTTAGTGAGGTTCGAAAGGTTCACTTTTGTTTTGAGTGCAAAGAACATCTCGAGAAGTAGTTAGAATGTTATGTCGCTGTGTGATATTACGTTCATATCACAAACAAAATCCATGTAAAATTCTTTGGGTATACCAACTACTAGTTTGGGAGCTCTTTCTTTGCTAGGTATATATAGCCCCCATAGAAGCCGATCTGCCGATTTGATTTCTGGAGCTTCCTTGAGGTGCAAATTTCATACGATCAGATGTCAAAATATGCTTTTTACTAATCGAGCACAAATTGATCCATATCGGTTCATAATTATATATAGCCCACATATAACCGAACCATTTAGAAGAAATTAAATTGACTGGCATGAAAACATTTGGTAGTATGTGTAAGTAAAAATTTCGTTTCTGGCACGATAAACTGATCACATAAACTGATCTTTGTAATTTCAAACTATATCGGAGTAGTGGCGTGAACGGCAAAAGAGTTCAAAGTAATAATTATTACGATATTTTTATAAAACTCTTGAACTAACTTGATAGAAGTGCGATTAACTAAATTGAAGTTCAAAACATATCAGCTACTTTTTTTGGTGTAAGAAGTTTTTATCTTAAAAGAACATTCTACGCAATCCATGGTGGAGGGTACATAAGAATCGGACTTACCGAACTTACAGCCGTATATATTTGCATTCCAATATTATTATTGTTACGAAGAATGTTATGTGTTCTTTACAACAAATATTTACCATTAGAGTGTGACCTATTTACATTGAGATGTCTCATGTTTTATTGAATTTTTCAGAGACACACATTTTTATGGTTAACAAACAAATGTTTGAAGAAGTTGACATTAGTTGCGTTTCTTTACCTATAGAAATAAAATTTTGACAAAATTTTCTTTAGAAATAAAATTTTGACAAAATTTTCTTTAGAAATAAAATTTTGACAATATTTTCTATAGAAATAAAATTTTGACAAAATTTTCTATAGAAATAAAATTTTGACAAAATTTTCTTTAGAAATAAAATTTTGACAAAATTTTCTATAGAAATAAAATTTTGACAAAATTTTCTATAGAAATAAAATTTTGACAAAATTTTCTATAGAAATAAAATTTTGACAAAATTGTCTATAGAAATAAAATTTTGACAAAATTTCTATAGAAATAAAATTTTGACAAAATTTTCTATAGAAATAAAATTTTGACAAAATGTTCTATAGAAATAAAATTTAGAAAGAAAATATCTATAGAAATAAAATTTTGACAAAATTTTCTATAAAAAAAATAAAATTTTGACAAAATTTTCTATAGAAATAAAATTTTGACAAAATTTTTTATAGAAATAAATTTTTGGTAGATTATTTTTGGCTCGAGTTAAAACCATGATTATGAACTGATATGGACCAATTTTTTTGTGATTGGGGATCGGCTATATAATATAACTATAGACCCATATGGACCAATTTTGGCATGGTTGACAATATACTAACTCCTCGCACTAAATTTCAATCGAATCGGATGAAGTTTGCTCCTCCAAGAGGTTCCAGAGGTCAAATCTGCGGATCGATTTATATGGGGGCTATACATAATTATGGACCGATATAACCATTTTTTGCATGGTTGTTAGATACCATATATTTACACCTCGTTCCAAATTTCAACCGTATCGGATGAATTTTGCTCCTCCAAGAGGCTCGGGAGGTCAAATCTGGGGATCAGTTTATATGGGGACTATATATAACTATGGACCGATATAGACCAATTTTGGCTTGGTTGTTAGATACCATATACCTACACTTCGTACCAAATTTCAACCGGATCGGATGAATTTTGCTCCACCAAAAGGCTCCGGAGCTCAAATCTGGGGATCGGTTTATAAGGGGGCTATATATAAAAATGTACCGATATAGACCAATTTTGGATTGGTTGTTAGATACCATATACTTACACTTCGTACCAAATTTCAACCGGATCGGATGAATTTTGCTCCTCCAAGAGGGTCTGGAGTTCAAATTTGGGGATCGGTTTATATGGTGGTTATACATAACTATGGAACGATATGGACCACTTTTTGCATGGTTGTTAGAGACCATATTCTAACACTACCAAATTTCAAGGGGATCGGATGAAATTTGCTTCTCTAAGAGGCTCCGCAAACCAAATCTGGGGGTCGGTTTATATGGGGCCTATACGTAAAAGTGATCCAATTTGGCCCATTTGCAATACCATCCGACCTACATCAATAACAACTACTTATGCCAAGTTTCAAGTCGATAGCTTGTTTCGTTCGGAAGTTATCGTGATTTCAACAGACGGGCGGACGGACATGCTTAGATCGACTCAGAATTTCACCACGACCCAGAATATATATACTTTATGGGGTCTTAGAACAATATTTCGATGTGTTACAAACGATATGACAAAGTTAATATACCCCCATGCTATCGTTGAGGGTATAAAAAAATGTTTCTCTTCATGTTCGTAAATATGATACTTTATCGTAAGAAATAAGACAAACTAGAAGAAAATCAACCGAAAAATGACAAAGTTATAAGCAATTGAGTGAATAAATCCGATGCCAAATCATACAAAAATGAGCCACTCATCCACACAAAAATGCCACTCGGCCACACAAGAACGCATTTGATATGAGTATGTAAGTAAGAACTCTGATGAGACCATCATAATATGTTAGGCATCATAACAGGATATAACACACTTGGAATACACATTGTAAGGATTGGCTGAATGACTGATGATATTTTTAGACGGCATCTGGACCCGGAGGCAATGGAAGACTCCTACCATTTTCTGTGTCAGTGTCCATACTCAAAAAAAAAAAAAAAAAATATTGTCGGGCAATGGAAGACTCCTACAATTTTCTCTGTCAATGTCCACACTAAAAAAAATATTGTCGTGAGGTCAAAGATTTCATGTCTTTAAGATACGAATGCAAATTTTGCTTAGCATAGAAGACGCATTTCTCTAATATAAAGAGTTTTTTTGCCTTGTCCAAAAGTTGATAAACTTTTCAATGAAGTCGTATTGTCCTTATAATTAAGTGATTTCACTTAAAAATGGGTATCATAACATGAAAGAAAAAATTTTTGGGCTAAGGTCAACTTGACTTTAATAATTCAGAAAAAATTTTTAAATTTAATGAAATTGTCTTTAAATTTGTTGTCTTTTTGCATCTTGACTACAAAGCAAAAAATCGTTCAAATATAGGACATGTTTTTCAACACTTTATTTTAAAGACGTTTTTTACTAGAAACATAGCATAATTTCTACTGGAAGTCGAGTCTTAATTAAGAAAATAAAGTTGTCGTTAACTCGTTTTTAAAGAACATTGAAAGCATATGAAAAAAAAGCTGAAAAAGCGAAAAATTAAAATTTGCTTCCTGGAAGCAAGTACACAAAACCTAAATTTAAAAGAGAATTGTGTCTTAAAAGTATCCTTACTTGTATTCTCCGCTTCTTTGGCTCGGAATCAATACCAAATTTTTTAAGGCAAAGACAAAATCTTTGGAAACGGTCATGCTTTTTTTTCAGTGTATAAAAAAATATTTCTCTTCATGTTCGTAAAGATGATACTCTATCTTTATCGTAAGAAATAAGACCAACTATGTTAGAAGAAAATCAATCGAAAAAAATGACAAAGTTATAAGCAATTGAGTGAATAAATCCGATGCCAAATCAAACAAAAATGAGCCACTCATCCACACAAAAATGCCACTCGGCCACACACACACAAAAATTTTTTTTTCCGATTCAATCACCAAATTAATTGATCCAATTAATTTTTTAATTGAAATGTCTTCAATCACGAAAATGATAGTATCAATCACAGTTTTAATTGGGCATAGAAAAAATTCTTGATTAAAAAATTAATTGATTTTTTAGCAAATTTCAATTAATTTTTTAATTGATTCAATTAAAAATTTAATTGATGTTGATTGCAAAACTCAATTTATTTATTTTAAAAAAGGTAACTATTTTTAATTACTTTCTGAATTGGCTTAGAGTTTTTATTTGGATTAACAAATGATTGTTTGAAATACATTTTTAATTAAAAAAAAATCAGCACTTTTTTAACTGAATTAGTCTTCCGAATTTGATTAAAAAGTTAATTGTATCAATTAATTTGTTAATTAAAATTTTTAAAATTTTCAATCATTGACTTAATTAACTTAATGTTTCTATCATGATTAAAAAGTTAATTGTATCAATTAATTTATTAATTAAAAAAAATTTCAACTTCAATTAACTTTTTAATTGGAAATATTTTGGTGATATTTTTTTCTGTGCAAGAACGCATTTAATATGGGACTACAAGAGTAGTAAGAACTCAGATTTTCAGATGGCGACACATATAGAGAGGATTTGAGACCATCATAACAGGATATAACACACTTGGAAAACACATGGTATGGATTGGCTGAATGACTGATGATATTTGTATACGGCGTCTGGACCCGGAGGCAATGGAAGACTCCTACCATTTTCTGTGCCAGTGTCCAGCACAATCTTTCCTTTTTCTTTCAGGATATTACCGATGTACAGGACTACAATCTGAAGGATATACATGTTTTCTCAAGGCTTCGAGAAGAATGGGCTAGAAAGCTCATTTTGGAACTCGTTTGGAAACGCGTATATGATTGATGAAGAGGAGAGAAGACAACTATAAGGAATCACAATGGACCAACATGGCCTAGGTTAGGTTAGGTTAGGTTAGGTTAAAGTGGCAACCCGATTAAGATTCAGGATCACTTAGACTATTCAGTCCATTGTGATACCACATTAACTAAAAGTACCTATTACATATGTGCACTTCTAGTTTTAACCGTTGAACCTTCTCGATTATTTTCTTCTGTTGAACCAACCAGATTGTTCCAAAAACATTAGCAGACTGCTTAAGTTAACGTTTTCCAGGTCCGCCAGTAATCTGAAGCTATATGCCCCCAAAATTTGCTTACGCCTTACACAAAATGCAGGACACTCACACAAGAGGTGTTTTATTGATTCCTTTTCCTCCGCATCATGACAGCTCATACAATAGTCATTATACTTCGCACCAATAGTTTTTGCAAAATCGCCTATCAGGCAGCGACCCGTTATAGCAGATATCAGGAGTGACATCTGGCGTCTCGAGAACGCTAGCATATCTTGTGTGCGATTTAAGTTTAAATGGGGCCATATTTGCTTGGTGTCATTACAACCCTTACAATTCTCCCATCGAACATTTGCCATCATGACAGCCTTCTCACGCAGTAAGAGCTTGCAGGTAGCCAGACCAAGAGATTCTAGTTCCTCTGGAATATGTAAGGTAGTTCCTAGCCTTGCTAGCTCATCTGCTTCGCAGTTCCCCGGTACACACAAAGAAAATTTCATTAAAATTGAGCCAACGAAAATGTTTCATTGATATAACGAAACATTTTCATTAAGACAATGAAAATGTTCGTTAATAGTACGAAACGTTTCGTTGACTAACAGAAAATTCGTTATAATAACGAAAAATTTCGTTATATCAATGAATTTTTTTCATTGGCTCAATTTTAATGACACATTTCATTAATATAACGAAACTTTTTCTACCAGTGTATGTTCCTGTGGCCAGGCACCCATATTAGGTGAATATTGTGCTGCTCAGCCATATCATTGAGAGATTTGCGGCAGTCGATGGCCGTTTTCGAGTTGAGGAACACAGAGTCCAAGGATTTTATTGCAGGTTGACTGTCTGAGTATATATTAATGCCAATATTGCTTGGAGCATTACTTCTCAGCCAATTCACCACTTCTCTTATTGCTAATATTTCAGCCTGAAAAACACTACAGTGATCAGGTAATCTTTTCGCTATTCGAAGTTCCAGATCTTTAGAATATACTCCGAAACCCACTTGGCCATCCCATTTGGAGCCATCAGTGTAGAAATCTATATATCTTTTATTCCCCGGGGTCCGTGTACACCACGCCTCACTGTTGGGAATTAGAGTCTCAAACTTTTTGTCGAAAAGTGGACTCGCCAAAATGTAATCCACTACGTTAGGCACATCTGGCATTATTTTGAGGACCGAACTGTGACCGTAACTTTTTTCCGACCACAGCGATAGCTCGCGCAACCGCACAGCCGTTGTTGCAGCTGACTGTTTGGACAAAATGTCTAAAGGCAATAGATGCAGTATGACATTAAGGGTATGACAGTGTGACTAAAGGCAATAGATGCAGTATGACATGGCCTAGGTGGGAACCAATCCCATTTCTACGGATTGATGGCTCCAATCCTATAACATAACCTGACATAGACAAGTGGTCGAAGAAAACCCCGATTTTAAAAGAAGAAAGAAACCTAGATCCACTTTGTAATGCTATATCGATTATTGACTAAATTCGCGGAGATCAATTTTCTTATATCTTTAGCACATAATTATTTTCAATTTTAAAATTTTTATTAATATTTGTTCACCATTGATTAACACTATAGGCTTCGTTGACAGAGCATAAATATGGATATCTGCTATTCTTTCCGCTTTTACACTTTGCTGCAGGCTTTTCGCAACTGGCATATATGGGTTTCCGTTGCATATTGGTGGTGGCATAATTACAGGCCATTAGAAAATTTTTAGCTCCATTTTTGGTATAGGTAACTGCAGAACAACCCACACGCACATTACGATCGGCTACCATAACAGTGAAATGGCCAATTTCCTTGCTGTAAGGAAAATTACAAATCAAATCAAATATATTTAAATCCCATTTTCATTAATTTCAAAGGCAACTTACTTTTGATTATAGGTAACGGGAAATGCATTAATATAAGCCATTTTGCTATTTGAAACCTCATTATACCACATGTTTATGGCATTTGTAATCATTTGTCGTTTATTTAATTGTCCACTGAATGTCATCCAAGCCAAATTTTGTCCAGAATTTCTGAAGGCTTGAGTATTTCGGCAGGCATCATGATTCATTTCACACTGACGAACATTGAGAGCAGCTAATTGAGCTAATTCTACATCCCATCTCATAGTGGCCATACGGCAAGCTGCTTTATGATTGGCCACTGTCCCACTGGCAACCTTATTTCGTTTGACATTATGACGATGGAGAATAAGTCGTTTTAGTTTCATTGTCATTTTAATCAATGCAGCATTTTTAGGACATTTTGTCGAAAATTTCTGCAAAATAAATTTTTATTTAGAAACTTCAGTGCAATTTCTGAGGCGAACCTACTCCACTATGGCCACAAGCTATATGAGTGGTACCAGCTGGACAAATATTTTTCGCACAATAATTTGTAGCCGTAATGTAACCAAAACATAAGGCTGAGAGCAAAAGCAACCGAATTGATCCCATTTTCTTTGTGACTTTGTTGAGTCAGCAGCAGTGTTTTAATTAAAGTCAGTCTATTTATATGTGTAAGGGTTTATGACTTTTTTTGTGGTAGGCCTAATATGGGATTTTCCAAATCTATTTTTGATATGGAATATGTTATGTTTTTACTACATCAAATATTTACCATTAGATGTTTTTATGGTTTATATACCTTGAGACGTCTCATATCTTAATGAATTGAATGGATATACTTACATATTCGCCAGAAAAATAGCGTATCTTATAATTCCATTTGTGACAAATAAATAAATGCTTGAGGAATGTGACATATTAATTATTACATTTGGTTAAATTTGCACATTTATGTCCTACACTGAAAAAAAAACAGTGTTGACCTAAGAGATTGTACACCCTATCATTCTATTTGTAACACATCCAAATATTGATTTCCGACTATACAAAGTGTATATATATTCTTGATCAGGGAGAATTTCTAAAACGGTATATCCGATTTGCCTGTATCGAAATCTAGAGATTTTTAAGGTCCTTAAATAAGTGTGTCGAACATGCACACAAAAAAAGTAAACTATTTTACAGCAAGAATGAGCCACGTCGTGCGAAAATTGAATTGAATTATACGACACATTTTGTGATTTCCACAAAGCATTATTAAACCCCTGGTGCACTTTTTAACTACAAATCACGAAATTAGACCCTCTCATAGAAAAAAAACAAGTATATACGGCCGTAAGTTCGGCCAGGCCGAAGCTCCACCCCCACCATGGATTGCGTAGAAACTTCTTCTAAACACTGCCATCCACAATCGAATTACTTGAGTTGCGGTAAAACCTCCTAACATCGTCTTCCAAATTGTAAGTAAGTCCATACGTGGTATATATTAAATCAAAAAAGACCGATTAAATACGTCTATAATTCAGTTTGACAAAATTTTCTGTAGAAATAAAACTTTAACGAAATTTTCTATAGAAATAAAATATTCACAAAATCTTCTATAGAAATAAAATTTGACAAAGTTTTCTATAGAAATAAAGTTTTGATAAAATTTTCTACAGAAATGAAATTTTAACAAAATTTTCTATAGACATAAAATTTTGACAAAATTTTCTATAGAAATAAAATTTTGGTAGATTATTTTTGGCTCCAGTGGCAACCATGATTATGAACCGATATGGATCAAGTTTTATGTAATTGGGTGTCGGCTATATGTAACTATAGACCGATATGGACCAATTTTGATATGGTTGTTTCAACCGGATCGGATGAAATTTGCTTCTCTTAGAGGCTCCGCAAGCCAAATCTGGGAATCGGTTTATATGGGGGCTATATATAATTGTGAACTGATGTGCACCAATTTTCGCATGTATATAAGAAACCATATACTAACACCACGTTCCACATTTGAACCGGATCGGATGAATTTTGCTCCTCCAAGAGGCTCCGGAGGTCAAATCTGGAGAACTGTTTATATGGAGGCTATATATAATTATGGACCGACATAGACCAATTTTAGCATGGTTTTTAGAGATCATGTACCAAATTTCAGCCGGATCGGATGAAATTTGCTTCTCGTTGAGGCTCCGCACGCCAAATCTGGGGATCGGTTTATATGGGGGCCTTGCATACACAAGGTCGTGGGTTCGATTCCTGCTTCGACCGAACACCAAAAAGTTTTTCAGCGGTGGATTACCCCACCTCAGTAATGCTGGTGACATTTCTGAGGGTTTCAAAGCTTCTCTAAGTGGTTTCACTGCAATGTGGAACGCCGTTCGGACTCGGCTATAAAAAGGAGGTCCCTTGTCATTGAGCTTAACATGGAATCGGGCAGCGCTCAGTGATAAGAGAGAAGTTCACCAATGTGGTATCACAATGGACTGAATAGTCTAAGTGAGCCTGATACATCGGGCTGCCACCTAACCTAACCTAACCTAACATGGGGGCTATATATAATTATGGACCGATGTGGACCAATTTTTGCATGGTTGTTAGAGACCACATACTAACATGATGTACCAAATTTCAGCCGGATCGGATGAAATATGCTTCTGTTAGAGGCTCTGCAAGCAAAATCTGAGGGTCCGTTTATATGGGGGCTATACGTAAAAGTGAATCGATATGGCCCATTTTCAATACCATCCGACCTACATCAATAGCAACTACTTGGCACAAGTTTCAAGTCGATAGCTTGTTTCGTTCGGAAGTTAGCGTGATTTCAATAGACGGACGGACGGACATTCTTAGATCGACTCAGAATTTCAACACGACCCATAATATATATATACTTTGTGGGGTCTTAGAGCAATATTTCGATGTGTTACAAACGGAATGACAAAGTTAATATACCCCCCATCCAATTGTGGAGGGTATAAAAACTGAACTAAGAGTAAAGAAAACAAGTATATACAGCAGTAAGCTCGGCCGGGCCGAATCCTAAATACTAGGGCTTTCTTTTTCCCGGACTTTTTGCATTCCCGGGAAAGCGGGATTTCTTTTCGAATTTCCCGGGTTCCCGGTCAAAGGGAAACCTGCTTTGATGTGGACATTTGAACTAATTAGAAATTGCCTAAAGCTACGGTCATAAAGGGCTCTCTGGACAACTAACAATATATATTATATTGTTCTCTTACATCAGCCATAACTCATACTAAAATATGGTTATGGCTGTCTTCTTCGGTATAGTTTTTGGAAGAACACTATTAATATAGTGGGATTTTTTGTAACACTAAAAAACTATTTGGAAATGAAAGAAACTTATTTCACAATCGTTAAACGGGATCAATAAATGCACATGTTCAGTCAATATTCCCAAAAGGGAAACACTACCATGTAATACGACATTCACATTACACTTCCAAAATCCACTTTAACTAGATTTCAATTGTCGTATGCCCTATAAATAATGGCTTTAAACCCCAATTTTAATAGATTTCAAGCCTAATGTTTATAAGGTATAAATTTGAAATTAAAGTAACTATTTTAAGAAAGGTTGGAATTTTCTTATTTCATAAAAATTATACAATTGCCAACGTGGGTTACATTAGGTAAAATGTTCCGTTGTTTTTAAATGTTTACTCAGTCTACCAGTCTGTCGGAATGTCGGTTTACAGAAATATGACAATCATAAATTAGGAAGTGCAAACTTCTTTTTAACAACTGGGAGCCCGTTGGATTCTGGATTAGAACCCACGACTATGTATGTTCCATAAGGAAACTACTATGACTTGGTACCATAGTTATTCACATTACATTACATAGTTATTCACTTTTGCCATATAAAACCCTCTATTATACATAAAATATTGTAAAGAACATTTCCCGCGAATTCCCGCACTTCATTTCCGAGAAAGCGAGAGCGAAAAATATCAATTTCCCTAAAAATCTTTAGAGTTTTACCCCCCAACTTTTCAAATGATTACGAGAATTAAAATCTGTTTCAAGCTATTTTCATGATCAGTGCACCTTCTACCTCTAGATTTTCAATTTCAGGCAAATTGGATAAAAACTACCCAGCAAAAAAGCGTCGCCAAAAAAGTAGTGAAAACGTTCTTTTTGGATCCGGAAGTGGTGCAAAATTGGCGCAGAAGCGATGAACATGGGCTTGTCATTGGATGGATTTCCAGCATTTTAACAGCCATTACACTGAATTTTCATCATTTCTTAAGGTGTGATGCAAATTCAGTGTTTTGGATGTGAATTAAGAAATTTTGTGATATTTTGACAAATAAATAATTTTTAAAAATTTTTATTAGTTTTAATGCATTCTTACGCTTGTGTGGAACGTTTGGCATCAAATATTTTCAAAAATTCGCAATTTTTCTAGAATGGATCTAGCATTTTTGTTGGCAAAATTTAAATAATTATTACCATTTTATTAATTCTTAATCTATTTTCAACCAATTTGTTACAAAAAATTAAAATTTTTCCATTAAAAATATGAAAAAAGCGAGTTATAAAAAAATTGACTCAAATGAACTTCCTGTGCAGCTAAAATAAAGAACTTTTGTGGTAGGACATTTTTGGAAGTGCTTTTAAAGTTATGCCTTTAGAAGTACTTCCAATTTTTTTTTGCTGGAAACAGATTCTACAGGAATAGCTCCCAAGAAGTATATGGGGGCTATACCAAACCATGGACCAATACTCACCATTTTCGGCAAACCTCTTTATGGTCCTAGAATACCTCTAGATTTCAAATTTCAGGCAAATCGGATAGAAAATACACTTTCTAGACGCCCAAGCAACAAAATCGGGAAATCGGTCCATATGGGGGCCATACCATGGACCAATAGGTATCATTTTCGGTACACTTTTTGATGGTCCTAAAATACTTCTAGATTTCCAATTTCAGGCAAATTGGATAAAAACTACAGTTTTTCTAAGCCAAAGACCCCAAATCGGGAGGTCAGTTTATATGGGGACTATATCAAAACTTGGACCGATATAGCCCATCTTCGAACTTGACCTGTCTGCAAACAAAAGACGAATCTGTGCCAAACTTCAGGACGATAGCGCCATTATTGAAGGCTGTAGCGTGATTAGACCGATAGACAGACGGACATGCTAATATCGTCTTAGAATTTCTCCCTGATCAAGAATATATAGACTTTATATAGTCGGAAATCGATATTTCGATGTGTTACAAACAGAATGACAAACTTATTATACCCCCGTCAACATTCTATGGTGGGGGGTATTAAAATGCGTTTTCTACACTAAACAAAATTCGTATTTGGACATGACATCATTGGCCTCACAACACTATTCATTTTCAGTGTAGTAATACTCTTATATGTTAATTTAAATTCAATCATTTTACTTTATTATTTGCATTATATATAAAAAAATTAACAATTTAAAACTACATATAACAATTTGATAGGATAAAAAATCCTCTAAGCTTCATATAAATTATTGACATCATATGATTCAGATGTGGAACATAAATTGGGATATTGAGGATTTGTTCCCGAGGTGCATGAAGTTGCTGCAGAACTACAACTTTTGTAAATAGGCATAGTTCCAACATTGGTTCGGGCATAATTACAGGCGATTAAGAATATTTGTTTCGAGGAATCATTATCATCATAAGTGGCAGCAGCACAACCAAGACGTATACTTGGAGCATTTACCATCACAGTAAAGTGGCCAATTTTCCTATAGGAAAAATTTGGGAAGGATATTAAAATTTATTGTGATTCATATTTGGTATTCATTTTTAACTTACGGTCCCGAATAGTTCACAGGATAAGCATCAATGTAATTCATGTTACAGTCTTTTACTTCATCATACCACATATCCATACCAATTTTGGCCAGTTCAACATAATTTGGGGTACCCGAATAGGATCTCCAGGCTAAATTTTGTCCGGCATATTTGAAAGAGTCGGTGTTGCGGCATTTATCATGCAGCATTTTACACTGATGAACATTGAGAGCAGCCAATGAAGCTAATTCATCATCCCATTGCATGGTAGCCATGCGGCAGGCTGGTGAATGATTGGGTGCCTCTCCTCCGGCCACTAAATTACGTTTCTCATTGTGATAGTTGATAATGCTGGTCTTTAGCGAGTCGTCCATTTCGACCATTGCAGCATTTGAGGGACAAGATGAAGCGAAATTCTGGGGTAAAAGTAATAAAGCAATTTTCAGATTAGCTATAGGCAAAGTCATTAACCAACTATTCAATACTTACTCCACTATTTCCACAGGCTATGTGATTACCACCGCTACAGACAACAGTGGAACAATAGTCAGTGGCTAAAGCAAATCCTATTAGAGCTAAAAAACATAGAATTGCTATTAAATTATTCATTTTGCTCTGATGTTGTTTTGAAGTTATTGTTGAATTATGATATTTAAATTTAAAATTCAATCTCTTTTTATACAATAACCCATACTCTAGTCTAGGTTCAAGACCTAGTCGATTTCATTATAAAGTTCAAGTTGAAACGACCTATGTATGAGTTTTATTTACTAACTCTGTCATTTGACCTAGACAGCAATGTTTTGTCAACATTGTTACCTTATTGGTTTTAAACATCTGCGTTATAGACAATTACAAATATGTCTAACTCCAACTGTTGTAATAGAAATTTCTAAAACGATAAATATTTGTTTAATATAATTATACTCTAAACCATATAGTAGTTAGGGTATAATAGCTTTGATCTGCAAAAATATATGCCTACCAGAAATATTGATTTTAGATCCCAAAAAATATGTTTCGATAGACTCAGAACCAGGGCTGTGGAGTCGGAGTCTGAAGATTTTGCTGGAGTCGGAGCCGGAGTCGTAAAAATTTTGCTCGACTCCGACTCCGGCGACAAAACACTTCATATCTTAGTAACTAAAGAAATATTTCGACAAATTAGATTCCATTAGGGTTTTTAATCGAACAACGAAAAACGAAGTAATGAATTTCAGGCCATTCAAAGTGTATTTATATGGGTGATTTTACGGTGATATAAAAATTAGGTTTTACTAAAATATGATCAAAAATTGATCAATTGTATTGTCCATTTTTAACATATTAAAATATCGATTTTTCACCATATATGCACTCTTGATAAAGGTACAATTTTAAGGCAATATAGCCGTAGAACTTAACGTTCTAAATTTTTTGGCAGGCATATCGAGTTCGAAGATGGGCCATACCGGACAATTTTGTGAGGTGTTAGCATATAAACCCACCTTCCGATTTGTTTTAAGAAGTTTTTACCAGTTTTTATTTAGAGTTATTTGAATTTAGAGTTATTTGATCTATAAATAAATGCGGAAATTTTCCGTCGGCACAGATTTTGTATATGGAGATAATTACTTGAGAAATCTCCATATACACCCGATGTCCTTGGAAGCTGTAA
Source organism: Haematobia irritans (assembly GCF_050003625.1). NCBI lineage: Eukaryota > Metazoa > Arthropoda > Insecta > Diptera > Muscidae > Haematobia > Haematobia irritans. Next base: position 101,839,336 of record NC_134399.1, on the reverse strand, counting down.
TTTTAAATTAAACCTCTGCCAACGTGCCATCTGAGCCGGTCTTTTGGGAGAATATTTATTTCATCAAAGCCACTCGAAATTCTTTACATTAAATTAATGGCCTTTAACAGGGATGATAAATTATGTTGTCGAAAAAGTACTAACAAGTATATACGGCCGTAAGTTCGGCCAGGCCGAAGCTTATGTACCCTCCACCACACGGATGAAAAAGACTGTTTTTCATATGTTTGGCTATAAACATTATATGTTTGGAACACAAATTTTTAAACACAATATTTTTGAGTGCAAGCATATAATGTTCATAAACTAGCATAACATGTTTGGGACATATATGTTAATATGTTAGAACATATTATGTTTGGGACATAAAATGTTTGTAAATATAATATGCTTGGATGCAAACATATATTAATTTAGAAATAGCCTATAAACATATATGTGTTTAGTAGCTTGGAGCGCTATTTAACAGGGAACGATATTGAATTAAGTTGGTGGTTGTTGCTTGTTATTACAAAATTAACATTTTATTTTTCCTTGAGCAATTGATCAGCTACTTCTTTGATCCTTACAAACTGTGTGGTCCGCTGTTCGAATCCCCGTCCTGCAAAAGGTAAAATTAAAATAAAAAATCATAAAATTGAATAATTTCTTCTACAATGTTTGTATTACAGAAAAAGGTGCTAAGAACTAAAAAATCTCGTGGAAGTGAGAAAGATGTCGGGGAATATACAATTGGGCAGAAACAAAATTTTGAGCATTCAGGTCGAAAACCTATGTTGTTAGCACCTATATTACCTGTTTATTTTCATAATTCATTATGATTGTAAATATATAAATAAATAAATAAAATTTTGAGCACAATATTGTTTGGGAGAATTTTTTTAAGCATATAATATTTTTGGGTGCAAAATGCTTCCAAACATATTATATGGTCACATAATAACATATTGTTTTTTGGAAGACAACATTATTGAATTTGGATGCAAAAATACAAAATGTTTGGAACTTAGACTACCCAAACATATATTGTTTAGACCAATATGCTTTCAAACATATTATATATTGGAAGAGATCAAACATATAAATGTTTGGGCAATACCCAAAAATATATATGCTTGAAGCAAAATATGTTTGGGAGTATATGTTACAGAAGCGATTTTTTGTGAGCGTGCATGGATTGCATATAAACTTCTTCTAAACGTACCAAGAGGCTTCAAAACCAAATCTCGGGATCGGTTTATATGGGGGCTATATATGATTATGGAATGATATGGACCACTTTTGGCATGGTTGTTAAATATCATATACTACCACCACGTACCAAATTTCAAACAGATCGGATGAACTTTGCTTCTCCAAAAGGCGCCGGAGGTCAAATCTGGGGATCGGTTTATATGGGAGCTATATATACTTATGAACTGATATGAACCAATTCCTGCATGGTTGTTGGATACCATATACTAGCATCACGTACCAAATTTCAACCGAATCGGATGAGTTTTGCTCTTCCAGGGGCTCCGGAGGTCAAATCTGGGAATCGGTTTATATGGGAGCTATATATAACTATGGACCGATTTCGACCAATTTTTGTATGGGTGTTTGAGGCCATATATTAACAGCACGTACCAAATTTCAACTGAATCAGATGAATTTTGGTTTTCCAAGAGGCTCCGGAGGACAAACCTGGTGATCGGTTTATATGGGAGCTATATATAATTATGGACCGATGTGGACCAATTTTTGCATCGTCATTAACATCATAACATTATGTACCAAATTTCAACCGGATCGGATGAAATTTGCTTCTCTTAGAGGCTCCGCAAGCCAAATCGGGGGATCGGTTTATATGGGGGCTATATATAATTATAGACCGATGTGGACCAATTTTTACATGGTCATTAGAGACCATATACTAACACCATGTACCAAATTTGCTTCTCTTAGAGGCTCCGCAAGCCAAATCGGGGGATCGGTTTATATGGGGGCTATATATAATTATGGACCAATTTTTGCATGGTTGTTAGAGACCATATACTAACACCATGTACCAAATTTCAGACGGATCGGATGAAATTTGCTTCTCTTAGAGGATCCTCAAGCCAAATTTTGGGGTCCGTTTATATGGGGGCTATACGTAAAAGTGAACCAATATGGCCCATTTGCAAAACCATCTGACCTACATCAATAGCAACTACTTGTGCCAAGTTTCAAGTCCATAGCTTGTTTCGTTCGGAAGTTAGCGTGATTTCAACAGACGGACGGACGGACATGCTCAGATCGACTCAGAATTTCACCATGACCCAGAATATATATACTTTATGGGGTCTTAGAGCAATATTTCGATGTGTTACAAACGGAATGACAAAGTTAATATACCCCCTATCCTATGGTGGAGGGTATAAAAACAATATTTTCTGGTCACTTGCATTTTCCCTCACATTTTTCTCACTTCCACGAGGTTTTTTAGTTCTTAGCACCTTTTTCTGTAATACAAACAATGTAGAAGAAATTTTTCGATTTTATATTTTTTTTAAATTTTACCTTTCGCCTGGACGGAGAATCGAACCGCGGACTATGCAATTTGTAAGCTAGCACACTATCCACTGAGCTACGTAGCTGTTATTGTCATCATGGCTTGATAATGAGTTTCCGGACTCTGCCCCAGGGAAATTAACAATAATTGATTTGTATGCAAAATTCAAGCGTGGTGAAATGAGCACGGAGGACGGTGAACGCAGTGGACGCCCGAAAGAGGTGGTTACCGACGAAAACATCAAAAAATCCACAAAATGATTTTGAATGACCTGACCTAGGGCAAATTTAGTTTGGGATCTATGTCCTTCCCTTATGACCCCCCATTGCGTCATTACTTGCGTTATGTATCACGCACATAGCGTGTTTCGTTCGCTCCATTGTCAGAATAAATTTTCCAGTTGAGAATTGATCCTTTCCTTAATTTTTGTTTTTTAAAAATTACTACATTTAGACCACTGCTAGACAATGTTTAGACAAAATTTTTTGCAAATGGTTAATTCATATTCAATTTATTTATACAGCAACAAAAGTTTTCATTTTGTCTATCGATTACAAATAAAATCTAGAACCATTTGTTGACGGAATATTGCTCCTTAGCGGAACACAAGTTGGGGAAGTTCTTATTGGTGCCAGTTTTACAGCCAGAGGCAGCCTTGGGACATGAAGCATAAATGGGATGGTCCATCATGTTGGTGGTGGCGTAGTTACAAGCAACCAAATAGCCCTTGTAGGGTTGACCGGGTACGGAATAAGTGGAAGCAGCACAACCAACACGAACATTGCGATCAGCAACCATGACAGTGAAATGTCCAATTGCTCTGTGGAAGAAGCAAACCAATGAAAATCAATCCCATCGAAAATTGCGAAGGGTTTAATACTTACGGTCCACTATAGCTCTTGGGGTATTTCTTGATGTATTGCATTTTGCTATCCTTGACTTCTTCGTACCACATATTCACAGCCTTATTCAACATATCAACATCATTTGCACTACCCATGAAGCCCATCCAAGCCAAATTCTGACCGGAATATTGGAAGGTCTTGGTGTTGCGACATTTATCGTGGGCCATTTTACATTGACGAACATTAAGAGCAGCAATTTTAGCCAATTCATCGTCCCATTTCATAGTGGCCATACGGCAGGCAGGTTCATGGTTGGGATGGCCTCCTCCAGCAATCAAATTACGTTTGGTGTTATGGGCCTTGACGATAACCTTCTTGAGCTTGTCATCAATATTGATCATAGTAGCATCGGAAGGACAAGATGGTTCGAAAGCCTGTAAGTTAAGAAGAATATGTCCTGTATATCAATTCAATAGTGGAAATGTTAGTTTTCATCTTACACCATTGTGGCGACAGGCAATATGGCTATAGCCATTTCTACACAAATCGGGTGAGCAATAGTCAGTTTGACCATAAGCTCCAATGACCAACAACGAGGCTGAGAACAAGAATACAGATAAGCTTTGCATATTGAATAGTTCTTTAAAATCAACTATACAACTGATGAAGATTAGAACTATAGGCGGATACTTTTATAGTCCCAGGTTCTCGTCAATTGCATCTATGTAAACTAACATGAAACAAAGATGACTTTACGCGATATTCAGCAAATATTTGCTCTTATTTATTGTCTCTATTATAAATGTTTTGTGTATTTAATGAAAATATTTGCATATGCATAGTCTTATATAAAGTCTTCAAATGTTTTCTTTTGGTTTGCAATTGTTTCTGACGTATGAATAACCGCATAACCATATGTGAATATTGTTGACACCCCCTTTGAATTTTTTTAGATATTCAGGATGTAAATGAAGCTGTATTTATCGCCACGACAAGACGAAAGTTTATACAAAATAATTTCTGCATATAAAAATTGCTGGGTAATTATCCATATAAACTACCCAGCAAAAAAAATGGAAGTTCTTCCAAAGGCACAACTTTAAAAGCACTTCCACAAGATACACTCCCAATGATGTTCTTTATTTTAACTACCTAGGAAGTTCTTTTAATTCAATGTTTTTATAACTTTTTTTTTTTAATACTTTTAATGAGTAATTTTAACTTTTTGTGCTTCAAATAGGTTAAAAACAGAGTAAGAATTCATAAAATGGTACAAATCATTTAAATTTTGTCGAAAAAAGCTAAATCCAATCTGAAAAAATTGTGAATTTTTGAAATTGTTTGAGGTCGAACGTTTCGGACAAGCGTTAAAGTCCATTAAAAATTATAAAAAATTATAAAAATTATTTATTTGACAAAATATCACAGAATTTTTTAATTTACATCCAGAACATTGAATTCGGATCACACCTAAAGAAGTGATGCAAATTCAGTGGAACGGCTGTTGAAATGGAGGACTTCCGTCCTATGACAAGCCCATGTTAAATTCATCGCTTCTGCGTCAATTTTGCACCACTTCCGGATCCAAAAAGAACATTTTCATTACTTTTTTGGCGACGCTTTTTTTGCTGGGTATTAATACAGCCCAGCAAAAAAATTGGAAGTTCTTCCAGACTTTAAAAGCACTTCCAGAAGATGTACTCCCAATGATGTTCTTTATTTAAACTACACAGGAAGTTCTTTTAATTCAATTTTTATAACTTGATTTTTTCATATTTTTAATGGGTAATGTTAACTTTTTTTGTTTCAAATAGGTTAAAAACAGAGTAAGGATTCATAAAATGGTACAAATTTTAAAAAAATTTTTTCGAAAAAAAAGCTAAATCCAATCTGAAAAAATTGTGAATTTTTGAAAATATTTGAGGTCAAACGTTTCAGACAAGCATTGGAATCCATTAAAAATTATAAAAATTATTTATTTGACAAAATATTACAGAAATTTTTAATTTACATCCAAAACATTGAATTCGGATCACACCTAAAGAAGTGATGCAAATTCAGGGCAACGGCTGTTGAAATGGAGGACTTCCGTCCTATGACAAGCCCATGTTAAATTCATCGCTTCTGCGTCAATTTTGCACCACTTCCGGATCCAAAAAGAACATTTTCATTACGTTTTTGGCGACACTTTTTTCGCTGGGATGGTAACTTAATTAATTCAAATATAAATATACATTGTCATGAATCTCCTTTAGATTTAGATTATCTAGGAACTATTAAACCGTACTATGAATATGTCCCCGTCCTACCTATCTATTTATATACCAATTAAGAACTTAACTGATAAAAAAATCAGTTAGACTTAAGCGGAATTTGAATTTCTCGTTCTAAATGATCCTTCAAGATTCTTAATGCATTTTCTCGCACAAACAAATTGCCTATAAAATATTTAATAACAAGCGTAATCTTCAGTTTTTTTTCGCTTTGTTCGCTTGTCGTTTTGCATATTCACTAAATTTGTGTTTAAGTTAATCAAAAGTAATTGCTCTTAGTAAGACAATTTTGTCCATTGTCCCAATGTCGACTCAATCGACGATATAACTGGTGGTTACTATACCATTGTTTCTCAATTTATTGAAGATGCTAGTTCTCTCATGTCATGCAAATAAACCTCCAAGATTCTGAATTAGCAAATTTTGTTGAATTGAATACAAACCAAAATCATAAAGAAAGAAATTCAGAGATATATTTTTGCTACAAATCCTCAAATTACCACCAAGATGGACAGGCTGGAAAAAATTTAAATTTTCACCTGTTTTTTAAAGTTTTGCAAAAATAACGTTACTTTTTCAAAATTAGCAATATTTTATTTTTTTTTAATGAAAACCAAATACTAAATAAAGGGTGATACGGTCAAAATTTGGTCAAGGGAAAACGCGTGTAAATCGGTGAAATCGTTTATTTAAAAAATCAAATTAAATTCCTTTTTCAAGTTCAATTAGTATAAAATTCAGGAAAAATATTCAGTTAGGCTTTCGCTTTTCCAAATCCGAATTGCCGGGCCTCACGCTTGACATCTGCCATCAGATTTTGTACGCAGTAAGCCAGTTTGTCTTGAAGTGCTGCTTGTCCTTAGCAGTTTTTTGGTCTTCTTTAGGTTCCGTTTGACAATAGCCCAGTATTTCTCAATTGGGCGGAGCTCTGGCGTGTTGGGAGGGTTCTTGTCCTTGGGAACCACCTGCACGTTGTTGGCGGCGTACCACTCCATGGCCTTTTTACCGTAATGGCAAGATGCCAAATCCGGCCAAAACAGTACGGAACAACCGTGTTTCTTCAGGAAAGGCAGCAGACGTTTATTCAAACACTCTTTCTCGTAAATTTCTTGGTTGATAGTCCCGGAAGCTATGAAAATGCTGCTTTTCAAGCCACAGGTACAGATGGCTTGCCAAACCAGATATTTCTTTGCGAACTTTGACAGTTTTATGTGCTTGAAAATATCTGCTACCTTTCCCCTTCTTTTTGCCATATAAAACTCCTGTCCCGGAAGCTGCTTTGACGTAGGTTTCGTCGTCCATTACCACTCAGTCAAACTTCGTCAGCATCGTCGTGTACAGCCTCCGGGATCGCGCTTTGGCCGTCGTATTTTGTTTATCATCGCGATTTGTAGTCACTACCTTCTTGTAAGTCGATAGTCCGGCAAGTTTTTTTGACTCGATGCACGGTTTTAGACGATACACCCAGCTTATTTGCGGCATCTTGGAGAGAGAGGCTAGGGTTTCGCTTGAAACTACCGGCAACTCTCTTTGTCGTCTCAGCGGCTTCCGGTTTTCGATTTCCCCCCGATCCAGACTTCCTGGCTGTCGACAAACGTTCCACTTTTATTACATTTGTAACGGTTGATTTGGCAACTTTTAGCGATTTTGCCAGCTTTGCGTGCGAGTAGCTCGGATTTTCGCGATGCGCGAGCAAAATTTTGATACGCTGCTCTTCTTGCTTGGACGGCATTTTGACAACTGAAGAGTGAATTCCAAAATCAAAATAGGAGCAACATTCTACACAAACGCACACCTTCAAAATGAGGGTTGTTCAGGTTTTGTAAATGCAAAATTGAAAGAAATACGCCAAGTTTATATTGACCTAATTTTGACCGTATCACCCTTTAAAATCAAACAAGTATATACAGCAGTAAGTTCGACCGGGCCGACTCTTAAATGCCCACCACCATCAATAAAATATAATAATTTTCAGTTGAAAACTGTTCGTCGCAGCGGGTTTCTTGATAATATAACAGGTTGGCTGATAAGTCCCCGGTCTAACAAAGAAAAACACATTTTTTTGTCTAAATTCGTTTTTATTATTCAACATAGTTCCCTTCAAGAGCGATACAACGATTATAACGACCTTCCAATTTGTTGATACCATTTTGGTAGTATTCCTTCGGTTTTGCCTCAAAATAGGCCGCAGTTTCGGCGATCACCTCTTCATTGCGAGCATCCTTTTGAGGTCTGAGAACAAGAAAAAGTCGCTGGGGGCCAAATCTGGAGAATACGGTGGGTGGGGAAGCGATTCGAAGCCCAATTCATAAATTTTTGCCATCGTTCTCAATGACTTGTGGCACGGTGCGTTGTCTTGGTGGAACAACACTTTTTTCTTCTTCATATGGGGCCGTTTTCTCGCGATTTCGACCTTCAAACGCTCCAATAACGCCATATAATAGTCACTGTTGATGGTTTTTCCCTTCTCAAGATAATCGATAAAAATTATTCCATGCGCAGCCCAAAAAACAGAGGTCATTACTTTACCAGCGGACTTTTGAGTCTTTCCACGCTTCGGAGACGGTTCACCGGTCGCTGTCCACTCAGCCGACTGTCGATTGGACTCAGGAGTGTAGTGATGGAGCCATGTTTCATCCATTGTCACATATCGACGGAAAAACTCGGTTGTATTACGAGTTAACAGCTGCAAACACCGCTCAGAATCATCAACACGTTGTTGTTTTTGGTCAAATGTGAGCTCGCGCGGCACCCACACCCAAAGAAAAAGTACTTTCCTCCGGAACAAAATTTTAGACAAACGAAATTCCTTTTAATATAAATTCCTTTTTAATAAAACTCGTATCTGTGACAAACGATGCAACAATTGTCTCTAATCTTTTTTATTTGCTTTTAAAGAAAATATGTTAGCTTCAAAAGGAAACTTTGTTTGTCTAAAATTTCGTTCCTCAGAAAAGAAAACTCTTCTTTCTGTGCATTTTGCACAGAGCTTCCGCATATCCAAATATTGATGAATGATATGACCAACACGTTCCTTTGATATCTTTAAGGCCTCTGCTATCTCGATCAGCTTCATTTTACGGTCATTCAAAATCATTTTGTGGATTTTTTTGATGTTTTCGTCGGTAACCACCTCTTTCGGGCGTCCACTGCGTTCACCGTCCTCCGTGCTCATTTCACCACGCTTGAATTTTGCATACCAATCAATTATTGTTGATTTCCCTGGGGCAGAGTCCAGAAACTCATTATCAAGCAAAGTTTTTGCTTCCATCGTGTTTTTTTCCTTCACAAACAGTATTTTATCAAAACACAAAATTCCTTTATTTCCATTTTTTCACAATAACAAAAGTTGCTTCACAAAAGACGCTCTATCTCACAAACTAATTGACTTAGAGACGTCACATTTTGACACGAATCATTTGAAGGTTAGTACTATATAAAAATAATATGAATTTAATACTAGCGACGCCATCAGACCGGGGACTTATCAGCCAACCTGATAAAGAAGCCAAATCTTTGGCTTTGAATCAATGCAAAACACAATAACATAATGGAGGGTCACAATCTTTGAATCCAAGTAAACTTTTTTTTGTTTAATTAAGAAACCATATTTCTGTAAAGTTTAGGATATTTTCATTTATTCGAAATTTGGCAGGATTGCAATACAAGGATACACGCAGTGTATATAAGTTATGGGTTATTAAGTCAACAGGTTGATGTTTTTCAAGCACAAAATGTTGAATGAGTTTAAAATGGCAAATTCATCACTTGATGGATGGCATAACAGTATCGTGTAAAATTCTTACACAGTAGGAAATAATACGAAAAAGTGTTTATTGCTGAGACAATAGACTCAGAAAAATATTTGAAAAGTATGGTGCAAAAAGATCTCTTTTGTGAGTTAGTGTTGCTTGGATGCACTTAAGCCAAACCCGGGACTATAAAAACACCCTCATTACTTGCAATATTCATCAGTTGTATAGTTGAGCTTTTCCAAGTAATCGGCCAATATGCAAAATTTATCTTTACTTTTATTCTCAGCCTCGTTGTTGGTCATTGGAGTCTATGGTCAAACCGACTATTGCTCACCCGATTTGTGTAGAAATGGCTATAGCCATATTGCCTGTCGCCACAATGGTGTAAGTTGAAGATCAGCATCTCCCCTCAAACTGAAACTGTATTCATGGGATATTTTTGTGATATTTCAGGCTTTTGGTCCCTCTTGTCCTTCCGATGCTACTATGATCAATATTGATGACAAGCTCAAGAAGGTTATCGTCAAGGCTCATAACACCAAACGTAATTTGATTGCTGGAGGAGGCCATCCCAACCATGAACCTGCCTGCCGTATGGCCACCATGCAATGGGACGATGAATTGGCTAAAATTGCTGCTCTTAATGTTCGTCAATGTAAAATGGCCCACGATAAATGTCGCAACACCAAGACCTTCCAATATTCCGGTCAGAATTTGGCTTGGATGGGCTTCATGGGTAGTGCAAATGATGTTGATATGTTGAATAAGGCTGTGAATATGTGGTACGAAGAAGTCAAGGATAGCAAAATGCAATACATCAAGAAATACCCCAAGAGCTATAGTGGACCGTAAGTATTAAATTCTTGGCAATTTTGGATGGGTAATTTTCATTGGTTTGCTTCTTACACAGAGCAATTGGACATTTCACTGTCATGGTTGCTGATCGCAATGTTCGTGTTGGTTGTGCTGCTTCCACTTATTCCGTACCCGGTCAATCCTACAAGGGCTATCTGGTTGCTTGTAACTACGCCACCACCAATATGATGGACCATCCCATCTATGCTTCATGCCCTAAGGCTGCCTCTGGCTGTAAAACTGGCACCAATAAGAACTTCCCCAACTTGTGTTCCGCTAAGGAGCAATATTCTGTCAACAAATGGTACTAGATTTGATTGATAATTATTGGAAATCTGTGTTGGAGTACGAATAAATTGACAAATAGTTAATTGTTTGCAAAAGGATGTGTTTAATTTATTTAAATGGAAACCAAATGTTGAACGATACGATATGTCAACTACTGTGGTACAGGGTATAAAAGTTTGTGCGTTTGTATGTAACGGCAAGAAGGACTAACCTGAGACCCATTGTTTCCCAGCATGAAAAATTGGAAGTTGTTTCACAACCATTTCCTTTAAAGAGCATACCGGGATCCTCCATCAATGTTTGTTCCGATCAAGCTCTTTTGTACCAGTTTTAGAGAATACGTTAGTTGGCCGTGTTAAATAAAGTTTTAGACAAGTAAATGTTGCAAATTTTTTCCACTTCCGATGAAGTTCTCTTGGACCAGTTTTAAAAAATACGTTATATCGCCGTCCTAAATGAAATTCGAAGTTTTGGACAGTTAAGTGAGGCAAAAACGAATAGACGACCAATAAAAATTAAAAAATAATGGGTTTCACTTCCATGCAAGTTCTTTTGAGAGGATTTTGGAAATTACGAGAATTTGCATTTCTTTATTGAATTTAAGTGGAAATATGTATTTCGACAAAAATATACGCCGAAAATAACAAAATGAAAACGACGTTAAAATAAACAAGTATATACAGCAGTAAGTTCGGCCGGGCCGAATCTTAAATACCCACAAGAAGTGAAATCGGCCTTACCAAATGGACAGGTAAAAATAAATGCGATACAAATTTTTGAGGGTCTAAAATACAAGTATATCAACATTTTTGTGCAAATCGGATAAAAACTACGGTTTCTAAAAGCAGAAGGAGTTAAATCTGGTGATCGCTCTATGTGGAGGCTATGCTAAAACATGGGTCGACACACACCATATTCGGCTGACATATTTGTGGTCAGCTGGATTCTAGAAGCCCAAGAAGTTCTATAGGGGCTATACCAAAACATGAAACATTTTCGACACACTTCTTTATGGTCCTAAGATACCTCTAGATTTCTAATTTCCAGTCAATATGATAAAAACTACGGATTCTAGAAGCCCAAGAAATAAAGTCGGGAAATCGGTCTATATGGGGATTATACCAAAAAATGGATCGATACACCTCAATTTCAGCATACCTATTTGTGGTCATAAAATACTTCCAAATTTCAAATTTCAGACAAATTGGATAGTAAATACAGTTTCTAGAAGCCCAAGAAATAAAATAGTGAGATCGGTTTATATGGAGGCTATACCAAAACATAGACCGATACACCCCAATTTCGGCACACCTATTTGTGGTCACAAAATACCTCTAGATTTCCAAATTCAGGCAAATGCAGTTTCTAGAAGCCCAAGAAGTAAAATCGGGAGATCGGTCTATATGGCGGCTATACCAAAACATGGACCGATAGAGACCATTTTCTACACACCTCTTTATGGTTCTAAAATACCTCTAGGTTATCAATTTCAGGCAAATCGGATAGAATATACAGTTTCTAGACGCCCAAGAAGCAAAATCGGGAGATCGGTCTATATAGGGGCTATACCAAAACATGGACCGATACGGACCATTTTCGACATACTTCCTAATGGACCCAAAATACCGTTAGATTTCCAAACTCAAGCAAATCCGATAGTAAATACAGTTTCTAGCAGCCCAAGAAGTAAAATCGGGAGATCGTTCTATATCACTTCACTTGGACCGATATGGACGATTTTCGACACACCTCTTTATGATCCAAAAATACCTCCAGATTTTCAATTTCAAGCAAAACAGTTTCTAGACTCCCAAGAAGCAAAATCGGGAGATCGGTCTATATGGGGGCTATACCAAAACATGGACCGATGAGCACCATTTTCGGCACACCTTTTTATGGTCCTCAAGTACATCTAGATTTCCAATTTCAGGCAAAAACTACGGATAAAAACTACGGTTTTTATAAGCTCAAGACCCAAAATCGGGAAGTCGGTTTATATGGGGACTATATCAAAACTTGGACCGATATAACCCATGCCAATCTCGTCTCCTTCTGGGTGTTGCAGACATATGCACTAACTTATAATACCCTGTTCCACAGTGTGGCACAGGCTATTATAAGTAAGTGCATATGTTTGCAACATCCAGAAGGAGACGAGATTGACATATGGTGTCTTTGGCAATATTGCTCAGGGCCGGCCTCTGAGTCGATCTAGCCATGAGCACATAACACCTATATGGCCCCAGAAGTCAGAGTTTTACCCTGATATGCTTTAAATTTTGTACAGGTAGTAGAATTAACGTTCTCGATATACATGCCAAGTTTGGTTGAAATCGGTTCAGATTTAGATATAGCTCCCATATACATATATCTTTCGTCCGATTTACACTTATATGACCCTAGAGGTCAAAATTTTAATCCGATTTTAGTGACATTTGGCACAGTGGGGTAGAAATAACATTTTATCTATGCGTGCCAAATTTGATTGAAATCGGTTCAGATTTAGATATATCTCCCATATATATGTTGATCTGATTTCGACAAAAATGGTCAAAATATCAACATTTTCCTTGTAAAATCGCCACTGCTTAGTCGAAAAGTTGCAAAAATTACTCTAATTTTCCTAAACTTCTAATACATATATATCGAGCGATAAATCATAAATAAACTTTTGCGAAGTTTCCTTAAAATTGCTTCAGATTTAAATGTTTCCCATATTTTTTACTAACATTGTGTTCCACCCTAGTGCATTAGCCAACTTAAATTTTTAGTCTATAGATTTTGTAAAAGTTTATCATATTCTGTCCAAATCGAGTGATATTTAAATGTATGTATTTGGGACAAACCTTTATATATAGCACCCAACACCAAGAAGCCCAAGAAATAAAGTCGGGAAATCGGTCTATATGGGGGTTATACCAAAAAATGGATCGATACACCTCAATTTCAGCATACCTATTTGTGGTCATAAAATACTTCCAAATTTCAAATTTCAGACAAATTGGATAGTAAATACAGTTTCTAGAAGCCCAAGATTCAGATTTAAATGTTTCCCATATTTTTTATTAACATTTTGTTCCACCCTAGTGCATTAGCCAACTTAAATTTTTAGTCTATAGATTTTGTAAAAGTTTATCATATTCTGTCCAAATCGAGAGTATGTATTTGGGACAAAACTTTATATATAGCACCCAACACATTTGACGGATGTGATCTGGTATCGAAAATTTAGATCTACAAAGTGGTGCAGGGTATAATATAGTCGGCCTCGCCCGACTTTATACTTTCCTTACTTGTTTTTTACAAACATTTTGTTCCACCCCAGGGCCGACTTAAAGTTAAAGTCGATAAATTTTGTAGAACTGTAACAAATTTTGTCCAGATCGGGTCAGATTTCAATATATGTATATAGCATCCAATACATTGGACGGATTTGATATGCTTTCGAAAATGTGGATCTACAAAGTGGTGCAGGGTATAATATAGTCGGCCCCGCCCGACTTTAGACTTTCCTTACTTGTTTTTTAATTGAGTACTTTTTAATCAACTTTTTTAATTTTAAATGTTTTGGTGATATTTTTTCTGCGGTTCTACCACCATGAGTCATTTGAAAATGAAATATTTTTGGACTTTTCGGTTAATATGAGGGGAGGATATGACGTTGTCACTGGAAATTATTGCCGTCAATGGGATAACATATTGTGATGCTAAGTAGTGAATGGTGAAGCATTTTCTCTCTTGGGGTTTTCCCGATTGTTTTCCTGATTTCACAATATGTCATTCATGCATAAATAGTGACTAGTTAAGCCTTTTCTCTGTTACTTTTTCCTCGATTATTTCTCTGATTTCACAACATATCATTCATTTAGATTAATATCACAACAACTACAACTAGTTTTTTTTACCTATTGACTACAAAAAGGGCGAATTCAATTTTGTTCTAGGTGGAATTATCGAACACAATCTTTTCACTCACTGGGTATAAATATCCTCAATGCAGTTGACGTCTCTTCATCTCAGTCGGTCTTTAAATTTTTTTCGTAATGCGGTTTAATCATAAAATCGTAATATCCTTGCAATAGTTATTACATGTGTTGAAGGACGACGTTTTCAATTCGTGTTTGACAGCGAGGACATTTTCTCAAACTGCGAAAATGCTCCTGCTGGAACGAAAACCCTATATGATCAATACGATTTCAGCGAATTTAAGATAGAATTTTCTGATGGATTCGCTGTTTTATCAGGCAATTTGACATGCATTTGGAAACATATCCAGCCAGGCGATTACTTAGAAGTGAAGCAAGCCGAAATTAAATCCATCAACTTGTGATCGGAAATTATATCTTCTCTATTTTTCCAGCAACATATTGAATTGTATAAATTTATACGTGGCACCTGGCAACCCACAGTCTACACTTATTACCTAAGAGATGTATGTGCTAGAATGTTCAAAGAAACAGAAGAAATCTATCAAGTTTGGACCAAACACATTATCCCAGAAGCTCGCGAGTGTTGTAGTAAATATGGGGTAAGCTAAAGATGTTCTTAGAATAAATTTGTACTCATCAAATATTGGAAGGATGGGGTCGCACTCACGGCTACAAGTCGAGACAAAAATAATCTACCAAAATTTAGTAAAATTTTCTTACAAAAAAAAAAACTAACAAACCAAAAAATATTATTTTGCAATTTTTTTTTTCTATAAAAGATTTTGTCAAAATTTTATTTCTAAAGAAAATTTTGTCAAAATTTTATTTCTATAGAAAATTTTGTCAAAATTTTATTTCTAAAAAAATTTGTTAAAACTTTATTTCTATAGAAAATTTTTTCAAAATTTTATTTCTATAGAAAATTTTATCAAAATTTTATTTCTAAAGAAAATTTTCTCAAAATTTTATTTCTAAAGAAATTTTTCAAAATTTTTTTATTTCTGTAGAAAATTTTGTCATAATTATTTTATTTCTATAGAAAATTTGTGAAAATATTTTTATTTTTATAGAATTTTATTTTTAATTTTATTTCTATAGAAAATTTTGTAAAGGTTATTTGTATAAAAAATTTTGTCAAAATTTTATTTCTATAGAAAATTTAGTCAAAATTTTATTTCTATAGAAAATGTCGTCAAAATTTTATTTCTATGGAAATGTTGTCAAATTTTGATTCTATAGAAAATTTTGCCATAATTGTTTTTCTATAGAAAGTATTGTCAAAATTGTTTTTCTGTAGAAAATATTGTCCACATTTTATTTATATACACACAAAAAAAATTTTTCTGATTCAATCACGAAATTAATTGATCCAATTAATTTTTTAATTGAAATGTCTTCAATCACAGAAATGATAGTATCAATTAAAAAATTAATTGAAGGTCAATTAAAAAATTAATTGATCCAATTAAAAAATTAATTGATACTATTAATTTTTGTGATTGATTTTTGTTTCAATTAAAAAATTTGTTGATTCAATTAAATTTTTAATTGAATATTTTTTAAAACTCAATTAAAATTTTAATTGGAAAATTTTTCGTGAATTTTTTTTCTGTGTAGATAATTTTATCAAAATTGTATTTCTATAAAAAAATTTCGTCAAAGTTTTATTTCTATAGAAAATTTTGTTAAAATTTTATTTCCATAGATTTTTTTTTTAAATTTTATTTCTATAGAAAATATTGTCAAAATTTAATTTCTATAGAAAATTTTTTTCAAAATTTTATTTATATAGACCATTTTATCAAAATTTTATTTCTATAGAAAATATTGTCAAAATTTTATTTGTATAGAAAATTTTTTCAACATTTTATTTATATAGACCATTTTATCAAAATTTTATTTCTATAAAAAATGTTGTCCAAATTTTATTTCTATAGAAAATTTTGTAAAAATTTTATTTCTATAAAAGATTTTGTCTAAATTTTATTTCTATAGAAAATTTTGTCAACATTTTATTTCTTTAGAAAATTTTGTCAAAATTTAATTTCTATAGAAAATTTTGTCAAAATTTTATTTTTATAGAAAAATTTCTCAAAATTGTATTTTTATAAAAAAATTTGTCAAAATTTTATTTTTAAAGAAAATTTTGTCAAAATTTTATTTCTATACAAAAAGTTGTAAAATTTTATAAAATTTTATATAAAATGTTGTCAAAATTGTTGTTCAATAGAAAATATTGTCAAAATTTTATATATAATATTGAACATTTTGTCAAAATTTTATTTCTATAGGAAATTTTTCCATAGAAATTTTTTTTTATTTCTATAGGAAATTTTTCCATAGAAAATTTAGTCGAAATTTTATTTCTTTAGAAAATCTACCAAAACATGAAGAATTCTATCAATCTACCAAACAATAAAAAATCTACCATTTGTGATAGAATTCTACCAGCAGTGGCAACTACTTAACACTGTCTAAATTTATATTCAATTGTGCGATTTGTATGTTGTTCTTTTTCCTTTCCTCTTCCCTTTACTTGTTTAGCATGTCTATCACCACGAAACATTTAACTTTAGCATTATTTTGGACTTTCCGAATAATATGGAGCCGTTACAAAATTTAATTCAATAACATTGCCTTTGATGAATACCGTCGACGGCGGCCACATCCCATTTGCACTGCTATCCAAGGAGAATTTATCAAAGCCAATTGATGGATTATATTATATAATTATTATTATTTAATAAATATTTATATATATGTTATACAATGTAAAGCTTATTGTTTTTCTTCAAATTTTGTAAAAAAAAAACAATCAATAAATTGGTTTATTGTCCGAGACTGTTTAACATTGTCATCTTCCGACTACATTATAAGCCCAATTTTCAGGTTACTATCACTTCGAAGCCGCTCGTCTGTCAGCTGACATATTTGTTCCAGTAACAGTTCATTTTATAGTTTACAAAATTTCGATCCATTGTACACAGAGAAAAAATCCGTAGTAAAACCATCGCAAAATTTAACAAATTTATTTGCTAGTAGTTAAATTTTATTATTTTTTTTTCGAAATTTTCACAGATTAATGAAATCTTAATTTTTTTTTTGTAAGTCTCAAACATTTTATTAACTTAAAGTGGGTATAACATAAAGTTCAATGACCGTAGACATAAGTTGAATATGAACTAAAACAAAAGAAAATTTTTGTACGATTCCCAAAAATAGTAAGAATGAACTATTATGTGGTTAAAATGGTCATGATTTGGCGCCAATGATTTTTATACACTGCGCCACACTGTGGAACAGGGTGTTATAAGTTAGTGCATATGTTTGCAACACCCAGAAGAGACGAGATAGACACATGGTGTCTTTGGCAAAAATGCTCAGGGTGGGCTCTTGAGTCGATATAGCGATGTCCGTCTGTCCGTGAACACATTTTTGTAATAAAAGTCTAGGTCGCAGTTTTAGTTCAATCGACTTCAAATTTGGCACAAGTATGTGTTTGGCTCAGAATAGATCCCTATTGATTTTGGAAGAAATCGGTTCAAATTTAGATATAGCTCCCATATATATATTTCGCCCGATATGGACTTATATGGCCCCAGAAGACAGAGTTTTACCCTAAATTTCTTAAAATTTTGCACAAGAAGAACAATTAGTATTATAGTCAAGTGTGCCAAATTTTATTGAAATCGGTTCAGATTTAGATATAGCTCCCATATATATCTTTCGCCCGATATGGACTAATACAGTACCAGAAGCCAGAGTTTTACCCCAATTTGGTTGAAATTTTGCGCAGGGAGTAGAATTAGCATTGTAGCTTTGCGTGCCAAATTTGGTTGAAATCGGTTCAGATTTCGATACAGCTCCAATATATAGCCTTCGGCCGATTTACACTCATATGACCACAGAGGCCAATTTTTTGCTCCGATTTAGTTGAAATTTTGCACGGGGAGTAGAATTAGCATTGTAGCTATGCGTACCAAATTTGGTTGAAATCGGTTCAGATTTAGATATAGCTCCAATAAATAGTTTTCGGCCAATTTACACTCATATGACCACAGAGGCCAATTTTTTGCTTTTTGTAATCAAAGTCTAGGTCGCAGTTTAAGTCCAATCGCCTTCAAGGGGAGCCACCGCTCAAGGGGAGCCACCGTGGTGCAATGGTTAGCATGCCCGCCTTGCATACACAAGGTCGTGGGTTCGATTCCTGCTTCGACCGAACACCAAAAAGTTTTTCAGCGGTGGATTATCCCACCTCAGTAATGATGGTGACATTTCTGAGGGTTTCAAAGCTTCTCTAAGTGGTTTCACTGCAATGTGGAACGCCGTTCGGACTCGGCTATAAAAAGGAGGTCCCTTGTCATTGAGCTTAACATGGAATCGGGCAGCACTCAGTGATAAGAGAGAAGTTCACCAATGTGGTATCACAATGGACTGAATAGTCTATGTGAGTCTGATAAATCGGGCTGCCACCTAACCTAACCTAACCTAATCGCCTTCAAATTTGGCACATATTCCTAATTTGGGTCAGAATAGAACCCTATTGATTTTGAAAGAAATCGGTTAGATTTAGATATAGCTCCCTTATATATCTTTCGCCCGATATGCACTTATATGGACCCAGAAGCCAGAGTTTTATCCCGATTAGCTTGAAATTTTGCACAAGGAGTACAATTGGTAGTATAGTCATGTGTGTCAAATTTGATTGAAATCGGTTCAGATTAAAATATAGCTTCCATATATATTTTTCGCCCGATATGGACTTATATGGCCCCAGAAGCCAGAGTTTTGGCCCAATTTGGTTGAAATTTTGCACTAGGAGTACAATTAATAATATAGTCATGTGTGCCAGATTTGATTGAAATCGGTTCAGATTTAGATATAGCTCCCATATATATGTTTTTCTGATTTCGACAAAAATGGTCAAAATACCAACATTTTCCTTGTTAAATCGCCACTGCTTAGCCGAAAAGTTGTAAAAATGACTCTAATTTTCCTAAACTTCTAATACATATATATCGAGCGATAAATCATAAATAAACTTTTGCGAAGTTTCCTTAAATTTGCTTCAGATTTAAATGTTTCCCATATTTTTTTACTAACATTCCACCCTAGTGCATTAGCCAACTTAAATTTTGAGTCTATAGATTTTGTAAAAGTCTATCAAATTCTGTCCAAATCTAGTGATATTTAAATGTATGTATTTGGGACAACCCTTTATATATAGCACCCAACACATTTGACGGATGTGATATGGTATCGAAAATTTAGATCTACAAAGTGGTGCAGGGTATAATATAGTCGGCCCCGCCCGACTTTATACGTTCCTTACTTGTTTTTTTTTTACTAACATTGTGTTCCACCCCAGGGCATTAACCAACTTAAATTTTAACCCTTCGTTGCATGATTTAATTTGAGCAAGGATAAAAATTATTTAGTATGTTAGAATTGTTGTATATGGAGTTATGATATCGTAAACCAATTTTCGTTCGATTCTGATCACTGAAGCAAAAGTTACGTAACATTGCATATATGCAATTTCATGCAGATAATCAATTTCTTTAGTCCACGTTGTTATCTCTATATATCACAGGTAGAGGAGAAAAGTGATAAGATAAAAAATGTTTTAAGTGAAAAATTTTATTGCTGGATGGGGAAAATGGAACATTTTTACTAAAAAAAATTGTTTTCTCGCCAAACATAAAATATTTTCCAAAATCAGATAGCATGATTGCGTCAAACATGTTACATGTTCCCCATCGAAAACTAACATTTTACTTCTGAAACATGTTTGAGGTGATCATATTCCTTCTCGGGGTGCAATATTAAAAGTCAAACTCTTGGGATTCTAAATAATTTCTGCCTTTTTTGATGCACAGAATTCCCCAGTTTTGCATTTAACACAAAGGGATGTGAACTTGGAGAACGCAATCCCATAGATGCGAGACCGTTTGCCGTTTACCATTGCACTGTTCCACGTAGAACAGTGCAATGGTCGGAGGGGCGACGAAAGTTGGAGCGTAACATGCTGAAAACTGGTTTTGGTATATACCAGCTTATATGATACACGGAAATCTGGACCCTCGTTTTTACTTAGGGTAGGTATAATGGCGACTTTTCAGTTAATTATGATACCACAATATTGACCTTCTGTTTATCACTGAGTGTAGTTCGATTCAATATTAAGCTCTATAGTTCCGAGTTCGAACGGTCTTCCACCATGAGGAAGCTTTTAAACACCTAAAATTGTCACCAACATATTGACAGGGGATAGGCCACCGCAAAAAAATGTTGAACCCATTTAACCTATCTATCACGATGATATACGTGTAACAATTACAAGCCAGCAGCTTGTATGTTATATGATTCTCCAACGATGTAGGGCAAGGATCAACTCGAATCTTCTTCTACGACCTCGATTTATATCAAACTCGGTGTTTAAATCTCCATCATCAACAAAATACTCGTCTTTATATTCATATTCGTCGTTAAGTGTCCTAGTAGTAACAAAAATTGATTGAATGCATGACATTGCACATATGCAATTATATGGCATATATGCAATGACAGTTCATATCGGCTCAACCGCATGAAATTGCAGATATGATATCATTCATTGTAGAGCACTTGTAAATATAATTTGTATTATAAAACTATACATGTAGCGTTTAGAATAGATTAAACTTTTCATTTTATATTTACATTTAAAAAAATTTTAAGAAAGTTTCATAATATTAAAACAAATAAGTTAAATTTTTCGAGGTACTCAAAATGCTTATTTTAATTTCGCTTTATTTAAATGAAATTGTTACGATACTGGACAAAATCCTTATCAAATATAATCTACGGCTTCCAAAATGTGAATAACAAAAAAAATTATGGTAAAATATGTAAAAGAATAGGAGCTAGACAGGCAAGAAACTAACATTGCATATATGCAATGTCATGCAACGAAGGGTTAAGTTAATAGATTTTCCAAAATGTCTTAAACATATTGTCCACACGCAAAGAAAAAAACGTTTGGAAAACGTGTACCGAAAACGTTTTTCTTTTGTTAGAGCTTTCTGAATTGCTTCGAAAATTTTAAACTTTTATCACCAAAAAACTTCGTTTGTTACAAAATTTTTATTTTTTCAATAAAAAAAGTTATTTTTGAAACAACAACACAGTCCATTTCGTTTATATCAAACAATGTTCTTTTCTGACTTTAGGTCTTTAATAAGATACATTTTACAGTTCAAAATTTAATATACTACAATGCAATGTTGAACATTTTTTCGGAATCTTCCGAACCTATCTGGAATATATGAAAAAAAAAAAAAAAAAACTTTGGTCGAAGCAGGGATCGAACCCACGACCCTTGGTGCCAAACTAAATGTTTGTTTCTGTTAAATAAACTTTGTTTATTCGGTTCGTGGGCACCGCAAGCTATGCTGTATAAATATAACTTATATGGATATTTATCTATTGATGACCATAACAGCTACATAGCTCAGTGGTTAGTGTGTTGGCTTACAAAGTGCATGGTCCGCGGTTCGATTCTCCGTCCAGGCGTATTACAGGAAAAGGTGTTAAGAACTAAAAAACCTCGTGGATGTGAGAAAGATGTGAGGGAAAATGCAAATAGCAAGAAAACAATGTGTTTTTTTTTTTGAGTTTGTCTCTATGCAATTGTTTTTACATCCTGGAAAAGAATAAACGTTTATGACAAAAAGTAGATACTTTTCTTCCAAATTTACTTCCTTACAGCGAAAAGCAAATGAGAAACAAACTTTGTTTGTCTAAAATTTCGTTTGGGAGGAAAGAATTATTTTTTTGCGTGCACTAAAAAGCTTTTAATATGTTGTCGGTTGAAATTTATATGTATGTATATGGGAACATAAACATTTATATATGGGACCCAAGAAATTTGAAGGATTTTAGATGGTATCGAAAATGTTGATCACAAAGTTGTGCAGGGTATGATATAGTAGGCCCCGCTCGACTTTAGACTTTCCTGGCTTGTTTTGGCTTGGAGTCTACCATTGGAATTAATTTATTTTCCAGTTTACTTTTTAAAATGCGCTTGCAGTTTTATGAACTTTCCTGAGAATTGAACCTTCGTCGCACATATCATCATCTTGGATATCACCGAATTCAATGTCTTGCTGACGTGACTGAACCATTTTGAGTTTGTGACGTTTGTTACTTTTTCTACATTTATGATCCTGATGCTGAAGTTTCTCTAGCACTTTTATGGGCCTTGTAAGTTAGAAGTTGGTTTTGTAAATTTACAATTTACATACCTAAGTTGAACCATTAGATAAGAAATTTGTCCTTTTACATATTGGACATAATTCCAGGGATGTCAAATCTGACAGTTCTTAAACTGGCCAAATAAACATGTAACATTTATAACCTTTGAATTTAAACCGATTTTCATAAATATTGGAAAGAAATGTTAGTAATAAAATCCTATTAAAAATAGGTACATAAAATGTATTTTTTGTCTGAGTGTCCAAACCTTAAAGCTCTCTAATCTTCATAATAAAGATTCCATATTACATGTTTTCTCATAATTATATGCCAACATCTAATATATGTCCGCACCTATTACATACACGCTCACAAAAAATCGCTTCTGTAACATATACTCCCAAACATATTTTGCTTCAAGCATATACATTTTTGGGTATTGCCCAAACATTTATATGTTTGATCTCTTCCAATATATAATATGTTTGAAAGCATATTGGTCTAAACAATATATGTTTGGGTAGTCTAAGTTCCAAACATTTTGTATTTTTGCATCCAAATTCAATAATATTGTCTTCCAAAAAACAATATGTTATTATGTGAACATATAATATGTTTGGAAGCATTTTGCACCCAAAAATATTATATGCTTAAAAAAAATTCTCCCAAACAATATTGTGCTCAAAATTTTATTTATTTATTTATATATTTACAATCATAATGAATTATGAAAATAAACAGGTAATATAGGTGCTAACAACATAGGTTTTCGACCTGAATGCTCAAAATTTTGTTTCTGCCCAATTGTATATTCCCCCACATCTTTCTCACTTCCACGAGATTTTTTAGTTCTTAGCACCTTTTTCTGTAATACAAACATTGTAGAAGAAATTATTCAATTGTATGATTTTTTTTATTTTAATTTTACCTTTTGCCGGACGGGGATTCGAACAGCGGACCACACAGTTTGTAAGGATCAAAGAAGTAGCTGATCAATTGCCCAAGGAAAAATAAAATGTTAATTTTGTAATAACAAGCAACAACCACCAACTTAATTCAATATCGCTCCCTGTTAAATAGCGCTCCAAGCTACTAAACACATATATGTTTATAGGCTATTTCTAAATTAATATATGTTTGCATCCAAGCATATTATATTTAAAAACATTCTATGTCCCAAACATAATATGTTCTAACATATTATCATATATGTCCCAAACATGTTATGCTAGTTTATGAACATTATATGCTTGCACTCAAAAATATTGTGTTTTGTGTTCCAAACATATAATGTTTATAGCCAAACATATGAAAAGTCTTTTTCATCCGTGTATATACAAGGATTATTATTGTAATATGACGTTAAGAGATTGAGTCCTCGTGGGAGTTCTTTCTATTAACATGAAATTTTTGTATATCCATTAAACACATGCAATTGCGAACAATTAACTAATTTTCACTTTATTAGTAAATCAACATAGATTGACAATAATTGTCGATCAAATCTAATACCATTTGTTGACGGAATATTGCTCTTTAGCGGAGCACAAGTTGGGGAAGTTCTTATTGGTGCCAGTTTTACAGCCAGAGGCAGCCTTAGGGCATGAAGCATAGATGGGATGGTCCATCATGTTGGTGGTGGCGTAGTTACAAGCAACCAAATAGCCCTTGTAGGGTTGACCGGGTACGGAATAAGTGGAAGCAGCACAACCAACACGAACATTGCGATCAGCGACCATGACAGTGAAATGTCCAATTGCTCTGTGGAAGAAGCAACTCAATGAAAATCAATCCCATCCAAAATTGCAAAGGGTTTAATACTTACGGTCCACTATAGCTCTTGGGATATTTCTTGATGTATTGCATTTTGCTATCCTTGACTTCTTCGTACCACATATTCACAGCCTTATTCAACATATCAACATCATTCGCGCTACCCATGAAGCCCATCCAAGCCAAATTCTGACCGGAATATTGGAAGGTCTTGGTGTTGCGACATTTATCGTGGGCCATTTTACATTGACGAACATTAAGAGCAGCAATTTTAGCCAATTCATCGTCCCATTTCATGGTGGCCATACGGCAGGCAGGTTCATGATTGGGATGGCCTCCTCCAGCAATCAAATTACGTTTGGTGTTATGAGCCTTGACGATAACCTTCTTAAGCTTGTCATCAATATTGATCATAGTAGCATCGGAAGGACATGATGGTTCGAAAGCCTGTAAAATAAGAAGAATATGTCCTGTATATCAATTCAATAGTGGAAATGTTAGTTTTCAACTTACACCATTGTGACGACAGGCAATGTGGCTATAGCCATTTCTACACAAATCGGGTGAGCAATAGTCGGTTTGACCATAAACTCCGATGACCAGCAACGAGGCTGAGAACAAGAATACAGAGAAGCTTTGCATATTGGATAGTTCCTAAGAATCAACTATACAACTGATGAAGATTGCAACTGTAGGCGGATGTTTTTATAGTCCCAGTTTAGCTTCAATTGCATCTAAGTAAACTAACTTACAAAAGTGATCTATTTGAACGATACTGCTCTAATATTTACCTGAACCTATTGTATCGACTCGAAAACACTTTGCACATTATTTTCTATTGCATAAGAGTTTTATAATTTTATAAAGTTATACAATATTTGACATATTTTTTTCCAATAAATTAACATTCCTACGCCTAGATAACTGTGTAACCAGATGCAACTACGCTTGCGAATAAATTATGCATGTTGGAGTTATTGGCAATAGATTACCTTTTTACATGACCCTAAATTGGTTGGAAATCATTTGTGGTAATGATGAGTTTACATATAATATCAAATTAAATGTTTGTTTTGTCAATCCATTTCCTGTATTTTTTAATATTTTTGTTGCCCCTAGAACCATACACAGATCGTGTCCATAGATTTTCTTAGGCGTTATAGGACAAATAACAGGTTGGCTGATAAGTCCCCGGTCTGACACCTAGATGGCGTCGCTAGCATTAAATGCATATTATTTTTATATAGTACCAACCTTCAAATGTTTCGTGTCAAAATTTGACGTTTGTAAGTCAATTAGTTTGTGAGATAGAGCGTCTTTAGTGAAGCAACTTTTGTTATTGTGAAAAAAATGGAAAAAAAGGAATTTAGTGTTTTGATAAAATACTGTTTTCTGAAGGGAAAAAATACGGTGGAAGCAAAAACTTGGGTTGATAATGAGTTTCCGGACTCTGCCCCAGGAAAATCAACAATAATTGATTGGTATGCAAAATTCAAGCGTGGTGAAATGAGCACGGAGGACGGTGAACGCAGTGGACGCCTGAAAGAGGTGGACGCCCGACGAAAACATCAAAAAAATCCACAAAATGATTTTGAATGACAGTAAAATGAAGTTGACCGAGATAGCAGAGGCCTTAAAGATATCAAAGAAACGTGTTGGTCATATCATTGATCAATATTTGGATATGTGGAAGCACTGTGCAAAATGGGTGCCGCGCGAGCTCATATTTGACCAAAAACAACAACGTGTTGATGATTCTGAGCGGTGTTTACAGCTGTTAACTCGTAATACACCCGAGTTATTCCGTCGATATGTGACAATGGATGAAACATGGCTCCATCACTACACTCCTGAGTCCAATCGACAGTCGGCTGAGTGGACACCGACCGGTGAACCGTCTCCGAAGCGTGGAAAGACTCAAAAGTCCGCTGGCAAAGTAATGGTCTCTGTTTTTTGGGATGCGCATGGAATAATTTTTATCGATTATCTTGAGAAGGGAAAAACCATCAACAGTGACTATTATATGGCGTTATTGGAGCGTTTGAAGGTCGAAATCGCGGCAAAACGTCCCCATATGAAGAAGAAAAAAGTGTTGTTCCCCCAAGACAACGCACCGTGCCACAAGTCATTGAGAACGATGGCAAAAATTCATGAATTGGGCTTCGAGTTGCTTCCCCGCCCACCGTATTCTCCAGATCTGGCCCCCAGCGACTTTTTCTTGTTCTCAGACCTCAAAAGGATGCTCGCAGGGAAAAAATTTGGCTGCAATGAAGTGGTGATCGCCGAAACTGAGGCCTATTTTGAGGCAAAACCGAAGGAGTACTACCAAAATGGTATCAAAAAATTGGAAGGTCGTTATAATCTTTGTATCGCTCTTGAAGGGAACTATGTTGAATAATAAAAATGAATTTTGACAAAAAAAAATATGTTTTTCTTTGTTAGACCGGGGACTTATCAGCCAACCTGTTAATTATTGCAATCTCATGTGTCTACTTTGAATAATTAAACATGAAATGTCTTTTTTCATAAACTGATTTAATTTAATGTAATTAACTAAAATTGAAGATATTACCAGTAAAGTCTTGTAAAATAGGGAATCTCCCAGTGAGAGATCTATCACAACTACTTTCGAAAATGGTTAGAACTAGGTAAAACCAAATTATATTTTTATGGTGAACCAAAAGCTTGAATTAATATATTTTGGTTCCCAAATTCAAACGATTACGAGAAGTAAAATCTGAAAATTTTACATTCAATTTCAAGCAATTTTCATAATCAGTGCGCCTCAAATAGGTCTATATGGAGGTCTTACCAAATGGACCGATAACAACTAAATTCGATACAGATCTACATCATATTCCTAATTGTAGTTCTGAAAAATTTAGAGAATTTAGACTCGAAATCGGTGGGTCGGTTTATAAGGGGCTATATCAAAACCTCCACCTCTTAATGGTCTCAAAACACCTCCAGATTTTCAATTGATTGACAAATTGGATAAAAACTAAGGATTCTAGAAGCCCAAGAAGTAAAATCGTGAGATCGGTCTATATGGAGGCTATACCAATCCATGGACCGATACTAACCATTTTCGGCAAACCCCTTTATGGTCCTAAAATATCTCTAGATTTCCAATTTCAGGCAAATTGGATAAAACTAAGGATTGTAGAAGCCCAAGAAATAAAATCGTTAGATTGGTCAGTATGGGGGCTATACCAATCTATAAGACACCAAATCGGGAGGTCGGTATATATGGGGACCGTAGCAAAACCTTAACCGGTACAGCCCATCTTCGAAATTGACCTGCCTGCAAACAAAACAAAAAAAAAAAAACGAATTGGTGCCAAATTTCAGAACGATAGCGCCATTATTGAAGGATGTAGCGCTATTACAACAGACAGACGGACATGGTTATATCGTCTTAGAATTTCTCCCTGGTCAAGACCATATATATTTTATATAGTCGGAAATCGATATTTCGATGTGCTACAAATGGTGATGGGTATAAAAATGAACTAAAAGTAAATTACAAAATTATTGGCGCCAAATGATGGCCATTTGAACCATACGAGTACTGTAGTTCATTCTTACTCATTTTGGGAATCGTACGAAAACTGTCTTTTGCTTTAGTTCATATTGAACTTAAGTGTATGGTCATTGAACTTTATACACATAACAAATAATTTTTTTCAATAAAAATAATTTAAATTTAGCGTTAGTTTAACTACGGATTTTTTTCAGAAAAATGCATGAAAATCATTGCATGCAAATGTTGACCGCGACTGCGCCTTTGTCCAATTTTAACATGCTCTTTGCAACATTTCGGCCGGTATCTCACGAATAAATGTTATGTTCCAATATGTCAATTGCAGTGGGCTTATGTTTTTAGAGATGACACAGCCTCCCAAAAAAATAGTTTTAAAGCGCATTAAATCGCACGATCTAGGCGGCCAATTGACCGATCCCAAATTTAAAATAAAATGTTCACCGAACTCGCCACCCAATAACTCCGTTGTTAAGCATGCTGTGTGGCATGTGGTAACGTCTTGTTTAAACCGCCTGTAATGCAAGCCAAGCTCTTGCATTGTATGTCATCTAACGGTAGCGATCACCATTCACAATTACGTTACGATTCACATCATCTTTGTAGAAGTACGGTCTAAAGACGCCACCGCACCAAACTGTGATTTTTATACCCTCCACCATAGGATGGGGGGTATACTAACTTTGTCATTCCGTTTTTAACACATCGAAATATTGCTCTAAGACCCAATAAAGTATATACCCTATAACTTTGTCATTCCGATTTTAACACATCGAAATATTGCTCTAAGATCCAATAAAGTATATACCCTATGGGAAATTGGTGCAAATTGCCACTGACGGACCTATCACAGAACTGGTACCTGTGCTCCAGTTAGTTGCAATTTTTATATAGTCGTAATTTATTTATTTCCGTACTCGCTAATATTTATATATCATGTATTTTCACATTTAGTGAATTAAACTTATCAGAATAACCTATTGTTCGACATATTTCAAATTTTTGTTTTTTTCATTTCGGGTTTGATTGGGATGCCCAAATTGAAACAGATTTCTAAGAGTTTGTCCGAGACTGGTTCCTGAGGACCTGTCTACACGAAGGGAAGGAATATGATCACCTCAAACATGTTTCAAGAGCAAAATGTTATTTTTGTATGGTGACCATGTAACATGTTTGTCATTAAAATGTTATTTTCTCGTCAAATATAACCTGCTTGCCGAAATCAGATACATAATTTCCGAGAAAATAACATGGTTGCGAAAACCATGTTACGTGGTCACCACCCAAAAATAACATTTTGCTCTTAAAACATGTTTGACGTGATCATATTCCTTCTCTGAGTGTATGGGGTGCTCCTGCTAAATTGTCCCAGGACGTGTACTTTGGGATGAGTTCCAGACGCGTCCTAAAATGTAAATTTACCCCGTCAATGACAAACCCATGTTAAAGTGGCCGGTCCCTTCCATACGTTTTGACCAGAACTGGGACTGGTCCATACACACTAGTCCTGTACCGGTTCTGTGGTTGATCCATATCCCGCAGAGTATCTATGCCCTCATTCCAGAGTACGCTAAGTCGACTTGACTTGTTATGTTGGAGCTCGTTGTGTTTTATTCGGATTTATGTGAATTATTCTGTCAAAATTTCGAATTTATTGGACACTTCTATCAAAAGTTATGGTTAATATTGTACTTAGCCTGTGACTAAACTTAAAAAAAAAGTCCAATCCAAAAAAGGGCAAAAAGCTTTGTTCGGTTAAAGTGGTCTAAGCCATTTTTAGCCATGTTCTATTATCACCATTTTGAGTTCGTACATACTAAAAAAATCTATAATAAATATGATTTTAAGACCGAAAAAGGGAATTTCTGTCTTATACGGTTTTTGAGAAATTCAAAAAAAAAAAAACCTTGAACTTGTTTCCTGTAAAATTCACTTTTTAAGCCATCGATATATTCTGGATCGTGGTGAAATTCTGAGTCAATCTAAGCATGTCCGTCCATCCGTCTGTTGAAATTACGCTAACTTCCGAACGAAACAAGCTATCGACTTGAAACTTGGCATAAGTAGTTGTTATTGATGTAGGTTGGATGGTATTGCAAATGGGCCATATTGGACTACTTTTAGAAAAGCAAATTTCATCCGATCGGGATGAAATTTGATACGTGGCGCTAGTATATGGTTTCTAACAATCATGCAAAAATTGGTCCATAACGGTTCATAACTATATATAACCCCCTTATAAACCGATCCCCAGATTTGGTTTTGGAGTCTCTTGGAGGACAAATTTTCATCCGATTCACATCGGTCCGTACTTATATAATGCCCCCATATAAACTGGTCTCCAGATTTGGTCTCCAGATTTGACCTCCGGAGGAGAAGCAAAATCCGATCCGGTTGAAATTTGGTACGTGGTGTTAGTATATGGTCTTTAACAACCATGCGAAAATTGGTTCATATCGGCCCATAATCATATATAGCCCCCATTTAAACCGATCCTTTGCTTTTGGAGCCTCTTGTAAGAGCAAATTTCATCCGATTCAGTTGAGATTTGGTACATTGTGCTAGCATATTGCCGTTAACAACAATGCCTAACTAGGTCCATATATAGACCTCAGATAAATCGATCCCCATATCAGTTCATAATTGTATATACACCCAGAGAAGGAATATGATCACCTCAAACATGTTTCAAGAGCACCATGTTTTCCGTGTAAAAGTAACATTTTGGTCTTGGAATATGGTTGGGTCGATCATATTCCTTCTCTGTGTGTAGCCCCCATAAAAGCGACACCCATATTTCGATTCTGGATCTCTAATTACCGCGCAAAAGTCCAAATCGGTTCGTAATTATTTGTAGACGTACGCATATATACATTTTTTGTCTCATATATTCCACGTATGGACTAACTTACAATTTAGAAGACGGTTGTTCAATTGTTAGAGGATTCATAGTAAAATTATAGACCTAACTCAACTATTTAAATATGTGTTGCCAAAAATATAAATAGCTAAAGAAATCACCCTTTACTTGTGCTTTTCTAGTTCTTCGAAATATATGCAAGTTTGTTCTTGTATTAGAAGAAGGCAAAGCAATCAAATTCATCCAATCGGATTGAAATTTGGACGTGAAATGCTTTCTAATAAATATGAAAAAAAAAAATGGTCGACGGAAGTCCATTATTATATATAGCCTTCGGAGGCGACCCCCTAAGATTTGATTTCTGAAACCTTTCCGTATCCGATCCGTTTAAAAATTGACTCTCTATGGTTTACCATCACGGTTGCCAATCGAGCCCAAAATAATCTACAAAAATTTGGAGAAAATTTTGCCAAAAACTATCAAACAGACAAATCGTATTTTGCAAAATTTTATTTTTATAGAAAATTTTGTCAAAATTTTATTGCTATGGATTTTTTTTTCAAAATGTTACTTACATAGAAAATTTGGTCAAAATTTAATTTATATAGAAAATTTGGTCAAAATTTTATTTCTATAGAAAAATTTGTCAAAATTTTATTTCTATAGAAAAAATTTTTTCACTTTATTAGTACACCAATACCTGATTTCCAATATTTATCAATCAAATCTAGTACCATTTGTTGACGGAATATTGCTCTTTACCGGAGCACAAGTTGGGGAAGTTCTTATTGGTGCCAGTTTTACAGCCAGAGGCAGCCTTAGGGCATGAAGCATAGATGGGATGGTCCATCATATTGGTGGTGGCGTAGTTACAAGCAACCAAATAGCCCTTGTAGGGTTGACCGGGTACGGAATAAGTGGAAGCAGCACAACCAACACGAACATTGCGATCAGCGACCATGACAGTGAAATGTCCA
The DNA here is from genome assembly GCF_050003625.1 of Haematobia irritans. Taxonomy (NCBI): domain Eukaryota; kingdom Metazoa; phylum Arthropoda; class Insecta; order Diptera; family Muscidae; genus Haematobia; species Haematobia irritans. Next base: position 101,807,472 of record NC_134399.1, on the reverse strand, counting down.
ATTGCTCTGTGGAAGAAGCAAACCAATGAAAATCAATCCCATCCAAAATTGCCAAGGGTTTAATACTTACGGTCCACTATAGCTCTTGGGATATTTCTTGATGTATTGCATTTTGCTATCCTTGACTTCTTCGTACCACATATTCACAGCCTTATTCAACATATCAACATCATTTGCACTACCCATGAAGCCCATCCAAGCCAAATTCTGACCGGAATATTGGAAGGTCTTGGTGTTGCGACATTTATCGTGGGCCATTTTACATTGACGAACATTAAGAGCAGCAATTTTAGCCAATTCATCGTCCCATTTCATGGTGGCCATACGGCAGGCAGGTTCATGGTTGGGATGGCCTCCTCCAGCAATCAAATTACGTTTGGTGTTATGAGCCTTGACGATAACCTTCTTGAGCTTGTCATCAATATTGATCATAGTAGCATCGGAAGGACAAGATGGTTCGAAAGCCTGTCAGATAAGAAGAATATGTCCTGTATATTAATTCAATAGTGGAAATGTTAGTTTTCAACTTACACCATTGTGACGACAGGCAATGTGGCTATAGCCATTTCTACACAAATCGGGTGAGCAATAGTCGGTTTGACCATAAACTCCAATGACCAGCAACGAGGCTGAGAACAAGAATACAGAGAAGCTTCGCATATTGAATAGTTCCTAAGAGTCAACTATACAGCTGATGAAGATTGCAACTGTAGGCGGATGTTTTTATAGACCCAGTTTAGCTTCAATTGCATCTAAGTAAACTAACTTACAAAAGTGATCAATTTGAACTAATATTTACCTGGACCTATTGTCTCGACTCGAAAACAGTTATTGTCTTATGATTTCATAACGTTATACAATTTTTCTTATTTGGTTTACATTGAATTAATATTTTAATGCATGGATAACTGCGTAACTGCAGATGGGATTGCTTTTGGAAACACATTAATAAACTGTACGGACAAAGATATTGAGCTAATATGAAATACTATGGTTAGTTAGGGACACTCACTTTACCCAATATTATGGAAATTTTGCATTAAAATAGAGAAATTTTTATTCAAGTAAAATTCATATTCTTTGCTTTAAAATTTTCATAAAATATATCATAAAAATCTTTTAAATTTGCGCCTTTCGTTACTATCTATGAATAAATAAAACAGAGTATCAATATCTTTATTCCTACAGTTTATTATGGTTCCAAAATCAATCCCATCTGCAGTTACATGCATTAGAATATTAATTCAATGTAAACCAAATAAGAAAAATTGTATAACTTTATAAAATCATAAGACAATAAGTGTTTTCGAGTCGAGACAATAGGTCCAGGTAAATATTAGTTCAAATAGATCACTTTTGTAAGTTAGTTTACTTACATGCAATTGAAGCTAAACTGGAACTATAAAAACATCCGCCTACAGTTGCAATCTTCATCAGTTGTATAGTTGACTCTTAGGAACTATTCAATATGCAAAGCTTCTCTGTATTCTTGTTCTCAGCCTCGTTGTTGGTCATTGGAGTTTATGGTCAAACCGACTATTGCTCACCCGATTTGTGTAGAAATGGCTATAGCCATATTGCCTGTCGTCACAATGGTGTAAGTTGAAAACTAACATTTCCACTATTGAATTTATATACAGGACATATTCTTCTTAACTTACAGGCTTTCGAACCATCTTGTCCTTCCGATGCTACTATGATCAATATTGATGACAAGCTCAAGAAGGTTATCGTCAAGGCTCATAACACCAAACGTAATTTGATTGCTGGAGGAGGCCATCCCAATCATGAACCTGCCTGTCGTATGGCCACCATGAAATGGGACGATGAATTGGCTAAAATTGCTGCCCTTAATGTTCGTCAATGTAAAATGGCCCACGATAAATGTCGCAACACCAAAACCTTCCAATATTCCGGTCAGAATTTGGCTTGGATGGGCTTCATGGGTAGTGCAAATGATGTTGATATGTTGAATAAGGCTGTGAATATGTGGTACGAAGAAGTCAAGGATAGCAAAATGCAATACATCAAGAAATACCCCAAGAGCTATAGTGGACCGTAAGTATTAAACCCTTGACAATTTTGGTTGGAACATTTTCATTGGGTTGCTTCTTCCACAGAGCAATTGGACATTTCACTGTCATGGTCGCTGATCGCAATGTTCGTGTTGGTTGTGCTGCTTCCACTTATTCCGTACCCGGTCAACCCTACAAGGGCTATTTGGTTGCTTGTAACTACGCCACCACCAACATGATGGACCATCCCATCTATGCTTCATGCCCTAAGGCTGCCTCTGGCTGTAAAACTGGCACCAATAAGAACTTCCCTAACTTGTGCTCCGCTAAAGAGCAATATTCCGTCAACAAATGGTACTAGATGTGATCGATAATTATTGGTTAAATATGTTGATTTACAAATAAAGTGAAAATTAGTTAATTGTTTGCAAAGGGATGTGTTTAATTTAATTAAATGTAAACCAAAGGTTACAAAAAAGATGGCGGAAAATTTGCTTAAAGGATCGGGATTTTTTTTTTATATTCGATCATTCGATTTACCCACAAAAAATGTTAACGGAAATTTCATTTCAATGAATTCTCAATAAAATTTTGCCCTCCAAGTTAAGAAATGTTATTTAACAAGTGAAAGGAATTAATTGTGTTTATAGGTGTATACCATGTTCGGTTTCCAAACACGGTTGCCACAAATGGTAGAATTCTAGCAACAATGGTAGATTGTTTACTGTTTGGTAGATTGGTAGAATTCTTCCCAACTAAGAAGTACTTTATAAATAGAAATAAAATGATGACAAAATTTTCTTTAGCACTAAAATTTGACGAAATTTTCTATTGAAATAAAATTTTGACAAAATTTTCTATAGAAATAAAATTTTGACAAAATTTTAATTGAAATAAAATGTTGACAAAATTTTCTATAGAAATAATTTTTTTAGAAAATGTTCAGTTTCCAAACACGGTTGCCACAAATTCAAGCAACAATGGTAGATTTTTTTCTGTTTGGTAGATTGGTAGAATTCTTGATGTTTTCGTAGATTTTCCAAAACTTTCCTTCTCAACTAAAAAGTACTTTACGAGTATAAATAGAAATAAAATGTTGACAAAATTTTCTATAGCACTAAAATTTGACAAAATTTTCTATTGAAATAAAATTTTGACTAAATTTTCTATTGAAATAAAATTTTGACAAAATTTTCTATAGAAATAAAATTTTGATAAAATTGTCTATAGAAATAAAATTTTGACAAAATTTTCTATAGAAATAAAATTTTTAGAAAATTTTCTATAGAAATAAAATTTTGACAAAATTTTCTATAGAAATAAAATTTTTTGAAAATTTTCTATAGAATTAAAATTTTTTAGAACATTTTCGTAAGAAATAAAATTTTGACAAAATTTTCTATAGAATTAAAATTTTTAGAAAATTTTCGTAAGAAATAAAATTTTGACAAAATTTTCTATAGGAACACAATTTTGAAAAAATAAGAGTTTTCTTAGTAGTTGTTTCTCCAAAATTTTGGTAGAATATTTTTGGATCGAATGGCAACCGTGTTTCCAAATCGAAACCCCATAGAAAATCAAAAATGCAAAAAACTGGCGAATTTTGTTCGTTTGTGGTACTTTTTTCCGGACCGATAACTGACGGAAAGCTTAAGCTCGTAGTTAGAACTTGTTAAATCCTCCCTTGAGTTAGGTTTATAACGCCATTTGCAATGTCATTTGGGAAATTAATTAATGTAAAGCTGTGATGTAATATTTCTATTGACAAGAATAAAATTATCATCTGCAATAACTAAATGTACATTCTGTTATTTTTGCAAATAAGATTCCTTGAGAAGGCTATTATAACCAGCAAAAAATGTGGAAGTTGTTCCACAAAAATTTCTTTTTAAGCGCATCGCGTAATACACTATTCGGAGAGCGGCTATATAAAACTCTTACCGATATAAACCAAATTAGACATATGGTTAGGTTAGGTTAGGTGGCAGCCCGATGTATCGGGGTCACTTAGACTATTCAGTCCATTGTGATACCACATTGGTGAACTTCTCTCTTATCACTGAGTGCTGCCCGATTCCATGTTAAGCTCAATGACAAGGGACCTCCTTTTTATAGCCGAGTACGACCGGCGTTCCACATTGCAGTGAAACCACTTAGAGAATCTTTGAAACCCTTGTGTATGCAAGGCATATGTAGATATATCTTTATGGATCTAAAATATTTCCAGAAGCCCAAGAATTCAGATCAGAAGATCGATTTGCATATGCAGGCTACACAAAATCATGTACCGATACACACCATATTCGTCACAATTATTTGTGGACCTAAAATTCCTCACAACTTGCAATTGGAGGAAAGTCGAATACATCTTTTGGGCTTTATCAAACCCTTGACCGATATAGCCCATTGTTGGAATTGATCTGATTGCATACAAAAGCGTATCTGTGCCAAATTTCAGGACGATAGGTTCATAATTGAGGGCTTCTGCGTGATTACAACAGACAGACGGACATTATTAGATTGTCATAGAATTCTATAGATTCGTTGCAAGAAATATATATTCTTTATATGGTCCGAAATCGATATTGCGAAGTGTTGCCAACGGAATGGCGAACTTATTATACCATGCTTTGGTGGTGTGTATAACAATTATTTGTCCAGACCGAGCGGCTCTCGATCTCTCAAGCAGGGTCTTCATGGGAGAACCCTTTGAGAGAGAGAGGAGACTTAGCACCCAGCAAAAAATTGAGCACTATTTCAGCAGGATTGCAAGGGAGCCCAGCAAAAAATGGAGCACTGTTTCAGCAGGATTGTAAGGGAGAGGGGCAGCACCAACTGCTTACAAAACAACCGAATCAGCGCTGATTTTTGTGGGCGATGTCCCGATTTAGAGCAGCTTCTACATAGCGCTGATATAATTGCTCATTTTAATAGAAATATTCCTACGAAGTGATATATAATCTTGAGTATAGCATTGTTGGTATGAAGGAAAACAGCACTACCTATCATGCATCTATACTACATGAATTGGTTGCAATAACGTAAACGAATGATGATAAACTTGTTTGATTACTCGTTTACATTATTGCCACCGATTCATGCAGTGTGGGTGCACTGCCTACATTATTGTATAAGAAAAACGCAACTAAACTCTTACTACTGAAGTATTTTTTGCTGGGAGAGAGGCAGTACCAACTGTTTACAAAACAACCGAATCAGCGCTGAGTTTTGTGGGAAGAAGAAGGGAGCCACCGTGGTGCAATGGTTAGCATGCCCGCCTTGTATACACAAGGTCGTGGGTTCGATTCTTGCTTCGACCGAACACCAAAAGTTTTTCAGCTGTGGATTATCCTATCTCGGTAATGCTGGTGACATTTCTGAGGGTTACAAAGCTTCTCTAAGTGGTTTCACTGCAATGTGGAACGCTATTCGGACTCGGCTATAAAAAGGAGGTCCCATGAGCTTAACATAGAATCGGGCAGCACTCAGTGATAAGAGAGAAGTTCACCAATATGGTATCACAATGGACTGAATAGTCAAAGTGAGCCTGATACATCGGGCTGCCACCTAACCTAACCTAACCTAACCTTTATGGGCGATGTCCCGATTTAGAGCAGCTTCTACATAGCGCTGATATAACTGCTCATTTCAATAGCAATATTGTTCAGAAGAGATATACAATTTTGAGTTTTCCTATTTTATAGTATTGAAGGAGTTTCCTATTTTATAGTATAGAAGGAAAACATCACTACCTTTCATGCGTGCATACGTTATTGCCACTGATACATACAGTTCGGATGTAGGCCGTAGCCAGGATTTTAATTCGGGGGGGGTTCAACTTTAAAAAAAAATATTCATATAATCTCATGTGTAAAAAATTTTTATTTATGCATAGGTATGTATACAATATTTATACCCTGCGCCACACTGTGGAACAGGGTATTATAAGTTAGTGCATATGTTTCAACACCCAGAAGGAGACGAGATAGACACATGGTGTCTTTGGCAATAATGCTCAGGGTGGGTCCCTGAGTCGATATAACCATGTCCGTCTGTCCGTCTGTCCGTCCGTCCGTCCGTCCGTTCCTTTGTCTGTGAACACATTTTTGTGATCAAAGTCTAGGTCGCAATTTAAGTTCAATCGCCTTCAAATTTGGCACATGTTCCTAATTTGGGTCAGAATAGATCCCTATTGATTTTGGAAGAAATCGGTTCAGATTTAGATATAGCTCCCATATATATCTTTCGCCCGATTTACACTCATATGACCACAGAGACCAATTTTATACTCCGATTTAGTTGCAATTTTGCACAGGGAGTAGAATTAGCATTGTAGGTATGCGTGCTCAATTTGGTTGAAATCGGTTCAGATTTAGATATAGCTCCCATATATATGTTTTTCTGATTTCGACAAAAAAGGTCAAAATACCAACATTTTCCTTGTAAAATCGCCACTGCTTAGTTGAAAAGTTGTAAAAATGACTGTAATTTTCCTAAAATTTTAATACATATATATCGAGCGATAAATCATAAATACACTTTTGCGAAGTTTCCTTAAAAGTGCTTCAGATTTAAATGCTTCCCATATTTATACCCTGCGCCACACTGTGGAACAGGGTATTATAAGTTAGTGCATATGTTTGTAACGCCCAGAAGGAGACGAGATAGACACATGGTGTCTTTGGCAATAATGCTCAGGGTGGGTCCCTGAGTCGATATAACCATGTCCGTCTGTCCGTCCGTTACCTTTTGTGTAGACATTTTTGAGTCGATATCAATAGCTTTGACAAAACATTTTAATATTTTGAGAAAGTCTTTATCAACCTTATTTGCTAATAGTCTTTTACAAATGTGGCAAAACAGACATGTTCATGTGGGAAGAAAATCTTGATTTTGTAAAAGACATAGTCAAAAACAGGATTTTATTCTATATTATCGATTTTTTATTTCGGTAGAAAATGTTGTCAAAATTTTATGTCTATATAAAATTTTTGCAAAATTTTATTTTTATAGAAAATTTTGTGAACATTTTATTTCAATTGAAAATATTGTAAAAATTTTATTTCTATAGGAAATTTTTGCAAAATTTTATTTCTATAGAAAAAATTTTGCAAATTTTTTTTCTATCGAATTTTTTTGCAAAATTTTATTTCTATCGAAAATTTTTGCAAAATTTTATTTATATAGAAAATTTTGTCAAAATTTTATTTTCTTTAAAATTCAGTCTCTTGACAATAATCTTCCAGTGAAATTTTTGTTGAAATTTAGTAAAAAGTAGCTTTCCGCTCAAAAAATACCTTTTTTGTACTTTCTTAAAAATTGTATTTTCCATCCCTGAGTAACTGGCAAAGTGACCAAAATGTTTAAAAGAATATGCACGTTTGGAAATATCTCTTTATTGCACTCTCCAAGTGCTTCCATCGCTGAATTAGGCAGGTTCTTTTCGCAGGTTTTGCGCCATTTCATTTACATATGTGTGTTTGGCTGTTTCGTTGTTGTTGCTATGGCCAAACACAGCGAGCCATGTTCACAAAAAGAACAACAAACACACATAAAAAGCAGAAATACATTTTCCAAAAATGAAATTTGTGGTGCGAGAACAAAAACAATTTGTTTTTTTCGACCGTCGTTTGACGGGCTTTTCAACTAGTATTCTATGATTTGTGCAAGTTTTATAGGTAAGCGTTTTTCAAAATAAAACCTCCAGCTTTTCTTCAACATCTTCGATAAGATTTTTTATGCAGCTAAAAATATATATATTTTTTTATATAAAAATATTCATTCATTTCGGGGGGGGGGTTTGATCCCCCTCATCCCCCCCTGAATACGGCCTTGGATGTACTGCCTAATTTATTGTATACCAAAAAGCGCAACTAAACTCTTACTGCTGAAGTATTTGTTGCTGGGCAATGATCATTCGAAAATTATGGTAGAATTTAGAAGGTTCTCTCATACAAAGCGGTTAATTGCCTGACAGAGTCACGATCTGATATGTACCGACCTCCAAGAACTAAAAGAACTGCTTCTTCTGAGATCATTAATTCAATATGACTACACGAGAATGTAGCCACTCGAAGAGAGAGATACATCGCTGTGATCATTCAAAAATTATGGTCAAATTTCAAAGGCTCTCAGTTTCTTGCTCTTCTTCTAATTGAAGTCGAGTCGGAACTCGGAAATTTAAGTTGTAGTTAATACTTTTCTTTAAAGGATATTGATAGCACATGAAGAAAATAGCTGAAAAAAGGAATGAATGATAATTTGCTTCTTAGATTCATGTACGCAAAACGTAAATTGTGTCTTTACAGTACCAGTGTTGCCAGGTAATTTTTGATTCTTCCCCCCAAATCTTAATAAAAAAAACCCCTAAATTGGTCTAGACTTTTTTCAAAAACCCCCGAAAATTTTAAGTATGTCAATAGTACAAAAAGAGACCCAAAATCAAAAGACTGTAGGGATACACTTTAAAAATTAAATTTAACACAAATATGTAAACTGAAAGAAGTTTTTTCTGAGGAACAAAATTTTAGACAAAATAAGTTTTTTTATGCTAAAAATTTTCCTTTGAAAAATTTTCAGGGGGTTTTAAAGTGGTTGCACTGCAATGTGGAACGCCGTTCAAACTCGGATATAAAAAGGAAGTTCCTTTACATTGAGCTTAACATGGAATCGGGCAGTGATACATCTCAACTTGTTTTTAATTGTATAAAATATTAAAAATGCCCCTTCAACAGATGCGTTTAAAAAAGAATGTCATTGCATACTTGCTTGTATTTAGGAACATGGGTTGACTTCCCTTATTTTTTTCTCAAAATTCATGCCAGAACTGTTCCAAATTTTGTTGAGAATTGCTCCACTTTATAAGATCTAAGATATTTTTTTTACCCCCAAACCCACCCCCCCACCCAACTAAATGTTACCTATAAATATCCCCCTAAACGTGTACAAACCACTAAATTTTGGGGGAAAACCCCCAACCTGGCAACACTGAACAGTACCCAAATTTTTGGAAGGCAGCATACATTTTTTAGTGTGCTAGGCCAGACGTTAACCATTGCACTACAATAACTCTATATTTGATTACATTTTCAATGAAATTCAAGGGGTTTCTGTTAATTGTCCGCTCGTAAATTGGATCCAGACCTAAGAAATTCTAAAGTCAGGAAGGTCTTTGAGTATTGATATTAATATTGGAGATATATTTAACTGACAAGCTTTCTTCGTTTTTTATCAAACACCAATCGTAGTACAATTAATTAATTAGAAAAACAATTGTAAAAAGACTAGGAAGTGTGGTTTCAAACAATAGACAAACAAATATTAGGAATATCAATATTTCCCTATAACAACGGCATTATTGCATAATAATTACTTGGGCGAATTGTAAATAAGTCTCAACTATAAAATCTTAACCCGATGTAAGTATCATCATCAGTTGTACGGTGAATAAACTGTAGGAAAAATGCAACCTTTCTCATTACTTTTCTTCGGAGCCTGTATGTTGGTAGTTTTGGTCTCTGGCCAAACTTCCGATTATTGCTCACCCGATTTATGCAAAAATGGAATTACACATATTGCTTGTCGTCATAGTGGTGTAAGTAGATGGTTGACTTCATATAGGTTAATCACTTATTACACTCTTGAAATATATCCAGCAATTCTCGGAAGAATGCCCATCCGATGCTGTCATGATCAACATCGATGATAAACTCAAGAAGGCTATTGTCAAGGCCCACAATACTAAACGTAATCTAATTGCTGGAGGTGGTGATGCCAATCATGGTCCTGCCTGTCGCATGGCCACCATGAGATGGGATGATGAATTAGCCAAGATTGCTGCTCTCAATGTCCGCCAATGTAAAATGGCTCATGACAAATGCCGCAATACCAAAGCCTTTAAATATTCCGGACAGAATTTGGCTTTTATGGGCTTCACAGGAACTGCAAAGGATGTCGATATGTTGACTAAGGCTGTACAATTGTGGTATGATGAAGTTAAGGACAGCAAAATGAAATATATCAAGAAATACCCCAAAAACTATAGTGGAAAGTGAGTTGTGATGAATCTATATAGAATTTTGAAGAGATATAATCCAACGTTGTTCTGTTTTAGGACCATTGGTCATTTCACTGTTATGGTCGCTGATCGCAATGTCCGTGTGGGCTGCGCTGCCACCACTTATTCAGTTCCTGGAAAACCCTACAAGGCCTATTTGGTTGCCTGTAACTATGCCACTACCAATATGATCGACCAACCCATTTATGCCTCTTGCCCTAAGGTTGCCTCTGGCTGCAAGACTGGTACCAACAAGAACTTCCCTAACTTGTGCTCTGCCAAGGAGAAATATGCCGTTAACAAATTTAAATTGTAAATTATGAGGTAGCAATTTTTCGCCATTGATTTTGAAATCACTGGTGACGGATTAAAAATAATGAAACAAATGGTCATTTGAATAAAATTATCATTGGTTTGAAATGGTTTCACAGCTTGACAAAGTGAAAGAATATTGCTGTGAAGGTTTTTTCTACACTGAAAAATATATATGTTGTCATGAGAACAACGATTTCTTGTCCTTCCCTGATCAATTTGATGAAAGTCTTTTTTCTTTAACAAAAATCGATAAATTGAATTTTTGATACCCTCCACCATAGGGGGTATATTAACAATCAACAAGCGGACGTTTGTTGAAATTCCGAACGAAACAAGCTATCGACTTGAAACTTGGCACAAGTATTTGTTATTGATGTAGGTCGGATATTATTGCAAATGGGCTACATCGGTTCACCTTTACGTATAGCCCCCATATAAACGGACGCAAAGATTTGGCTTGCGGAGCCTCTAAGAGAAGCACATTTCAACCGATCTGGCTGAAATTTGGTACATGGTGTTGATATATGATCTCTAACAACCATGCAAAATTTGGTCCACATCGGTCCATAATTATATATCAAACGTGGTGAAATGAGCAAGGAGGACGGTGAACGCAGTGGACGCCCGAAAGAGGTGGTTACCGACGAAAACATAAAAAAAAACCCACAAAATGATTTTGAATGACCGTAAAATGAAGTTGATCGTGTTGGTCATATCAATTATCAATATTTGGATATGCGGAAGCTCTGTGCAAAATGGGTGCCGCGCGAGCTCACATTTGACCAAAAACAACAACGTGTTGATGATTCTGAGCGGTGTTTGCAGCTGTTAATTCGTAATACATCCGAGTTTTTCCGTCGATATGTGACAATGGATGAAACATGGCTCCATCACTACACTCCTGAGTCCAATCGACAGTCGGATTAGTAGACAGCGACCGGTGAACCGTTTCCGAAACGTGGAAAGACTCAAAAGTCCGCTGGCAAAGTAATGGCCTCTGTTTTTTGGGATGCGCATGGAATAATTTTTATCGATTATCTTGAGAAGGGAAAAACCATCAACAGTGACTATTATATGGCGTTTTTGGAGCGTCTGAAGGCCGAAATCGCGGCAAAACGGCCCCATATGAAGAAGAAACAAGTAAATACGGACGTAAGTTCGGCCAGGCCGAATCTTATATACCCTCCACCATGGATTGCGTAGAAACTTCTACGAAAGACTGTCATCCACAATCGAATTACTTGGGTTATGGTATCTTAAAACTTCTTAACATCGTTTTCTAAATTGTGAGTTAGTCCATACATGGTGTATATTAGACAAAAAAGGTATGTATAGGTAAGTCTACAAATAATTACGAGTCGGTATGGACTTTTGCACGGTACGTAGAGAGCCAGAATTGAAATATGGGGGTCGCTTATATGGGGGCTATATACAATTATGAACTTGATATGGACCAATTTTTTGTGATTGGGGATCGATTTATCTGAGGGCCATATATAACTATAGACCGATATGGACTTAGTTAAGCATGTTTGTTAACGGCCATATACTAGCACAATGTACCAAATTTCAACTGACTCGGATGAAATGTGCTCCTACAAGAGGCTCCAAAACCAAATCTCGGGATCTGTTTCCGGATGTCAAATCTGGGGATCGGTTTATATGGGGGCTATATATAATTATGGACTGATATGAAACAATTCCCGCATGGTTTTTGGATACCATATACTAACATCACGTACCAAATTCCAACCGAATCGGATGAATTTTGCTCTTCCAAGGGATTCCGGAGGTCAAATCTTGGGATCGGTTTATATGGGGGCTATATATAATTATGGACCGATTTCGACCAATTTTTGCATGGGTGTTTGAAGCCATATATTAACACCATGTACCAAATATCAACTTAATTAGATGAATTTTGGTCTTCCTAAAGGCTCCGGAGGTCAAATCTGGTGATGGGTTTATATGGGGGCCATATATAATTATGCACCGATGTGGACCAATTTTTGCATAGTTGTTAGAGACCATATACGTACACCATATACCAAATTTCAGCCGGATCGGATGAAATTTTCTTCTCTGAGAGGCTCCGTAAACCAAATCTGGGGATCGGTTTATATGGGGGCTATATATAATTAATGACCGATGTGGACCTATTTTTGCATGGTCAGTACAGACCATATATTAACACCATGTACCAAATTTCAGCCGGATCGGATCAAATTTGCTTCTCTTAGAGGGTCTGCAAGCCAAATTTGGGGGTCCGTTTATATGGGGGCTATACGTAAAAGTGGAACGATATGGCCCATTTGCAATACACGCAAGAAAATAATTCTTTCCTCCCAAACGAAATTTTAGACAAACAAAGTTCGTTTCTCATTTGCTTTTCGCTGTAAGGAAGTGTATTTGTATATACTTTTTGTGATAAACGTTTATTCTTTTCCAGGATGTAAAACCCTTTTCATAAAGACTAACTCAAAAAAACAAAAAAAAAACATTGTTTTCTTGCTAATTGCATTTTCCCTCACATCTTTCTCACATCCACGAGGTTTTTTAGTTCTTAACACCGCCTGGACGGAGAATAGAACCGCGGACCATGCACTTTGTAAGCCAACACACTAACCACTGAGCTATGTACCTGTTATGGTCATCAATAGATAATTATCCATATAAGTTATATTTATATAGCATAGCTTGCGGCGCCCACGAACCGAATAAACAAAGTTTATTTAACAGAAACAAACAGTTAGTTTGGCACCGTGGAGCAGTGCTTGCTACGTCCGACTTGCATGCCAAGGGTCGTGGGTTCGATCCCTGCTTCGACCAAAGTTTTTTTTGTTTTGTTTTTTTTTTACATATATTCCAGATATGTTCGGAAGATTGCGAAAAAATGTTCAACATTACATTGTAGTATATTAAATTTTGAACTGTAAAATGTGTCTTATTAAAGACCTAAAGTCAGAAAAGAACAGTTTTTGATATAAACGAAATGGACTGTGTTGTTGTTTCAAAAATAAATTTTTTTATTGAAAAAATAAAAATTGTGTAACAAACGATTTTTTTTTTTGGTGATAAAAGTTTAAAATTTTCGAAGCAATTCAAAAAACTCTAACAAAAGAAAAACGTTTTCGGTACACGTTTTCCAAACGTTTTTTTCTTTGCGTGTACCATCCGACCTACATCAATAAAAACTACTTGTGCCAAGTTTCAAGTCGATAGCTTGTTTCGTTCGGAAGTTAGCGTGATTTCAACAGACGGACGGACGGACGGACGGACATGTTCAGATCGACTCAGAATTTCACCACGACCCAGAATATATATACTTTATGGGGACTTAGAGCAATATTTCGATGTGTTACAAACGGAATGACAAAGTTAATATACCCCCATCCTATGGTGGAAGGTATAAAAAGTGTTGTTCCACCAAGACAACAGAAATGGCTCTCTTTTGATTCTCTCGCTGTGTTATGTTGATTTCTTTCGTCAACCCTCGCGGTTTACATCTCTATTTATTGCTCTATACTCTCTCTCCCTCTATCTCTCTCACTCTGACGCTCTCTGAATAAAATATCACATCATATATACGTTTACTCGAAATTTGTAAATTTATATATGTTTACATTCACACATATTATTTTTATGAGACATTCATGCCCCAAACATATATTCTAACATATTAACATATGTGTCCCAAACATTTAGTGTTAGTTTAGGAACATTACATAAATCATGGGGTCTGAGATCAATATTTCAATGTGTTACAAAGAGGTTAGGTTAGGTGTCAGCCCGATGTAACAGGCGCACTTAGACTATTCAATCCATTGTGATACTACAGTGGTGAACTTCTCTCTTATCACTGAGCGCTGCCCGATTCCATGTTAAGCTCAATGACAAGGGACCCCCTTTTTATAGCCGAGTCCGAACGGCGTTCCACATTGCAGTGAAACCACTTAGAGAAGCTTTGAAACACTCAGAAATGTCACCAGCATTCCTGAGGTGGGATAATCCTTTTTGGTGTTCGGTCGCAACAGGAATTGAATCCACGATCTTGTGTATTCAAGGTGGGAATGCTAACCATTGCATCACGGTGGGTTCCATGTGTTACAAATGGAATGACGAAACGTAAAATTTGAAAAATTTATGAATTTCTTCTACATTGTTGGTATTACAGAAACAAAATGCTGGGAACTAAATAAACCCATTTGAAGTGAGAAGGCTATCGGAGAAGATGAAACTAGCTATAAATTAAAAGCGATTGGTGAATGGTAAACGACGATAAATGACCAATATTTCTGGTAGGCTAATTCTCAATTAAGCAAAAGTTTTTACAAGTGATACAAAATTTTTAATCGAGCCAAAAGTTTACATATTACGATTAATACTATTTAAACGTACCCTATAGTCAAATTTCGATGCCAACAGATGTTATGGAAACATTTCTACATATATATTAGATCAAATAGTATTACATTTGGTGTAAGCCCTTGAACTTCATGGGTTATACCAATTCAATATGTTTTTCTCAAATATTTACAAATTGTCAATGAAATTAATTTTAAAAAGGTAAATATTTAAACACTAAAAGCAGATCTATAAAAGCGTTTTCGATTTTAACCATCAATATCAGTTATCATCAGTTAGCGTAGATTGAAAGTTCATATTTCAAAAAATGTATCACATTTTAATGTCCTCAGCCTTTATCTGTATCATTGGTACTGTTGTGGCTACTGACTACTGTTCCTCTTCACTATGCAATGGAAAAACTCACATTGCCTGTGATCACAATGGTGTAAGCATGCATCTGACTTTAATATTTTTTTAAAATTAAAAAAAAAAAAACAAAAATTTTAAATTTAATTAAAACAATTTTTTCTAGAATTTTGATTCCACATGTCCTTCAAATGCTGCCATGGTAAATATTGATAGTTCCTTGAAGTCGTACATCCTCGATTTTCATAATGAGAAACGTAATTTGATTGCCGGAGGAAGTGTGAACAAGCATGATGCTGCCTGTCGCATGGGCACTGCACAATGGGATGATGAATTGGCTTCCTTGGCCGCTTTCAATGTTCGCCAGTGTAAAATGGCCCATGACAAGTGTCGTAACACTGATAGCTTCCAATTTGCTGGACAAAATTTGGCCTACAAAACTTATGGGGGAACACCGAATTATCAAAATTTACTTAAAGCCACCATGAACATGTGGTACGATGAAGTGCTGAACAGCAATATGAATTTTATTAACTCCTATCCCTCAGGAGGAGCGTAAGTATTCTTTACATGATGCAATCGCGAGATTTTCTCACAAATATCCTTATTACTTTACTACAGAGGTATTGGCCATTTCACGGTTATGGTAAATGAAAATAATATTCGTGTTGGTTGTGCTGCCGCCACCTATGGAAAATCGAAAATGCAATTTTTGATCGCTTGTAATTATGCTAGAACTAATGTTGCTGGAATGCCTATATATACCAGTTGTGATACACCAGCCTCCTCTTGTACCTCTGGCAAGAATTCAAAATATCCTAATTTGTGCTCCACTTCGGAGTCGTATGATCCCAACGATTTATCCTAATTCAAGATCAAAATGATGTTGTAGCCTTAAATATATATAGTTTTTGTTACGCAGTTTTAAAAGTAAGTGTTATTCAAAGAAATGTAATCAAATAAAGAAAATGTTGAAATATAAAACAAGTATATACGGCCGAAGTTCGGCCAGGCCGAATATTATGTACCGTCCACCATGGATTGCATAGAAACTTGTACTAAAGACTGTCATCCACAATCGAATTGCTTGGGTTGTGGTCTCTTTAATCGTCTTCTAAATTATGAGTTAGTTCATACGTGGTATATATTAGACAAAAAAGGTATGTGTAGGTAAGTCTACAAATAATTACGAATCGACATGGACTTTTGCACGGTACGTAGGGAGCCAGAATTGAAATATGGGGGTCGCTTATATGGGGGCTATATACAGTTATGAACTTGATATGGATCAATTTTTGTGTAATTGGGGATCGATTTATCTAAGAGCTATATATAACTATAGACCAATATGGACCTAGTTAGGCATGGTTGTTAACGGCCATATATTAGTACAATGTACCAAATTTCAATTGACTCGGATTAAATTTGCTCCTCCAAGAGGCTCCAAAACCAAATCTCGGGATCGGTTTATATATGATTATGGACTGGTATGGACCACTTTTGGCATGGTTGTTAAATATCATATACTACCACCACGTACCAAATTTCACCCAGATCGGATGAATTTTGCTTCTCCAAAAGGCACCCGAGGTCAAATCTGGGGATCGGTTTATATGGGGGCTATATATAATTATGGACTGATATGAACCAATTTCTGCATGGTTGTTGGATAACATATACTAACATCACGTACCAAATTTCAACCGAATCGGATGAATTTTGCTCTTCCAAGGGGCTCCGGAGGTCAAATCTGGGGATCGGTTTATATGGGGGCTATATATAATTATGGACCGATTTCGACCAATTTTTGCATGGGTATTTGAGGCCATATATTAACAGCATGTTCCAAATATCAACTGAATCAGATGAATTTTGGTCTTTCAAGAGGCTCCGGATATCAAATCTGGTGATCGGTTTATATGGGGGCTATATATAATTATGCACCGATGTGGACCAATTTTTGCATAGTTGTTAAAGACCATATGCTTACACCCTGTACCAAATTTCAGCCGGATCGGATGAAATTTTCTTCTCTTAGAGGCTCCGGAAGCCAAATCTGGGGATCGATTTATATGGGGGCTATATATAATTATGGACCGATGTGGACCAATTTCTGCATGGTCATTTGAGACCATATATTAACACCATATACCAAATTTCAGCCGGATCGGATACAACTTGCTTCTCTTAGAGGCTCCGCAAGGCAAATCGGGGGATCGGTTTATATGGGGGCTATATATAATTATGGACCGATATGGACCAATTTTTGCATGGGTATTTGAGACCATATGCTTACACCATGTACCAAATTTCAGCCGGATCGGATGAAATTTTCTTCTCTTAGAGGCTCCGCAAGCCAAATCTGGGGATCGGTGTATATGGGGGCTATATATAATTATGGACCGATGTGGACCAATTTTTGCATGGTTGTTAAGGACCATATACAAAGACCATGTACCAAATTTCAGCCGGATCGGATGAAATTTGCTTCTGTTAGAGGCTCCGAAAGCCAAATCGGGGGATCGGTTTATATGGGGGCTATATATGATTATGGACCGATGTGGACCAATTTTTGCATAGTTGTTAGAGACCATATGCTAACACCATGTACCAAATTTCAGCTAGATCGGATGAAATTTGCTTCTCTTATAGGGTCTGCAAGCCAAATTTTGGGGTCCGTTTATATGGGGGCTATACGTAAAAGTGGACCGATATGGCCCATTTGCAATACCATCCGACCTACATCAATAGCAACTACTTGTGCCAAGTTTCAAGTCGATAGCTTGTTTCGTTCGGAAGTTAGCGTGATTTCAACAGACGGACGGACACGCTCAGATCTACTCAGAATTTCACCACGACCCAGAATATATATACTTTATGGGGTCATAGAGCAATATTTTGATGTGTTACAAATGGAATGACAAAGTTAATATACCCCCATGGTGGAGGGTATAAAAAATAATTGTGAACGAGCTTTTGAACTAAAAGCAAATAAGGGAATTTAGAGTTAGGTTGATGAATCTCCTATCCTGCATAGTGGTTCCAAATCGCTTTCTTTTTAATAATTGTACAATTTTTGAAGGGATAAGGAGTCAATAAGATTTTTTATGTACACTGAAAAAAAAAAGCATGCCCGGTCCAAAGATTTTGTGTTTACTCTAAAAATTTTGGTATTGATTCCGAGCCAAAGAAGAGAAGATAATACGAGGACACTTTTAAGACAAAATTCTCTTTTAAATTCGGGTTTTGTGTACTTGCTTCTAGGAAGCAAAATTTATTTTTTCGTTTTTTCAGCTTTTTTTCTTCATATGCTATCAAAGTCCTTTAAAAACGAGTTAACGACAACTTTATTTTCCAAATTCAGACTCGACTTCCAGTAGAAATTATGGTATGTTTCAAGTAAAAAACGGCTTTAAAATAAAATGTTGAAAAACATGTCCTATATTTGAACGAATTTTTGATTTGTAGTCAAGATGCAAAAAGACAAAAAATTTAAAGGCAATTTCATAAATTTTATATAATTTTTCTGAATTATTAAAGTCAACTTGACCTTAGCCCAACAATTGTTTCTTTCATGTTATGATACCCATTTTTAAATCACTTAATTATAAGAGCAACACGATTTAATTGAAAATTTTATCGACTTTTGGACAAAACTTTATATTAGATAAATGCGTCTTCCATGCTAAGCAAAATTTGCATTCGTATTTTAAAGACATGAAATCTTTGACCTCACGGCAATATTTTTTTCAGTGTAAAAGTTGAGGTGTTTTTATAGAAGTTGAAGGGTTGCTAAAGGCTCCCCAGGTTCACGTAAGGATGTTTGAAGTTTTTCACGTCGCACAGTGCTTCGATCCCATACAACGAATGTACAAAAATAGAAGGAAGCATCTTAGGAATGCGAGGCTTTGAAGGGATTTGTTGACGGTAAAAACTAAGAGAAATGTGAAGTTTGATACCTATCGGACCACAGGCAATGTGAGTTTTTCCATTGCATATTTAGTGAAGAGGAACAATAGTCAGTAGCAGTGTTGCCTGGTTGAGGGTAACCCCCCCCCCAAATTTAAGGGTTTTTATCATATTTTAGGGGGGTTTTTAGGGGTAACATTTATAGTGGAGCAATTCTCAATCAAATTCGGAACATTTCTGGCTTGAATTATGTAAAAAAGTCAACCCATGCTCCTAAATATAACAAGTACGCAATAGCATTATTTTTGTTATCTTTTTCAAACGCTTCTGTTGTAGGGATATTTTTAATATTATACACAATTAAAAACAATTAAACAAGTATATACGGTGGTAAGTTCGGCCAGGCCGAACAATCCATCATGGATTTCGTAGAAACTTCTACGAAAGACTGTCATCCACAATCGAATTATTTGGGTTGCAAGGTATCTTAAAACTTCCTAACACCGTCTTCTAAATTGCAAGGTAGTCCATATGTGGTATATATTAAACTAAAAAAGGTCGATTAAATACGTATATAATTAAGTTTGACAAAATTTTCTTTAGAAATAAAATTTTGACAAAAGTTTCTATAGAAATAAAATTTTGACAAAATACAATTTTGACAACATTTTCAATAGAAGTAAAATTTGGACAAAATTTTCTATAGAAATAAAATTTTAACAAAATTTTCTATAGGAATAAAATTTTATCAAAATTTTCTATAAAAATAAAATTTTGACAAAATTTTTTATAGAAATAAAATTTTAGACAAAATTTTCTATAGAAATAACATTTTGACAACATTTCTATAGAAAATGTTGTCAAAATGTTACGATTTTGACAAAATTTTCAATAGAATTAAAATTTTGGCAACATCTATATATATAAAATTCAATCTATGTTTGTTTATTTGTTTGTTTGTATGAACCGAGTTGGCTCCGAAACGGCTGAACCGATTTACTTGAAACTTTCAGAGATCATAGAGAACGTTCATGTGGTGAAAATAGGGTACCTCATTTTTTGACACCTGGTGGCGGAGCGGGACCTCCCCTTTGTCGGACTTTTTGAAAATTGGACCAAAGTTGACCGATTTGCTTGAAATTTTCATTGAAGGTTGGGGTTGGTAACTAGACAAAGATCCGCTACTTTATATTTCGATATTTGGTGGCGGAGGGGGACCTCCCCTTTGTTCGACTTTTTTTAAAGTACAGTGAAAAAACTAAAATTCTCTAAATTATCTGAGATTTAAAGAGAACATGCGGTGAGGTTATGGAATTAATATGGGGAACCTGATGATTTCATATGCGGACGGGGAGGGGGACCTCCCCCTTGCCTTACTTTTTGAAACTTGGAACAAAATTATGCGATTTGCATGAAATTTTCATTCAATGTTGGGGTTGGCATCTAGACAAAAATCCGCTGCATTATTTTTCGACATTTGGTCGGGGAGGGGGGCCACCCCTTTGCCCGACTTTTTTTAAAGTACAGTGAAAACAAAACTAAACTCCCCCGACTGAAATTTTACGGAAAAATGGGTGAGGTTATGAAATTTATATCAGGTTCCTGATTTTTTAATAAAAATAAAAGGGCATAGGGAGACATCCGCTTCTCTTAAGTACATACAGAGAAACAATTAAACTTTACCGAGTTACTTGAAATTTACAGAGGACTGGGGAGAGATCGTAACCTCTGTCAACCGTAATATTTGATACCTGATTTTGTGATTTTTGGACGGAAGAGAGGCCGCCCCTTTAGGCTTATAATTTGCTTGACATTTTCTGGGACGTTTACAAAAGATACGCTTTTCGACATTTGGTCGGGGAGGAGGTCCTCCTCTAAAACTGCAAAAAAACTGGCTCTATTAACCATGTTCCTTAATCTATATCTGTCCATAAAGCTCGAAAAATAATTGTATAATTAGATATAATGCATTTGGACGTCAATTGCCTGTTTCGGTATCAGGCTAACATGAAATATAAAAAAATTTAAGTTTTCTTGAAATTTACAAAGGAAGCGGGGGAAAAGGTTATAAATGAAGAGGCAACCTTCATTGCCCCACACTTGAAGGAAAGTTTCAAGAATTTTCAGGGAAGGTTAGGGTGCTATTGACTACGGTGTTTGTCGATATTGTATCGGGGAAAGTGACGTCCCTTTAAAACAATAGAGCAAAAATTAAACATCTCCGATCTACTTGAAATTTACAGGGAACGTGGGAGGAGGTGATGAAATTAATACATGATTTTTAAATTAATATATGATTTTTCGATATCTGGTTGGGGAAGGGGAAAATTTAAATAAACTTTGTCGATTTACTTCGATAGAATTTATAGGGACCATTGAGTAGTTGCGAAATTAATATAGGGTACGTGATAGTCCGATATCAGGTCAGAGTGGAGCGAAGGTGGGGAGAGAGTTCCCTTTTGTCGGTTTTTTCTCTTAAATTAAAAGTGGAGGGTTGTCCGTAAATGGGAACTCGGTATAAAATTTTATGATTTTTGCACAGGCTTCTTTCTTCCAGACTTCTTATTAGTAAAGAGAGGGTTCCTTTTTGTCCGTTTTTTTTTTTCTTAAGTTGAAAGTAGAGGGTTGTCCGTAAATGGGAACTCGGTACATAATTTTATGATTTTTGCACAGGCTTCTGCCAGACTTCTTTTTAGTAAAGAACTTAAATTTACATGAAATTGGCAGCCAACGTAGAGGGTGCATTATTTTCCAACATTTTAGCAAATGTTAATGTGGTAAAATTTTTTACTACTTTTGCCTTTTCCGATTTATTGGATGGGAAACAGTAATTCTTTGTATGTTATTATAATATAATGCTTAATTTTCAGATATGTTGAAGAGAAGGATACCTTTCCTTGACAAACCACACTTAAAATTCACAAGAAATATAGAAGAAGGTACACCCTCTCCCGCCGTATTTGTACCTATAAACGAAAAATCAAGTAGTCCGATTTGTTTAAAAGAATTCAAATGTTTTCGAATTTGTTTTCAGCACGAAGGATATAGTTGACTAAGTTAACGCAAAATGTTCCTCCAAATACGCTTCGGAAGGCGCAGCGAAGCGGGCCGGGTTACGCTAGTTCTCTATAGAATTAAAATTTTGACAAAATTTTCTATAGAAATAAAATTTTCCCAAAATTTTCTATAGAAATAAAATTTTGACAAAATTTTCTATAGTAATAACATTTTGACAAAATTTTCTATAGAAATAAAATTTTGGTAGATTATTTTTGGTTCGAATGGCAACCATGAATATGGACTGATATGGACAAATTTTTGTGTGATTGGGGATCGGCTATATATAACTATAGACCGATATGGACCAATTTTGGGATGGTTATTAGCGGCCATATACTAAAACCACTTTGCAAATTTGAACCGGATCGGACGAATTTTGCTTCTCCAAGAGGTTCCGGAGGTCAAATCTGGGAATCGATTTATATGGGGGCTATATATAACCCTCTAATGCCCAATAAGGAAGCTTTTAGTAAAACACACCTTAAGACAACAAAAATGGGCAAAATAAAAAGTAAACTTATTTGAGACTATTCAAGAGGCTTTGCAGCATATGCTGAATTTTACCGTATACATTTTTCTTGCTTTTGTGTCGTTAACATTGAAAATTTAATCATCTGCCAAAAAAATTGGGGCATTAGAGGAATAATTATGGACCGATATGGACCAATTCTGGCGTGTTTGTTAGAGCACATACTAACACCACGTTCCAAATTTCAACCGGATCGGATGAATTTTACTCCTCCAAGAGGCTTCGGAGGACAAATCAGGGGATCGGTTTATATGGGGACCAATTCTGGCATGGTTGTGAGAGACCAAATACTAACACCATGTAACAAATTTCAACTGGATCGGATGAAATTTGCTTCTCTTTGAGGCTCCGCAAGCCAAATCTGGGGATCGGTTTATATGGGGGCTATATATAATTATGGACCGATATGGACCAAATTTTGCATAGTTATCAAAGACCATATACCTACACCTCGTACCAAATCGGATGAATTTTGCTCTTCCAAGAGGCTCCGGAATTCAAATCTGGGGATCTGTTTATATGGGGCCTATATATAATTGTGGACTGATATGGACCAATTCTGGCATGGTTGTGAGAGACCATATACTAACACCATCTAACAAGTTTCAACCGGATCGGATGAAATTTGTTTCTCTTTGAGGTTCCGCAAGCCAAATCTGAGATGGCTTTATATGGGGGCTATAACTATACATCGTTCGCCCGATTTACACTCATATGACCACAGTGGCCAATCTTTTTGTCCGATTTAATTAAAAGTTTGCACAGGGAGTAGAATTAGCGTTGTAGCTATGCGTGTCAAATTTTATTGAAATCGGTTCAGATTTAGATATAGCTCCCATATATATCGTTCGCCCGATTTACACTCATATGACCAAAGTGGCCAATCTTTTACTCCGATTTAATTGAAATTTTGCACAGGGAGTAGAATTAGCATTGTAGCTTGCGTGCCAAATTTGGTTGAAATCGGTTCAGATTTAGATATAGCTCCCATATATAGCTTTCGCCCGATTTACACTCATATGACCACAGAGGCCAATTTTTTGCTCCGGTCAAGTTGAAATTTTGCACAGGGAGTAGAATTAGCATTGTAGCTATGCGTGCCAAATTTGGTTGAAATCGGTTCAGATTTAGAATATCTCTCATATATAGCTTTCGCCCGATTTACACTCATATGACCACAGAGACCAATTTTTAACTCCGATTTAGTTGAAATTTTGCACAGGGAGTAGAATTAGCATTGTAGCTATGCGTGCCAAATTTGGTTGAAATTGGTTCAGATTTAGATATAGCTCCCACATATAGCTTTTAGTATACCGATCGGCTTAGAATTAACTTCTGAGTCGATTTAGCGATATCCGTATGTCTGTCTGCCTGTCTGTCTGTCCGTCCGTCCGTCTGTCTGTATATGTAATTTTGTGCACAAAGTACAGCTCGCAATTTAAGTCCGATCGTCCTCAAATTTGGCATAGGGCCGTTTCTTGGGACAGAGACAATCGCTATTGGCTTTGGGAAAAATCGGTTCAGATTTAGATATAGCTGCCATATATATTTATCCCCGATTTGGTCATAGTTAGCGTGTTTATCAACCGATTTTCTTGAAATACTGTACATCCAAATATTTTAGGAATCTCGAAAATCTTGCAAAATATCAGCCAAATCGGTTCAGATTTAGATATAGCTCCCATATATATCATTCGTCCGATTTAGACTCATATGACCACAGAGGCCAAAGTTTATTACCGATCTTCGTGAAATTTTGCACAGAAGGTAGAATTGGCATTCTACCAATGCTTGGTAAATTTGATTGAAATCGGTTCAAATTTAGATATAGCTCCCATATATATCTTTCGTCCGATTTGAACTTATATGACCACAAAAGCCAGAGTTTTGCCGTGATTTGCTTCAAATTTTGCACAAGGGGTACGTTTAATAGTATCGTTAAGTGTGTCAAATTTTGTTAAAATCGGTTCAGATTTAGATATAGCTCCTATATATATCTTTCGTCCGATTTGGACTTATATGGATTCAAAAGCCAGAGTTTTGCCCTGATTTGCTTCAAATTTTGCGCAAGGAGTACGTTTAATAGTATCGTTGTGTCAAATTCGGTTCAGATTTAGATATAGCTCACATATATATCTTTCGCCCGATTTGGACTTATATGGTCTCAAAAGCCAGAGTTTTGCCCTGACTTACTTCAAATTTTGCACAGGCGGTACTTTTAACGATACTATTGTATATGCCAAATATGGTCAAAATCGATTCAGATTTAGATATAGCTCCCATATATATCTTTCGTCCGATTTGAACTTATATGGCCACAAAAGCCAGAGTTTTGCAGTGATTTGCTTCAAATTTCGCGCAAGGAGTGCGTTTAGTAGTATCGGTAATTGTGCCAAATTTGGTTGAAATCGGTTCAGATATAGATATGGCTCCCATATATATCTTCCGTCGTATTTTCACTCATATGACCAGGGGGCCCAAAGTTATACTCCCATTTACGTGAAATTTCGCATAGATAGCAGAATTATTATTCTAACTATACATATCAAATTTAGTCAAAATCAGATTATATATATCTCCCATATATACGTACACCAGAGTTGGGGAAATATGGTAGACTGTTACACATTTTAGACCCATTTTCAATGGAAGTTTCCTCCAATTAACTGGATAGCGTTAGCCGATTTAAATTTTAATTCTAAAGATTTTGTAGAAGTAAAAAAATTGTCTCCTTTATATAGCTTCCAGCAAATGTGAAGTAGTTGAGATGTAACAGAAATTTTGGCCTACATAGGGGTGAAGGGTATAATATAGTCGGCCCCGCCCGACTTTAGACTTTACTTACTTGTTTTTTACTAACATTGTGTTCCACCCGACTTAAATTTTGAGTCTATAGATTTTGTAGAAGTCTATCAAATTCTGTCCAGATCGAGTGATATTTAAATATATGTATTTGGGACAGACCTTTATATATAGCCCCCAACACATTTGACGGATGTGATATGGTATCGAAAATTTAGGTATACAAAGTGGTGTAGGGTATAATATAGTCGGCCCCGCCCGACTTTAGACTTTCCTTACTTGTTTTTTACTAACATTGTGTTCCACCTCAGCGCATTAGTCGACTTAAATGTAAAATCTATAAGTATTGTAGAACTCTGTCTAGATCTGGTCAGATATACAGAATCTATGTGTATGGGTGCATATAGCATCCAACACATTGGATGGATTTGACATGGTATCGAAAATGTGGATTTACAAAATGGTACAGGGTATAATATAGTCGGCCCCGCCCGACTTTAGACTTTCCTTATTTGTTTTTTACTAACATTGTGTTCCACCCCAGAGGATTAGGCTGAAATTTTAAGTCTACAGATTTTTGGAAGTCTAACAAATTTTGTCCAGGTTGAGTCAGATTTAAATGCATGTATAGGGGAACAGAAATCTTTATATATACTACCCAACACATTTGACGGATTTGATATGGCGAAAATGTGCCTCTACAAAGGGTATAATATAGTCGGCACCGCCCGACTTTAGACTTTCCTTACTTGTTTTTTTTTTTGCATTCATAATAATAAAGAACATCCCAGGAAGTAGTTAGAATGTCATGCCGTGGTTTCTTATTAGGTTCATATCACAAACATTTGAATAGACTTTTTGATGTGTCGTATACAATGGCGTTTGTAGCTGAGTGTGCTAAGACGTCCTGTTATGGTGCCAAACAGACCCAAGTTCAATACCCGGTGGAAGCGAAGAAGTTTTTCAATTTGCAAGAAATTAGATAATAAGAAAATTAGTTTTTTTTTAATTTCGTCATGATCTTCCAACTTGTTAAGCAATGCAAAGGATCCAAAAAGGGAGTACTTCCGTCCTATGTAAAGCCCATATAAAATTCATTGGATATGCTCCAAGTTTTTACTACTTCGGGATCACAAATTGGGGATCCAAACTACTTTTTTGCTGGGATATTTCAAGTAAAAAAATGTCTTTAAAATAAAGTATTGGAAAATATATATGCTTCATTAATTTTGATGAAATATATTAAAGACAAGTTTACCTTGGTCAAACAAAATTTTCTTTCTTTTTAAGATACCCATTTTTTAGTGGAATCACTTAATTATAAGGCAAAAAGACTTTATTGAAAAGTTCATCGTTTTTGCACAAGGAAAAAAGCATTATATCATAGAAATGCGTCGTCTATCCAAAGCAAAAATCTAGCGTAAACCTAGCGTAAAAACTTGTGGCAAATTTAGTTGATTGGACTTCGATCTAGATTTTATTATAGAAAAAACAGATGTGGAAATCTTCATCAAAATCTGTTACATTTTTTTAAGTTTTATTTTCTGAAAATTTTTTGTCAATATGCTTTTCAAGGTATGTTGTACGAAAAGAAGACCGAGTCAATAGCAAACTAAACAAACAATACACAACATATGGAAATATTAGTTGTGAATATGAAATCAAGGCAATATTATGGAAAATCCCTTAGTAAAAAAAAACAAAATATATTCAAAAACACTTGTTACCTTGTAATTTTAGTAGTTATTTTTTTTAACAAATATTTTACTATATAATGAGGTTGAAAGTTCACAATAGATATCATTTCTTTTTTCTCGTGGTTTCTACTAATAATAACATCCACTTACGCAATGAATACTTCAATAGTTTTTATTGGCTTAATGGCCCTTTTTGGTTTAACAATGGCAGATTATTGTTCAAAATCTCTTTGTTCCGGCGGAAATCATATAGCCTGTGGGCATAGTGGAGTAAGTGTAGAAGTTAAATTTTTATTTGAAAATATTAGAAATAAATTATTTTATGATTTTAGACTTTCGACTCTTCGTGTCCATCCAATCGTCGTGCTGTTACAATTGATGAGTCCTTGAAGAATGCCATTATCAATTATCATAATGAGAAACGTAATTTGGTAGCCGGTGGTGGAGCTCCTAATCATCAGCCTGCTTGTCGTATGGCTACCATGCAATGGGATGATGAATTGGCCTATTTAGCAGCTCTCAATGTCCGTCAATGTAAAATGCTACATGACAAATGTCGCAACACAAATACCTTCCACTACTCAGGCCAAAATTTAGCCTGGAGATCATATTCCGGATCTCCAAACTATCATGAATTGGCTAAAATATGCATGGATATGTGGTATGATGAAGTGAAAGATAGCAACATGAATTATATCAATGCTTATCCCATGAACTATAATGGACCGTAAGTTATACGAAATTGGTCACGGAAATTTGAAAATGTTTAATTGTTTTATTTCTATAGTAAAATTGGTCATTTCACTACTTTGGTGAATGGTCCCAATATTCGTTTGGGATGTGCTGCAGTTACCTATGCCGCCAGTGATTCGTCAAAGCAAATCTTTTTGATTGGTTGCAACTATGCCCGAAATAATGTAGCCACTTTACCCATTTATAAGAGTTGCAATTCTGGTGGTAGTGAATGTACCACTGGCAGAAATCCCCAATATCCCAACTTGTGTTCAGTATCTGAAGTTTTCGACGTAAACAATGTTTGGTGAGGAGGAAGTTATTAAAATTTTTGTTTTTTATAAGTGTTAATTTTTTTTAAGTTAAGTTGTTCATTAAATTGTTTCGTAGAGTATTAAATAAAATATAATTTTGATGAGTTACAATTTTAATGAGTTTTTTTCCGAATCTTAAATACCCACCGCCATAAATCAAATATAACAGGTTGGCTGATAAGTCCCCGGTCTAACAAAGAAAAACAATTTTTTTTGTCAAAATTCTTTTTTGTTATTCAATACAGTTCCCTTCAAGAGCGATACAACGATTATAACGACCTTCCAATTTTTTGATACAATTTTGGTAGTACTCCTTCGGTTTTGCCTCAAAATAGGCCTCAGTTTCGGCGATCACCTCTTCATTGCAACCAAATTTTTTCTCTGCGACAGCGTTGCCAATTTAGCTTTTTTCCCGCTAGATTTGGCTTTTTTGAAGACGTTTAGCGGGGGAAAAAAATGCATTTAGCTTTTTGCTTTTTTCAGGCTTTTTTTCATGACCCTTTTAGCTATTTTTGGCTTTTTTTATTTTCGTTTCTATTGAAATATGGATAAAACGGCGTTTTTATCTAAGCCTTGCTGCAAGAATAAGGGTTTCCACATATTTCAAAGCTCAGTTGAAACATTAATAATGATTCCAGCCACTATGCGGGAATTTTTGTAGCAAATACACCTTGTTGTAAAGTTTTTTCATCATATTCATAAAAGCTATCATTTGACTCGTTTATCTTTTTTATGTTATTATAATATTCTAAAGTTATTACGATATTACTGAATTAAAATAGTAGATGTGAATTGCTTTGTGCACTGAAAAAATATTGTCGTGAGGCCAAAGATTTCATGTCCTTAAAATACGAACGCGAATTTTGGTTATAATAGCATTTGTGAATTTCTCATATAAAAACTGTTTTCCTTGTCCAAAAGACGATAAAGTCGTTTTGTCCTTCTTCTTTTCATGAAAGAAGGAAGAATTAATGAAATAGTCTTTAAATGTGAGGAGTTTTTACTTCTTGACCACAAACCAAAATAGCGTTCAAAAATAGAAGATGTTTTTCAACACTTTATTTTAAAAACGTATACATACAATAATTTCTACTTGAAGTCGAATCTGAATTTGGAAATTTAAGTTGGCGTTAGCACGTTTTTAAAGCACTTTGATAGGACATGAAGAAAAGGAAAATGTTTTTACTGGGAAATGTAAACTGTAGGTATTTTCTACAATTTAAATAAAAGTAATGTATTTCGAATTTCTCACAATTTCAAAACCAAACTAAAATTTTATTTAAAAAACAAGTATATACGGCCGTAAGTTCGGCCAGGCCGAAGCTTATGTACCCTCCACCATGGATTGCGTAGAAACTTCTTCTAAACGTACCAAGAGGCCCCAAAACCAAATCTCGGGATCGGTTTATATGGGGGCTATATATGATTATGGACTGATATGGACCACTTTTGGCACTGTTGTTAAATATCGTATACTACCACCACGTACCAAATTTCAACCAGATCGGATGAATTTTACTTCTCCAAAAGGCACCGGAGGCCAAATCTGGGGATCGGTTTATATGGGTGTTATATATAATTATGGACTGATATGAACCAATTCCTGCATGGTTGTTGGATACCATATACTAACATCGCGTTAGTTAGTAGTCAACCGAATCGGATGAATTTTACTCTTCCAAGGGGGCTCCGGAGGTAAAATCTGGTGGTCGGTTTATATGGGGGCTATATATAATTATGGACCGATGTGGACCAATTTGTGCATGGTTATTAGAGACCATATACTAACATCATATACCAAATTTCAGCCGGATCGGATGAAATTTGCTGCTCTTAGAGGCTCCGCAAGCCAAATCGGGGGATCGGTTTATATGGGGGCTATATATAATTATTGACCGATATGGACCAATTTTTGCATGGTTATTAGAGACCATATACTAACACCATGTACCAAATTTCAGCCGGATCGGATGAAAATTGTTTCTCTTAGAGGCTCTGCAAGCCAAATCGGGGGATCGGTTTATATGGGGGCTATATATAATTATGGACCGATGTGGACCAATTTTTGCATGGTTGTTAGAGACCATATACTAACACCATGTACCAAATTTCAGCCGGATCGGATGAAATTTGCTTCTCTTAGAGGCCTCGCAAGCCAAATTTGGGGGTCCGTTTGTATGGGGGCTATACGTAAAAAGGGACCGATATGGCCCATTTGCAATACCATCCGACCTACATCAATAGCAACTACTTGTGCCAAGTTTCAAGTCGATAGCTTGTTTCGTTCGGAAATTAGCGTGATTTCAACAGACGGACGGACGGACGGACATGCTCAGATCGACTCAGAATTTCACCACGACCCAGAATATATATACTTTATGGGGTCTTAGAGCAATATTTCGATGTGTTACAAACGGAATGACAAAGTTAATATACCCCCCATCCTATGGTGGAGGGTATAAAAATGACAAATCATTTTTTACCAATATTAAATAATCCAAAGATTATTTAATATTTTAGAATAACAAGTAAATAAAATAAAGGTGTTGGGAAGGTAGCTCCCACAAAACGAAGGACTTCCAATAAAAAATTTGTGATAGTAATCAAAATGTATCGAATACGCAAACAGAGCAAATATGCCTTAGATATAATGGGAGCTATATATAATCTGAACCGATTTTGACTAAATTTGACATGTATAGTTAGAATAATAATTCTGCTATCTATGCGAAATTTCACGTAAATGGGAGTATAACTTTGGCCCCCCCTGGCCATATGAGTGCACATCGGACGGAAGATATATATGGGAGCCATATCTAAATCTGAACCGATTTCAACCAAATTTGGCACAATTACCGATACTACTAAACGTACTCCTTGTGCGAAATTTGAAGCAAATCGCGGCAAAACCTTGGATTTTGAGGCCATATAAGTTCAAATCGGACGAAAGATATGCATGGGAGCTATATCTAAATCTGAATCGATTTTGACCATATTTGGCACATACAATAGTATCGTTAAAAGTACCGCTTGTGCAAAATTTTAAGTAAGTCAGGGCAAAACTCTAGCTATTGAGACCATATAAGTCCAAATCGGGCGAAAGATATATATGTGAACTATATCTAAATCTGAACCGATTTTAACAAAATTTGACACACTTAACGATACTATTAAACGTACCCCTTGTGCAAAATTTGAAGCAAAGCACGGCAAAACTCTGGCTTTTGTGGCCATATAAATTCAAATCGGACGAAAGATATATATGGGAGCACCCCATTTTCGGCAAACCTCTTTATGGTCCTAGAATACCTCTAGACTTCCAATTTCAGGCAAATCGGAAAGAAAATACAGTTTCTAGACGCCCAAGAAGCAAAATCGGGAAATCGGTTCATATGGGCGCTATACCAAAACATGGACCGATATAGCCCATCTTCGAACTTGGCCTGCCTGCAAGCAAAAGACGAATCTGTACCAAATTTCAGGACGATAGCGCAATTATTGAAGGATGTAGCGTGATTACAACAGACAGACTGACAGACGGACAAGCTTATGTCGTCTTAGAATTTCTCCCTGATCAAGAATATATGGGCGCTACTTTATATAGTCGGAAATCGATATTTCGAAGTGTTACAAACGGAATTACAAACTTATTATACCCCCGTCACCATTCTTGGTGGTGGGTATAAAAAATTATAAATAGATCTGAAATCTGATTTGCAGTCCCCATAAATTGAAAATTTAAGTTCGGCCTGCTCGATTTTTTGACCGTTTATACTTATTATTTATTTCATAACGAAGGAACTATGTGAAATGAATCATATCTCGATTAGACGAAAAAAAACGCAATTTCGTTTATGTTTGTAAGTTTTGATATTCATTCAATTTTTATTGGTAAATAACTTAATATCATGAATAGTACATATGTATGTATGTTTTTTCGCTTGTAGTATGTAGTTTACCTTTTTGTTTGTTTGTTTGTATAATATGTATGTAGGTGTGGTTTAGGCATTTATTTTTTATGTGTTATGTATATAGATATATTTATATATTTTTTGTTTGTTTAATATACATTTAGAGAAATGATCGATTAATCTACATAGTACATTCTTATAATTTTACTTTTAAGTTTAAAATTTAGTTATCTTAAATATTTTGACATCTCGTATTAAAACTTAAAAATAAAAATCGTTACAAAACTTATTCTTCGAAAAGACAAACGCATAGAAAATTACAAATTAATATGGATAAATACTTACAAAATTTAAAATATACATATATATATCGGGATATATTTTATATTAGATATATTTATAGTACATAATTATAAAGCAAAACTAACAAGGATATATACAGAAAAACAACAAAAAAATATATAGAAATAATAAAAGAAAAAGAATAAAATAATTGTGCTGGTGGGATGGAAATAACTGGTCCTCCCAAATTGATTCTAAACAAAAAATATTTAATATTTTAAATTATTCTGCAATAATTGTAGATAACCTTTTAAGCAAATTCAGTTGAATTATATATTGTGAGTACAGAAGAAAATATTTTTCTTATTATGGGAGCTATATATGTTTGACAATTTTAATTTGGAAGCGTTATTTTTGTTTTATATTTAGGCTTGTTTTTTTGTTATAAAAGCAAACTATAATTCTTTGCATGCTATTTAAATATTAAAGCTGAAACATATATAAAAATTGAAAATTATATATAGATATAGTACATTGAGTGCTATGAGTTTAACTTAATGGTTCGGAAGCACGCTTAGCGTCTTCTTGAGTTTTAACAATAAAAAAAAAATTCTCATGGACCAACAGAGATTTCAATTTGGCAGCAATAGCATAACAAGGTTCAAATGATATTTTAAATTTGGTTTTTTGTTTTTTTTTTTTTTTTTTTTTTCAATTATTACATACATATTTCTATTCAAAAATTATAAAAAAAAATCAAATTAAAGTCCCCAACAAAATAAAAAAGTATTTCTTTATTATAAGAAAATATGTTAATAAGGGTTATTTGTTAGTTGAGGTTGTTTTTCCGATTCTTAGATAACATATCCGTTGTATATTCCAGTCTGATCCAAAACCCTCAAAATGTAGAAACGCCTCTGGGAGAAGAGCTTAGCCCCCCAGAATTTGAAAACATATTTACGATTTCCCGTTGTATTCTAGATAAAGGAGATATTGCACCCCCCTCCCCCCACAATCTAAAAAATGTCTAGATACGCCAATGTTCTCGAGTCTACAGATTAGGAAAAGCTGATTCAGTATGTCTACCCATATCATTTCGGTTCAAAGTATAGCTCGTAATTTATATCCTAACATTTGGTACAATCTGTCAGTTTCTTACTAAGGTAAAATCTGTTGACATTTAGAATAAATACAATATTTAATGAAGCTCTTTACTCAAAAAAAGTGAACCCTATACGGCACTAAATCCAATTTAATTCTATTTTATTTCATGGACTTATTATGTGTTATGAAAGTTTTCTAGACTTTAATTTTTTAAATGAACTTAAAACTGAAGCACAAAGATTTACTAAATTCGTGTCTACCACAAAATACTTCAGAATCTCTTAAAATTTGTAAATTTTCCCAATAATGCGCCCATCATGAACTTCGTATGGTACTAAGGATATTTTTGCAATTTTGAACTCCAATTTTTTCCTTCAAATTTTTCATTATTTTTTTTTATGAATTTATCGAAAAATTACTTTTGTGAAATCCGTGTGACATTTGCTTTGTTATAAATAATAGTTACAAATTTTTTAAATTAACCAAAATTTTCCTTCCTGTTGGGTTCACTGTTTTTGAGTGTTGTTAAAGTTTGCCCGATTTTATTTTACTTATGGGAAAAAGTAAAATGAGGTTTGCTCAATGTGGTTATTCTATAGTGGGGCTGTCGCCGGGATAAGTCCCGTCGCGAAATTCGGGGATTCGGGATTAATCCCGAGATTTGTTATTTTGAACAAGGCTGTGGAGTCGGAGTCGGAGACGGAGTCTTGGAGTCGGAGCCGGAGTCTTGGAGTCGGAGTCTGAAGATTTTGCTTGAGTCGGAGTCGACTCTGACTTCGGCGAAAAAAACTTTGCAACACACTTCGTATCCTATCCTATCAAACAACGAAAAACAAAGTAATGGATTTCAGGTCATTCAAAGTGTATTTAAAAGGTTAAATTTCACGGTGATATAAAAAGTAGGTTTTACTAGAATATGGGCTGAATTGATCAATTGTATTGTCAATTTTTAACATATTAAAATATCGATTTTGACCACATATATACACACATATATATATCAGTAGAACCTAACGTTCTAAATTTTTTGGCAGGCATGTCGAATTCGTAGATGGGTCATACCGGAAAATTTTGTGATATAGCACCTACATATAAACCCATTTTTCGATTTGTTTTAAGAAGTTTTTCCCAGTCTAAAATTTTCATAAGATTTGTCAGACATTTTGAATTTAGAGTTATTTGAGATCCACAAATAAATGCGGAAATTTCCCGTCGGCCCAGATTTTGTATATGGAGATAATTACTTGAGAAATCTCCGTATGCACCCGATGTCCTTGGAAGCCTCTGCCAACGTGGCACCTAAGGCGGTCTTTTGGGAGAATGTTTGTTTTATCAAAGCCACTCGAAATTCTTTACATTAAATTAATGACCTCTAATGTCCATAACTGATAGACCCTTTATAAATCGATGTCACACCATTTTATTTCTGTAGAAACAATATTTGTAACTGTCCAGCTATTCCTGTCATCGGTTGTATGGTAGTGGTTATTTAAAATTCCGCCGTCCCAATTTTTTGGCAGTTTATGCTTGTTTTCTATATCCGACACATTACATTTTTAACATCTAAACTTTCTATCAGATTAGGCCGACATTTTTATATTTGTGTATTTTTCTTTTTCATATAGATTCATTTTTTATAAAATGCCTGTATAGATTAATACCAGGATTTTACTTTTTAAACTTCTGGAAGCCTAATTATTTTTTGAATTTTTTTGTTTTTATAAATACATATTCTGGAGATTGTTGTCATCTACCCATATTTTGATGTGGTCTCTATATAGTCTTGTGTCGTATTTTAATTTATTGACCTGACATTAAAATGTAGAGTTCTTTATATCCATAAAATGCTGAGATTTGTCGTCGAGTCGTATAAAATAGGGCTCTTTAGGACATATAAACACATATGGCAAAATAGAATACTTATATCGGTCTATTTTTGGAACACTACACCTTAAAGTTACAAGTGGAATACTTTTAAAATGATACTTAGGAACACCACCTGGAGTCGACTCCGGAGTCGGAGTCGAGGCTAATAAGAAATGCTGGAGTCGGAGCCGGAGTCGAGCAAAATTTACTCGACACCACAGCCCCGATTTTGAATCCCGGGATTTTTCGGAACTCTTTACTTTACTCTTATGTTCTTTTGTTAATTGTATTAAACTAAAAATTACAACAATTTTTGGCGCTGTAGATTATTACACAGAAAAAAAAAAATTCACGAAAATTTGTCCAATTAAAATCTTAATTGAGTTTTAAAAAATATTCTATTAAAAATTTAATTGATTCAACAAATTTTTTAATTGAAATAAAAATCAATCACACAAATTAATAGTATCAATTAATTTTTTAATTGGATCAATTAATTTTTTAATTGACTGTCAGTTAATTTTTTAATTGATACTATCATTTCTGTGATTGAAGACATTTCAATTAAAAAATTAATTGGATCGATTAATTTCGTGATTGAATCAGAAAAAAAAACTTAAGTTTCGGGTTCCCGTAAAATCCCGGGATTCTATATTTTAAAATCCTGTATGCCGGGATTTATAAAAATCGATCCCGAATGACAGCCCTAATCGTGGCCTTCGGCAGCAGAGTGGAAGAGCGTTAGTCTTGCATGACAAAGGGGCCGGATTCGATTCCCAGCAGAGAATGGCAATACCAAAAATTAATTTCATATGCATTCATCACTTTTTCTAAAGTCCGCTGTCACACTTCCATCCATAAATAAAGTATGACTAAAAAGAGGGGAAATACTTAATGCTTTACTACCAGCAAAAATGAAGCTGTAAATGTAACTAACCAATAGCGCCCCCTAGTGGAGAAACTCAATCAACACCAAAACACCTGTTAATCTGAAACAGGATATTATAATCAGTGATGTTAAAACAAGCTCTCACGATAATCAATTGGTTTGAAGCACCTCCAAACTGCTACAACAACATTATTCATTCAAATCTGGACAATAATATTTTTAAAAATTTTTAAGGACTCGGGAAATAGGAAGAAACGAAAAAATATTGTTGATAGATATTTTTGACCCTATTTGGTTATAACTATCGGGTAACATTGGCTGGAAACCTATTCAAAGTTCTAAAACAACCCCACGTCTGGTCAAATCGGACTCCGTCTACAGTCTAAAATAATTCCCAATATCGGGTTTGAAGCGAAATATCGACATATCGATGCACAAGTAGTAAAATTTGGGAGTTCAAAAAATTGGCCGTTATAAAGCATATTAAATGATTTTTTATGGGTCTAAAGTAAAGTAAGCTTCAAAGTATGGTTAAAAATCGCTTCTGTAACATATGCCCCAAACACATTTTGCTTCAAGCATATATATTTTCAGGATTGGTCCAAACAAAATATTTTTATTTGTATTGTTCTAACATATTGTTTCATCTTAGGCATACATTGGTAGAAAAAAAATTTAATGAAATTTTCTTTATCTATATATATATTTAAGGTGCCAATTGTTTACTTCCATTCTTTTACTTGCAGCATGCTCTCTAAGTCTGTCTTTCTAAACACATATATATTTATAGGCTATTTCTAAATTAATATATGTTTGCATCCAAGCATATTATATTTACAAACATTTTATGTCCCAAACATAATATGTTCTAACATATTAACATATATGTCCCAAAAATGTTATGCTAGTTTATGAACATTATATGCTTGCACATAAAAATATTGTGTTAAAAAATATGAGTTCCAAACATATAATTTTTAGACCCAAACATATGAAAGACAGTCTTTTTCGTCCGTGTAGGACTAAAAAAGCTCAGATTGCAGGTATTTAAAAATTTCGGCGTTTGCTGGGTCAAGAAATTAAATTGGATATTGTTCTCTAGTGGGCTTTTAAAACAAGACCGATATTAACTTTTAGTTAGTTAAGATAAGTCCGATGACAATTTCGGCTTCAAGGGGCTTATCATAATTTGGATTATTTTTGGTTTTTTATTTTGCCATATATCGATTACAAACCGCCCTAGAAATATTTCTGCTAGGAAATCTATGAAAATGTCATCTTCCACATTCTCATTAAAACATGGACCAATATGGGTTATCTTTGTTATATTAAACACAGCAAAAAATTTCACGAAAAGTTTTCCAATTAAAATCTTAATTGAGTTTTAAAAAATATTCAATTAAAAATTTAATTGATTCAACAAACTTTTTAATTGAAACAAATATCATTCACAAAAATTAATAGTATCAATTATTGGATCAATTAATTTTTTAATTGCTACTATAATTTCTGTGATTGAAGATATTTCAATTAAAATTTAATTGTATGACTTAATTTAGTGATTGAAGATAAAAATATCTTTTTGTGTGTATTAAGAGGCTAAAGGAATGACATAATCTGCTAAGAAATCGGATTCAAAATGTCCCTGCAAGGCTGTTATAAAATC
Organism: Haematobia irritans; assembly: GCF_050003625.1. NCBI lineage: Eukaryota > Metazoa > Arthropoda > Insecta > Diptera > Muscidae > Haematobia > Haematobia irritans. The sequence continues at coordinate 101,769,612 of NC_134399.1, read as the reverse complement.
TAATCGGGATAATAGTTTATATGGGGGATATATAACATTTTCGAACTTGATGTGCCTGCTAACCAAACAATAATCTGGGCTAAACTTTAAGACTGTACTGAAGGCTGTATCCTAATCATAATCGGATCGTAATCCCTAGATTATTTTGTGCGAGAGAGTGGAAAATTTATTATTATGTCCATTTTATGGTAGAGGGTATAAGACCAAGACTTTAAAAGGCCGCTTTCCTTAAGATCAAGTCACGACATCAGATTTCTCGTACCACTATGTGATAAAAAAAGCAAAGCACACCATTTTGGTGAATTCTATAAATGAGGAAAAATGATGGAGTGGCTTGTCATTAAAACCGAGACATGATAGGTTATTAGAGACCTTGCCTTTAGTGTCGATATCGAAATATTTTACATTAAAGCACACCATTTTGGAAAGTTCTAAAAATGAGGTAAAACGTTGGACTGACTTGCCTTTAAAGCGGAGGCATGATTGGTTATTAGTGACCTTACCTTTAGTGGCGATATTGAATTTATTTCCCATAAATTCGAAACTCGGGAATTCGATTTACACACTCAAATTAAGCCTTAAGCTCGGATCTTTTAAATAGTACGAATGAAAGCTTTCGTAATTTAAATTCATATAATTAAAAAATAGCCTTTTCATAAAAATCCTGATATTTAAATTCTGGAAATAGTTTCGTGTGTTAATTATAAACTAAATATTTTTTTTTTCAAATAATAAAAATAACACGAAAAAGAAAACATGGTCATAAAGTGCTGCAATTTCGTAATATTTGTTTAATTTCTTTTTTTTTTTTAATTCATTGTTTTTGGGGAATATGGTTGTTAGATTTTTCAAATGTTCGAAACTAAGTTTATTAAGTAGATAGTTTAAAGCATTTTGTTATGTTTACAGCTATTTATAATGTTGATGAATTAATTTCTGTTTTTTTTTTTTAATTTTAATAATTCTTAGTTTTCTAATTAATAATTTTGTTTATTATAGTTTTTTCCAGTTTTCACTTTACTTTCTGTCCATTTTGTTCTTAAATCTAAAATAAATTGATATTAAATCTAATTAAGGTTATCGTTTAGTTTTAAGGGAACTGGTTTTACATTTTCATGATAATATTTGCATTGTTTTGTTTTTTTGTGTGTTTGTAACATTTCTTTTTTTTCTTTTCTTTTTTGCTTCAACTTAAAAAAATACCTTTTTCTCTCATATCATATTTTTCACAATGACCATTTAAATACTAGTAATATTGGATATATGTATGTATCTGTGTGTGTATATATATATATAGTCCTGTATACATGTACATATACTGCTATCAAAAAATACTTTTTTGCTGTTGGGATTTTTGCTTTTCTTCATATTCTTAGAAACACTTACACATAAAAACTACAATTCAATATTTTTTTCAATTTTTTTTAATAGACACCATTCTTAATTTTCGAATTACGCATAATGTTAATATATCTGATAAACTCTTCATTAAGACAGTGTGAATGAAATTTGGAAAAAAGATTTTCAATTTTTTCCTTAAGATTTAAAGTAGGAGGAAGGATATGCACATTAAATATTGGTAAATATTTGTCGAAAATATATGTGAAATTTGTTTCTATAGTTGACTTAGCCTAGAATGTATGCAATCCAATGTTTGTTACTATTGGGAATATCCAAACAGTGGTCATTCGTAATCAAAATTGGAAGACAGATTAAAAAATTACTCTTGTTCTCATAAAGAAAAAGGAATTAAATCCATTTGTATCAGTTTATGTTCACCAAATTTTATATCACTTAGTGAAATTTTGATTTAAATTAACCTAAAAATCATTTTTATCAACAATTCATCGAAAATCACTGATTGAAGTTGACCGTTCAGTGGAATATCCCTACTAACGAAAGTTTTCATTAAGCTATTTGTATACTTTCAGGCGCCAGATTTGACCACTAGGGTATAGTCACACTAGGCAAATATTTGACCACCATTTTTCCAGCATCATTTTAGAAATATCTGGATGCCGGACCAACAGGACTAAACATACATGTGGGAGGGGCATAGTGAGTGTTACTATTTTTTGCCAACATCAGTATATAGTTGATATATAAAATATGAAACTATAAGCACTATTTAGTATATCTCTTTTTGGCTCTTAACACCATACTCCACGCCAATAGATTCGCTTGGTACGTGGTCAGGAAATAAATTATAGCCAATATGAGAACATGGTTAGGTTCGGTTAGGTGGCAGCCCGATGTATCAGGCTCATTTAGACTATTCAGCCCATTGTGATACCACATTGGTGAACTTCTCTCTTATCACTGAGTGCTGCTCGATTCCATGTTAAGCTCAATGACAAGGGACCTCCTTTTTATAGCCGGGTCCGAACGGCGTTCCACATTGCAGTGAAACCACTTAGAGAAGTTTTGAAACCCTCAGAAATGTCACCAGCATTACTGAGGTGGGGTAATCCACCGCTGAAAAACTTTTTGGTGTTCGGTCGAAGCAGGAAACGAACCCACGACCTTGTGTATGCAAGGCGGGCATGCAAACCATTGCACCACGGTTGCTCCCTTATTGGACCTTATATAATTAAAATTTTAATGGGATTGTTGCATAAAAAAAATCATTGAGTTTTGTATTCAAAATTAATTAAAGTTTTAATTGATAAAACAGTAATTTAAAATGTCTATAAAATATATGATTTTTTTAATCAAGGGAATTTGTTACATGAGAAAATTTTAACAAATATTCAATTACAATTTCTAATTTTCTAATTTTCTAATTTTTTTTTGTAATTGAAACAAAAATCAATCATAACAATTAATTGTATCAATTGATTTTTTAATTGAAACAATTAATTTTTTTATTGATTGGGTGATGGATACTTTCATTTCAGTGATAGAAGACATTTCAATTAAAAATTAATTGGATCAATTAATTTCGTGATTGAAGATTTTTTCTGTGTATGTTTATTTAATGCTGTGATTGGAGTATATACAATAAAAATCAATCATAACAATTAATTGTATCAATTGATTTTTTAATTGGAACAATTAATTTTTTTTTTATTTACTTCGGTGATGGACACTTTCATTTCAGTGATTGAAGATATTTCAATTAAAAATTAATTGGATCAATTAATTTCGTGATTGAAAATTTTTTCTGTGTATGTTTATTTAATGCTGTGATTGGAGTATATACAATTTAAAAAATTAATTCGATCAATTAATGTCGTGATTGAATCGGAAAGATTTTTTTGCGGGTACACTTAAAAAAAAGCGAACTATCTATTTCACTAAAGCCAGTTTAACTTTATTTTAGTGCATGGGATTATTATGTTTGGAGAAAGTTTATTTTATTCTCATAATTTTTTTGCGTATGTTTGTTAAATGAACTAAAAAATGGGAAAAATTATACACAAATAAAGCATAAAATTTACTAAATTCGTATTTCTTACAAAATAGTTCATTATTTCTTTAAATTTGTAAATTTTACTACAAATGCGTTCATCATAAACTTCGTATGTCACGAAAGACATTCTTGCAAATTTTTAACTCCAATTTTTTCCTTCAAACTACAAAACTTTTTTTAACAAGTGAAGAAAATTATTTATGTCTAATACATTTTCTTGAATTTGTCGAAAAATATTTACTTATTTTTGTGATATCGCCGTGATGCCAGCGTTTGTAATACTATTTAGGGCCATTTTCATGTATCTCCGTTAGAATTTAACTCTCAGTTAAAAGAAAGTAAAATCGAAATATCTTCACACAGAGAAAATGTCATTAAAATTGAGCCAACGAAAATTTTTCATTGATACAACGAAACATTTTCATTAAGACAATGAAAATGTTCGTTAATACTACGAAACGTTTCGTTGACTAACAGAAAATTCGTTATAATAACGAAAAATTTCGTTATATTAATGAATTTGTTTCATTGGCTCAATTTTAATGACACATTTCATTAATATAACGAAACTTTTTCTACCAGTGTTCTATCCGGTTAACTTTAACTGAGAAATTTTTAGCAGTTAAGTTCCTAACTGGCATATGGAATATATAGACAAGATGACAGACATGTCCATAGTACGGTTTAAATGTTCGTTAGCTAACGTAGCACTAACGGAGCTACATGAAAATGGACGTTAGTTAATTTTTTTTTTTTAATATTCAAAATTTTCTAACTTATCCAAAATATTTCTTCCTGGTGGGTTCACTGTTTTTTCAGTGTATGCTTACAGACGTACTGTTCTCTGTTAAAAATTTCTTGTATGTCAAAATTTCAAATCTATGGACCGTTTATAAGAGGGTGATGGCAACATGAACGGGACGGGCTGAAAGATATGGCTAAACTGACTCGGGAAGTTCATGACCATGATCAAAATAATTTATACTTTATGTGGATCCTGTTCCAAGGTATTATAAAGTTGTAGATGATGGTAACACTTTATCCTGCATCTAGAAAATGTTAGGTATACCATACAACAGTCTTAGTTGAATTCAAGCTTCGATCTAACACCAAGAATTTTTTCCACCGGGATGTTTATCTTCTCTCTATAAAGCTGGTGGTGACATTTGCGTGTGTTTTATAGCTTCGCTAAGTGGTTTCACATGTGGTGTAACAAGGCCTATTAGTTCATTGGAATCTTTGCTGATAATTTCTGTAACCCAATTATATTTGACTACACCCTCAAAAAAAAAAAATCGCTTCTGTAACATATACTCCAAAAACATTTTGCTTAAAGCATATATATTTTCAGCATTGTTGCAAACAAAATATTGTTTGTATTGTTCAAACATATTATGTTTCACCTTAGGGCATACACTGGTAGTAAAAAATTTTAATGAAATTTTCTTTGTGTGGATATATTTTTAAGGCGCCAATTGATTACTTCCATTATTTTACTTGTAGCATACTCTCTAGGTCTCTCTTTCTAAACACATATATGTTTATAGGCTATTTCCAACTTAATATATGTTTGTATCTAAGCATATTATATTTACAAACATTTTATGTTCCAAACATAATATGTTATAACATATTAACATATATATGTCCCAAACATTTTATGCTAGTTTATGAACATTATATGCTTGCAGTTGAAAAATATTGTGTTAAAAATTTGAGTTCCAAACATATAATTTTTACAACCAAACATATGAAAATAGTCTTTTTCGTCCGTGTATGTACGACACAACCTAAAAAATAATTTTCTGTAGGGAATTTCAATGTACAAATTTGCTCTGAACCAATCCTACTGTCTTAAAAAAAAAAGCTTATCATTTAAAACTTGGCTTACATATGCGTAATTATGTAATCATATTACTTAGTCATTTCGAATTAGCAAACTTATTTCTAATAAATTTTGTGAAAAAGAAAAACATTCATAAATTATTTTCTAAATTATTTTGCTTGTGGTTTCTTTTGGTTGTTGGAGTTTAAGTTACCATGTATATATATATATGCTCGAAAATTGATATCGTTTATATTAATGCCGTAATATTTTCGGGAGAGTAAGGTTGACATATGTGAGGATATAGTTTTCTCATACATGTATATGAGTTCTTTTTAAGTAGTTAACAAAATGTAGCTGCTTTTCAATTAACTTTGTTCTTGGTGTTGGGCATGTGAATGATTACTATGTTGATGTGATTGTGACTGTTGCTGCTGCTGTTGCTGTGGTGAGTGATGGGTTTGTTGTTGTTGCGGTCCAAACTTATTCGTAATCTTATTGGAGACATTAACAATGGCCATTTCATGTTTTGAATCCATATCACAATCATAAAGACCACTGAGAGAATCTAGACTCAAAAGTCTAGAGCTGGCACGTGATGATACCGATGTATCATCAACATCGGGAGCATTATATAAAGAATTGACATCGGATAAAGCACCTTCGGCGTCGGTTAGACCAGCCTCATTTAGTAGAGAGATATTTTCGAGTCCAGGCTCATCGGTTATATAGCCGGTTGATTCAGCACCACCTGTTGATTGGGGAAATAAAAAGATTTCATTAAGAAAACCGTAATCATAGTAAATATGCTACAAAAAATTACATATAATTTTATTTAACTTTAACTTTGAGTTAATTTAATTGCGGGTAATTTAATTTTACATTATTGTATCACATACCTGTTGCCTCTTCGCGACAATCATCATCGGACCATTCCGATTGACTTTCCAAATGATTGGAATCCATCGATTGATGATTATGATGACCGGCACCATATTTGAGCTCATCATTTATCACATTCGTTTCAAGACAATCCATACGACGATCATGACTGCCACCATTTGTTAGAATTCTACCGCCACAAGCACCGACCAATGCATCCTCTGGGCCACATTCATTATCCTCCTCCTCATCATCATCATCATCATCATCTTCACCATTGCTACGATAGTGATTGACCATTTCTGTGGGTGGTAGTAAACGTTTTTTCCTTACATCGCGACCAACTTCATCATCCTCAAATTCCTCATCGGCCAAATTGTCTTCGGTATCATCGCGTTCATCTTCCTCATGATTATTAACTAAATGATGATGATTATTTCGTGTTGGCCTTGAGTGATGATGATGGTGGTGGTGATGATGATGATGGTGACGATTATAACGACCATTTGCCTTATTCTCTGAACCATCGTCCAATTGATCAAGGCTCTCATGACTCTGATCGTAGTCTTTGGAACGAGGTCTTAAGCGATGACGATGATTATGTTCTTTGGTTTGTTGAGTCTGTAACTGCTGCTGCTGCTGTTGTTGGTGATTTTGCGTTGTTGACGCACCCTGTTGTTGTTGAGGAAAGTTGTTGTAATTTGTACCATTGGTGGATGTTGAGGATTTATTGGTCATACTGCCATGGTGATGATCCATCATGGCCAGATTAAGTTGATTACGTGTTTCATGTAGGATTTCACATGATTCTGTGTCAGAAGTTTGCCTGCGGGAAATAATTGAATTGCGTTTAGTACATTGAAAGAAGTGTTTCTTTTCCGAGGAAAGCAATTTTAGACAAAGTTTTCTTTTGATGCTAATACATTTTTTTAAAAGAACATAAACAACGAGTATATGGCCGTAAGTTCGGCCACTCCGAAGCTTATGTACCCTCCACCATGGATTTCGTAGAAACTTATTATACTAAAGACTGTCGTCCACCATCGAATTACTTGGGTTGCGGAAACACTTGCCGATGGCAAGGTATCATAAACATCGTCCTAACACCGTCTTCTAAATGGTAAGTTAGTCCATACGTGGTATATATTAAACTAAAAAGGCCGGTTAAATACATATACAATTCAGTTTGAATTTTCTATAGAAATAAAATTTTGAGAAAATTTTCTATAGAAATAAAATTTTGAGAAAATTTTCTATAGAAATAAAATTTTGAGAAAATGTTCTATAGAAATTTTGAGAAAATTTTCTATAGAAATAAAAGTTTGACAGAATTTTCAATAGAAATAAAATTTTGAAAGAATTTTCTATAGAAATAAAATTTTGAGAGAATTTTCTATAGAAATAAAATTTTGACAAAATTTTCTATAGAAATAAAATTTTGACAAAATTTTCTATAGAAATAAAATTTTGACAAAATCTATAGAAATCAAATTGTGGTAGATTATATTTGGCTCGAGTGGCAAACATGATTATGAACCGATATGGACCAATTTTTGTGTGATTGGGGATCGTCTATATATAACTACAGACCGATATGGACCAATTTTGGCATGGTTGTTAGCGGCCATATACTGACACCACGTTTCAAATTTCAACCGGATCGGATGAATTTTGTTCCTCCAAGAGGATCCGGAAGTCAAATCTGGGGGCTATATATAATTATTGACCGATATGGACCAATTTTTCCATGGTTTTTAGCGGCCATATACTAACACCACGTTCCAAATTTCAACTAGATCGGATGAATTTTGCCCCTCCAAGACGATCTGGAGGTCAAATCTGGGGAACGGTGTATATTGTGGCTATATATAATTATGGACCGATATGGATGAATTTTTCCATGGTTATTAGAGACCATATTCTAACATCACGTACCAAATTTCAACTGAATCGGATGAATTTTGCTCCTCCAAGAGATTCCGGAGGTCAAATCTAGGGTTCGATTTATATGGGGGCTATATATAATTATGGACCGATATGGACCAATTTTGGCATGGTTATTAGCGGCCATATACTAACACCACATACCAAATTTCAACCGAATCGGATGAATTTTACTCCTCCAAGAGGTTCCGAAGGTCAAATCTGGAGATCGGGGGCTAATAAAATTTTGGACCGATATGGACCAATTTTTGCATGGTTCTTAGATACCATATGCTTCGTCGTCGCTAGAATTAAATGCATATTATTTTTATAAGGTACCAACCTTCAAATGATTCGTGTCAAAATTTGACGTCTGTAAGTCAATTAGTTTGTGAGATAGAGCGTCTTTTGTGAAGCAACTTTTGTTATTGTGAAAAAAGTGGAAAAAAGGAATTTCGTGTTTTGATAAAATACTGTTTTCTGAAGGGGAAAAATACGGTGGAAGCAACAACTTGGCTTGATTATGAGTTTCCTGACTCTGCCCCAGGGAAATCAACAATAATTGATTGGTATGCAAAATTCAAGCGAGGTGAAATGAGCACGGAGGACGGTGAACGCAGTGGACGCCCGAAAGAGGTGGTTACCGACGAAAACATCAAACAACTCCACAAAATGATTTGAATGACCATAAAATAAAGTTGATCGAGATAGCAGAGGCCTTAAGGATATCAAATGCACGTTTTGGTCATATCATTCATCAATATTTGGATATGCGGAAGCTCTGTGCAAAATGGGTGCCGCGCGAACTCACATTTGACCAAAAACAACAACGTGTTGATGATTCTGAGCGGTGTTTGCAGCTGTTAACTCGTAATACACCCGAATTTTTCCGTCGATATGTGACGATGGATGAAACATGGCTCCATCACTACACTCCTGAGTCCAATCGACAGCGGCCAGTGAACCGTCTCCGAAGCGTGGAAAGACTCAAAAGTCCGCTGGCAAAGTAATGGCCTCTGTTTTTTGGGTTGCGCATGGAATAATTTTTATCGATTATCTTGAAAAGGAAAAACCATCAACAGTGACTATTATATGGCGTTATTGGAGCGTTTGAAGGTCGAAATCGCGGCAAAACGGCACCATATGAAGAAGAAAAAAGTGTTGTTCCACCAAGACAACGCACCGTGCCACAAGTCATTGAGAACGATGTCAAAAATTCATGAATTGGGCTTCGAATTGCTTCCCCACCCACCGTATTCTCCAGATAAGGCCCCCAGCGACTTTTTCTTGTTCTCAGACCCCATAAGGATGCTCCCAGGGAAAAACTTTGGCTGCAATGAAGAGGTGATCGCGGAAACTGAGGCCAATTTTGAGGCAAAACCGAAGGAGTACTACCAAAACGGTATCAAACAAGTATAAACAGCAGTAAATTCGGCCGGGCCGAATTTTAAATACCCACCACCATGAATCAAGTATAATAGTTTACTATGAAAACTCTTCGTCGTAGTGGGTTACGTGATAATATATAGAATTGTAGGGGGTTTGATGACAAATCTTCTCCCAAACGAGGCAGCTCCCGAAGACAAACAAGATTCTACCTATGAAGACCAGATAAGATTCTGGATTTATGAGAACCAAATTTGTTTGAGTTTTAGAGAAAATATAAACATATCGTGTATATGTTGAAATTACGCCTTGATTTAAAATCTTAAATCTGTAGATTTTTCCGCATTTATTTAAATACGATGAGTAAAATCTGGAACTTTTACTTTCAGTTTGAAGCAATTTTCATGATCAGTGCGCCTGCTATACCCTGAAAGAAGTGTTTTCTTTTTTGAGAAACGTAATTTTAGACAAGCAAAGTTTACTTTTGGCACAAATTTTAGATACAATCGTTGAATAAACGAAAACACTTTATAAGAAAAAGAAATTTCGTTTCTCTAAAATTTTATTATAGATTACTAATTTCCAGCAAATCGGATAAAACTACGGATTCTAGAAGCCCAAGGAATAAAGCCGGGAGATCGGTGTATATGGGGGATATACCAAAACATGGACCGATAGGCATAATTTGCTACTCACATATTTGTGATCTTAAAATACCTCCAGATTTTAAATTTCAAACAAATCGGCCAGAAAATATAGTCTCTAGACGCCCAAGAAGTAAAAATCGAGAGATCAGTCTATATGGGGGTTATACCAAAAAATGGACCGATATACCTCAATTTCGGCACTCTTATTTGTGGTCTAAAAATACCTCTAGATTTCGAATTTCAGGCAAATCATGTAATAAATACAGTTATTGTAGCTCAAGAATTTCAGGCAAAGCGGATGGTAAATATAGTTTCTAGAAGCCCAAGAAGCAAAATGGGAGATCGGTCTATATGGGGGCTATACCAAAAAATGGACCGATGGGCACCATTTTCGGCACACATTTTTATGGTTCCAAAAGAACTCTGGATTTTCAATTTCAGGAAAATCGGATAGAAAATATTGTTTCTAGAAGCCCAAGAAGCAAAGTCGGGAAATCAGTCTCTATGGGGCTATATGAAAACATGGACCGATGAGCACCATTTTCGGCACACCTTTTTATGGTCCCCAAATACCTCTAGATTTCCAATTTCAGGCAAATCGGATGGTAAATATAGTTTCTAGAAGCCCTAAAAGCAAAATCGGTCTATATGGGGGCTATACCAAAACATGTACCGATGAGCACCATTTTCGGCACACCTTTTTATGGCCCCCAAATACTTCTATATTTCCAATTTCAGGCAAATTGGATAAAAACTACGGGTTTTATAGACTCCAAATCGGGAGGTTGGTTTACATGGGGGCTACATCAAAACATGGACCGATGCGGACAATTTTCGACACACCTCTTTATGGTCCCAAAATACCTTTAGATTTTCAATTTCATACAAATCGGATAGAAAATACTGTTTCTAGACGTGTAACAAGCAAAATCGGGAGATCGGTCTATATGGGGGCTATACCAAAACATGGACCGATATGGACCATTTCCGACACACCTCTTTATAGTCCCACAATACCTCTAGATTTCCAATTTCAGGCAAATCGGACGGTAAATATAGTTTCTAGACGCCCAAGAAGCAAAATCGGGAGATCGGTCTATAAGGGGGCTATATCAAAACATGGACCGATACGAACGATTTTCGACACAACTCCTTATGGTCCTAAAATACCTCTAGATTTTCAATTTCAGACAAATCGGATAGAAAATACTGTTTCTAGACGCCTAAGAAGCAAAATCGGGAGATCGGTCTATATGGGGGCTATACTAAAACATGGACCGATACGGACCATTTTCGACACACCCCTTTATGGTCCCACAATACCTCTAGATTTCCAATTTCAGGCAAATCTGATAAAAACTACGGTTTTTATAGGCCCAAGACCCCAAATCGGGAGGTACGTTTATATGGGGACTATATCAAAACTTGGACCGATATAGCCCATCTTCGAACTTGACCTGCCTGCAAACAAAAAACTAATCTGTGCCAAATTTCGGGACGATAGCGCCATTATTGAAGGCTGTAGCGTGATTACAACAGACAGACAGACAGACAGACAGACAGACAGACAGACAGACAGACAGACGGACATGCTTATATCGTCTTAGAATTTCTCCCTGATCAAGAATATATATACTTTATATAGTCGGAAATCGATATTTCGATGTGTTACAAACGGAATGACAAACTTATTATACCCCCGTCACCATTTATGGTGGTGGGTATAAAAATTGGAAGGTCGTTATAATCGTTGTATCGCTCTTGAAGGGAACTATGATGAATAATAAAAACAAATTTTGACAAAAAAATGTGTTTTTCTTTGTTAGGCCGGGGACTTATCAGCCAACCTGTTACTTATGCAAAGTTTCAAAACGATAGCTTGTTACGTTCGGAAGTTAGTGTGATTTCAAAAGACGGACGGGCGTGATTTCAACAGATGTGGTCTTAGACCAATATTTCGATGTGTTACAAATGGAATGACAAAGTTAATATACCCCCCATCCTATGGTGGGAGGTATAAAAAGATTAGTCGATTGTCATAAAATCGGCTTTATAAGCTCTTAAAGAAAATAATTTAAAACAAAGAGGAATTTCGTTTGTCCAAAATTTCCTTCCGGAGGAAAGTATTTTTTCTTTGGGGGTAATTCTCGACACAACTGAAATTTAATATTTCTTTGTAGATACACTTATTCCCCCCCCCCCCCCCTTTTTTATACCTTTCATCATAGCAAGGGACTATACTTATCATCCTGTTTGTAACGCATCACTATATTGTTGTCTGACGGCAGAAAGTGGAATTCTGAGCCGATGTATGTCCATTCATTCGTTCGTCTGTTGCAATCACTGTAACTTCCGAAAGAAGCTATCGACTTTGACTACTTGTAGATGTAGCCCGCATAGCAGTAAATTGCAACTATCGGTCCATAATCTCTCACAATTTCTTTTTGTACCAAATAAAAATTGCAGACCCGAAGGTTCAAGAAGTCCAATGTGGGGAAAGGTTTATATGGATCTTATATATAATTATGGGTTGATATGGAGCAATTTTTGTTAAAATGTCCGGCCTTGAATTGACCGAGCCGAATCTTAAATACCCACCATCATGAAACAAACATAACAGTTTCTTTGGAAAACTCTTTCAAGCTGTCCGGTCGAATTGTACGCTACCCTACGCTAAATTTTAATTCTTTACATATGGAGGCTACATCAAATTTTGGTACTCTAATCGTCAAACAATAATGATTGTAAGTCTCGTCTAAGAGTACAAGAAAATCCTATAAATAACGAATTTTATAGAATTTGAAATTTTATATGTGTTAACCCATTGGTAATGTTTACTTCTAATTTCGTCAAATTTGGATGAACAATGCGCCTTCTATCCCCTAAAGAAGTTGAATGGGGAGTCCAGTGTATATGGGGATTATATCAAATCCTTACCGATATAAACTAAATTTGACATATGGTTTTAAGATACGTATAGATTTACAATTTACAAGACAATTGGATAAAATTTTCGGAGTCCAGACGATCTATATGGGGGTTTTATTCGGTACACCTATTAGTGGATCTAAAATAGCTCTAGATTTCCAATTTCAAGCAGATCGGATAAAAATTGCGGTGTCTAGGCGCTGAAGAAGTAAAATCGGGAGATCGGTTTATGTGGGGGGCTGTATGAAAACCTGGACCGATACACAGCATATTCGGAATACTTACTTAGATACCTCTTGATTTCCAGAAAAAGAAGTAAAATTGGGAAATCGGGGGATGTATAAGAACCTGGACCGATACACACCTTAATTGATACACTTATTTATGGACCTAACATACATCTAAAATTCCAATTCCTGGCAAATCACATACAACTGCGTTTAGAAATCAAATCAGGACATCGATCTATATGGGGATTATATCAACACGTGAACCGATTTATACTATATTGAACACACCTATTAGTAGACCTAAAATACTTTCAAGCATATCACATAACAAGTAAGGAAAGTCTAAAGTCGGGCGGGGCCGACTATATTATACCCTGCACTTTGTAGATCTAAATTTTCGATACCATATCACATCCGTCAAATGTGTTGGGGGCTATATATAAAGGTTTGTCCCAAATACATACATTTAAATATCACTCTATCTGAATAGAATTTGATAGACTTCTACAAAATCTATAGACTCAAAATTTAAGTCGTTTAATGCACTAGGGTGGAACACAATGTTAGTAAAAAATATATGGGAAACATTTAAATCTGAAGCAAATTTAAGGAACTTCGAATAAGTTTATTTATGATTTATCGCTCAATATATGTATTAAAAGTTTAGGAAAATTAGAGTCATTTTTACAACTGTTCGACTAAGCAGTGGCGATTTTAGAATGAAAATGTTGGTATTTTGACCATTTTTGTCGAAATCAGAAAAACATATATATGTGAGCTATATCTAAATCTGAACCGATTTCAACCAAATTTGGCACGCATAGCAATAATGCTAATTCTACTCTCTGTCCAAAATTTCAACTAAATCGGAGTAAAAAATTGGCCTCTGTGGTCATATGAGTGTAAATCAGGAGAAAGCTATATATGGGAGCTATATCTAAATCTGAACCGATTTCAACCAAATTTGGCACGCATAGCTGCAATGCTAATTCTACTCCCTGTGCAAAATTTCAATTAAATCGGAGTAAAAGATTGGCCACTGTGGTCATATGAGTGTAAATCGGGCGAACGATATATATGGGAGTTATATCTAAATCTGAGCCGATTTCAATAAAATTTGGCACACTAGACAACACTACTAAGTGTACTCCTAGTGCAAAATTCCAACCAAATGGAGGTACAACTCTGGCTTCTGGGACCGTATTAGTCCATATCGGGCGAAAGATATATATGGGAGCTATATCTAAATCTGAACTGATTTCAATAAAATTTGGCACACTTGACTATAGTACTAATTGTTCTTCTTGTGCGAAATTTTAAGCAAATTAGGGCAAAATATATATATGGGAGCTAGTTCTAAATCTGAACCGATTTTTCCAAAATCAATAGGGTTCTATTCTGTGCCAAAACACATACTTGTGCCAACTTTGAATTCGATTGGACTAAAACTGCGACCTAGACTTTGATTACAAAACTATGTTCACGGACAGACGGACATGGCTATATCGACTCAGGAGCCCACCCTGAGCATTTTTGCCAAAGACACCATGTGTCTATCTCGTCTCCTTCTGGGTGTTGCAAACATATGCACTATCTTATAATACCCTGTTCCAAAGTGTGGCGCAGGGTATAAAAATTGCGATCAAGAAGTTAATTCGGGAGATCGGTTTAAATGGGGTCTATATCGAAAACTTTACATGGACTTAGTTTTAGATTTCCAATTGCAAATTGGATAAAAAATTCTGTGTCCAAATCGGTTTATATGGGAGCTATATCAAACCTGGACCGATACTCACCATATTCGGGACAAATATTTATAGACCTAAAATACCTGTAGATTTTCAATTTCAGGCAAAATATCAGTGTCTAGATGCTCAAGACTCCAAATCAGGGGATCGGTTAAGGGGGCTATATCAAAACCTGAACTACAGTAGTCCATCTTCGAACTTGACCTGCTTGCAGGGGAAAAACGAGTTTATGCAAAATGTCAGCACGATAGATTCATTATTGGCTGTAGCGTGCTTACAACAGACAGACAGATGGACATTGTTATATAGTCTTGGAATTTCTCCCTGATCTAGTATATATATACTTTATATAGTGGGGCGTCGATATTTCGATGTGATACAAACGGAATGACAGACTTATTATACTCCCATCACCATTCTATGGAGTGTGCTGTAAAAAATAATTTGACAAATAGTTTGTCAAGCTCTCGAAGTCTCATACCGGAGGTCATTCGAGTGCATGAAAGGCTCTGAGTTCTAATAACCACGATCAGAATCATTTTTTTTCTCATCTCAGGTGCTGAAAAAGTTTGTCTGTCCAAGCTCTCGACATCCCACACTGAAAAAAATATTGTCGTGAGGTCAAAGATTTCGTGTCTTTAAAATACGAATGCAAATTTTGCTTAGCATAGAAGACGCATTTCTCTAATATAAAATTTTTTTCCTTGTCCAAAAGTCGATAAACTTTTCAATGAAATCGTATTGTCC
The DNA here is from genome assembly GCF_050003625.1 of Haematobia irritans. Classification (NCBI taxonomy): domain Eukaryota; kingdom Metazoa; phylum Arthropoda; class Insecta; order Diptera; family Muscidae; genus Haematobia; species Haematobia irritans. Next base: position 101,753,884 of record NC_134399.1, on the reverse strand, counting down.
TTATAATTAAGTGATTTGAATTAAAAATGGGTATCATAACATGAAAGAAAAAATGTTTAGGCTAAGGTCAACTTGACTTTAATAATTCTGAAAAATTCTTTAAATTTAATGAAAGTGTCTTTAAATTGGTTGTCTTTTTGCATCTTGACTACAAAGCAAAAAATCGTTCAAATATAGGACATGTTTTTCAAAACTTTATTTTAAAGAAGTTTTTTAGTTGAAACATAGCATAATTTCTACTGGAAGTCGAGTCGTAATTTGGAAAATAAAGTTGTCGTTAACTCGTTTTTAAAGGACTTTGATAGCATATGAAGAAACAAAGCTGAGAAAGCGAAAAATTAAAATTTGCTTCCTAGAAGCAAGTACACAAAATCCAAATTTAAAAGAGAATTGTGTCTTAAAAGTATCCTTACTTGTATTCTCCGCTTCTTTGGCTCGGAATCAATACCAAATTTTTTAAAGTAAAGACAAAATCTTTGGAACCGGACATGCTTTTTTTTCAGTGCAGTTTCAAGTTTGTGAAGGCGATTTTATGTTAGTCTAGATGTAATACCGTCTTATTTTCATACGATTAGGGATTCAATCGATCCCTCAGATTTGATTTTTTAGCGTCCTTTGAGCTTCATTTTAGTTTCCATTGCCTATTAGTAATCACACAGAAAATGTGTTCTCATTACTACATTTACGTGGGAGGGTCTAATATTTCTTGGCCTACAACAAAGAACTCCTACAAGAAAGAATATTCCGCACACACTCCAGCTTTTACATGTGGCAAAAAAACATGCCAATTAATCTGGCTCATTCACGAAAATATGCTACATGATCGTAAATTTATCTAGTAATTCTTGGTCAGTGCACGGAAAAAAAAATATTATCGTGAGGCCATAGATTTCATGTCCTTAAAAGAAGGACATGAGAAGACGAATATCTCTTATATAAAGTTTTTTCCTTGTTCAAAAGTCGATAAACTTTTCAATGTAGTCGTTTTGTCCAAATATTTAATTGATCCGATTTAAAAATGGGAATCTTAACATGAAAGAAAATTTTGTTTGACTAAGGTCAACATGTCTTTAATAATTCTGAAAAATTCATTAAAATTAATGAAATCGTCTTTACAATTATTGACTTTCTGTATCTTTACTAGAACGGAAAAATTCGGTCAATATTAGGACATGTTTTTCAAAACTTTATTTTAAAGACTTTTTTACTTGAAACATAGAATAATTTCCATATGAAGTCGAGTCTGAAGTCTGGAAATTTAAGTCGTCGTTAAAACGTTTTTAAAGGACTTTGATAGCACACGAAGAAAACGGTTGAAACAACGAATAAATTAAAATTTGTTTCCCAGAATCAAGTACGCAAAACTTAAATCTAAGAGAGAGTTGTGTCTTAAATGTATCCTTGCTTCAATTCTCCGCTTCTTTGGCTCGGAATCAATACCAAAATCATTAATGTAAAGACAAAATTCTTGGAACCGGGCATGTGTTTTTTTCACTTTGGTATCACATTGGACTGAATAGTCCAAGTGAGCCTGAAATATCGGGCTGCAACTATACCAAACCTAACCTAACTTCTGGGCCAGCAATCGTTGAACGCATGGCATCGCCCTTATAAATATATATCCAAAAATATTCCCCTTTTCTACTTGACTCTAGTTAAAGTTACGATATTTTTCCAATTTGGAGCGGAATTAATACCCAAATCCTTAAATAAATGACGAGATCCATGGATCTAAGTGTACTTTTGTTGTGATTGCAATTAAAGTTTTGTTAATAAAATTCTCTAAAATTCAAATATGGAAATCATTGCACACTACTTACATTTGACTGGATTCTGAAGGATTCTTATTGCGGGTTATCTCCTTTATGGCCTCTAGACCCACTGGATGTTTGGCTATCATAAAGCTTGTACTCACTGGAATTTTAGAACCTATCCTCTGACCGCTACCGGTTGGTGAATTAAGCTCATCCAAAATTGTAGCCGCCATGGCCGTTGTGACATTCTTCAGGTTGTTGTTGACACTCAGGGGTGTACTGCCACTCAAGTTGCCATTACTACCCAAACTACCGCTGCCTCCAAAACCAGCGGCCACATTTAAACCATTGGAACTTAACTTACTATTGCTGCCCGAATAACTGATGTCAATATTGTTGCGACTGCTACTATTGCTGGTGGTATTGCCACCAATATCGCCATTACCCAGTGAACCGGATGTGACATTGCCTCCCGTGGATGATGAGGCTGTGGCCGCTGCCGAATTATGATTGTTTGCCGCTACTAAGCCTCTCGCTCTCGACGATTCGTTTAAAAGTCTTTGCAATTCCCTCTCAAATGGTGATTTAGTTGTGGTGGTGGTGGTAGCAGCAGCGCCATTTTGGTGGCCACTGCTACTGCCACCCGATGTTGGATTAGATTGTTTCGGCTGATGCTGACTCAAAGCCAAACGATCCTGATATTCGAAACTATTACAAGAGTCACCCTTATTTTGTGTGGTGGTCGTATACTGGCCTTGACTCTCGGTCGTGGAACTGACTTCAAAGTCCTTCAAATTCGACATATCTATGACGGGTGAGGTCGGATCGACCTGTATATCGCATGGATATAACCATTGTAGGGCATTACTGCCATTGCGTTGCTGATGACTGTTACTGCTGGTGGCTGTTGCTGTTAGACGATGCGGTGAATCTTCTTCACCTTCACCCTCCGTGGTCTTGGAATAACTTTCATCCGAGGAACTCATCGAGGGCGAATGTGGTCGGGAGCTGAGATCGTCGGTGGAAGACATTTCACGACTCTCTTCCAGTTCGTTTGGTAGTTTCGGTAGTGGCTTCATGTAGGAGCGTAGAAGAGGGGTATTCTGTTTTAGACTCGTTGTTAATGTGGCAGGTTTGGGTGGTAGGGCTGGTAGTGGAGGCTGGGGTTGTTGGGAGTATAGGGGATATTGTTGGTGTTGTTGCAGTTGCTGTTTCGTTTGCGTCTGTGGTTGCTGTTGGTATTGTTGGTGTAGTTGGTGTTGCATCTGCTGTTGTTGTTGTAGAAATACATTACTGGGGCACATATAACGAGGCGGTTCATATTTAGTGGGTGTATGATGCATTTGCTGATGATGTTGTTGCATGGACATAATCTTTTTGTATTTGATTTTTTTTTTTGGGGATTAGCACAAGGATTGATTGTCAAGCCATTCAAAGGCACACAGTGTATGGACATGTTCATGTTTCATTATGGTAGTCACATTTCAAGGATGTTCGATGGTGGTTACATTTAGAGATGCAGACATATAGACACACATAGAGATAGACAGAAAGATCCATGATCATAAATGATATCATTTGCATCAATCAATCAATCAATCATGGTCACCATGCAAATGGATGGATAGTTTTAGTTTTTGTTTGGATGTATTGAGGATTATTGATCAAAAAGAGAGCATAGAAAGGAATATACAAATAGGAGATTATTTACAAAAAAATACTAAACCATTTCACCATATAGTTAGTTATAAATAAGGTAATATATTTAAAAGTTTTATAGATATATATGTAAGCAAATAAAACTATTGCCACAAGAGTATATATATAAACAAACACCAAAAAAAAAGAAAATCAAACAAGAGGAGAGACCAAGCCATATGAACTATCACCAAGGAAACAGTATGCAATAGTGTAGGCCTAAATCTTAAGTGAAGCTAAAAGCAAAAATGCCTGTTGTTATCTAAACTCTTGCAAGAAGAGTCATGGCCAATAAAAGTGCTAGATCCCTATGGCAAAATTCGACAAATCATTCCCCAGTTTTCAGATATACTGATATCAAGATATACAAGATATCATTTGAGCAGAACTTTGATTGTCGGTATCTGCTTAATGGCATAGGCGTAGCTAAAGGGGTTTTATGGGTTTTTCATCTCCCCCTACCAAATACCATTCAGTATTTCTTCAAATCATGATTATATATCATTGAATTAAATATTATGGTTTCTTCCCATCTATAAGAATTTATTTTTTCTCCTTTTGAGGTATCTTCACAATGAGCACACATCGTAGCTTTTACCCCCTATGAAAATATTGCTAGCTACGCCAATGTTTAATAGACAATTGTGACAAATAAAAATAAAAATTCAAAATAAAATTATTTTATACCAAAAATTTTGAATTTTCAATTTGCTTTAAATTTATGACAGAAAAGTATCGAAATAAATTATCCTCATAATTGATGGTAAGAATTACTTCAATTATTCTTGTAGACCGTATCATATTTCGAAGCATACATCGATCATTTCCAGATTTTCTCTATTTTAAATTTCCAACTTCCAACCAAGTGAGAAATTTAATTCAATTTGACTGACAATCAAAGTTTCAATATGGCGACTGATATTTTTGTTTTTGTAATACTAAAAATATAGTCGTGAGGCCAAAAATTTCATGTCCTTAAAATACGAATGAGAATTTTGCTTTCTCTGATATTGTCCAAAATTCGACCAACTTTGTAATGAGGCCATTATAGTTAAGCGATTCGACTTAAAAATGGGTGTTTTCAAATGAAAGACATTTTATCTTTAAATAAGCCCAACTTGGCTTTAATAATTCTGAAAAATTCTTCAAAATTAATGAGATCGTCTTTAAATGTGTTGACTTTTAGTGCCTTGACTACAAAGCAAAAAAGCGTTCAACATATTATTTTAAAAATGCGTTTTTTTGTTGCTTTAAATATAGAGTCATTTCAACTTGATTTCAATTCTAAATTTGGAAATTTAAGTTATCGTTAACATGCTTTTAAAGGACTTTGATAGCATCTTCATGTACTTCAAAAGCTGAACAAAAACGAACAAATTTGTTTTCTAGAATCAAGTATGCAAAACTTAAATTTAATAGAGAATTGTGTCTTAGAATTATCCTTACTTTAATTCTGAAAGGTTTTGTCGAAATTACCATGTACAGATTATAGAGAGGATCTATTCTAGCTATGTATTAGGAAAACTTAAAACCAATACAGTAGTCATGCAAAAACGAAAAAAACTAAATCTTGGAAAATCTTCGTCTATATTCTTTAAAACCATTCTAACAAAGAGAGCCCAAACATCCAAAACAGACAAAATCTAGCTAATGTAACAAAAAATGGACAAAACAAATTGTTATTGTTTTGTCCCTTATTGGAAAATTTATAAAACAAATTGTTGCTAATTTTGATCTTCGTTCGAATTTGATCTTCGCATCATTCTTCCTTATATTAAAATTTAATGTTTTCTCATTGTTTTAAGAGACCAAAATTTGTGTTACCATCTCAACTCTTTCAAATTTGTTGGGAGTTATTATGAAGGTTTATATTCCCATATACAAATATTTATATCTTAACCGATTTGGAGACAATTTTTTGTACTTCTACAAAATCTCTAAAATTAAAATATAAAATATGGCTAAAAATATGGGAAATATAAAGCTATAGCAATTTTACTTTGCACACAAATCGGGCGATATATCCACAAGTCGGAGCTTTATTTAAAACTCGACCGTTCTGTGGAAAGTCTGGCATTACAGTGTGTACACTGAAAAAAAATTTACGTGATATTAAAGATTATGCAACCTAAATTTTAGGATGCGAAATTTACAAAGTATTAAGGACAAATTTTTGGGAGCCACCGTGCTAACCGCCTTGCATACACAAGGTCGTGGGTTCGTTTCCTGCTTCGACCGAACACCAAAAAAAGGTTTTTCAGCGGTGGATTATCCCACCTCAGTAATACTGGTGACATTTCTGAGGGTTTCAAAACTTCTCTAAGTGGTTTCACAGCAATGTGGAACGCCGTTCGGACTCGGCTATAAAAAAGGAGGTCCCTTGTCATTGAGCTTAACATGGAATCGGGCAGCACTCAGTGATAAGAGAGAAGTTCACCAATGTGGTATCACAATGGACTGAATAGTCTAAGTGAGCCTGATACATAGGGCTGCCACCTAACCTAACCTAACCTAAGGACAAATTTCTTTAAAATAATGAAATTTTAATAAAAATAAAGTTTATATCCCTGGCTTCAAAATTGTTTTTTTCATTAAATTTAGGACTGTTAAAGTCGCATGTCTCTGAAGTAAGGCCAATCTTCCTTAATGTAAAGAAACACATTTTTGATTTAAAGTAATTGTCCATAAATTAACTGAAATATTCAAACTTTTGATTTAAGATAAAAACGCTTCAAATATAGGCTAAGACTTATTTTGAAGATTTAGCGTCTTTGGTTTAAAGAATTTTTTGGAATTAAGAAAATATTTTGAAGTATCCGTTATAATTTGGATTTTTAAACTGGCATTTGTTTGTACGTGAGTACCTTTATTAATAAACCACGAAAAGGGAATGAAAATTTGATAAATGAGATCTGTATCCTAATTTTAATTTTATTGGTCCTTGATTTAAAGCCAGATAGGACGCGAAAAAAATTCTTTATTTTAAAGAAGCCGCATCTTTGGCTCGGGATCAATACCAAAATCCTTAAGGGAAGGTCAAAATCTTTCGATCAAAATACATTTTTTTGAGTGTAGGATATGACTCCGATATGGTGCAATCATTGCAGAATTTTGTGTAAAATGTTGGAATTTTGGCAAATTTGTATAAACCGGAAGAAAAAATATATGGAGGCTTTATCTAAATCTGAACAAAATTAGATCAAACTTGACACACTTTAATACCAGTTTCCGATTTTGATCAAATTTGACATGCAAAATAGTAATTCTGCTATCTCTGCAAAATTTGGGAGAATAACTTTGGCCTCCGTGGTCATATGAGTGTAAATCGGGCGAAAGATATATGGGACCTATATCTTAATCTGAACCGATTTCAAGTAAATTTGACATAATTAACGATACTATTAAATGCATTCCTTGTGCAAAATTTGAAGCATATGAGTGTAAATCGGGCGAAAGATATATATGGGACCTATATCTAAATCTGAACCGATTTGGTTGATATTTTGCATATTTTACGAAAGCTCCAAAACATTTGGATGTCCGAAATATTAAGAAAATTATTTGATAAATACCTCAATTATAATCAGATCGGTGATAAATATATATGGCAGCTATATCGAAATCTGAACCGATATCAATAGCGATTGTCTTTGAGCCGAAGTAAAACTCTTAAATATATAGACAGACAGACGGACGGACAGATAGACGGACATCACTAAATCAACTCAGAATTGAATTCTAAGACGATCGGTATACTAAACAATGGGTCTCAGACTTTTCCTTCTTGGCACAAAATTATTATACCCTGTACCACAGTAGTGTATAAAAGAGTATACAAATTATTGACATCCCATTAAAAATTAGATGCGAATCTTAAGGTGGAGTTACATACCATGCGTTAATGCGTCAGTTGATTGAAGAGTTGAATTTTCTCTTTGAAAGCAACAGTTTTGTCAACCCTTCCATCAACGCAAGGATTAACGCATGATATGTAACTCAACCTGTAGTTTTGCTTCAAACTATTTGCTCTTCTTTAAAGAAATATAGTCCTATAACATAAAGTGCTATTAGAGCCTCTATTAAATTAAGGATTGCAATGGATAACTCAATAATTGAGTCCATCCACCGGCAAATTCTCAGCGCTATCAACTAACGTTACCTCAATGATTTCATTATCGGATGGCATAACTACCCTCAACTCATGTTGCAGATGACTGTAACCGACACATTTGATAAACATTTGCTACAAGTACATCACACAAAAACTTGAATGCAAATCATTTTTGTGCAAATGCAAATAATGGGGTAATTATACATATACAAATCTAAGGACTTTTCATTTTGGTATTTGGGCAATTACCCCAAATAGAAGCTTATGCATTTTTATATTCAATTTTGGCAATTAAGCGTGCAAATTATTTAACCGTAGGCCTTTTATATTTCGGGTTTGTACTCTGCCAACTGACGGCTCTATCATAAAGATTGACATCTTTGGGGTTATACGTACTCAGAACAGTGTGGGCATAAATTGTCGACTGTTTTTTCGGTCAAAGTTTTCAAAGCATAATTGTCAATTATGAGTTGTAGGCAACCGTTTGTTTGCTAGTTGTCTTGCAAAAACTCAGGAAAACCAATTGCCTAAGACGGACAACTCTGAATATTAGTTATGGGCCAAATTGGTCAGACCAAATATCTTCAAAATGAGATAGTACCATTTTTCGGATCTGACGAAATATAAAACCATATCTAGTCAGATATTGTACTAGATCTTACAATATTTGGTGAGATCCAATAATTTTTATACGGTAATTAGTTTTTTTCTTTAACTAAAGAAAATTTCGTATTTTAAAGCAACACATTTGGAGGTAGAATTTTTTCATAGTTCAAGATGAACATTTTTGGTAAAATATAAAAGAAACAAGTATATACGGCCGTAAGTTCGGCCAGGCCGAATCTTATGTACCCTCCACCATGGATTGCGTAGAAACTTCTACGAAAGACTGTCATCCAGAATCGAATTACTTGGGTTGTGGTATCTTAAATCGTTTTCTAAATTGTGAGTTAGTCCATACGTGGTATATATTAGACAAAAAAGGTATGTGTAGGTGAGTCTACAAATAATTACGAATCTATATGGACTTTTGCACGGTACGTACACAGAAAAAAATATCACCAAAATATTTCCAATTAAAAAGTTAATTGAAGTTGAAAATTTTTTCAATTAATAAATTAATTGATACAATTAACTTTTTAATCATGATAGAAACATTAAGTTAATTAAGTCAATGATTGAAAATTTTAAAATTTTTAATTAAAAAATTAATTGATACAACTAACTTTTTAATCAAATTCGGAAGACTAAGTCAGTTAAAAAAGTGATGAATATTTTTTTAAATTTTTAATTAAAATTTTTTTTTGAAACAATCAATTGTTAATCCATATAAAAATTCTAAGCCAATTCATAATGTAATTGAAAATAGTTACCTTTTTTAATTAATAAATTAATTGAGTTGTGCAATCAACAACAATTAAATTTTTAATTGAATCAATTAAAAAATTAATTGAAATTTGGTAATGAAATCAATTAATTTTTTAATCAAGAATTTTTTCTATGGC